>NC_134834.1:174748081-175363471 GCF_004210375.1 Tachypleus tridentatus
ACGATCAGTAATTAACACCAACATATAGAACGATCAGTAATTAACACCAACATATAGAACGATCAGTAGGTAACTCCACAACAAACAGATGAGTAGTTAACTCCACAACAAGCAGAACGATCAGTAATTAACTCTACAACAAACAAAACGATCAGTAGTTAACAGCACAATAAACAGAACGATCAGTAGTTAACTTCATAATAAACAAAATAACTAATAGTTAACTTCACAAAAAACAGAAAATCAACGACTATACATTGCTCTTGCAAACGAAAGAGGAGAATGCTTACTGATTTATTTAGTATTATCAGAGCGCCATCTATACGATTCGTTTTTAAACGAATACAGTAAAAATAATGTTCGCCGGCCATCTTCTTGTCCCATTTGTGATCCTCATTTGAGTCGGATGCAGTGAAATAATCAATACCAAGGCTACGTGTCAATAACCGTATTTTAACATTCGCTTTGTATTGCATGAAGAAAAAGATATCAACAACAATAATAATCAAACTGCTGGGTTGTTGAAGATGAATTACATAGTGTTTGTATAATAGAAATTATAGTTTATTATACGTTACAGTCTCTAAGTTTGTTTTCTGTGTAATCTAACTTCTAACGCCTTAAGAATCTAAACGTTTTAAAGTCTGTTTTTTAGTTTTTGTCTATGAAAAGAGTCTTCCCATTGATCTTTGCGAAAGATCTTAAGAAAGTGTAAGAAAGGAAGTGACTTCTCACTGTACAACATATATAATTATGTTACAAGTTATTTCTTTTGTTCATTCACACTTTTATTCTGTTAAATTCAATATTCACAATTTCTTCAGTCTTTCATATGCCAGTATGTTAACTATGTTTGTGGAATACAGATTAAAATGTTAGGTATAAGTTAGGTGGTGTAGAGGTGAAGTTGTAACTACCCTGTCTGGTTTAGGTTAGTCAGGTGGTGTAGAGGTGAAGTTGTAACTACCCTGTCTGGTTTAGGTTAGTCAGGTGGTGTAGAGGTGAAGTTGTAACTACCCTGTCTGGTTTAGGTTAGTCAGGTGGTGTAGAGGTGAAGTTGTAACTACCCTGTCTGGTTTAGGTTAGTCAGGTGGTGTAGAGGTGAAGTTGTAACTACCCTGTCTGGTTTAGGTTAGTCAGGTGGTGTAGAGGTGAAGTTGTAACTACCCTGTCTGGTTTAGGTTAGTCAGGTGGTGTAGAGGTGAAGTTGTAACTACTCTGTCTGGTTTAGATTAGTTAGGTGGTGTAGAGGTGAAGTTGTAACTACCCTGTCTGGTTTATATTAGTCAGGTGGTGTAGAGGTGAAGTTGTAACTACTCTGTCTGGTTTAGGTTAGTCAGGTGGTGTAGAGGTGAAGTTGTAACTACCCTGTCTGGTTCAGGTTAGTCAGGTAGTGTAGAGGTGAAGTTGTAACTACCCTGTGTGGTTTATATTAGTCAGGTGGTGTAGAGGTGAAGTTGTAACTACCCTGTCTGGTTTATATTAGTCAGGTAGTGTAGAGGTGAAGTTGTAACTACCCTGTCTGGTTTAGGTTAGTCAGGTGGTGTAGAGGTGAAGTTGTAACTACCCTGTCTGGTTTAGGTTAGTCAGGTGGTGTAGAGGTGAAGTTGTAACTACCCTGTCTGGTTTAGGTTAGTCAGGTGGTGTAAAGGTGAAGTTGTAACTACCCTGTCTGGTTTAGGTTAGTCAGGTAGTGTAGAGGTGAAGTTGTAACTACCCTGTCTGGTTTATATTAGTCAGGTAGTGTAGAGGTGAAGTTGTAATTACCCTGTCTGGTTTATATTAGTCAGGTAGTGTAGAGGTGAAGTTGTAACTACCCTGTCTGGTTTATATTAGTCAGGTGGTGTAGAGGTGAAGTTGTAACTACCCTGTCTGATTTAGGTTAGTCAGGTAGTGTAGAGGTGAAGTTGTAACTACCCTGTCTGGTTTAGGTTAGTCAGGTGGTATAGAGGTGAAGTTGTAACTACCCTGTCTGGTTTATATTAGTCAGGTGGTGTAGAGGTGAAGTTGTAACTACTCTGTCTGGTTTAGATTAGTTAGGTGGTGTAGAGGTGAAGTTGTAACCACCCTGTCTGGTTTATATTAGTCAGGTGGTGTAGAGGTGAAGTTGTAACTACTCTGTCTGGTTTAGGTTAGTCAGGTGGTGTAGAGGTGAAGTTGTAACTACCCTGTCTGGTTCAGGTTAGTCAGGTAGTGTAGAGGTGAAGTTGTAACTACCCTGTGTGGTTTATATTAGTCAGGTGGTGTAGAGGTGAAGTTGTAATTACCCTGTCTGGTTTATATTAGTCAGGTAGTGTAGAGGTGAAGTTGTAACTACCCTGTCTGGTTTAGGTTAGTCAGGTGGTGTAGAGGTGAAGTTGTAACTACCCTGTCTGGTTTAGGTTAGTCAGGTGGTGTAGAGGTGAAGTTGTAACTACCCTGTCTGGTTTATATTAGTCAGGTGGTGTAGAGGTGAAGTTGTAACTACCCTGTCTGGTTTATATTAGTCAGGTGGTGTAGAGGTGAAGTTGTAACTACCCTGTCTGGTTTATATTAGTCAGGTGGTGTAGAGGTGAAGTTGTAACTACCCTGTCTGGTTTATATTAGTCAGGTAGTGTAGAGGTGAAGTTGTAACTACCCTGTCTGGTTCAGGTTAGTCAGGTAGTGTAGAGGTGAAGTTGTAACTACCCTGTGTGGTTTATATTAGTCAGGTGGTGTAGAGGTGAAGTTGTAACTACCCTGTCTGGTTTATATTAGTCAGGTAGTGTAGAGGTGAAGTTGTAACTACCCTGTCTGGTTTAGGTTAGTCAGGTGGTGTAGAGGTGAAGTTGTAACTACCCTGTCTGGTTTAGGTTAGTCAGGTGGTGTAGAGGTGAAGTTGTAACTACCCTGTCTGGTTTAGGTTAGTCAGGTGGTGTAAAGGTGAAGTTGTAACTACCCTGTCTGGTTTAGGTTAGTCAGGTAGTGTAGAGGTGAAGTTGTAACTACCCTGTCTGGTTTATATTAGTCAGGTAGTGTAGAGGTGAAGTTGTAATTACCCTGTCTGGTTTATATTAGTCAGGTAGTGTAGAGGTGAAGTTGTAACTACCCTGTCTGGTTTATATTAGTCAGGTGGTGTAGAGGTGAAGTTGTAACTACCCTGTCTGATTTAGGTTAGTCAGGTAGTGTAGAGGTGAAGTTGTAACTACCCTGTCTGGTTTAGGTTAGTCAGGTGGTATAGAGGTGAAGTTGTAACTACCCTGTCTGGTTTATATTAGTCAGGTGGTGTAGAGGTGAAGTTGTAACTACTCTGTCTGGTTTAGATTAGTTAGGTGGTGTAGAGGTGAAGTTGTAACTACCCTGTCTGGTTTATATTAGTCAGGTGGTGTAGAGGTGAAGTTGTAACTACTCTGTCTGGTTTAGGTTAGTCAGGTGGTGTAGAGGTGAAGTTGTAACTACCCTGTCTGGTTCAGGTTAGTCAGGTAGTGTAGAGGTGAAGTTGTAACTACCCTGTGTGGTTTATATTAGTCAGGTGGTGTAGAGGTGAAGTTGTAATTACCCTGTCTGGTTTATATTAGTCAGGTAGTGTAGAGGTGAAGTTGTAACTACCCTGTCTGGTTTAGGTTAGTCAGGTGGTGTAGAGGTGAAGTTGTAACTACCCTGTCTGGTTTAGGTTAGTCAGGTGGTGTAGAGGTGAAGTTGTAACTACCCTGTCTGGTTTATATTAGTCAGGTGGTGTAGAGGTGAAGTTGTAACTACCCTGTCTGGTTTATATTAGTCAGGTGGTGTAGAGGTGAAGTTGTAACTACCCTGTCTGGTTTATATTAGTCAGGTGGTGTAGAGGTGAAGTTGTAACTACCCTGTCTGGTTTATATTAGTCAGGTAGTGTAGAGGTGAAGTTGTAACTACCCTGTCTGATTTAGGTTAGTCAGGTGGTGTAGAGGTGAAGTTGTAACTACCCTGTCTGGTTTAGGTTAGTTAAGGTGTGTAGAAGTGAAAATTTATAAACTCTAAACATTTCTTTTGACTGGAGACTCATTTCAGCCTCCCTTTCTGTTAGAAATGGATCTAGCTATGTGGATGGAGGTGTAGTCTCTACCAATGAATATTGTAATTGACCGATACATTGTAACCCCACATAATTGACAGAGCTGGTACGTTTTATAATGGAATTCGAATCTGCAACACATATATTGCAAGCCAAACATTTTAATCATTGAGCTAGTTCAAGCCTGTGTAAATCACCACAGATAATGACACTTCTCAATCGACTTTATATGGAAACTTCTGTTAGATTTATTTACATGTGTAGCTGCCATAGAAAAGCCACCAAGTTAGATGTATAAAGAGAATCGTAAGATACAATATGGATTAGGTTTCGATCAGTTGGAAGGTCCTGCCTATGAATAAATGGATTAGCAAATTCCACACGATTCTATGTAATAGGACCCGTACAGATAGATCCTTCAATTATTCATTTTAGAATACTGTACATTGAATCTGAGATATTTCATTAGCTCATGATAAAATGTCTTGGATCAAAAGGACTATTTTGTTTTCTATCACAGTCACTCTGTTCAATATCTTTACACAAAATAACAGTGATGTCGAGAAAACCCACTTGTAGAGAAAAATATATATGTAAAAACCGCTCGTTTGGGTTGAGAAAATATTTTACGTAGAGGAGCGAACAATGTTTTGACCTTCTTCGGTCATCGAAAGAAAGAAAGAGGTAACTGACCGGAAGCTAATCACATGTTTGAAAGGGGTTGTGTAACTGAGTGTCGGAATGTAGAGGGCGGTGTTAGATGTTTGAATATATAATTTTATATTATTTATTTTATTATTTTTAATATAGGTATAAAGGTATTCCTTTGTATTGGTTTATTTTGGGTTTAAGTTGTTGTATAAGTAAGGCTTCTTTAATTTTGCGTTTGTTTATGTTTGTTTTTTTTATTTAGTATTTGAGTGTTTTTTATTGTTATGTTGTGTTTATTTGATCTGCAGTGTTCGAAAACGTGTGAAGGTGACTTTTTACGTTCTTTGAATCTGGTTTCCATTTTTCTACTTGTTTCTCCAATACAGAAGTTGTGGCAGTTATCACATTGTATTTTATAAATAATGTTGGTGTTGTGTTTGTCAGTGTGGTTTTTACATAGTATAGACCTTAGTTTTGTGCCTGATTTTTGAATAAATTTGGTATTAACTGGAATGTCATATTTTGTTACTAGTTTTTGCCAAATGTTGGTTATTTTTCTGCTGATATAGGGAATATACGGTATGCAGCAGTATATGGTTTCGTTATTTTTGATTCGTGAGATATATTTACTTTTGTTGGTTGATTTTGCTTTCTGTCTAGGTGTGTGCGTATAATGTTTTCTACGGTTTATGGAGGAAACTTATTGATGTTGATGAAGTATTGTTTTATTTTGTCTAATTCGTTGTTAATTTTATCTGGTGAGCATAGTTTTATGGCTGTGTTTATTTGGTTTCTTAGTATGTTGAGTTTTTGTTTTGTTTCATGTGCTGAGTCCCAAGAAATCTGTAGTCCAGTATAGGTGATTTTTCGGTGGATTTCTGTTTTAAATTGTGTATCGGTTCTTGTAATTTTGAGGTTAAGAAATGATATTTGATTGCTTTCTTCCTGTTCACATGTAAAGTTAATGTTGAGATATATAGAGTTAATGTGATTGAAGGTATTAAGTGTGTGTTCTGTAGATCTGAATCTTGCAACAGTGTCATCTACATATCTGTACCAGTATAGTGGTGGACGTAATGCTGTGTTAATTGCTTGTGTTTCAACTTGTATCATAAAAATATTGGCTAGAACTGGTGATACTGGGTTGCCCATGCTTAGGCCATTTCTTTGTATATAGTTGTGGTTGTTGAATATGAAGTTTGTCTTTATCGTGGTGAATTCTATGAGGGTTGCTAATTGATTGCTCGGAATGCCTATTGATGGGTTAGGGTCTCGAATATAGAGTTCTAAGGCTATCTTGCAGGCTTCAGTGGTTGAAACTTCTATAAAGAGGGATATAACATTGAAACTGGCCATTTAGGCTTTATGATTAAGTTGATTTAGATTAGACTTGAAATTAAAAGAGTCTTTGATGAATGATGTCTGGCTGATGTTACATATTTGGAGAATGCCCATGCTATGTATTTACCAAGATTGTAATTAAACGATTCACATGTAGACAAAAGTAAATATATTTCACGAATCAAAAAATCACGAAACCATATATTGCTGCATACCATATATTCCCGACATCAGCAGAAAAATAACCAACATTTAAAACTAGTAACAAAATATGACATTCCAGTTAATACCAAATTTATTCAAAAGCCAGGCACAAAACTGAGGTCTATTATATGTAAAAACTACACTGACACACACAACACCAACATTATTTATAAAATACAATGTGATAACTGCCACGACTTCTATGTTGGAGAAACAAGTAGAAAAATGGAAACCAGATTCAAAGAACGTAAAAAGTCACCTTCACACGTTTTCGAACACTGCAAGTGAAATAAACACAACATAACCATAGAAAACACTCAGATACTAAATAAAGAAACAAAAATAAAGAAACGCAAAATTAAAGAAGCCTTACTTATACAACAACTTAAACCCAAAATAAACCAATACAAAGGAACACCTTTATACCTATATTAAAAATAATAAAATAAATAATATAAATTATATATTCAAACATCTAACACCGCCCTCTACGTTCGGACACTCAGCTACACAACCCCTTTCTAACGTGTTGGCAGCTTCAGGTCAGTTTCCTCTTTCTTTGTGAACCTGACGATGACCGAAGAAGGTCGAAACGTTGTTCGCTCCTCTGCGTAAAATATTTTCTCAACCCAAACGAGCCGTTTTTACATATATATTTTACACAAAATAGTTTAGCTGTAGATTTAGACTGGATCAACATGGATAGTGTGTAATGAGTCACAGTAATTTTGTTCAATGTTTTTTTCTACATAAAACAGTTTAACAGTAGACTTAAACTGGATCAACTTTAATATATTCCAAGAATTTAACCACATCTAACTCATTTTAAGGTGCATAAGACCTTTTTTAGTATATTAACTGTATGAAACGTCAAGGAATAAAGATGTTATGCATCTGGCTAATATTCATAGTTTTTTTTTCTTGAGAAGATAGCACACTTCAGGCTGATTTTACTGGTAAATCAGCTGTGGTACATATTAGGGTGTTTTGTGATATCAATTTAGGTTTAATATAACATCGATTGACGTTGACAGACCATGAGAAAGCGACCTGACTTTAGTCAAGCTCTTAAGAGATCAGGGAATAATATTATTTTAAGTCATTAGAAAATGGTTTAAGGGAACGGGTATAGAGGTCACTTTTCTAATTTCGACCAGTATGAAGGCTGAAAGACTTCAGATGATTATGAAACTTTATAAAACTGAAATACGGGAACAGGTGCAACGCTTAAAGAGAAGGAGAATGATTTTACGTGTGGATTAAGAAAGGAATATAACAGAGAGGTGTTCAATGGAAGACCTGTAAGAGTGAGTGAAAACGAATAAACCCAAAACCGAGAGAGGCGAAGGAAGAAAGTAATATGCTTCCAGTAAGAAACAAAACCTATTTCTAAATCTGTATGTGGTTGATTACCAATAATAAACAACAGTTTGAATAATACATAACTTACAATCAATTTGTTAGTATATCAGTTATGGACGATACTTTGGTTTTAATCTTTTGATTTGTGAATTGTAAATGATAATTAGCCTCCAGCCTATTGGTTTATCAGCTAGTAATGGTACTTCCCCTCCAACTGATAGGAAGGATAAACTGTTATACTATTACAGATTTTTGAATATGATTTGATGTTAATGTTATTACTTGTAGTAGTTTGGATTAAAGAAAAATCGAATAACTGCTTTAAGTAAAACTGGTAAGTAAAAATAGTTAGATTTTAAGTTAGGGCTTATTAATGTAATTTATGCCACAACGTTAGATTAATCGTAGGACATGTAACGGTACTTTTAGACTTATCTGTAACTCTTCTTACTGGTAAATTGTAAAACAGGTTAAATACAATATAAAGACTAACTAACTGTCTCTTCATGGTTTAATGATTATTTTGTTTAAATTGAGTTTATAGGTACGTTATAAATCATAATAAACACATTAAATTATTGTATTTATTAATTATAATAATATTAATACTAGATAGACATCAAAGAAGGTAAAGACTGGCTATTTGTCACTTCTATAAAATTATTTTCCTTAGTGTGAACCTAAAGTAGTGATAAAAACTATAATATATTTGACTCTAAAACTTTAGGCTTAAGAGTAGTGCAATGTGGTATTTAGATTTAGCATTGAGAACTTATTTTCAGGCTACAAATATAATGGTTAAGACTACTGTTTACGCTAAACGTTTAGAATTTCTCCAGTGTGATTGGTGCAATGAGTGGATTTTATTTAGAAACTCGGAACTGGTACATACTTTTAAGGAAACTAGCAGTAATAGTGAAGATGTTCAATTTGTATATATAGTTTATTGATTGGAACAGAAGTTTGGAGACTTTGCTGACTAAAGCATAGGCAGTTGACAAAGAGAAGTGTAGACTGGCAGCAGGATTTCATGGATACATCTACTAACAATGATTTTCAGGACTTTATAAAGAGTACTGTTGGAGCTAAAAATAGAAGTTTAATTGTAATGATCTGTCTATTGAGCAACAAATTTAATTCCTAGGTTTGTGCAGATAAGGAACTGTTGGATTTGGAGGGAAGGAAAACAAGGAGCAAGAAAAGAGTGTGGATGAGATACAGTTATAGGCGATACACTGACAAGGCATGTGAATAGAATATTTTGTGGGGCAAAAAGGGAAGAAGAATCATATTGCTTTACCTTGGGCTACAGGTGGAGGATATAACTAACAGAGCAGGAGATATAATAAAGGGGGCTAGCAGAGGTGCAGTTTATATTGTGCATGTAGGGGCTAATCTTGTAGGGGAAGGTAGGTCAAAGGAGCTAATTAATGAGCACAAGGGCGTTTAAAGGAAAAGGTTATATCTTAATTTTGTCAGAGATACTGCCGATAATTAACTGTGCGAATGAAGTTATAAGGTCACTAAGGCTAAATGCTAGGTTTAGGTTGATATGTATGGATGAACAAATTGGCTAAAAACCCATTTCTAATACAAGTTTTCCATACAAGGACAAATATCTATGATATAAATTAATTTTTAAAACATTTAAGGCTAAAGCTTCAGGTGTTTTTGTGAAAAAAATTGTTTTAATTTTCGATATAAGTGTGTACTTTAATGTAGCATTAAAGTGTAATTTCAGATAACCTAAAGATCTGTGGTAAACTAAAAGGTTTAGAGAATTAGAGTTTAATCAAAACAAAATATTTTTCCCCAAATCCATATTTCCTTAAACAACAAGCTAAGTAAAATAAACACCAAAATTTTCTAATAGTTTCTTTTCTCTGTAGATGTAGCGTGAAATCGAAGATGGACAAAGTTTTCATGAAAGATGAAGCTTAAATATGCGAATTTTCACAGTAAAACTCTGTTTTTGTAAAGTCCATATTGAGTGCATGATCTCCCTTGATTAAAACGTAAATCTTTGCTACAGAAATATTTTCCAAAAAACAGAGGCCTTAGGGATTAATTGTGGGAATGAAATTATGAGTAGGTCACTAGGGTTAAATGTTAGACTTAGGTCAGTGTGTAAGGATGAGCAGATAGACTAGTTGGACGTATGGAATAAATGCAATGAAAAAGGGAGTTTTTTAGAATGGATGGTTTGTATATAAATGTAGAAGGGTATGTATTGTTTACAACAGCCATTAACTCGCCTGTAAGGGAAGTTTTAAATTAAAACTAGACAGTGGTCAGTGACATGATAAACTACATGTAGAAAAGATAGGAGGTAGAGAATAGTTTAGCATATAAAATGAATATAGATGTCGTTATGTGTGTGTTTTCATATAGTAAAGCCAGATCGGGCTGTCTGCTGAGTCCACCGAGGGAAATTGAACCCTGATTTTTGCGTTGTAAATCCATAGACTTACCGCTGTATCGGTGGGAGAAAGATGTTGTTATAAGAATAAACTTAATTGTTATTGTTGTAATGCTAGAACTATTAGAAATAAAGCAGGTGAGTTTAGAACAATGATAGAAATGGAAAATTTTGATGCAGTGAAAATAACTGAAATATAATTAAATCTAGATGATTTTGATGACAGAAATTTCTTTGAAATACAAGATTTCAGGCTATTTAATAGGGATAGAGTAGGAAAGAATGTAAAACGTAAGTTCGATCCTGTTGGAATTGATGATATCAGTGATAATAGCAAAGATCCATTTGGGTTTATATTAGTGGATTTAAAGGGAAAAGCTTTTAGTGAAAATTTATTTCAGATCACCAAATGATAATGATGAAATTAATTAGAAATTTTACAATGAAATTAAGATTTCATCTGTTAATCTTGTCATAATTATAGATGAATAAATCTATTAGGAAGAAAGTTTATTTCAAGGCGGTTTTCATCAATAGTTTTTCAAGGAACCTACAAGAAACAATTCTATTTTAGATTTATTGTTAATTTCTAAAGTAGAAATTGTTGAGAGGGTGGAATGGGAACATCGGGATTAGGTTCAATGTTTTACTGCATCTGGAGAAAGGGAATAATGATATTTTGGTTACAAAATTCAAAACAGGAAATTTTGAAAAGATGCGACAAAAATTATCTGTAATGAAATGAGAAGCTTAATTATTTGTAAACTGATCAGATGTAGAAAATTTATAAAGATAAGTCTTTAAATATTGAAGATAAACATGTTCCTTTTGAAAGAAAAGGATGGTTACAACGAAAGAACTTGGTTGGCTCACAAAGGATATAAGAGACAAGTCCCCCCAGTGGTACAGCGGTTTGTCTGCGGACTTAAAATGAAATTGGGTTTCAATACCCGTAATGGGCAGAGCACAGATAGCTCATTGTGTAGTTTTGGGCTTAGCTTCAAATAAAAAAACAATATAAGAGACAAAATTAAAGAAAAGCATCATAAGTTTAAGAAATATACATTTATTGATATGACAGGAGACTTAGAAGACTATAGAAGATTGAGAAAGTTGGCCAAACAGGAAAATAAAACATAAAAAAATAATGTATGAAAACATTTGGCTGTAAATGTAAAACTTGACAGTAAGTATTTCTTTAAGTACATTAAAGATAACCAAATATTAGGATGATAAATGGAGACTTGTATCTAATGATTGTGAAATGGCTGGGTTATTCTTGTTTTTCTTCTGTTATCCAGTGAATATTTAGGCAGTATTCATCATATTGAACAATTGATAGATTGTTTCATTAATTCCGAACTTGTTAAGAATAATTGGAGAAATTTTAGAAATGATAAAGTTTCTGGACTGGACAATAATATCCCAAAGGGTTTTCAAGAAGGTTAAGAATTAGATATACAATTCATTTGCTTCTGTTTTTGTCAGTTCGTGAATAGGGGGCAGTTAGAGTGGATGGAATTTAGTTGATGTCACTTCTATAATAAAATTGTCCCAGTAATTATATACATATTTATCTGTTGTGGGAAACGTTTTAGAAAGACTGATAAAAAATGTTTTGCAAATTCATTTAACAAAGTTTAGAATTACATTATATAGTCAGCATGGTTTCACTAAGGGCAAATATTACCCTGCAAATCTTTTTACATTGTTCGAAGTGGTTACTAGTTAAGTAAATGAAGGTAAAGATGCAGATTTGGTGTATCTGGATTTTCAGAAAGCATTTGTCAAGGCGCTACAGTTCAATCAAACTGGATTAATGTCACGAGTGGAGCTCTTTAAGGCTCAGTCTTACTAAGTTTGCTCATTTTGATTTATGTCAATTGTATAGATGAAGGAATGGTCAATAAATTACTTAAATCTGCTGATGACATTAAGGTATTGGGTGTTGCTAATTATGAAGAGGATACTGCTGATTTACAAAAGGATTTAAATCATTTTGTGAGGTGGGCAAATAAACATAAAACAGGTTTTAATTATAATAAATGCATGTGGGTTATCATAATTTGAACTACAAATATAATTTAGATGGAAATACCCTTAAAAGTGTCATGACGGAAAGAAATCTTGGCGTAGTGGTTGATCAGTCTCTCAAGCCATACATACAGTTTGCAGCTAATGGTAGGGCAAATAGGATTTTAGGTTACATCTACTGAAATATTGAATACAAGTCTAAAGAGATCATAATTTTATTGTATAGATCACTGGCTAGTCCAGATTTAGAGTATTGTGTTCAGTGTTGTGCTCTTTACCTTAGGAGAAGCTTTGAATTGTTGGAAAGGGTGTCTGGAATTGTGTGTGTGTTTTCTTATAGCAAAGCCACATCGGGCTATCTGCTGAGTCTACCGAGGGGAATCGAACCCATGATTTTAGCTTTGTAAATACGTATACTTACCGCTGTACAAGCAGTGGGCGCCTGGACTGGAGGGTTTGTGATGTGAAGAGAGTTAAGGTATCTAAAATGGTTTCTCTTGGAAACAGGAGTCAGAGTGGATCTAATTGAGGTCTTTAAACTTATAAAGGGAATTGATAGTGTTGATGTATAATATTTTTTCATGTTTAACAGTGAGAACAGTAGTACAAGGGGGCACAAACATACATTTTGGTAAGGTAGGAGTCATCTTCAGCTAAAACATTTTTATTTTTCTATCAGAGTGGTTGGTCTTTGGAAAGGGTTGCCTTCGGATGTTGTGGAAGCAGAAAATTTAAGTTAATTTAAAGGAAAACCTGATAGGTATATAAATGATAAAGGTTGGTTTTAAGACTTCTTTCCTTAATAGCTTTAGTTTAGTTTATAGGATGGAACAGTTGAGATGAATCAGTAGGTTTATTGTTGTCCCTAAATGTTATGTTAATATGCTTGTATATCAGATACGGATGCTACTTCGCTTCCAATTCGTCGGTATGTCATTTGTGTTCTGAGGGTCGCGAGTTCGATTCCCCGTCACACCGAATGTGCTCGCTCTTTCAGTTGTGGGGGCGTTATAATGTGACGTTCAATTCCACTATTCGTTGGCAAAAGAGTAGCTCTAAAGTTGGCGGTGAGTGGTGATGACTAGCTGCCTTACCTCTAGTCTTACACTGCTAAATTAGGGACGGATAGCGCAGATAGCCCTCGAGTAGCTTTGCGCGAAATGAAAACAATCATATATGTTGTTTGTTTTACGGTCATTCGCCTGTTATATTTTTTTTTGTTATTTTTCTCTTGCAAAGGAATAATCGTCTACTATATTAAGAATCATTGGCAGTTTTTTACAATGCAAGACAACTGTGGGCTAGTAATGTAAATATTTTTAAATTGCTGTTCAACGTCTGACACACCAAAAGCAAGAATAAAAACATTCACTGTTCATTTGTTCCACGGGTGAAAGAGAAAGTATGTTCAGTGACGTAGATTTGAACCCGTAGACTGCGAGTGGAGCGCCCTAATCGCCAGGTCATGCCAGGCCCTGAAGTTAGAAATGAGTAGATTTGAAATGACGTCAGACCATCGCTGATAAACATGTCTAAAATTTTCTCTTGATACACATCTGAACTTGAGCTAACAACAATACAGAGTCGTTACTGTTAATTATACACGATTGTTTAAGGTTAATGGAAGTGTTATGATATAGATATTCTTATAGTTTGGCACAATGTTAAATTTAGTTATTTTTAGAAGCGATAATTTATTGCAGGTTTATTTACGTAACTCGGTACATAGTGTAGGTACATTGTTGTGATTTGTAGTTCGTATTATTACTTCATGGTAGTAGAAAGTTTTGAGATTTTCTTATTTTGACGTCATTATTACATCATAAGATTTCGTAGTGTGTAGAAAGTTCTAGGTCTTGATTAGGGTATTAACACGCGAACAAAATGTAGTTCGATTCAGTAAGAGAAAGCCACTTAATTAGATAGCTAGAGATAGATTTTATGTTTGTAAATATAGCCGTACAGAATGCATAGTGGTACTTACTTGATAAAGTGAAATTATCGCAGGTTTATTATAATAACGGATTAGAGACTTTTTTTCAAATTTGTTCTAACGTAACTAAACAATACCGGGTGAATTTTGAATTTTTAGTAAACAGTTCCTTAGATGGTTTTAATAAACAGCGCTAAATCGTGTTAGTAAGCGGTACTGTAAATGGTTTTAGTTAACCGCAAATAGTATGATATTATCGTTGAGTTCATTGATACAAACAAATAAATATTTGTAAAATGCGACTTAAAAATGCTGTTAAAAGCTTTTATGCGTTTGCTAAACGTCAACTAGCGTAGCGGTTCGACGTTACGTTTGAAGGCTCATGCTGCTAGAAACTGGATTTAGAAGCGAGAGACGGGCAGATCACAGATAACACGTTAGATAACTTGTTTGAACAACAAAGAAATTTTTACTACATTGTGGTGTCGATTACGAAACACAGTAATTTAAGATACTGTTAGAAGTTTCACAAAATACACACTGTGTTGATTAAGGAAGCAAAATACGAATTTTTAATAAAATAAAGAAAAAAATTTATAGTTTACGTTCCGTACATTTATCATGCTTTGAGAAATAACTTGTGTTTAGTGTTAAAAATCACCCTTAAACTGTCAACTGTCATACTAAACTAGACTGTTATATGTCGCACTAAACTAGACTGTCATCTGTCGCACTAAACTAAACTGTCAACTGTCATTCCGAACTAGATTGTGAAATCTCGCACTAAACTAGACTGTCAACCGTCATACTAAACTAGACTGTCAACTGTCGAACAATACTAGACTATAAATTGTCGTATTAAACCAGACTGTAAACTTTTGTACTAAACTAGACTGTGAATTGTCGTACTAAATTAGACCGTCAACTGTCTTACTAAATTAAACTGTCAACTGTCGTACCAGAGTAGGCCAAAGAACTCTGTTGTTTGTATTTGATATTTGCTTTTCGCTGCAAAAACTGTTCGTCATAGTGTTTGTTAAAAGTATGACCACTTAAAAAATTACAATAAGTCTATCCGGGTTATTTTAATACCCAAACTATATAGTGGGCCATCCGTTCAAAGTCCACTACAGGGTTAGAGAACAATTCTAACGTTAAAAGGTGTCAAGCTTCCGCTGATCCATCGGTGGACAAAAAATAAAGTGTTTCTTATTGAAACCAAAAATACTTTTGATTTAGTGTCGTGCTTTTGATATGTTAAAATATCCTTAAATAAATTACGAGACAAAATCGTCACAAGTTCTAAGAGAAAGGAAGGCCGCAAGAAGTCCTGAATTAAACAGAAGTAGGCTCCAACACACTATGAATTTGTTTGTTTGAAGTTAAGCACAAAGCTATACTATGGGCTATCTGTGCTCTGCCCACCACGGGTATCCAAACACGATTTCTAGAGTTGTAATTCTGCAGATATGCTGCTGTGCCAATGGTAGGAGTGAATTATGGAAAGTACTGGTAGAAATGTTTAAGGAAACTGTTTGTTGTTAAGCACAAAACTACACTATGTGCCCCCTACGAGTGTTGAAACTTGAATTTTAGCTGCGTGAACCCTCAGACCTTCCGGAGGGTGAAGGTGTAATGAAACTAAATAATGCTCACAAAAAAAAAAGAAGAGAAATAATCAACAGAAATTCTTAAGAGAGTGAATATGAGCTGACAACAGATTATGGGAAAAATAGGTGCCAGAACTGTTGAAGAGAACGAAGAAGTGTTCGCATAAGCATCTAGTCTGTCAGAACTAACAGTTTATTTGTCGTATCTAAAAATCTGATATTGATACAAACGTTTCAGTGTTTCAAATAAATTAAAACAAAGATCCCTTTGCTTTCGCTTCTGTCATGTGTTTTCTTTTGTCATTTAATTAAAGGGAAATTATCACACGTTGTATTGTAACAGCAGAGTAGATTTTTTTTGTTTGAAATTTATTATAACGTAACTGAAGAAAACTATGAGAATTTTGATGAAAGAGAAAATTATTTAACGCTCTGGATGCAGCTGTGGTAATTAACCATGTAACGAACCTTTTCATATACATTTGACTGGTTTTAATTGTATATTTAAAACACGTGGACTGTGTGCTCTTTATTTATTGTTGAAATTTATTGCCTAAAAGTTACAGACACCTTCTATAAAGAGGTTGATTCATCCACACATAAACCCTGACAATAATAATTTCGTGTAAAAGTAACAAAATGTAGTGCAACCGACTGAAAGTTAAAGCTCATTATCCGACGATGACAAACCTAAGTCCGTCTCGTACCTTACTTTTCATTTTTATTTTTAAGGATTTTCGGAAATAATAAAACAGTATTAAAAGCTTGATTTTGTTGTACAAAGTAAAACATGGGCAAATCCTTAGTTATTTCTAGTTTTAAGGTAAATTTAAGAAGTAGCGATAGTGAGTTTTCCTTTTACTAAACGCAACTCCAGATCTGATGTGCGACTGTAATTATTTCTAGTTTGAAACTAGTGTTAAGATTAAGTATTAGAATTGTTTTCATTTATTAAAAACAACTTCAGATCAACATCGTGTGAACCTTTAGTTATTATCAGCTTTATGTGAAAAGATATAAAAACATTATTAGTTTCTTCTGATTTTCGCGCAAGGCTACACGAGGGCTATCTGTGCTAGCTATCCCTAATTTTGCAGTGTAAGACTAGAGGGAAGGCAGCTAGTTATCATCATCCACCACTAACTATTGGGCAACAACTTTTCGTACGAATAGTGGAATTGACCGCACATTATAACGCTCCTACGGCTGAAAGGGCGAACATGTTTGGTGTGATAGGGATTCGAATTAGCAACTTTCAGATTACTAGTCGAGTGCCTTAAGTTACCACCTGGCAATGCCGAGCCTAACATTATTAGAAATTAGCTAATGATAAATCGTTTTTCCATTTTAATTAATAACACCAGAAATGGTTTTAGTGAATGGTGCCCTAAATGGTTTTAATAAACAGTGCTCAAAATAGTTTTAGTAAGTAGTTCCCTAAATGATTTTAATAAAGAGCATTTTCAATTATGTTAGTAAGCGGTACCCTAACTGGTTTTATTATAAATGTTCTAATGCTATCTTTGGAGTTACTTGTTACAAACAAATAAATATTTGTGAAATACAACTAAAATGTTGCTAAAAGCTTTTATTCGTTTGCTGTTAAGCACAAAACTACACAATATGCCCACTACGAGTGTCGAAACTCAAATTTTAGCAGTGTGAGTCTTCATACTTGCCGGGAAGTGGGGGCTTAAGGAAACGAAAGTACGCTCAAAAAAAATTATGGAAATAACCAGCAGAAATTCTTAAGAGTGAATACCAGTTGACAACAGATTATGGGGAAATATAAGTGCCAGAAATGTTGAAAAGAACGGAGAAGTGTTCACATAAGCATCTATTAGTAAGAACTAACATTTTACTTGTTCATATAAGTGTCTAGTCTCTAAGAACAAACTTTTACTGGCCACCTCTGAAAATCTGATATCATTGTTACAAACGTTTGAGTGTTTGAGTTAAGTTAAAACAAAGACCCTTTTTCTTTCACTTCTGTCATGTGGTTGTTTTTTTTTTCTCCATTCTATTAAATGAGAACCAGATACAAACATGGACCACATGGTTGTTGTTTTTCTAATTCTCACACTTTTGTTCATGATACACGTATTCTCTAATATGAAAGAATTGTTTTTACTGCTTCAGTAAATGGATTATAAATCTACTTTACTTTTCACGTCAGACCATGCCTTTCTATTCTTTGGAATATTACTTTAATGGGTAATTATTTACGCGGTCCTGAAAGAGAAAGTAAAGTTTTAGTGGTTACAGTTTCTTGTATGAAAAATAATGTAAATCCTTTAGTAGCAGCGAAGTTCTGTTAACAAGCCGCACGCATTGCTTGATACATAGTGGTAACATCATTTTCAGTTATAATTAAAACTAATGAGCTTTGGTTAGTATTCATAGTTCTTTTGCGACTACAACTATGTGCAGAATATTATGTCAAGCATAATGACTAATGAGTGTGAAAACAGTTAAATTCAATAATGTACTTCCGGTACAATTTTACTTTCTGCTAATATTAATTCATTACGTTTTCGCTAGATCTTGTACTTTTTCATTTTGTTTATCAAAATGTTAAAAAAAATCGTTCATGGTCTTCGATTAGCAGGACCTTTACATCATTGTGTTGTGTGATGATGGTACTGAAGCTTTTATTTATACGCCTAATATATAGGGGTAATTCTTGATAACATACGTACAAGTATAGAGAAAAAAGCAGAATGGAGTTTTATATTAATTAAAAATTAGTTGGTTTACAAATCATTTTAACGTACTTCTACGTGGAACCTTTAGTCGTCTTATATTCTCCATATAACAAATATGAAAAGACGATATTGATTTAGCGAAATCAGCTTTTGGTTAGTGTGAGGTGTATCAAAAGAAACACTGTCTTAGTAGTCTTTATAAAAAAGAAACACTGTCTTAGTGGTCTTTATAAAAAAGAAACACTGTCTTAGTAGTCTTTATATAAAAGAAACACTGTCTTACTTGTTTTTATAAAAAAGAAACAGTCTTACTAGGTTTTTATAAAAAAGAAACACTGTTTTACTTGTTTTATGTAAAAAGAAACACTGTTTTACTAGTTTTGCTGCTCTGGAGATCCTTGTTTGTTTCTAGTTTATAAACTAAAATGCTGACTTTGCTCTTTAATTTTTGTTGATATTTGGATATTGTAAGTCGATTTTAAACCGAACAGAATTTCGTTACCTCAACATAACAGTCTTCTTTCAACTAATACAGATTTTCTCTTTGTAATTAAAACTCTTGCCAAAACAATCTCTCCTTGAACGAGAAGATGTACTCGTTTTTGGACTCCAGTCTACAATACACATGCATGTATAAACGACAAAACACTCGAAACCGATAAGCCTACAATTTATAATAAAAATCACGTACACCACGAATGTTCACTTTTCTTCCAATTCCTTTTCGGTGATGACTTGTAGTAGATAAAAGATACATCTGAAATGTGCCTTTAATTTTGAATACTCTGTAACAAGTCATTTCCAATTTCGCTCACATCACTCTGTGGGTAATAACACATAATTTAACATAAATCACCACTACCATCTGATGAAGCTCTAATGGTGAAAGTTAGTTCAATCAAGTAAACTAGCTTTAGCGTTTCTATTTACTTATATAAGTAATCTAAAACACTCCAGTAAGTACTAAAAGGTCTAGAAAAGGAGAATTTATTCAGATTGACAAACACGAGATATCCTCTAATTGTTAGTTTTACTCCTTTCTCTCCTTATGATTATACATTTTGTCACATTCGACTGGACATATGACATATTTCCAGATCTCTAAGTGTATGCTCTTTATCCCAATAGATATCTACCCAGCGGTGAAGACCACACGCTCCTTTGAACAACAGGAACGTGAAACTTGTGTCTAATAAACAACTACTTATCCTGTACATGAAGTTTTTCTAGTGCTCATCCTTGAGAACTACACCCTTGTATATAAAATAAATAGGTTTTCAAATATGTTTACCTTGACTTATGTACTTCCTGTTGGAACACTGGAATAGTTATCCACACAAGCGGCCAGCGTTCCTTCATCTTATGGATTCACTGACAAAACATGGGAATAATTCTCCACACAAACGACCAGTGGTTCTTTATCTTATAGATACACTGACAAAATATCAATAGGATTCTAGAGCTGTTGTGAGGAGCTCTGAATACCACATAGTATCCCTCTGTGTAATTCGTGATATCAGAAAAACATGTAGTTTCAAGAAGTCTTAATATAGAATGATGAAACCCTATAACCCGAGCGCTTTCGAAAGATGGACCTATCTTCTTCAGTTCACTCGGGTTATAAGGTTTTTGTGTGTTCTTTATAATTATATATTTATTCAGGTAAAAATGTTTCCTTTTTAATTTAAGTAACCGTATCTTTGTAGCGCTTCTCTTCATTCTGTCAGATCATTCTTTAAATGCATAAATTTTGTTTAATCTTTGAAACTATCCATTATCATAAGAAACCAAATTCACGAAGCTAAAAGCAAGTTTATTATATTTAATTTAATATATGTACTTCCATCCCTTATTGTGTAATTTAACTTAGTGATATAATAAGTTTCTAAGATAAAGGTAACATTTATTGTGTATCGATGAAATACTATCAAATTATTAAATAGTGTTATATTTTACTTCCAGTAGTTAAACAATGATTATTTACTGTAAGTAGAACAATGGCGTAGTGTCTCTGTTACAGCATTACAATAGTTAAACAATGGTTATTGAAATGTTAAATAGATCAATGGACTAGCGTTTCATCAGATTACACCAAAACAACAATTTTCAGATGGTACACATAACAACAGAGTAGTCAGGCGGTAATAAAAGTTTTCAATGCGATTTACTGTATAGGGTGTTCCAAGTTTAAATTGCATTGAAAACTTTTATTACCGCCTGACTACTCTGTTGTTATGTGTACCATCTGAAAATTGTTGTTTTGGTGTAATCTGATGAAACGCTAGTCCATTGATCTATTTAACATTTCAATAACCATTGTTTAACTATTGTAATGCTGTAACAGAGACACTACGCCATTGTTCTACTTACAGTAAATAATCATTGTTTAACTACTGGAAGTAAAATATAACACTATTTAATAATTTGATAGTATTTCATCGATACACAATAAATGTTACCTTTATCTTAGAAACTTATTATATCACTAAGTTAAATTACACAATAAGGGATGGAAGTACATATATTAAAACTCTCATCTAATCTACCGATTTTGGCATAAGAGGTTGTTTATGTGAGCATTTTTTTATTATATCGAGGTACGCATTTTTATTGGATGGTTATGTTCGTGAAGTAGCCACTCCACCTTTCTATGCTTCATAGAAAGCTTCTAGACATTAGATCAACACTTGTGTGATGTCCCGTTTATCACAAAGCTTCTGAATGTCCGATCTCCTTCCATAAAAACTATCATTTTTCTGATAAAGCATAAATTAATTAGTTTTGTAGAGTTTAGTTTGATAAGTTAGAAAGTTTTATAAAGTTTAGTTTTCCAGATATTCAGCAGAATAATTTCTGAAGAAATAAGTTTGGAGTTGACAAGTTGTGAACATTGAAAACAATCCATTCCAAGGATTATCTTACCTTCTTATCAACACGAGAGTAAATAAGCTTATCTTTCAGTACGCGTATTGAAAATGTACAAAGTATTATTTAAAAATACATGTGGAACTGAGCTAGCAAACTTTAGAAGAATAATAATTTAACGCCATTTCTGAAATGCTTCAAATGTGTCATAGAAATTGGTTTAGATTTGAAAACGTCAATAAGTGATATAAGCCTTGCGTGAAAAGACTGGATTCAAGCGTATAAGAATAATTTTAAAAACTGTTTAAGATATCTAAAAAGATAACATGACAAATGATGATAACGTTATTGAACTTTCGGGCATAAACCTTTATTCAAAACATTTAATCTCATAAACACACAAACAACTAAGAAAACTGTTTTTATTTTTCGGATCAACTGTTGTGTTGTCTAATTAATTCTTAAACAGTTTTTATCGTAATATGTTTTCGAGTCAACACTTAATTATAAGGTATTGTTGGGCAACAGTATGTGTGTGTTATTATTTGGATAAATAATAACAAAGAATAAACTTACCCGTTGAAATAAAACGTTATTTAGTTTATTTTTTACGAATTTTCAAGCATACTACTTCTTCAGACAGTAAATAGGGGCATCCGTTCCAAACGTCGCAGAAAATAAACCAGAAACGTGTTCATTTTGTTCTTTATTATTATTTATCTAAGTTTTTTTTTCTCACGTCTTGTGGGACAACACTCGTTCATGATTCATTATTGTTTTTCTTGAGATAATAAAAAACACAACATATTGTTGTAATGTATTTGTTGAACGTTTGCATAGTAAAGCAAGACAATAACTAAGCCTAGAACGTTTTGCGTGGAAATTGTAGAAAAATGTCCTGGAAATAGTTAAACTTTGTAGTAAATAAATATAAGGAAAGTGTTGCATTATATTTATTCAGAGGAAACTAGTGTTATCTCGTAGCGAATAATTTTCGATAGCCCGTAAGGAAAAATAATTTTTTTAAAATATATTACACACTAGTTAAGCGTTCAACAAACTTGATATCTTCCACATGTATGTACAATTTAAATTACATAACTCGTGTAAGATAGAGAGCAGGCCTAATGAAACCATTTTTTTGGTCAAATTAACTTTTTTTATAGAAGCCAGAAAAAGTGTAACGTTACAAAGCACTGTGATAAGTTTATAAAATATTTCGCAACTGAGTTTAGTACAATTCGAATACTAATACCTACAGTAGATGTTTTTTGTTTTGTTTTTAACAATCAGATAGTCCTGAATGAGCGTTTCTTCAGTACACGATAATGTCAGTCAGAGGTAATATTCGTTCGTCAGATGCAATATGTGTGTCTGTGAATAAGTGGAATTTTTTTTGTGCATGGTCGCTTCCTTTCATGCGCGAGAACTTACACTGCTAGTTGTATATTTGTTTTTTAAGAAACTATTACTGATGACCGAATGTACGTCATCTCTTACAGGTAACAAATATTATCACATTGCAGAGTTTCGATTATGGCACATCTTTCTTCAGCTGTATACAGCGATTAAAGGAAAGAATAAACCTCTTCTACACAACGATGACCTCGCAGGAACCATTGGTACGTCACTCTGTACCAGTGACCAGTTATAAGTCTACCCTTACTGGAGCTAACGGTGTACCAAGTCTCACTGGTGCCCAGTTATATGTCGTCCGTCAGGCCTGACCAATAGTACATCATTCGAACCCACATTTACACAACTACGTCATCTATGAGGTGGAGTAATATGTCACCCATCAGTTGTGACCAATAGTACGTCATCTGTGAGATGGTGACGAATGCCGCTTTATATACGGATGTGTATTTCATAAACAATTATTAAAGCTACAGATGTAATAAACTCGAGTGGATTAAAAGTACAACCATAGATACAACACTAAGTAATCTCCTGAATGTTACATTTTTAAACACTTTACTACCAAAGAAGGTCATGTCTTCGTGAAAATTCGACAGAATACATAGAGAGTTGCGGTATTTCATTCAACTCGCATTCTTACGTAACCACACAAAGTCAGCTGTTTGCCCACTAAGGTGCGCTATTTGTAAAAGTTCATTTAAAATTAAAAATCGTCTTTGACAACGTTGATGTTATGAGTGTTCACCCCATCTTTCACAGTTTTAACTAGTCTTCCTGAAGCAGTCATAGGTGTTTTTCAGAGTTATCAGAACTCAACAGAACATTTGGTTTGTAAACAAAATTTTACAAATGTACGCAACGTATCTATTCGAAACTTAAGCAAAAACAAAACGTTTGTTACATGTGCATTTTCCTTAAAATATAAATACGTAATATATTGTTATTAACATAAAACAACATGAATAAAACTCTGAAAAACTAATTTAAAAAAACAATACTTTAATGCTGCAGCATTACATCAAAATTATGATATAAACAACTTCGCCCCAGGCACTCGACTTGTATTCTGAGGATAGTGGGTTCGAATCCCCGTTGTACCAAACATACTCGCCATTTCAACCTTGGGAACGTTATAATATTCGTTGATAAACGAGTAGCCCAAGAGTTGGCGGTAAGTGGTGATGACTAGCTGCCTTCTTTCAACTCTTACACTACTAAATTAGGTATGGCTAGCGCATATAGTCCGCGTGTAACTTTGCGTGAAATTAAAAAAAAATAAACAACAAACAATAAACAGCTTCCAGTACAGAAGGTTTTTCTGTGAAACTTTAACAACACGTAAATTACCAGGCTTTCGCATCAATCGTTTTTAGTAGGCCTTACCTCTTTACTTATAATAGTTTTTTTGCATATTTCTTTTTCTCTTCTTCCTTTGTATTCATACGCAATGGACGAACAGACATCCGTTTTCCAAGTAATATTATTTACCTTATAGAACATGTTGACATTTGATAAAATATCCAGAGTTGTTGCATGTTAAGCCACGATCTGAAACTTAGGGCTGTCAAATTCCGATTAAAAAAATATATACACAATTTTCTTAGGGAAAATAACTTGAATATTTGCACCTTCAGGGACATAAATTATCAACCAATCAAATAGCAATACCCTGGATAATAATATGCAAGGCCGCTAACTGTAGTAAAATAATTAGTTCAGCTAATTGCAAACCAACGAGCAGACACGATACCTCGAAAGATATTTTGTTAAAGTACTTAAAGTAACACGTGACTGGGTATTCCAGGTGCTAAACATCATCCATAGTAAATGTTTTATTTTATAATCTGACACAGTTAAACTTCATACTACTGTTAGGAATTATGTTATAAGACTTCTGGAACACCACAGTTAAAACATCTTACGTAAGTCTGTAGAACCCTCCAGAAATCCACTCTCAGGATATATTAAAAAAAAAAACCAAGACACCATCTTCTGTAAGGGTACACAACCTACTATAATACCACCCTTAGAAAACATTCCATAAGAGTGTATAATCCACTAGGACACCATCCTTAGGAAATATTCCATAAGGATGCACAACATATTATAATACTATCCTTAGGAAGTATTCCACTATAGTGTACAACCCACCAGGACATATCCTTAGGTAGTATAACCTACTAGAACAAACCGTGTATACTCGTGTAATAGTCGACCCACGATATTTTATCTCCTGAAACAACTTAATATTTCATATATCTCGTGTAAAATCCGAACTAGTTTTTAGTAAACCTAAGAAAGCAACCGCTATTCAGGGCCAGGTTACACTTAATTATACCAAAACGCACTCGAACACATAACCATTTTTATTTGTACATATTATTATTGCTATAACTAGAAAATGTAACATTAAGCTTCATTTGTTTATCACAAATAGCTTTAAAATCGTAACACTGTACATCTGTTTACAATTACATTTTATTGTTTTATAGCCCTTTTAAGCGGGATTAACTACTTACTATTCTCGCCATTATAGGTTGTTAATCACTGGCGAACGTGCGTCTCACGGAACTCCTTCGAACTAAACTACTCGTTTGCTGCTTGCATGTGTGGTCACGTGAAAATTTTCTATTATTATTATTACTAAACCTAATCTAACCTTAAATAATTTTAAAAGTTTCCTATTTTTCATTTTAGTTACTTTTAAAATAATATTAATTTTTCTTGTTGTATCTCAATCAGAGTATTTTAGCTTTAAAGAAATTAATGTACTCTACATATATATAACAGTTTATTGTTTTCTTTCGAACCGGCATGGCCGGATGGTTAGGAGGCTCGACTTGTAGTCTGAGGGTCGCGAGGTTAAATCCCTGTCATACCAAATATGTTCGCCCTTTCAGCGATGGGGGTAGTTATAATGTAACGGTCAATCCCACTATTCGTTGGTAAAAGAGTTGCCCAAGAGCTGGCAGTGGGTGGTGATGACAACCTGTCTTCTCTCTAGTCTTACTCTGCTAAATTAGAGACTTTGCGTGAAATTCACACAAAACTCTCTCAGAATGATTTAACAATTTCTATGACAACAAGAACAGTTAGCAACCAACACCAAGTGTTCACACATCATTATCATGTTAATAAACACTCGATTCTTTATTAACAGCAGTACCAAATGGAGCTGCTTGTATAATATTGAAATATTTCCATTAGAAGTGAAATAGTGCTATCAAATTGTGCAAAGTGGTAAAATTAGGACAGTTAATACCACAGAATATATATCTGATTAACATGAAAAAGCTAGTGTAGCTAATAATGCTGGGTGCATATCTGTGTAACGTGGAAAGGTAGTACAGCTAATAACGAAGGATGTTTACCAGAGTTAGGTGATAAAACTAGGCTAGTTAGTAATGGAAGATGTGTATCTGTGTAACATGCTAAAACTATGATAGTTAATAACGCAGGATGTTTATCCTTATAACATTTATCAGTATGTTGTGTACAAGTATAATAACATTAATCAGTATGTTGTGTACAAGCATACTAACATTAATCAGTATGTTGTGTACAAGTATAATAACATTAATCAGTGTGTTGTGTACAAGTATAATAACATTAATCAGTATGTTGTGTACAAGTATAATAAAAGAATACTGCGCTATTGTATGTTGTGTACCGTGATAAAGCTAATAATGGAGGAAAGTATATATGTAAAAACGACTGGTATGGATAGAGAAAATTTTATGTAGAGGAGCGAACGACCTTTCGACCTTTTTTGGTCATCATTAAGCTCACACGATGACCGAAGAAGATCGAAACGTTGTTTGCTCCTCTACATAGATTTTTCTCAATCCATACCAGTCGTTTTTACATATATATTTTTCTCTACAAGTGGGTTTTCTCGTCATCACGAAATAATAATAGAGGATAATTATTCATGTAACATGATAAACTAGGATAGCTAATAATAGAGGATATTTACAATAGTGATAGTAGAAAGATTCAGATATGAAATGATATGAAATACAGCGTGATCGTTCGAAACGGGCATTTCATAATGTCTCCGTTCTTTACAAGGAGAACTTGTAAAAACTCCGTTCTTTTTTTCACTGTATAAAATTATCATGTGAAAAATGGGATTTTCTCCTCCAGGGATATATAGTCCAGTCTCGGTAAAAATATCACTCAGTTATGGATGAAAAAGTGCCCCATTCCATCGCTTTAAGGACTTTCGCATAGTGTCATCCAATTGCAATGAAGAATACTAATAATGGGTACTGCTACTGCTGCCCTCTGTTGCTAACAATGTCACATATTTCACAGGCTGGTTCGTGTATCAATATAAGCTATACATTCCTTTAATTTCTTAAATACCTGTTTTAACATCATTTATAGTAACATATTACTCGTTCGATTTGAGTAGAAACAATAAAAAGTTAAATAATTTAAAAACGACACTTCATAAGATGGTGTCATACAAGCATTGAAACATAGGTAGAGTCTTGTAGGACAAGTCCCTGTTTTTAATAATTATTTACTGTGTAACAGTTTAACTTTCTATTGGTTTAAACTGTGGAAAAATAAAAAGTTCAAGTCGAATCCTAAATATAAAAATAAATATTTTATTTGTCGGTTAGTTACAGGCCTCTAGTGATTCTCTGATGCTCATTTGTGTTGTAACTAAAGTTTTGTTATGATACAGATGATACTGATTTAAATTATGATTGACATGGGCTGAGAATAAGTTGTACTTTGGGGTAAGGTCAAAACAGTGATTTCAAGGCACGTGCCACTTTTCTAGATCGTCTTCATTACAATGCGTGGAGAATTAACGTCTGATATATACAATAGATATAATATATAGTGAGAAAGTGGGTGGTATAATTCCATGTGACTTTATTTCAATAATTTACAGCTTAAGGTGTGAGGCTTTTACAAAACAATATTATATATAAACATGGACACGAATTATTATTATGTATAGTGCTTCTTTTGGAATAACAAAGTTTACGTAAATAAATGTTTTTATCTGGGAGAAACAGATGTATATAAATACTGGTTAGCATGTTTTATTGAGAAGAAAAGTAACATTAATCACTATAGTGTGTAGAATTACTGTAACATTAAACACCATACTGTGTACAAGTATAATAACATTAATCAGTATGTTGTGTACAAGTATAACATTAATCAGTATGTTGTGTACAAGTATAATAACATTAATCAGTGTGTTGTGTACAAGCATAATAACATTAATCAGTATGTTGTGTACAAGTGTAAAAACAATAATCAGTATGTTGTGTACAAGTGTAATAACATTAATCAGTATGTTGTGTACAAGTATAATAACATTAATAAGTATGTTGTGTACAAGTATAACATTAATCAGTATGTTGTGTACAAGTATAATAACATTAATCAGTGTGTTGTGTACAAGCATAATAACATTAATCAGTATGTTGTGTACAAGTGTAATAACAATAATCAGTATGTTGTGTACAAGTGTAATAACATTAATCAGTATGTTGTGTACAAGTATAATAACATTAATAAGTATGTTGTGTACAAGTAATAAATAAAGTATGATCAAGCATTTATAAATTAAAGATAGCTATGTTTGAAACTTGAAATTAACAGAAACCGCTGGAAGGAAAACCTGATATTATCAGCTACCAAATACGAATGATAAAATCTACAGCATGTCGAACAGTTTGAAACGTTACATCACCGTAATACCAGATTTCACTCAGTTGATAAATACATTTGCCATCACTGTTTCACCAGGTTTCACTTGGTTGATAAATATGACATTTTTCATCAATGTATTACCAGGTTCCGCTGATTTGATAAGTATGACACACCTTACTACTATTCAAAACTATGACGACCTTCGGTATGTCCAACACTGTCCTTTACACTGTCCTTTCTTGGTCCTTGATCTTCTCTTAGCACTCATACCTTACGTGTTCTTGGATTACATATGCCATTATTTAATTGCTCTATTTCATTGGTACGTGATAGATTTGTCAAAAGTTGTATGTGCAAGAATGATGACAACGTTCACATAGTATATACACAACTACTGACAACGCTTGTCAGTTATGAATAATCGTAATGACATCACTCACTCATTGTATTCAGGAGGAATGGAAACACTAATAAGGTTTTACAATAATATCGCCTACACTGACAAAGTTGTGCAAGAATAACTGCAACACTAACAAGGTTTTACAAGAACAACGGCAACACTAATAAGGTTTCACAATAATATCGCCTACACTGACAAAGTTGTACAAGAATAACTGCAACACTAACAAGGTTTTACAAGAATAACGGCAACACTAATAAGGTTTTAGAATAATATCGCCAACACTAACAAAATTGTACAAGAATAACGGCAACACTAATAAGGTATTACAATGATATCCCCGACACTAACAAAGTTGTACAAGAATAACAGCAACACTAATAAGGTTTTACAATAATATCGCCAACACTAACAAAATTGTACAAGAATAACTGCAACACTAACAAGGTTTTACAAGAATAACGGCAACACTAATAAGGTTTTACAATAATATCGGCTACACTAACAAAGTTGTACAAGAATAACGGCAACACTAATAAGGTTGTACAATAATATCGCCAACACTAACAAAGTTGTACAAGAATAACGGCAACACTAACAAGGTTGTACAAAAATAACGGCAACACTAACAAGGTTTTACAATAATATCACCAACACAAACAAAGTTGTACTAGAATAACGGCAACACTAACAAGGTTTTACAAGAACAATGGCAAAACTAACAAGGTTGTTCAAGAATAACGGCAACACTAGCAAGGTTGTATAAGGTTGAAAAAATAAACAAATCTTTACGAACAGTACCATACTTAACTAAGCTTTAATAACAAGATTCTAAAGACGAAGCTGTAGCAACAAAAAGTTAATAAATTAAGCTTTTAAAACAATACACACATGAACTAAATTTTAACAATAATATGCTACCACATTGACTTTACTATAAAACACTAATTGATTGTGATTAACTGTACACTAAGAAACGTCAATATTACTACAAAATAATGTCATCAGAACATTTGGGTCGGTAAATAAATTATAATATTTAGATAATTTTGGATCAATATTTGAAGAGAGAGTAAGCAGATATTTTATAATAAATTTAGGTGTTTTTTTACGTTCCTTATATATAATAAATCTAGGTGTTTTTCACGTTTCTTATATCCCTTAGGAGCAACAAAGATGTTGTTTTCAATTAAGCACAAAATCTACGGGCATCGAAACCTGGTTTGTAGCGTTATAACTCCTCAGGCATACCGCTGTGTTACTGGGAGACACAACGAAACTGCATTTTGTTCTCTCATAAATTTCACTGACTCTTTTGAACTTGAAAAGAAGATAATTTATGCGACAAAACTTATCCCTGTTAGAATTACCGATTTAGTACATGAATTAATGTGTTTGACGGAAAAAATGAATCACCTAACAATTATGCTCTGAAGTTAGTATTAAAACACTTGGGTATTTTGAACTTTAAATGAATCACAGTAGAGCTATTTCTATTTATTTCAAGTTCGCCTAAAGTTACACGAGGACATATCTGTGCCAGATGTCTCTAATCTTCAACTAATAGATTACAGGGAAGACAGCTATTGAACACCAATCACTGATAACTCATGGCTATTCCCTATCAATGAAAAGTTGGACTGATTATCACTTTATGAAGCCTACGTGGCTGAAAGAGCGATCTCGTTAGATAAAAAAGATCAAATCTTCGACCATAAGAACGCTAGTCGAGTGCCTTAACCACCAGGTAAGGCAATGATAACATCTGGATTCTGTTAACAAAGAAAACTTTGTTAAAACTGCTGGTTTCAAAGATGTTTAAAATGTTCACTACCAGAACATAATTTTCAATTAAATATGAAATTAAAAGATAGTTTTATTTAATTGGACCTATTTTATGAATACTGAGACCCCGCAGAGATTTACAACTATTGTAGATTTGTCTTCGGTGAATTTATAATTTTTTTATCATGGTTACATTTGGTAGCAGAAATATATTGGATTAATTATTACAAGTCATTCGTCTTTACCATCAAGCATTAGGCATTTAAAAGTTTAAAAACATTGAGCAGCTGTCAAAGGTAAATATATTATGAAAAGAACTGAGGTTTAGAAAAACCACTTAAAACAAGCTATTTTCCGTATATATATATACGTAATGTTCGAAAATACTGGACATTATTAAGTTTTACGAAAAGTTGTGACAGCCATGTTGAAGTAGGGTTTTAACAGGTTAAGTATCCAAAACAGAAACTTGAGAAGAAGGAATTTATTAAACATGATTTATACATCATCTTTAATATATCGTGTTTTGTACATCATGTTTTATATATCATGTTTTGTACATCATGTTTAATATATCGTGTTTTGTACATCATCTTTAATATATCGTGTTTTGTACATCATGTTTTATATATCATGTTTTATGCATCATGTTTTATATATCGTGTTTTGTACATCATGTTTTATGTGTCGTGTTTTATGCATCATGTTTTATATATCGTGTTTTGTACATCATGTTTTATATATCGTGTTTTATGTATCATGTTTTCTAAGATATCTCTTTTATTCTGATCTTATGTGAAGTAAAGTGTTTTAGATTTTAAGGTATTATTTTATATTTGAATTAAAATATTCCGTGATGACGAGAAAACCCATTTGTAGAGAAAATATATATGTAAAAACGGCTGATATGGGTTGAGAAAATTTTTTATGTAGAGGAGCGAACGATGTTGTTCTCAATCCATACCAGTCGTTTTTACATTATATATGAATTAAAGTATGTTCATAATAATACACCAGAAGGCCCACCTTGCTCAAGTTGCAGTTGAAATATTGTAAATGCTCGATATACCTTCCCACAGCTACTTCGTATGTAAAACACGTCCTTCAACAAAATTCTACATCTTCCCGTACTTACTCATATGATACATACATTTTTTCGTTTCATATGGTACATTACACTCAGCTTATAACAAACTTTAGACAAATTGTTCCAACCCATCTGGCACATTAAATAAATTAAATTTTTATATATTATATTTATACATATAATATATCAACACATATTATAAAAATACACTCATATGTATATGACAGAGCGATCTAACTGATTTAATACATTAGAAGCATTTCTCTAGTTTGTCTAACACAATATACACATTTCTCTAGCTTCTCTAACACAATATACACATTTCTCTAGCTTGTCTAACACAATATACACATTTCTCTAGCGTGTCTAACACAATATACACATTTCTCTAGGTTGTATAACACATCTATTTCTCTGGGTTGTATAACACATCTATTTCTCTAGTGTTTCCTGTTGATGCTATGGCCAGCTATAACTCACACACCGTGTTTCTGGTTTTAAAAGTGTTCTGGTTTGTATTCTTCATATTTCGTCCTATGCTGCATCGTATATAATTATCACCAAGATCGAATATATCCTAGATTTTTAGTCCAATCCCTGCCACTTAAGACTGAAAGATAGATGCTGTGTTAATAAACCGGCTTTAAATATAAAACAGTTTTGCTTCCAAACTATGAGTACTATAGTCGTTGTTTATTCAAATATTCATATATATTAAATATTTTAAGTTGTTTTGACAAAAACTGTCTTTTAACAAGTTTAAAAAACGATATTATGTTATTGTTCAGCGTTAGGGTTATATTTCATATCAGTGCTTTATTCATAAAATACATAGATATTTATTTAAACATTTGAAAATTTAAGTCAATTAATCCATTGTTTAATTTCTATTGTCCAGGTGTCACCCGATGGTTGGGATCACAGATTAGAATCATGTCTCCTTTCAGCTATGAGGCGTTTTAATGGCGTTATTCCATTATTCGTTGGTAAAGAGAAATCCAAAAATTTGCGGAAGGCGGATTAGTTAGTTGTCTTCCCTCTAGTCCATGGCTTCAAAATTAGGGAGGACTAGTGCAGACGGTCCCCCGAGTAGCTTAATAAAAAAATTCAACAAAGAAAACTGGTTATTTGTATCACTAATTTTTCAAGTTGAAATGCTTAGAAAAAAAAATCAGTGTATATTTTTGTTTTCACTTCAAAACACTAAACGCCCAAAAAAAGTTGAATTATCATTATTGTTTTACACAGAATCTAATCAACATTAACATTCTACAATAAGTTAAAGCTTATGAGTTTTCGATTCTCTTTAGTTACTTGAGACGAAGCCTTTAACAACATCAACAATGCTAAACTCTTAAAAAATGTTTCGTACATGAAAAAAACAACATTCCTGCTCATCATTTACGTGTGTTAATGGTACGAAAAAAAACCAAAAACAGTTTAACTTAGGAATGCAAGTCAAACAGAAGCTAATATTGTTGGAAGCCGTGCTTTCTGAACATTACCGCTTACTTTTATGAATACCATACAAACAGAGGAGTCGTTAGGTATACAAAACGTTTGAAGCTCGAGCTTATAGATGCGGGAATGTTTGACGTTTCGCTGTGATATCAACCATTGTTTGTTTGTTTGGAATTTCGCGCAAAGCTACTCGAGGGCTATCTGCGCCAGCTATCCCTAATTTTAAACAAGAGGGAAGGCAGCTAGTTATCACTACCCACCGCCCGAACTTGGGCAACTTTTCTACCGTATAATAATGTGATTGGCTGTAACTTTATAACACTCCTGCGGCTTAAAGGGCGAGCATGTTTGGTGATATTTGGATTCGAACCCACGACCCTCATACTACAAGTCAAGCGACCTAACAACTTGGCTATACTAGGTCAATATCGATAATTCTATTCTGATTTCCCAAACACCAGCTGGAGATTCGAGACACGGTCCCCGTGCGCCAGTGTCCAGCGATGCCTCTACCGTAAAGTAACCGTTAATGGATAGCGAAACTAACAACCCAGGTGATTCTGGTAATAATTATATATTGTAATCCATTAGTGTACATTAGCATGTTTTAAACTACTGGAGACAGGCCGGGCAACAGAATAACACTGCACAACACACGGAGACGTTTTCGCACTGTCATTGATACATATAACACTCACTAAAAGTTTCAAGAAACTACACCTTGATACGATGACAATATTAAACACATCCATCGGAAATCCTTTGATAAATGACATTAGGTGATTGCCATGAAGAAGGGAACATTAAATGCTGACAGTGAAACTTGTGTAGTTGGTGTGGAAACAACCGAGAATGGATTAGTCTTTGATCTAAATATGAACCTCTGCTGGATCAAACATTTAATGTGCCCTTTTCTCACCAGTTGGTACACATCATCAATTTTTATAATTTTATAATGCATCTTATGCTCACCAGGTGTCATGCAGATAATCATCAGAAATATTATGCGTTAGAATCTTTCTATTAATTTAAAATAAATCATATAGTTTTCCACATTATTTTTACATATTAATCACCTTGAGAATGTTAAATAAATTCTGTCATCCCAGACTTAAAATTGTTTTTTGAGAGAATTATTTCACGGTGAACAATTTTATGTTACTTCAGTAACAATGTTAAACATTGTTTAACAGTTTAGTTAATGTTGAATCATTTCATGTTACTTCAAATAACATTATTTTTAGTTAATTAATGTTCAATCACTTCATATTACTCCAGTTAACATTATTTGATAGTTAATTTCAATCATTTCAAGTTACTTAAATTAACATTCAGTAATATATTTAGATATATATATAATATATATGTAAGATAATATATTTAAACGATGGTGAATCATTTCGAGTTGCTTCAGTTAACATTTATTAACAGAAACACTTAATTTTGAATCATTTTATGTTACTTCAATAGAAATTCTTGGGAACGTGTAACAACAACAAAATGATTCAGAACGCTTTACCAAATTTCTGCCTTAATCAAGGTAAAAAATGTAGTGTTAAAAAAATCAATATTAACTGTTTTTTTTATTTTTCTCATCCAGTAACCCGGATGTTTATTAGTTTGTAAAAACACGTGATAATATTAAGTTCTGAGAAGCTCTCTGGATTAGCCTTTTCGTGTCACCGACAGTGAATCATTAATATTATTAAAATCATAAATAGTGTATTTTACAAAGTTTAAGAAACTCGTTTTAAATAGAATGCCTTAAAAATGAAAGGTTAGAGGCTCAGAATTTAATACAGTGTACAGTATATCTAACGTTGTTATAGCATTATCAGAATAGGCTTATAGAAAAACTAACATTTTGTTTGTTTTAGTAATGAAAGTTGGTATCACACAAAAGATTCTTAAATCTTTGAATATTTTCGGTATCTGTATAAAACAGTTATTGTGTTTACTAAAGGTACAGAATAATTAGTATCGTGGCCCGGCATGGTCAAGCGCGTAAGGCGCGCGACTCGTAATCCGAGGGTCACGGGTTCGCGCCCGCGTCGCGCTAGACATGCTCGCCCTCCCAGCCGTGGGGTGTATAATGTGACGGTCAATCCCACTATTCGTTGGTAAAAGAGTAGCTCAAGAGTTGGCGGTGGGTGGTGATGACTAGCTGCCTTCCCTCTAGTCTTACACTGCTAAATTAGGGACAGATAGCCATCGAGTAGCTTTGTGCGAAATTCCAAAACAAACAAAACTTACTATGGAGTATACAGTCGATAAAATACTTCTTCGGGGTTTCGTATCGCTGAACTCGCTGTAGTCCAATGTTAAAAATTAATTTATGATGCTACGAACATCCTATGTAATGTCTTAGGGCACTTCTGGACAATTCATAGAAATAAGTCTTTCACTAAATTATACAAAGAAAAGGAAAATAGCTTCGGAAAAGCACGCATATGCGGTAAATATATGTTTTTATAAAGTTTATTTATAAACATTTAGTTTAATGAGCTCCGTTTCGTATGCATGTTTTATTAATATAAAGCCCAGTTAAATAGTACCTTATATACGTAAAAACGGCTCGTTTGGGTTGAGAAAGTTTGTGAACCTGACGATGACTGAAGAAGGTCGAAACGTTGTTCACTCCTCTACGTAAAAAAAAATTTTCTCAACCCAAACGAGCCGTTTTTACATATATATTTCTCCACAAGTGGGCTTTCTCGACATCACTGATTAAATAGTATATTCTATTGATATTAAAGTCTGGATGAATAGTACCTCCTACTGATGATAAATTAAATTCCATTTGAGTAAAACCTTCTGTTAACTGTTAAACTCCAGTTGGTTAACGTCTTCTCTTAATGACAGAGTTCTGTTGAGTAACACCTACTAACAATTAAAGTTCAATTAAGAAACACTTTCTATTAATAAATTCACAAGTAGTGGGCCTCGTCGTGGTGTAGGCTTAGACACCACAGTATAGGGACAAATTACCTGACGTTGTAGGCTGTTAACCCTGTTTCTTGCTAGTTCGAGATGCTACTCGTCTTTAAAAAAACAACAAAAAAAACCTGTCTGGAAGGAAGAGTACCAGACTCTGAGCCTCACTGGAACATCTTAGCTAATGGTAGTTACCTCATTTTTTTTTCTCCGTGAGCCAGGAGAGAACTCCCCTTCAGCCAGGCATTGTGCATTTCATCGGGGTTGTTTGAGCTATGATGCGATTAACCCGAGATAGAAAGAGACATCTATAGGTCTTAGAGTCCAGTTGGTAGCATTTTATGCCGACAGAGTGGTCCACTGGAGCAACACAGACAAAAAATGACATTGTAGTCAAATTCTTTTCATCTTATTCTATTTTTCCATTACAGATACGTGGAATTCGTGTATTTTTGATTGGCTTTAGAATTAAAAACGTAATAAAGTACGGCTACTCTATTTGTAGACTTGTAGTAGTTACACGAATTTGATAGTTTAGCTAATGTCATTTAAACCTGGCCGTAAATTTTATTGATATTAGTATCATGGACTCTAGTTAGAAGTTTAAATCAAACACGTCCCTATATTGTTCATTTAAAGGTAAGTATGTACTTCTCAAAACGATAAACTACAAAATCAAAGTGGAGAAAACTATATTTAGATATGCAAGGGGGCCCGGCATGGCTAGAATTTTAAGACTTTCGACTCGTAATCCGAGGGTTGCGTGCTCGAATCCCAGTCGCACCAAACATGCTTGCCCTTTCACCCGTGAGGGCGTTATAATGTGACGGTCAATCCCACTATTCGTCGGTAAAAGAGTAGCCCAAGAGTTGGCGGTGGGTAGTGATGACTAGCTGCCGTCCCTCTAGTCTTACACTGCAAAATTAGGGATAGCTAGTGAATTAACTTCGGACGTTAGTATTTTTACGAGGACATTAAATATCTTCGTCGAAGAATTAGTTTGTAAACGACATGAGGCTAGCCTTTAAGCGATTTTTGTTTTGTTTATTTTTTGAACTTCGCTCAAAGCTACATGAGGGCTATCTGCGCTAGCCGTCCCTAATTTAGCATTGTAAGACTAGAGGGACGGCAGCTAGTCATCACTACCCACCGCCAACTCTTGGGCTACTCTTTAACCAACGAATAGTGGGATTGACCATCACATTATAACGCCCCCACGACTGAAAGGGTAAGCATGTTTGGTGCGACGGGGATTCGATACCCGCGACCCTCAGATTATGAGTCGAACGCCTTAACCCACCTGGCCATGCCGGGCCGCCTTTGAACAAAGTGTAACAATATCAACTCGGAATTAATTCGCTCTCCGTGAACCGTCGATAAAATATTCAGTTTCAGACCAGATAGAAGACTCAGTATTGTTTGTAGATTTGTAAAACTTTTGTATAGAAATCATTATTGTAATAACCGTTATTATAAATTGTATTGTTGTTTGTGTATTAAAAAATATTTGTGATGATAAATAAAATTGTGTGTATCAGTCTTGTTGACGAATATAAATTTGATACATATCGACATTCAGTTACTTTCTAAATTAAATTTATTTGAAATCATAACACGTAACGTACGTAACATAATAAATTCTCTATAGTCTTATGACAACCTTCATGTAATCTTCGTTTACCTAAGTCTTCTCTAATGAAAAATATTATGAAACTGATCTGTACTGTAAGGTAAGAGAACAAATCAGTTTTCATTTTGGTTAACATTTTAAGAATGGTTCAAGAGCCACGACTTTCTACTACACATGTCATTTTCCGACTGGAAGGTTTGTTACAACCTGGTGGTTAAACTTCTATTACACATATAACTTTGCAACCAGAAAGTTTGTCATGACCTACTGGTTAGAGTACTCCAATCGCAAGTTTCTGATCGCGGGTTCGCATTTTCTTATGCTGAGTATGCTCGCTCTTTCAGCTGTGGGGAGTTAAAATGTATCGATCAATTCCACTATTCGCGGGTAAAGAGTGGTCCAAGAATTAGCGGTAGGTAGTGATAATTACCTACCCTTCCTCTAGTCTATCACTACTAAAATAGGATTGGGTATCGCAGACAGCTCTCGTGAAGCTTTGTGTTAAATTTAAAACGAACCAAACCAATGCATATTTTTCAAATTTACACTGTAATAGCTTCTTTAGGACCCTTGGCTAGGATTACTTTACGTTTATTAATTACATATTTTATTGTATTGTTTTAAACTTTAGTTACTGTAATAGTTTCCTTAGTTCTTTTAATAATTCGAATTTCTTTACCTAAATGCCCCCCCCCGCTAGTACAGCGGTATGTCTTCGGATTTACAACACTAAAATCAGCGGTTCGATTCCCCTCGGTGGGCTCAGCAGATAGCCTGATGTGGCTTTGCTATAAGAACACAGATACGCACGCTTCATATCACCTAAATAAACTCTTATTTCATTAGGCTATGAAGATGCAACAAGCTAGTTATATCTGTGCATCAGACGAGTTCATTACCCGAAACTTAAGTTTCGCATAATGATGTTTTAGTGATTGCTTTCATATAACTCGAATAGAAAATTATAATTCCAATTTTAAGAGCCGGTTTGTAGCATTAAGATAAACCACATGATTCTAAAATGAAACAAAATGTGAAGGAGACTTGTCCCCCACCTCTATCTTACCACAACCGGTGCCTATGACTCAAACAAGTTTTAGAACAGGAGACTTGTCCCCCACCTTTATCTTCCCACAACCGGTGACTATGGGTCAAACAAGTTTTAGAACAGGAGACTTGTCCGCCACCTTTATCTTCCCACAACCGGTGCCTATGGCTCAAACAAGTTTTAGAACAGGAGACTTGTCCGCCACCTTTATCTTCCCACAACCGGTGCCTATGGCTCAAACAAGTTTTAGAACAGGAGACTTGTCCGCCACCTTTATCTTACCACAACCGGTGCCTATGGCTCACACAAGTTTTAGAACAGGAGACTTGTCCCCCACCTTTATCTTCCCACAACCGGTGCCTATGGCTCAAACACGTTTTAGAACAGGAGACTTGTCCGCCACCTTTATCTTCCCAAAATCGGTGCCTATGGCTCACACAAGTTTTAGAACTATATCGACTTTTTATTGATGCCATCCTTGAGGCGTGCCTGGACGAGGATTTGACTGTAGACCTCAGCCAAAAGCTCTGAACGGTTATGTGGAGAGGAGTAATATGCCTGTTTTTGAATTTCGCGCAAAGCTACACAAGGGCTGTCTACGCTATCTATCCCTAATTTAGCAGTGTAAGATGAGAGGAAAGGCAGCTAGTCATCACCACCCACCGCCAACTCTTGGGCTACTCTTTTACCAATGAATAGTGGGATTGACCGTCATATTATTAACGCCACACGACTGAAAGAGTGAGCATGTATGGTGTGACGGAGATTCGAAGCTGCGACTCTCAGATAACAAGTTAACCACTTGGCCATGCCGGGCTTGGAGTAATATGACAAGAACGACCTATTCGATGGTTCTGGAGGAATTCGTCATTGTCTTTATATTTAAAGTGAAATATAAAATTGTGTCTTTTCCTGACGGAAAAACAAACAAACAAACTCACCAATAATACCATTAACTCTAAGCTGAGGCAAAATAAAGTTATTTAGTATATTAGGGTATTCCAACTTGTTTTATTTTGGAATAAGAATAAACTTTAATTATTTAGCGATCGAAAATCACTGTTCAAAGAAAAAACAAATATCAAGCATCTTCTCACGAAAAAAAAGTGGTTAGAAAAGAAAAAATTAGTTTGAATTAAAGTTGCACGAGGGCTATCTACGCTAGCCGTCTCTAATTTAGCAGTGAAAGATGAGAGGGTGTGTTTTATGTGTTTTCTTATGGCAAAGCCACATCGGGCTATCTGCTGAGCCCACTGAGGGGAATCGAACCTTTAAGATGAGAGGGAAAGCAACTAGTTGTCACAACCCACCGCCAACTCGTGGGCTACTCTTTTACCAACAAGCAGTGGGATTGCTCATCACACTATAATGCTCCAGCAACTGAAAAAAAAAGCGAGCATGTTGGTAGGGTGAGGATTTGAACTTGCGGCCTTCAAACTGTAAGTCGAACGCCCTAATCACGTGACTGTCCGGAACCTTAGAAGCAGAAGGAACCTTAATTGTTTTGTCATGAAACAGAAAATCAAAAATTTATTAAACACATGTGAAATCCTTTATTAGTTTAACAAACAAAGCAAGTGGCATTTTAACATGACGATAATTACATTTCTTAAATACAGGTGGAATCCTTTATTAGTTTAACAAACAAATCTAGTATAATTTTAATATGATGATAATTACATTTATTAAACGCAGGTAAAATCCTTTATTAGTTTAACATACAAGACTAGTGTCATTTTGATATGATTATAAATACATTTATTAAACACAGGTGGAATCCCTTATTACTTTAAATTTTAACATGACGATAATGACATTTATTACATACAGGTGAAATCCTTTATAAGTTTAACAAACAAATCTAATGTACAACACGACGACAATTACATTTATTAAACATAGGTTGAATCCTTTTTTAGTTTAACAAACAAGAATAGTGTCATTTTAATTTGGCTATAATAAATACATTTATTAAAAACAGGTACAATTCTTTATTAGTTTAACAAACAAAACTAGTGTCATTTTAACATGACGATAACACAATGTAACACTAATTTTGTTCTTGGATAGTACGTATTATTTCTTAATTGTTTATGTTGTAAAAGTACAGAAAATTGCCACTATTCCCTTCAAACTTTGCTTTTGTGACCTGGATAATGAAATGAACCTATTTTATATGCAAAAACGGAAAAATATGCACATTTTCATTTGCATAAGATCTGAATAAAACAACATATGAATCAAGATTTACTTGTATTTGTACTAACTTTATATACAAAAATAAACAAAAAATGTTTAGAAGTGAGTAGATTTTCGAGATTTGCAACTGTAATGTAAATCACTTTCACGTATCAGCCCCCAAATATAGTCTCTAATCATGTTTTCGTTATACGCCCCTTTGTAGCGACGTTTAATAAAGTCCAGTTTTTCTTGGTGGAAGCATTCGCCTTGCTCCTCTGAGTTGCTCCCATGATCTCCTTGAATTTATCAAGATAAGCGTCAAGTATATGGACTTTCAGGGACATCCTGTAGCCCATTTTGCCGTAGTTCTTCACCAGAGCCTCAACCAGTTCCACGTAATTTTCAGCCTTGTAATTGCCCAAGAAGCCCCGAACCACTGCGACAAAGCTGCCCCAAGCTTTTTTCCCCTTCCGACTGAGCTTCTTGGAGAATTCTGTGCACTCCAGGATCTTCATTATTCGTGGTTAAACGAAAACACCAGCTTTGACCTTTGCCTCAGACAGCTCAGGAAAGAAGTCTCGAAGGTACTTGAAGGCTGCAGACTCCTTATCAAGAGCTGTGACAAATTGTTTCATAAGACCCAATTTTATGTGCAATGGTGGGAACAACATCTTCTGAAGGTCCACTAATGGCTCACACTTGACATTGTGCCTCCCCACAGAGAACTCGGTCCCAAAGGCAAAGATAACAAGGGAAACTTGGTAAAGCCTGTGTTCACTTAGGTAGCTAGAACTAAATTGAAGTGGTGAGCCCCTGTATATATATATTACTATGGAAATTTCGAGAAAAATCTCTATAAGCTACTGAGCACTGAATCTACCTGGAATGTTCTGGAAAATGGGTAAATTTAAAAATTTCATTACCCAGGTCCCAAAAGCAAAGTTTGAACAAAAAAATAGGGCTTTTACATTTACTTTAGGCGTAATAAATTGGGAAATAACACTTTCTGCCAGGAACAAGAAAAAGTAAGTATTTTGTTACACAGTGTAATTACATTTATTAAATACAGTTATTAGTTTAACAAGTAATACTAGTGTCATTAATATGATAATAAACACAAAGTTTAGATAGTTTGCACGAGCTGTCAGAGAGTGACATAGATTATGAGCACTATGAATAATCATATTATCATAAATCTGATAGAAGATTTAAATGATCATAGTTCTGTTTCCACTTTTCCTGAAATATAAGCCCAATACATTTTGTTAACCTGTATGACTACCTTGTAACAATTACCAACAGTTGATTAGCATCTGTAGCGCCATCTAGGTAAGTATTTTTACACTCATAACAACATGATATCAAGTTTTTGTTCGCGAAAGGATGTAACATTAATTTGTCGCAGGTGAGTTGGTCGGGCAATAACTAGCACTTCAATAAAACAGAAATAATTACAATGAATACGTTAGAATAACAATTCTAATATGACGACTAAAACAAAATTCAATCATAAGTCACTTTATTTTCTCATGTCTGTTTTTCAGGTGGCTGTGAGTGTAGTTTTATTGTCATTCTCTTATAAATCTTACAGTTAACAGTATCTCATATTTTTCTTAGTACTTCCGGATATTTTTTATGGAAGGAGCTGGGAAGCTACATTTCGAAAATATCCCATTTAAAAGACTCTCAGTTTGCCTCTGAAGAAGAAAAGTCTACCTTTCAAAAGTTAGAGTTACAGTGTTTTTTGTTTGTTTGTTTTTGAATTTTGTGCAAGGCTACACGAGGGCTGTCTGCGCTAGCCGTCCCTAATTTAGCAGTGTAAGACTACAGGAAAGGCAACTAGTCATCACCACTCACCGCCAATTCTTGGGATACACCTTTACCAACGAATAGTGAGACTGACCGTGACATTTTAACGCCCCCACGTCTGAAAGGGCGAGCATGTTTGGTGCGACGAGGATTCGAGTGTCTTAACCACCTGCTCATGCCAAACCACATTATAGGGTTTCTATTTAATTTCTATTCAGAAAACATTGTACGAAATAAATACATAAGATGAAAGAAAGGTAAAGTAATAAGAAACCTAATTACCAAGAGTAATTTTTAAAAAACGGGCCTGGCATGGCCAAGCGCGTAAGGCGTGCGACTCGTAATCCGAGGGTCGCGGGTTCGCGCCCGCGTCGCGCTAAACATGCTCGCCCTCCCAGCCGTGGGGGCGTATAAAGTGACGGTCAATCCCACTGTTCGTTGGTAAAAGAGTAGCCCAAGAGTTGGAGGTGGGTGGTGATGACTAGCTGCCTTCTCTCTAGTCTTACACTGCTAAATTAGGGACGGCTAGCACAGATAGCCCTCGAGTAGCTTTGTGCGAAATTTCAAAAAACCAAAACAAACAAACAATTTTTAAAAGTCTACACTCATAAAATAAGGATTATTAAACGACATTTTACTCGAATACTTACGAAAAGTAAAACAAACAGATAACTTATCAACGAAATTTCTTATAAAACCTTGAAGATACGTTAATGGAGAATGTGAGTTGTAAGCTTACGGACTTACAGCGCTACAGTCTGAGATTTGAATTCCCTAGGAGAACAGAGCACAGTTAGCTATTCCCCCCCAAAAAAAAAACACTAGCAAAACTATAAAACATAAATATTTCGTGAAGAGCTGTCATACTGTGTCAGTGTTTAAATGTTCAATAAATATTATGTACATACTAAATAGGCCCGGCATGGCCTAGCGCGCAAGGCGTGCGACTCGTAATGTGAGGGTCGCGGGTTCGCGCCCGCGTCGCGCTAAACATGCTCGCCCTCCCAGCCGTGGGGGTGTATAATGTGACGGTCAATCCCACAATTCGTTAGTAAAAGAGTAGCCCAAGAGTTGGCGGTGGGTGGTGATGACTAGCTGCCTTCCCTCTAGTCTTACACTGCTAAATTAGGGACGGCTAGCACAGATAGCCCTCGAGTAGCTTTGTGCGAAATTCAAAAACAAACAAACATACCAAAGAAACGTATTTCATCTCGACGTTATAAAGATTTATTAATTAAAATAAATAATTCAGAAGAAATGTAAATAATTACACAAGAACTTAAAAAATATTTTTTAGATGGCGATAGTTAGTTTGTTAAAATAAACTATGTGCGACTTCCTCGAGGGTACGGGCGGGATCGCAATTTTTTTAAATGTAATTGCGCCACACCGTACGAAGCTGAAGAAAAATTTGAAAAGGCTGCGGTTTCGTTAGAAAAATTTCTTATTATTACCATAAAAAAGTACAAATAGAGTAGTATTATTATGAGAGTATTATTCAAATAATAACAATCTCGAAAAATAAAATATTTTAAATTATTTACAGTAAGGTGGATCAGATGCATTTTTAGCTGTTAATACTTATTTTAGTATTATATATGTTTTAAGTTAATAAATTTATGAGGCAATGTTTTAAAAATTCCTTAATGTGAGAAATGTGATTTATTTTTCTCTAGGCATCCGCTCTTCTCCAATTTATTTACGATCCTTCCAATAAGTATGAAATTTTATAAAATTTAACGTAAATTACTTACTATGGTATCATCATCATTCAAACAGAGCATTATTTTCCTCGCCTTTAATCTTGCTTGGTTACAAAGTGATCAAATAGAAAATAAGAACCCCCCGTCACATTCTCTATTTCAACCTACTGGATCAATCTTAATCGAACTTTGTATGTAAACACTATGAACTATGGAGAATGTCTTAAGGGGTAAAAATTGAACTTTATTTTGTAAAGTCATTTGTTAATTATTCTCACCCTATTGAGTTAATTTCATATTAATACTTTGGAAGATTAATACTTTCGACAATGTTGAATATTCTAAATGGATTCAAGTTCCAAGTATGAAAGTTGCTGGATTGTTCCTCCAATAACCATGTTTTTCTTTTCATGGTCAATGAGATGTAGGGTGTTCGAGGGTGGGATCACCTAAGAATCTTTGTTTGTTGGTTGATGGAACCAGACTGCAGATGTTGTTTATGAAGAAACTTTGTTATAATTTTAAAATTTCAAATAAAATATATTTTCCTTATTACTTTGAAATGTATGATTGCTGTTAAACTTACATAATTTTCATTAAGTTCAAACATTCCCCTCAGTTAACTGGTAGGTTGTATTGTGTTATTTATAACCAATAATATGACGTTGTTTTCTATATAGAGAATCGCCAGTTTCTCTTTTAGTATGGCTAGGTGGTTAAGGTACTCGATTCGTAATCTGAGGGTTGCGGGTTCGAATCTCCGTCGGACCATACAGGCTCGCCCTTTCAACCGTGGGGGTGTTATAATGTGACCATCAATCTCCCTATTTGTTGGTAAAAGAGTAGTCTAAAAGTTGGCGGTGGGTGATGATAACTAGCTGCCTTCCCCTGGTCTTACACTGCAAAATTCCGTCTTGAGATACATTTTAACTTTAATTTCATTAGGCTAACAATACATGACGTTGTTGTTGCTGTGTGAGTATAATTATCTTACACTTCATTAAGCTAACAATACGTGACGTTGTTGTTGCTGTGAAAGTATAATTAACTTTTTCTTTATTAAGCTAACAATATGTGACGTTGTTGTTGCTGTGTGAGTATAACTAACTTTCATTTCGTCTTGAGGTGCATTTTAACTTTCACTTCATTAAGCTTACAATACGTGACGTTGTTGCTGTAAGATTATAGCTATCTTTCACTTCATTAAAGCAACAATAGGTGACATTGTTGTTGTGTGATATTATAACTAACTTTTGTTTTTATCGAAGCTGTCATTATTGGGCTTGTTGAGTTTATGAAAGTATAATAATTACTTTCAATCTGTTAACGTTAACAGCACAAGACATTTCCTGCTGTATGACTGTATCTTCTTCAAGTAAACATTATAGGACATTCTTTACTGTTAAGTATATCTACTTCCTCTGTGTTTAGTTTAACAATATAGGACGTTCTCTGTGATAAAAGTATAGCTTAACTTAACAGCACGAGATGCATTATTTTGGGATAGGATACCTTCTATTACCATCATTGGACAGACAAATGTCCACATTTTTAGGAACGCATCTCAGCACTTTTTTTGTATAAACGCATATGATATAAATAAGGATAACAGTATCTTTATTCTATTCTACACAAAGAGAATAGTCATACTTAGGTGTAAATTTTTCATGAGCGACATGACAAAACCCGATATATAAGATACACAGTCACTCATCAAACCACGATAAATCAAGTGTATCGCCCTCTTTAGCATCAAAGTATTTTCCAGGCGTAGAATAAATCAGTATGAAATTTAGTGACGAGAAAACCAAAAAATATTTTTTTCGGATCCAACATGGGTGTTCCTGTAAAACATAATTTGGGAAGGAATGTCATCAAACTGAGACTTGGTCAACTTTTAAATTTGACTTAAACAATATTTTTATAATACAGACTGAGTTTTCTATGGATTTATCTCATCTTGTTTTCTTTATATTACATTATCAGTTCAAAATAAAGAAAAATGACAGGAAAAGTGCATAGAGAATACAGACTTCTTGAGAGTTGGACAGTCAAGTCAATTTAAAGTACTGATATTTAACTGGCTCTTGAAGCCAATTCAAAGTCTATTGTTTTTGTTATTTTTCTTATAGCCTTTGTTGCAAATGACACCCTTTTTGGCAGGTAGTTTCTTATGTTAGCTCGCCCTTTCTTTTTCCTGATATGTGACTTTTGTTTTACATTCACGCTTCCTAAACATCTCTATACCTAACAGTGCTTCGATGTGAATTTCTTAAACCACGCAATAAGCAATGCGACTTTGAACAACGTTATTTCTAATTTGTAACTAAGAAACTAGCTCCATTAAACAAGTTGCAATTTCATTCATTGATGTGTAAAATCTATATACCATTATATTTTTGTCAGTGTCTACGTTTTGTATATAGTATATTTGCATCACAAAGTAAAAAACTTAAACACTTAAAAATTTGTACAATGCTCACCTTGTGTCCAACAAAGTCCAGCACAGAATAACTGATGTAGCACTTACATGATCGGATGGTTATACCTGTTGCCTTCTCTTACTCAAACAGCTCTCTTCAGATGGTTTTCCCATCTTTATGGATCAGAATGTTATACACATAATGCATGATGTTGGTGGTTTTCTGCAACATCTTTCTTATTATGAAGATGAATGTCACTGTTGACTTGATCAAGCCACATGTAATCCTTCTGAACCTGTAGCATCCGTCTGGTGACTTAAGACTGTTTTCTCTTTAGATTCTCTTTTCATCAAGATCTACTACTAAGTTTTACTGAGATACATCCTTGTAGAAAATGTGGTCTTATCTAGTTTCTTTATGACATCCTGTGGGATAGCTATAAGTTTAATATCAAACTTTGTTATGAGGTTCAGTTTATAAAAATCTATATAGAGTATTTTGAGTCATTTCTCTTCTTCATGATTAACAGTGTGAACAGTAGGCTGAATTCAAAAGGTCAATGATTCCAGCTTCTAACATTACTCCAATGGTTCCAACTTCTAACATTACTTCGACTTCTCGCTTGATCAAGTTACTAATCACATAGTGTATATGGTAGGGCTTCACTTGGACTGGATCTCTGGTCGTGGTCTCGATCTTGTGTTGCACAAGGTCTGTCTTGCCTGTCCTATCTGTAGAAACATCTGCGTATTGGCACAGTAGTTCTTGCATGTCTTTCCTCTACTTGCCAGTCAGCTATTCACTGCTGTTAAAGTCATTGAATGTTTAATATCCACCCAACAGTCTAAGGACAGCGTGTCTTTATCTTCTATGACAAAGTCACTGTCTTCTCGATCTTCATCTATGACAGCCACACCTACAATGTCCATCTGTGCTTCAACAGCTTCTCCCTTTAGATCTTTTTCCGTCTTGAAGCACCTTTTCAACACATTGACATGGTAGATATTGATCTTTACTTCAACTTCCACCTTATAGTCCATTCTTTAGATAATTTCCTGCAGTCCTAAAGGTTTTTTCTACTGCAGAGTAAGTTTATTGTTACCTGTGGATATCAGAACCAAGATCTTTTGTCCAATCTTGAAACGTCAATTCTTGGTATTTTGTCAAACTTTCTCAAGCGAGTTAACATGTGTCATCCAGTCGGTTTTTGGGATCTAATATGTACTGGCATGTATCTTCATTTCTGAATCTTTTCCTGTCCACATTTTTTCACCATCTGCACTGGACCTCGTACTGTCCTTCTGGCATTATAATCTAGTCGCTCTTTTCTTGTTTCTTATCAGTATCATCTCAGTAAGTAGCTACAGCTGCTTTATGCTATATTTCTTCCGTGGACTTTTATGTAATATTCAGACAACTTGATGGTTTCGTCCACGTCTTTTGGTGCTATTTTCTTTAGGAACAATGGCAATATTATTTTCCCGTCTGGTCATGTCAGTCCACATTGTGAACTATCGCTGTAGACGTACCACAAACTGAAACAGTTTCCACAGTTTCAAGTTTTACTTCCGTGAACTTCTCGTGAAAATATTCCTAAAAAATGTTAATAGCATTTTAGCAAAACCACTTTTAACTTGTTATAGTTCATGGCATGTTTTACATCATGCCTACATACACTTGAAGGCCTTTGTTTTACGAGACAGACTGCCTGGTTGTTTTACCCAGTTCTGACTATTGGTGAACCTTTCATACATCTCCAGGAAAGTATTCGTATTGCATTTCTGTGCATCATATTTTGGTATTTTAGGTCAGTTGGCCCTGATTCCATTGTCATTCTTGACTTCTATGAGTTGGCAATCTTATGTTGTTCTCTTGTTTTCTCTTTTCCAGTCTCTCATCTCTCTCTGTTTCTCTTTTTAAATTTGTGCCTTTATTTTCTCTATTTTTTATCTCTCCTTTCTTTCTTTCTCTTGTTTCTCAGTTCGTGTTCTTATTCTCTCTTTTCCAGTCTCTATTATATCCCCCTTTTTTCTCTGTTTCTTCTTTCTTTCTTTCTCTCTCCTGTGTTGATGCTCCTATTTATCTTGTTGTTATTTAACAAGCTCTTGTAGATCACCATCTTTAAATCCAAGGTGCTTGCTCTTCTCTAACTACTTATGAAAGTCAACCAACACAGTTACATAATGTGGTTGGGACCTTTACAAAGTTTCTTCATTACTACAGTTGTGTGTATTGAAGCCAATTTAACACTGTTGTTTACATCTACTACTCCACCAGTTACCACCGTAGGTCCTCACTAACTCACCACTATCAGGATTTATGTATGGAACAGATCCTTTACAGACGATGTCTGTGACTTGCTGGTGATAAATTTCAAAGAAGCAAACTGCTAACAGTCCACTTGTTTTAAAATAAAATATTAAAACAGATCAAATGTATATGCAGATGCTCATTACTCTGTTGATTATCACAATTGTATCCAGTGCTTTAAGTAATCGTCTCTGTTTCATCAAAATCCAGACAGACTGGTTCAGTAACCTTAAAACACTATTTGACAAGACGAATTATTCTCTCTGTTCTGTTATTACAATACAGACTGTGATAATTTCACTTTAAAATCACTACTATAGTTGTTGGTTACTACAGCTCTATCTAAAGCCTTAAAAATTATCACTTTTTCGTCAAAGCTCACACAGGCTGGTTCAAGAACCCAAATGACAAAACTAATTTTATTCTTCTCTAGTCTGTTATTACAATAAACCAGTGATAATTTTCCTTCAAAAGTTGCCACTATACGTTCTTTATGGATAGGATCACAATTGCAAAAACTAGATCTATATCTCGAACTAAATTTCCAACGTGTATTTGTACACCAATAGAGGTCTAAAACGCTTCACACACTACTAGATATTATGATGCAATAATACTCAATTAAAAGTAGCATAGTGCAATAATATATCAATCGTAAAGTCATAGTAATTGACCTACACAATGGATAATTTGTAAATAGTAATGTAAAGAAACCTGCCATAAACTATTAATCCTAAAAATAACCAAATTTAACGCTTCCGCTGTTTAAACTCATAACACTCAAGTTAAAGTGAAACAATCATGCATATCTAACACACAAAAAGCCATCTTTTCAGTGTTTATCAGAGGTACTAATAATTGCAAAAGTACTTAAAACTGAAGGTCTAAAATGTAGGGCTTAAAAAGGTAAAAAATAGAAAAGAAGGATTTTAAAGTGAGTAAACCTGCACAAATGTACCTAAATTTGACTCGAAATATGTGTATGAAATAATAATAAGTCAACAGAAAATTTTCTTTCTGCATATACACATTAGGTAAATCAATTTCAGTAATGAATATGTGTCAGTCCGCTGGTAAGCAATAATCTTATCTTGTTGACTCTTGTCTTCCTGGTAATCAGGCAGCTAACCCTTATACCTTCCAGAGACAGTGACACCAGTCTAACAACTCTTTGTTCTATCGACCAGAACATTAAGTAAAGTTCCAATGAGACGAAAACTCAATAAATGAAAACAAGAGAAACAAAAAATACACTACTATTTATCCAGTGAAAGTAAAATTGTTTGAAACCCCGGATTTTAGCATTGTGAGTCCTTAGCTTTACCGCTGTTATTGCGTAGAAAGGGCATAAATATCACCGTAATCCTCAGTTTGCCACATGTGTATGTGGGAACAATAAGGAAAGCTCAGTCAATGTACATGCAGAATAACAAGAGCTATACACAATAAATACAAAAACCAAAGTTGAAGATAGAAACAATGAAGGTCAAAGGATATAAGTTTCCTTCTGAAGGACTGAGAAATGAAATGAACCATCGGAGTCTGTACGATAGATCAAGAGTAAAAACTGGTAGACATGTATATTAAACAACTAAAAACGACAAAGCTCCAAGCTTAGAAACTACATTCATTGTTACTCCAATTTTTCAATATCATAATACGAATATAACATTAAAGATTACTGAAATAAATACTTTTCACAAATGTATATCTTTTTGGTTTTCAGTAGGTAGATAAATCTAGCTATTTACTTTATAATTTTCTATGAAGGAGTATAATAACGTATCTTCCATAGAAGAGCCACTAGTTAGCACGTGAATAGATGAACACAAATCAATAAGAAAATTGTAACATATGTAAATACTACTTAGACAATGGTCTGTATTTAAACACAAGTGATGAACTTGGGGCTAGTTCTCTTAAATATAATTGATAATTCGAGTAACGTTATAAACTAGAAAGAAGCACAAATAAACACGATTCACTGGGCACAACAAACTTCATTTTGAAATTAAGAATAAATTAAGTAAACGTCTTATTTTTATTGTGTCTCGTGCTCTCGTGCTTACTTTATTATTAATATTCAAAAGTTGGTTCAGGCGGCTTTTTTTTATTGAATTTAGAAATTACATTTTATCCATATATGTCAGTTTCTAAGTTAACGTTTTCTCAGGAAATTATGGTTTTCAAAAACATGGATACAAAACCAAGAAGATAACTAAAATCTTTAATAACGACAGGCAGGGAGAAAATGGCTTTAATTGCTAAGAATAAATGACGTATATTTCAATAGCGCTTTATATTTTTAAAGCTATTTTCGCTAGATGGCGGTACACAGAGTAATCGAATTATTCTTTTCTTTTCTCTTAGATTTTAACTCAGTGGGACAGTGGTAAGTTTATGGATTTACAACGCTGAAATCAGAGGTTCGATTCATCTTGGTGGACACAGCAGATTGCCCGATGTGGTTTTGCTCTAAGAAAACATTCACACTTTTTCTTATACTAACTTTGATGAATAATTTCTTTGAATTTGTCTCCCAATGGGGTCCCTCGCTGGCACAGCGGAAAGTCTAAGGCTTTACAAAGCAAAAATTAGGGATTCAATCCCTATCGGTGGAAATAGCAGATACCTCGATGTAGCTTTGCTACAAGAAAAATACGCATACTACATACATTTTGTCCCCCGCTGGTACAGCGGTAAGTCTAGGGATTTACAACGCTAAAATCAGAGGTTCGATTCCCTTCGGAGGGCTCAGCAGATAGCCTGATGTGGCTTTACTATAAGAAAAACACACACACATACTCCCAGTGGGATAGTAGTTAGTCTACGGACTTACAACGTTAAAATGCTGAGTTCGATTCCACGCGGTGGATATAGCAGATAGCCCAATCTGGCTTTAAAGCTGTAAAAACAAACAATTCTTCACTAATCATAATGTTTACCTACACCAAAAATAACTGATATAGGCCTGTAGCTACGTTCATTAGCAATATTATTGATTATCCTGCATTAATAAGTAAAAGTAATAGTGTGTGTGTTTTCTTATAGCAAAGCCACATCGGGCTATCTGCTGAGTTACCGAGGGGAATCGAACTCCTGACTTTAGCGTTGTAAATCCGTAGACTTACCGCTGTACTAGCGGGGGGCCGATAGTAATAGACACTTATAAATGGTAAGTTCCGGGATTTCATGAACTGGTTAGAGATATAAATTTGTACACAGTTTTGTGATATTTCTCGAAAGGCCAGTTTATCGATTAGCCAAGAAAATTTCCCCCCACAAATTTAACTAAATTTACAGCGGTATATCTGCGGTCTTACAACTCAAGAAACCGGGTTTCGATATCCATGGTGTAGCTTTGTGCTTAATTAACAATGAACAAATAATGTTTGTTTTCTTTAATTTTGCGCAAAGCTACTCGAGGACTATCTGCGCTAGCCGTCCCTAATTTAGCAGTGTAAGACTAGAGAGAAGGCAGCTAGTCATCACCAACCACCGCCAACTCTTAGGCTACTCTTTTACCAACGAATAGTGGGATTGATGGTCACATTATAACGCACACACTGCTGAAAGGGCGAGAATATATGATGCGAGGGGATTCGAACCTGCGACCCTCAGATTACGAGTCGAACGCCTAAATCCACCTGCCCATGCCGGGCCACGAATAATCAAACTAAGAAACTTTAGATAAATGAATACCAAACATAATAAAAGTGGAAGTTACATAAACGCGATATATTTTACGAACAAAAGCCTGAGAATAATGATAAAAAATTTGCACAAGACTGTACGTTGATCTCAACCCAACTGTCTCCCTGTTTAAAGGATCCACATTGTTAGACACGAAGGATCGATACCAACGTCAATCGTTAAACACTGATCAACCTCAGCCATAAAATACCGCGAGATGGCGCTAAGGCATCTACAAATAATTACACCATTGAAATGTCAACAAACCTAGATGAAATTCCATTATGTCACAGACGTCAAGCCTTAAAATCTGATATTGATTTTATAGTCATTGTTCTTATATCTGTTCTGTTTTGCCATACAGATAACATATAAGACATAACAACGAAAGAACTGTACTTTAAAAGAAAAGACATTGTTATTTCAATTTTGCTGGAACTTCGATTTTCTAAGATCTTCAACACACCCGACCAACGAAGAAGCACACTTCTGTGACCCAGGAGAAATAATTTTATTGGAAAGTTTAAGGTTAGTAGATTTTCCACTGATTTGCTTTAAAATATCGTTCGGGTAATTCAAGTCAGAGTGTTGCATAAGTTTGTGAAAAGTCAGAAATATATATTTTTTTCTTTTCTCAACACTTTTAACTGTTCTGGTTATGTTTGTTTGTTGTGAAGCTCAAAGCTACACAATGAGCTCGCTATGTGTGTTGCGCCAACCACGAATATCGATACAAGGTTTTTAGTGTGAAAAGCCTTCAGAGATATCGCTGAGACACTAGAGTTCCATTTAGATCTATCCTTTTAAATAAACTTATCAAGAGAAACGTTTTCAGGATTTCTTCAGATTCGTTGAGGAACCTGATGAATTAGGTTAGCTGAGATATACCGTTTGATCTCTCAGAGTTTCCACAAGAGGAAACTATCTATCATCAACTCATATTTCAAAATTATTAAACATACAAATCATTATTTTATAATTATTTCACTTCTCTGTTTATAAATTTTAATTACTCATAGCCAGTTATATGTCAATTATAAATGCTCTTGTTCCACTTTCTCCGTCTGAAAATCAAATCGAGTCAATATCTTTAATACATTTTACGAGATATTTATAATTTAGTAAAACATGTTAAGCTTTGCCACATAGAATTCAGCACTATTTTTGGCAACATTGTGTTAAAAACAAATACAGTAATACTTTACCAGAACATCGTTCTTGTGTCGTTTTGGCAGCAGTAATTACTAAACAATACCATAATAGCTTATCACAGGAATAATGCTCTCATGACGTCTATGGAACTATTTTTTGCATCGTATATTTACTCTGATTCTGATCTATAGAGAAATTAATCATAGTTATAGAAATTACACTTCGACAATATAATTTAATTTACATCGAAACACATGCTGATCAAGCAATATGCTAACATAGATACCATCTCAACCATTACCATGCGTATTTCTTTCCAACCAACCTAAAAACCTTTTGTATTATGTGAAAGACCTCATCAGCATTTGATATCGCAGATGGTATGTAGTTGACGCTTTATTATAAACTATTCTTTACTTTCAATGAAAAGTTCTTATAACTATGATCTGACATCTGCTACTGTAATTAATTATAGGGATGGTCACATATCTTAACGGACTCTTCAAAGACTTTTCACTTTACGTGGACGTCAGCTTATAATACAAGATATAAGCAGAAAAAGTCATTAAATGTCACGGGACTTCCTTCTGGGCACTTGACAATTATGTGTTCGAATAGGTTTCTGTGAGTTCGGTTTTTACACCTTTTTTATTATTATCTTAGGTTGTGACTGGAAGCTATTTAGCTTCAGTTTTCAACAGTTTAAGTCCTTTTTTATTGTTTTGGTATTTTATAATCAGAAGATTCCCTTTCATAAAAAGAGTATTCACTTTGCAGATTAGGGCGTTGTTTTTGATTGGCTTAGGTGCTATTTCGAAGTCTTGTTGGTATTCTAAGCGCTCTGCTGTGTAAGCTACTTTAAAAAAAACTTAAACTTTCTATTCTTATAAATGGTGTTTTTTAGCACTTAACAATCTTAATATACGAATACTCTTCTGAGAAAAGGGTTGTGGCATAATATTCAAGCCAGAAGCTAGTAACTGGTACTGTGATACTCTAACGTGACTGGAATAGCATGTTAAATATGTCACGTTGTGGCGACACCTCATTGTCTTAGTTTCTTTTGTAAAGTTTAATTAACCTTCTGCATATAAATAGATAAATGTTGTTTGATTTAATTGTTTGTAGATCAAAACGACTACACTTTTAGATGAACTGTAAGATATAAGACTATATTAAAAAAGGTCGTCTTATATACTCATTGTTCTTGAAGTCAGAGATATAAAAGCATCCATACAATCAGATGGTCTTAACCTCTCTATGGCTATATTTGTATATATATATATATATATATATGTGTGTGTTTGTATGACCTTGACCTCATCTCACTTGCAAGGACGTTTACCAAGATGACGTCATGATGTACATGCTGAGTGACCATGAACTCAGGTATATGAAAATAAAACATGGCCTGGGAACTTGATCTTAGAAACATAAGGATATGTATGCTCAGTAACCCTGAATACAGTCAAATAAAAACAAAACACTTGCAATGCCACTGACTTTTGTAATATATAGACATGATATACTGATTGGCCTTGACCTTTGTTATATGATGACGTATTTCACAACGTCTTTGAAATTATTAACCTAAACGGTATACTTGCGTAAAGGTAAAAAAAAAAAAGGAAAATCGAGTTGACTGTTTTATTTATGTTTTTAGAGCAATTTGAGTGAAACTGCATTCTAAAGTAACTATTCCGCCATGTAGAAAAGCAACCGATTCCCCATGAAATTACTCACTCGTGTAAACCTAACATGATTGTAACTGAAAATAAGGTTTGACAAATTAAAACTACAATACAGACTTGTTGTCTCTGGCACTATTTCTCAACATGTTTTCTCACGGGAATCTAAAGTACAGGTGTTACAGATCAGTGATAAAAACAACGAAACAAAATTCAGTTGTTTAAATAAACGATCCATCTAAAATTTTATGTTTTAATATCTTGATGTCTCAGCGGTAAGCCTGAGGATTTACTGCACTAGAGTTTTAAAGATTATTCCCCGTGGAAACGTAGCCTGGGATAGTTGTTGGTACAACTTTGCATTTGAAAACATGAACTTTCTGCTGCTTTATTCTAACTCGAAACTAACAAAGGTACAAGTGGCTTGCACTCAAACTTCTCAGAATGGAGAAATTTGTACCTTAAATATTAAATACAAAGGTCATACAAAATACTTGTATAAGCAAAGCAAGAACTGAGTTTGGACTGTGAAACCTTATTAGCAGTTCAATCTGTTTGTGCTGAATTTAAATTAAGAAACCTTATATCGATGGCGGATCAAGTTTCTAATACTAATACACCTTATTAGCACTTAAGTCTGTCAATATTCAGTTGGATTATGAAACGTTATTAGTGGTTCGATCTGTCAATACTAAGTTGGATTATGAAACATTATTAGTCGTTCGATCTGTCAATACTAAGTTTGGATTGTGAAACGTTATTAGTGGTTCGCTCTGTCAATACTAAGTTTGGATTATGAAACGTCATTAGTGGTTCGCTCTGTCAATGCTAAGTTTGGATTGTAAAACGTTATAAGCATTTCAATTACTCAAAACACAATAATATGTTAGTTTTTTATTTGTTTCCGAGCAAAGCGACACATTGAGTTATCTGTGGAGATCTAAACCTGAATTATAGCTTTATAAACTTACAGCTGACCAATCAGAGCACAAGAAAAGTAATACGTAAATTAGTTCGATAAAACACATATAAATTATCTTACTCATTCGCGATTGTTTGTTTGAAGTTAAACACAAAGCCACACAATGGGCTATCTGTGCCGTGCCCTCCACGAGTATTGAAAACTGGTTTCTAATGTTTTAAGTTCGTAGGTATACCAGTGTGACACCTAGGTGTTTATTCAAGATAGATTAACATGTATTTTAGTTGTACAAGACACATTTAAATTTATTCAAGACATATTACGAATCCAAGACATAGTAACGTGTTTTATGTTGATCAAGACATATTAACAAGTCTATTTGAAACAATAAAGTGTGTTACGGTGTGTGATTGATAATTATCGTTCATTTTACATTGGGTTAATATAAATTTTTGAAAACAGCAAGCTCTGTACTTAGGCCCATCAGTGGCACAGCGATATGTCTATGGACTCACCCTGCTAAAATCGGATTTCAATACCCTTCTGGTTTTTGCGACTTCTCGCTCATTATGACTTTGAGTATCCGTAATTTTCTAAGTTGTTGTTAATGAAATATTTTAAAAGTCATCTAACACCATTTAAAATTCAGAATAAGTTCTCGCCTTGGACATTTAGCACCCGGTATGGCCAGATGATTAAGGTACTCGACCCGTAATTTGATGGTCATATGGTTCGAATCTCCATCACACCAAACATGCTCGCCCTTTCAGCCGTGTGGGCGTTATAAAGTTCGGAAACTCCCAGTATTCGTGGATAAAAGAGTAACTCAAGAGTTGACTGTAGGTGGTGATGTCTAGCTATCTTCCCTCTAGCCTTACGCTGCTAAATTAGGGACCGCTAGCGCAAATAGCCCTCGTGTAGCTTTGCGCGAAGTTCAAAACAGACCAAACTTCACTAAATAAATTAAAAGAACCTACCCAACATATACGTACTAGTAAATACTAAAACCTGAGTGTATTAACCACACAACGTTAAACCATCATTTATTAATTTTCACTAATTAGTGTCATTTTATACATACCAATTCTAGCTCACCCATTTCATTATTTTCTTTTGTTTAAAAAAAAAAAAAGCCTCCCCGCTGGTACAGCGGTAAGTCCACGGACTTACAACGCTACAATTAAGGTTTTGATTCCCCTCGATGGATTCAGCAGATAGCCTAATGTGGCTTTGCTACAAGTAATCACATACGCAAAAGGCTGCTTGTAGTAGGAAATGGCTTTAATGAAAAGAAGATAATAGGTTTATGCTGGTAAACCAATTCCACATAAACATATGGAGGGTCTTCCCTAACACCACACACAACTAGTTCTATGTTGTTTTTGTTTTTTATTTCATACACGTTAAGATACCGTCCTTTGTCTGAGTTATGGATTTAAAAGAACTTGGAGGTATATAGGTAGATGTTGTGATAAATAAGACAAAAATCTTTATTTCCACCTAATTTGTTTGTAATATAACATATTGCTACAGTGTTGATTGTTAGCTCACAAAAAGTTTTATATAAATTGACCTAGGACTAGTTAGATAACGGATAAACAGACAGATACATAGATTATTTTGTGTGTGTGTGTTTGTTTTACAAATATATAAAATAGGATTAGTAGCCACTTGGTTTATATTTGTTTTTCCTATTTTCGACAGAAGTTTGTGTGTTTTCTTATAGCAAAGCTACATCGGACTATCTGCTGAGTCCACCGAAGGGAATTGAAACTTTGATTTCAGCGTTATAAATCCATTGACTTACCGCTGTACGAGCGGGAACTCGACAGAAGTTATCAGCGTTTTAAACTGGACAAGTAATCTCTTAAAGTTTCGTTAAAGAAGTAAACTCAATTTTGTATAATCGATCAACAAATTAGAGAGAATATTTGTGTCACGTGTAAATACTTCTTTGAACGATATGTAGTTAATAAAACTCCTTACTTCACTATATTGTTTTCTTCGGAATGTTACGTTTAATATTCAAGGTTTGGTATGTTTTGAATTTCGCGCAAAGCTACACGAGGGCTATTTGCGTTAGCCGTCCCTAATTTTGCAATTTAAGAATAGAGAGAAGGCAGCTAGTCATCACCACCTACCGCCAACTCTTGGGCTAATCTTTTACCAACAAATAGTTGGATTGACCGTCATATTATGACGCCCCTACGGCTAAAAGAACGAGCATGTTTGGTATGACAGGGATTCGAACCGCGACACTCCGATTACGGGTCTAGTGCCTTAACTACTTGGCCATGCCTGGCCTCTTAAGGGTATTAGTTATGGTTTTCTGTTTATCATAAAAGCCACATCAGCAGTGAGTTGTCATTGTTTGTTTTGGTTATACTGCGAAATAATATACACATACTTGCCGATTAATATAGCTATTCAATTATTATTAATAATTCTTTGTGGTATACTTAAACTATTGTTGTTTTATTTTTTAACAAACGCTGAGATACGAGAACCTCGCCCACACTTCCATTTACGACTGCTGCTGCTGTACGTATACTGTGTAAGAAATGCGAAAACCTTTTCGTTATACGACACGAGGATCGATTAGTTTCATCGATTTTACCCTTGCAGTCGTTTCGGTAGCTGTTTATTGAAGTTCGGCTCACATTGTACCTTAAGTTCAATGGTTTCTATGATAGTAAATACTTCATCAGTTGAACACAGAATTCTAGTATTCGTAGAGAGCGATACGCGAAGTTTTGTATACAGTAAACTGTGCCTATGTGATTAAACACAGGTGTTTTCAGTGTAATTAATATTTCAAGTTGTCTATCATAAGGAAGTTAATTTGAGTATATTAAAACCACACACATCAGTGTATATAACGAATAAATTCTACAAAGTTTCTTTCTGCAGAAATAGAGAGGGCGCTAGCACACAAACCTTTCCAACTTCACGTTAAATGGGTCGAAAGATCTGACTGTGATAAACATTTTGTTGAGGAATCGATTTTTGATTTTAGTTTGATTAAACCTACGCATTGAATCTAGTACTGTTTTAGGTTCATTAAATCTGTGCACCGAATCTACAATCTGTTTGAGTTCTATTGAATCTATCCACTCATCTTAATACATTTTAATTTGTAGTTTTATATATTTACTTACTGTATTAAAATTATATGCTCAACCTAACGTTAAAAATATATAAATTACTTATAAAAACACATAAAACTAATTGTTTATATTATGTAGTATCCTCGACTCTTAACCCATGAAAATCATTGCATCATTTTTACAGATCTTTGTTGTTATTCTTTGTAATTAATTAAATAAACTTATCAGAATCTTGAACAAACAGTCCCCTAGGTACGTAAATATAAATATCATAAGAATAATGTTTTGAACGATACTTTCAATGTTTTATTTTAATTGTTTTGTGACGCCAGATTTAGAAAGTTTATAAAATTAGTCCTAGAATATCTACTCAATACGTTTATTGATCGAGAGTTTCTAATAAATCTCAAGAAATAAGAAAACATTATAATTATAAAAGTTCATGAAGCATTGAGTTTATTCATACATTAGCCATGGTACCTTTACTGCGTGAATGTTTGCTAAAACAGAAAGGTTTAGATGTCAACTTAACCCTAAAACTATAAACAAGAGATAGTAGCCTGTAAGAAGGAATGAACTAATTTGATATAATTTGGTAGACTGGACTTTGTTTCACCAAATAATTTAATAGAATCTACCCGACGAAAGAATACGTTATAACACTGATGACAAGAGTTGGAATTGGTGGTGGTGGGGGGACAAAACCTAACTTGACTCCATTTCAACATGACAGATTCAAGAAGCAAGATCGAAGGTTTACTGGTGATGATGAAGCAGTTAACAAGAATCATGAAGAAAAAGATTGGAAATTAAAAAGAACGAGAGAGAAAATTAAAAGAAGAGAAAGAAGAGAACATTAGATTAGAAAAATGAAATAGGATTACAATGGAGAAGTTACATACGAAAGAAGGGACCTTAGATGACTTGCAGAAAATTTCAAAATTATTGTCTAGATATTTTACATAGATGTCCCACAAGGAATGATAGATTCATTAGTAGGCGACCATTTTATAAATGCCATAACAGAAGAGAAAATGAGAACTAGCCTGAAGCAAAATAGGTGCACACCTTTGAAAAAAAAACCACTGCAGTTAACAATGAAACTAAAATTGAAACCACTGGTAAAAAAGACGAAATATCATCTGAAAGATACGAGATTTTCAGATCAAGTAGCATTGACACGTTTGTTTTTCTTATAGCAAAGCCACATAGGGCTATCTGCTCAGCCCACCGAGGGGAATCGAACCCCTGATTTTAGCGTTGTAAATCCGGAGACATATCGCTGTACTAGCGAGGGGCGGCACTGACACCCACTGAAAATATATTATAGGCTCCAAATGAGATAAAACTTCATTACTTAAAGAAAGTAATTCATGGATTTATTGATTGGGACTCTCGAACTAAGTTGATCGATATTAGCTCTACAGCTATAAAGTTCAAGCAAATTGGGTAATGAAAAATGAGAAATCTCATCCAACAAGAAAGAAAGAATAAGGACTGATTCGCGAAACAAATTAATATAAAATTCGAGAGCGGAAGGGTGGAAGTTATATTTATTGTAGAAAACTTCTCTAGACTTCATAATGTTTGGTTAATTGACATTGAGTAAGACTGAGTATTGAGTACTGACTTCATGGAGAAATGAATGTGAAGTAAGGTTAGCCTCAAATAACTTTACACTTTATGATCAAGTAATCGTGTAATAAAATAATTGTGTGGGCGAGGAAATTACAAAATAGAAAATAAAGCAATGGCAAAAACTTGCCAAATCAAAATAATTGTATTGGTAAAATGCGAAAACAACGTTACGTTATTTTAATTTAGCGAGTTTTGTGCCATTAGTTTATTTTGTATTCAGGAACTCTTGTGTACAACATAACAGTTGGTACACCACAGGCTGGCCTTTTAGTAAGAACAAAAAGGATGGTCTTTGTACACTTTTTTTTTTTAATTTCGTGCAAAGCTACACGAGGGCTATCTGCGCTAACCATCCCTAATTTAGCAGTGTAAGACTAGAGGGAAAGAAGCTACTCATCACCACTCACCGTCAACTCTTGAGCTATTTCTTTTACCAACAAATTGTGGGATTGACTATCATATTATAACGCCCCTCGATTGAAAGGGCGAACATGTTTGGTGCGACCGGGATTCGAACCTGCGACACTCAAATTAGGAGTTAAACGCCTTAAACCACCTGGCCATGCCGAACCGATCTTTATATTGCCACAAATTGAAATATTTAGATCAGGAGTTGTTAGGAATACATTTGCTGTAGTGACTGGTGTATTGTAGAAACAAGTATTGTAGCATGTCCTGAATGATTAATGATTAAAAATCTCTTATGGATCTAAAAAAGAAAGATGTCACGTACACAACAAGTCATAAAATTTGAGTCAAATTTGGATGAGACATTGCAAGATGTGAGGTTACGTAAGTAGTACTTCCACATTAATCAAACGGAGAATAGCGATGGTAAAAGATGCATTTCTGGAAATAAAAAATATACAAACAGGTAGTTAAGTTTAGTGGGAGCCACAGTTAAGAGGTTTGAATTATTTTGTTATACCAGTTCTCACGCGTGCATCATAATGTTGTACAATATTGCCAAGTATGGAGAAAGAGAATAAAACATTTGAGTTGTATTTCTTAAGGCGCATCTTGAAGATATTTTGGACATCCACACCTAAAATGAAGATGTTTTATCAATAGTAATTTGCAAGAGGAGGCTGCTGACTAGAAGAAATTGAAAATCTTATGGTAACTGGAAAGACTGAAGGAAAAATAGGCCGTGGAAGACAGAGGTTGACTTTTATGTCAAGAGTCTATCTAAATGAATGAATGCATTGACGTTAGAAATTCTTTGTCCTTCAAGAAGAAGAGATCTGTGAAAGACCTTTGAACAATCGTATTGTGCAAAGAAAACAACTGTGTTTGAAATATAAACTTCCATAGTTAACAATAAACAGCTATTGATAATAAAAAAGTCATAAATATATATATTAAAATAATTTAATCGTTTAATTAAAAGTATGAACAAATTAGAATCAAACTTTTTATTACCTAAGCAAAATATTCTTTCTTTTCTGATTTACTGCCTTTTTATACTATCCAGTTACCATGTTTTTTTTTGTTGTTTTATGTTGCATGGTTTGAAAGAAAATAAAACCACTGGGCAAATTTTCATATAACAGATGACTGAGGGAATTTCCTGATGATTCCATCCCTGCTCATTCTCTGAAAGTGATCTCCACAGGAAACCCAGGATCTTTAGAAGGTTGATTTACCTTTGGCAAAGCTTTATTTGAAGTCAACAAGTTACCTGTTCTTCCATTGACGTACTTCAAAAATGATCACGATGAATTATCTTTGTTTTGCACCCCTGTCTCTCCTGATCGTTGTTTGTTGAATACCTTTGTTTTGTACCCCCTGTCTCTCCTGATCGTTGTTTGTTGAATACATTTGTTTTGCACCCCCTGTCTCTCCTGATCGTTGTTTGTTAAAATTTTGATGAGTTACTTTATTATCTTGTACTTTCATCCTAGTCTTCACCGGAAGTCAACATATGCTGATCTAATTGTTGTTTAGTTCATAACATTTGTTTGAAGAAAATCTCGTTAAACTTTTGTATTTCTACATACAATACATGGCCAGAAGTATGTGGACACCCTTCTAATTAGTGGGTTTGGCTATTTCAGCCACACTCATTGCTAACAGATCCATAAAATCAAGCATACAGCCATGCAATCTCCATAAACAAACATTGGCAGTAGAATGGGTCGCACTTCAGAGCTCAGTGACTTTCAACGTGGCACTGTCATAGGATGCCACCTTTCCAACAAGTTACTTTGTTAAATTTCTTCCTGGCTAGAGCTACCCTGTAAATGCTGTTATTGTGAAGTGGAAACGTCTAGAAGCAACAACAGCTTAACCACAAAGCGGTAGGCCGCACAAGCTCACAGAATGGGACTGCCGAGTGCTGAAGTGTGTAGCGTGTAAGAATCATCTGTACACAGTTGTGACATTCAGTACAGAGCTCCAATCAGCCTTTGGAAGCAACGTCAGAACACGAAGTGTTTATCGAGAACTTCATGAAATGGGTTTCCATGGCTGAGCAGCCGCACACAAGCCTAAGATCACCATGCACAATGCCAAGCATTGGCTGGACTGGTGTAAAGCACACCACCATTGGACTCTGGAGCAGTGAAAACGTGTTTTCTGGAGTGATGAATCACGCTTCACTGTTTGGAAGTCTAACGGGCGAATCTTGTTTTGGCGGATGCCAGGAGAACGCTACCTGCCTGAATGCATAGTGCTAACTGTAAAGTTTTATGAAGGAGGAACAATGGTCTGGAGCTGTCTTTCATGGTTTGACGGAGGCTATTTATTTCAAGTGAAGAGAAATCTTAATGCTACAGCATACAATGACATTTTAGAGAACTGAGTGCTTCCAACTTTGAGGCAACAGTTTGGGAAGACCCTTTTGTTTCAACATGACAATGCCCCCGTGCACAAAGTGAGGCCCATAAACATATGGTTTGCCGAGGTTTGTGTGGAAGAACTTGATTGGCCTGCACAGAGCCTTTGCCTCAATCCCATCGAACACTTTTGGAATGAATTGTAACCCCGACTGCGTGCCAGACTTTCTCGTCCGACATCAATGCCTGACCTCACTAATGCTCCTGTAGCTGAATAGGAGCGAATCTCCGCAGCCATGTTCCAAAATCTAGTGAAAAGCTTTCCCAGAAGAGTGGAGTCTGTTATAGAAGCAAAGAGGGAACCAACTCCATATTAATACCTATAGTTTTGGAATGAAATGTTCAACAAACACATATGTGTATGATGGTCTGGTGTCCACATACGTTTGGCCATGTTGTGTAAGTCTGTAGTCAGTACCCATTTTTCTTTAATGACAATTACCTACATATCATCACGTGTATCTAGATGAGTTTCTCAAAGTAAGGCCGACTTCTACCTTTTCTCTTCTTGTAACATCATAACAACTTGCTGTTTGCATCCATTCGCCTTTTTTGCTTTATCTTTCGGAGGTAATTTCCCAGTGATGGCTGTCGAGCCAGCGTCAGTCACAGTACTAAAATGCTTGATCATTATTTGCTTTAAAGTGAAGGACATTTCATCTTGTTTGGGGCAGAAAGAGTATTCTCAACGTCCCTTTAATTTATTATTAACGGTTGATTCACCCATGTCTCGAATGTAATGCCCATATTATCACACTTAAACGAGTTTTTCTTTCATACCATTCTTTGGCACTTCCTGAAATTATATCCTCTGAAGTTGCAGTTGAAACACTTTCTCCTCTGTGGTTTACTTTTTCCATTCTGAGTAAACTGTTGTCTAATTAATCCTTGTAGTTCTGATATACCCACATCAGAAAGAATGTTGATATTTTATGCTATTGGATCCATTAGCCTTATAAATCTCAAATGGCGCCTTTAATTGTTTATCTACAGCATTAACTGATCTAACATTGTCCTGAAAATGTCTTAACTCAGGAGCTTAGGCATAAAGATCTGGCCTGTTAATGTGGATCATCTCACATCTGCAGATATAACTTTAGATAATGCATTATGAACAGTGGCTGTTGTACAGATAGCAGAAGTTCTACTGTTTTAAGCCGTAGTTTTATGTTCTCTTCTTTACTGAACAACTAGTAGTAGTACTAAACAACAACGAAACAAGAATTATCCATTATACCAGCCAAAAAAAAGCTACCATCCTGGTTGGGTTGAACAAGAACCATAACAAAGATGTTTGTAAAAGCCGAGAAATATCGAGATTTAGTTCTAAGAAAAGTTACGAGTAGAATAGGCAGAGCCCAGCCACTCTATAAACTTAGTGCCATAAAAACTATGAGATAAGTGTAAAACCTTGCTAAATAAAACTAGGAAGTAGAAATGGGAGCATCAAAAAGTAAGGAAACAAGGTTGGAAGGGGTGTGATAATATTACAACATTTGGTGGTTTTTGACACGATGCAACTTCAAAGTGAGTGTTGCTATCGTTCTTCAAGTTCTTTCTTTGTGTGCTTTTTCTACCTTAATAATTGTTCAAACTAATGAAAGGTGTAAGAAGCTAAATTTTGTTTGAACAAAGAAATATAGATATATTAATGTAATAAAATTACGTGATTCTGAGAAAATGCATGGCATCATAAAAGGAATGTTTGATGTCAGAAGTCAGGCAAAACGCTCCAATAGTCATACTTTGCTTATGAGATACATTATATCTATCTGACTGGTAAGGGGTGGGTCAATAGATTAGTATCGAAACTTCTGATTTTTAAAAGTTTGAAATTTGTTGAGTGTTTAAAAAGGATTAACTACTAACAGGACTCAGTTTAAATCTGTAACTGGTTCAAAGTTCAAAGTAAAATGCGAAATAGGAACAGGCGGAACTATTGCCACATCCAATTTGAGACTGCACCTTGTTAAAACCTCTAAGTGTTGGAATGTTTTTGCCGCCTAATTTGATGTTGTTCCCTTATTTTTAGTGCTCCATTTCTACTTCCTAATTTTTTGATTAAAACATTTTTACATTTATTTTTATTGTTCCTCTTTTTGTAGTTGTTTTTTTATCTTTAATGTGGTTTTTGATTCATTATCCATTAATTAATTTTGATTAACAGTTTTAATAAGCAACATACCAAGATCAGGTCTATTATTTAAGTATTAGCGATTTCTCTGCATTCCTGCTGTTCAATTTTAATAATACCTTCAACGTATTTGTGCGTAGTGTACAAATAAGATTCTTTCGATTTATATTGTGAGCATTATTTCAGTTTAGCACACTCACAGGAAATGAATTTAACTATACAAATTTTAGAGTATACAATTCTACCTATTCTCTTTTTCAAGAACTTTAAACATATTAATTAGTTGGATACGACTTCTTGATCACAAAGGCACTTTGTGTTAACGTAGACTCTGTTGTACGTCTACACAGACATTGCTGTCTATTGATAGACTGTGTTGTGTGTCCACATATATTTTGATCTTTGTTAACAAACTGTCATTATCTACACAAACCTTGCTATTTATTGGCAGGCCATAGTTTGTGTCCACACGTACCTTGCTAGTTTTCACAAACTGTGTTATTTAAACACTGACTGTATTGAATGTCAACACAGACCGTAAAGCAGAATTCAGTCAGTTTAATTGTAAACAAATCGCTTTATTTTTTTCGATTACAAGTCCTAGCTTCACTGATATTTGCCAGTAAGTCTAAGTTCACAGTAGATACTAATAGAGCAATTTTGTCAACACTTTCTCTTATTTCTATTTATTCGCCGAAATATAGATTCCACTTCTATTAAAATGGACTGTGAGAAAACTAACAAACTTGCATAATCAGTCTTTCACTGTGACAGACCCACAAGTCAACAATTACTTCAGCCTGAATCGCGTTTCATATTAATCATATTGTTTCCTGTCCCCCGAATAGTCAGCAGTAAGTTTACAGGATTACAACGGAAAAATCCGAGGTTCTATTCACCGCGGTGGACACAGTAGATAGCCTATTGCGGTTTTGCACTAAAAGAAACACACGTATCATTTCCTGAACTTTCAAGATGGTTCAGTTTATTAAGCCACACCTTAAAACACCATGGCAACAGAACAATATGAATGTCAAAATTAAAACATATATCTTTTAACAATACATTACATTTTGAACAAATAGGCTTAATAAACTAAGGCAAGCGATCGTTTTCGATATTTTGAATGTATAAAATTAGTTTAACCAAAGCTGGTTATACTGATTAATTCATAGATAAAGAAACTTACTAAAAGACCCACAAAAATATTCCAGGAACATACATTAGTTGTTATTTGGCACTATATAGTGTTTATAAAATATTAATCACTCAGCTTTTTCTGTGAACATAAAATTATTCAATAAAATATTTATTCGTAAAGCTCATTACATACATAAACATAATAGGTAATTGTGAATCAAAACATTCAAATACTGTTTTCTATAACAGTCTATCGAGCTTGTAAAATAGTTATTGTGATAAAAAAAAGAAGATGAAAAAAAGTCATTATATCCCCATTTAGAGTTTGAGTGCCTTTTGTTTTGTCTTATTTAGAGTTTAAGTGCCTTTTGTTTTGTCTTATTTAGAGTTTGAGTGCCTTTTGTTTTGTCTAGCTAATGCCTTTTCAAGGATTCACTTTGTAGCTTACACGGCTTCAAATCCAATAGCATACGTGAAGCTTTCGTGAAGCCAGCTAAAATATGTTATCATCATGTCTATTCCCAGTGCGGTCTCCAATAAGAGTAATTGAATCAAGTTTCTAAACAAAATGCAATCAAGATATTCAGGCGGACTGGTATGATGTCTGAACGCCTTAGATGAAAATATGAAATCTATACAACGTAAACCACATGGTATATTAGCTATCATATTATAATAAATCCAGGATCAATGGTGTATTACAATAGTGTTAAACATTACGGTGCATTAACAATCCAATTATTAGACGTACGTTTTCTGTAGACGAATGAGATGAGTTGGTGAAGACGTTAAACAGTGTGTAACGATATATTGAGACAGACGTCAATAGAAGGACCATGTATAATGGAATACAGTTAACACCAGACAGTAAAATGAAGCTTAGTAGTTAAAGTCTGTAGTTTAACCACACTAATTTTATACGTTTTAAGACTTGTTTGATTTTTATTGTCCCATCATTGTTCAGGAAAATTTAATATAACCATAATCTGTTTACTAGCCCTAGTATAATATAAAGTAGATGATTTGCTGACATTATGACACGAAAAAAACATAAAAGTAACGTTCACACAAGATTAACTCTATTGTATATATATCGCAAAATACAGTTATCTAGATATTTTAGTTTCGTTATGTAATTAATAAAAGTTAAGAAACATTAATCTTCTGCATAAACTGAAATAATAATTTGCTTCAAAAATACAGCATTATATGACAACACAGTAGGAATGGTTTGTTAAAACTTTTTATTTCATTGATACTGAAAGTAGTGACACCTACCAAGAACAAATACTTTTGCTGATGAAATGGTAACCTGCGTAAATTTCAAATCTTTAGTGTGCTATTTATATTGATTTATCTGTACTTACAAATTTATGATATTCGGTACGAACTTGTCTTGATAATTGTGGTCTCCTTAAACTCAAACGTTTGTGTCAATACTTTAGATAAAGTTCAACTTTGTCAGATTTAAACTAGCGTATTAATATTTCAGTCAAAACTTATTTCTGTTAGCTTGAAACTGATGTGTTAATACTTGGGGCAAAGGTTAACCTTGCTGGATTTAAACTAATGTATTAATATATCACGCACACCTTAGCTTTGTTGGATTTAAATTGAAGTGTTAATATTTAAGATAAAGCTTAGCTTTGCTACATTTAAACTGGTACGTTAATATATCAAGCACAGTTTAGGGGTGTTCAGTTTTACTGCTGAGTAAATGTTTCAGACAAACCCTAGATTTTCTGGTTTTAAACTAGTGTGTTAATGTCTCAGCCATAGCTCAGCTTTACTTTACGCGACCTGGTATAGCATCTCAGCAGAACAGTTCTGCTGTTTTTGACTGTTTTTATGTTGTTCTCTAATTTTTTTGCAGTAGTTTTTTTGGCGATCCTGATACCACACTTCAGTGCAGTCAAAGCGCAGCCGTGAAGTGTGTGGTCTGCTGCACTGAGCTGACTAAACGACTTAACGCTGCAGTAGTCAGTGGTCCAACAGCGTTGATCGAGAACAGGCGAATCCTTAGCGTGATAAAATAAAGAAGGTAAATATACGTTTTACTCTTGTCGTGTGTTGGCAGCAAGTTCGGAAAAAGTTATTTGTTTAATAACGACTTTTAAGGAAAACAACTGTGTTAATAAATATTACGGTTTATCACTCATAATTTCTAATCAGAAGTGCATGAAAAGACGCTGTTTTCAATTGTGCATAATATTGTAATATATATCTACCTTTTTCCCTTGGAACATGAGTAGTGTCCAAAATATATATAATATCAAATGTGTGTGCTTTGCAGGGGATTGTATGTGCAATTCAGAATAAAAAAACGGAATTATTAACAAAAGCCACATTATTTCTAGTCAAATCGTAACACTTAAAGAATAAACTGATGGAGTACCCACTCCCTAAAATGCTTGTCCCAGTATTCGGAAAGACTATTTTTGATTTAAACTTTTCTAATTTACAACGGATTTAATACTGGGGAATGTTCGTGCAGTGTTTTGGAGCACCTTCTACGCAGATATACAGGTCGTGGTTAAATGGTTAGCGTGTCTAGACTTTGGATCTGAAGATTCATGGTTCGTATTCCGTTGTCGCAGAAACGCAGTTTAAACTTGAGGGAGGGGGCGTAGGAGAATTATAGGCGTGGTGGTCAATTTCGTTCTTCGATTAGACGAGAGTAGCCTAAGAATCAGCGGTGGGTGATGTTGACGAGTTGCCTTTCGACCAACTCAAAATTAAAGATGAATATGCGCAGAAAGAGTTTGAGTTGCTTTACTCGAAATCTTTTAAAGAAACAAAGGAACAAAATCCACACTAGATTTTGTCTCGTTTATTAATATAATATCTTCATAACTTTGAATCAAACACAGTACAAATGCAATGTTTCTCTTCATAAGTTTGAAACAGCGGCAGTATCAGCTATGAGTGTTTCTCTTCATAACTTAACAACACTGGCAGTTAAGTTTCTCTTTATAACTTTGGAGCAAATACGGCGTCAGAACCGTTTCTTCTCATTACCTTGGAACATTATTGGCGTAGTGTTCTTCATAATTTTGTAACAGCAATAGTTCATAACTTTGGAACTTTTTTAACTTCATAACGTTTGGATAATATCTATTCAGCATTGCCTCCCCCCCAGTGGCACAGCGGCATGTCTGCGGACTTGTACTGCTAAAATCCGGGTTTCGATACTCGTGGTGGGCAGAGCACAAATAGCCCTGAAGGTAACTTTGTGCTTAATAACAAACATTAAAACAACAACAGTTCAATGCTTATTTCCATAACTTTGAAACTTGTCAGTTCAGTGTTTCTTTTCGTAACGTTGGCACATTGTTAGTTCAATATTTTACTTCGTAACGTTGGCACATTGTTAGTTCAATATTTTACTTCGTAACGTTGGCACATCGTTTGCCAGTTCAGTTTTTCATTTCGTAACGTTGGCACATTGTTAGTTCAGTATTTCACTTCGTAACGTTGGCACATTATTAGTTCAGTTTTTCATTTTGTAACGTTGGCACATTGTTAGTTTAATATTTCACTTCGTAACGTTGGCACATTGTTAGTTCAGTTTTTCATTTCGTAACGTTGGCACATTGTTAGTTCAATATTTCACTTGGTTACGTTGGCACGTTGTTAGTTCAGTTTTTCATTTCGTAACGTTGGCACATTGTTAGTTTAATATTTCACTTCGTAACGTTGGCACATTGTTAGTTCAGTTTTTCATTTCGTAACGTTGGCACATTGTTAGTTCAGTTTTTCATTTCGTAACGTTGGCACATTGTTAGTTCAATATTTCACTTCGTAACGTTGGCACATTGTTAGTTCAGTTTTTCATTTCGTAACGTTGGCACATTGTTAGTTCAGTTTTTCACTTCGTAACGTTGGCCCATTGTTAGTTCAGTTTTTCATTTCGTAACGTTGGCACATTGTTAGTTCAGTTTTTCATTTCGTAACGTTGGCAAATTGTTAGTTCAGTTTTTCATTTCGTAACGTTGGCACATTGTTAGTTCAATATTTCACTTCGTTACGTTGGCACGTTGTTAGTTCCGTTTTTCATTTCGTAACGTTGGCACATTGTTAGTTCAATATTTCACTTCGTAACGTTGGAACATTGTTAGTTCAGTTTTTCATTTCGTAACGTTGGCACATTGTTAGTTCAGTTTTTCACTTCGTAACGTTGGCACATTGTTAGTTCAGTTTTTCACTTCGTAACGTTGGCACATTGTTAGTTCAGTTTTTCATTTCGTAACGTTGGCACATTGTTAGTTCAGTTTTTCATTTCGTAACGTTGGCACATTGTTAGTTCAATATTTCATTTCGTAACGTTGGCACATTGTTAGTTCAATATTTCACTTCGTAACGTTGACACATTGTTAGTTCAGTTTTTCATTTCGTAACGTTGGCACATTGTTAGTTCAGTTTTTCATTTCGTAACGTTGGCACATTGTTAGTTCAATATTTCACTTCGTAACGTTGGCACATTGTTAGTTCAATATTTCACTTTGTAACGTTGGCACATTGTTAGTTCAATATTTTACTTTGTAACGTTGGCACATTGTTAGTTCAATATTTCACTTCGTAACTTTAGCACATTGTCAGTTTAATGTTTCATTTTGTAAGTTTGGAAAATTTTAAGTTCAATATTTTTGTTTTTTCATAACTTTGAAACGTTGTTAGACCAGAATATAATTTCATAAATTTGGAATATTGTTTTTTTTTGTTACCCTAACAACTTTAATAAATCCCAGATTCCAAACTGGGGAAATCTTGTGAACTAAAGTTTTATTACATTAAATTTGTAAAAGCTAGACTACAAAAGTTCTTTTATCCCCTCACATAGCTTTCTATTTAATGTGAACGTACATAGCTTGTAAGTTAAGAACAATCGTATTTAGATTGTTATTTATAATTTTTAATAGTTCTATTAAAACTAATCCTCCCGCTAAAATGATTTTGAAAATCGTCAGTGTCTACTTGTGGCATTTTGTAGTTTCTATAAGTTTGATGAGAGGTTAAGTTGTCAAATAAATGTAACTAGTTATTATATGACAAACAGAACTAATCCTTTAGTAATAGGATCATTCAATAATCGTTAGGAACTCGGCTTATGAATTAGTATAGTTCTTGTACATAAGAATACAACAATCATTATAACCCGTCTTTTCTAGTAGTGTAAAACTTGCACATAAGAATACTACAATCATTATAACCCTGGTTTTCAAATAGTATAAAACGTATATATGTGAATACAACAACCATTATAATCCTATTTTCCAAGTTGTCTAAATCTTGTATATGAGAATAAAACAATCATTATAACCCTGCTTTTCAAGTTGTCTAAATCTTGTATATGAGAATACAACAATCATAATAACCCTGCTTTTCAAGTTGTCTGAAACTTGTATATGAGAATACAACAATCATAATAACCCTGGTTTTCAAGTTGTCTACATCTTGTATATGAGAATAAAACAATCATTATAACCCTGCTTTTCAAGTTGTCTACATCTTGTATATGAGAATAAAACAATCATTATAACCCTGCTTTTCAAGTTGTCTACATCTTGTATATGAGAATAAAACAATCATTATAACTCTGCTTTTCAAGATGTCTGAAACTTGTATATGAGAATACAACAATTATCTTAACCCTAGTTTTCAAGTTGTCTAAAACTTGTACGTGAGAATACAACAATCATCTTAACCCTAGTTTTCAAGTTGTCTAAAACTTGTATGTGAGAATACAACAATAATTATAACCCTGTTTTGTAATGTAGTGTAGGTTTTATGTATAACAACAATTGTTATAAAGTTGCTCAGTGAAGCAGAATAATCATTGTATTCAAGTATATAAGAATTGTTACATAAATGTTTAGTACTGCATTATGGTATTGAATTTGTGACGTGATATTAGCTGTCAATCTAAACTTAAATACAACATTCAATACCTGTAACATTAGTGACGTTTCCTAGCAAAATAACATGTACACTACATGTGTTGTATTTGTGAAAATACAGATTAAATTCCCATGTTTCAACGAAATGAAGAAAACAGTGTACTGTAACTATATAAATTTAGTGCTGTATCAGCGCTATTTTCATAATATTTGTTTGTTTGTTTTTGAATTTCGCGTGAAGCTACTCGAGGGCTACTTGCGCTAGCCGTCCCTAATTTAGTCATGTAAGACTGGAGGGAAGACAGCTAGACATCACCACCAATCGCCAACTCTTGAGCTACTCTTTTACCAACGTCACATTATAACGCCACCACGGCTGAGAGGGGGAGTATTTTGGTGTGACGGGGATTCGAACTCACGACTCTCCAATTACGAGTGGAGCCCCTTAACCACGTGGCCACGCCGAGCCATTTTCATAATGAAAAGAATGGTGTGTTTGTATTTTGCTTATAGCAAAGCCACTTTGGGCTATCTACTGAGTTCACTGAAGGGAATAGAACCCTTGATTTTAGCCTTGTAAATCCATAGACTTACCGCTGTACCAGCAGGGGACGAAAGAGAATGGTGTATTGTAACTAAATAAATCTAATGCTATATCAGTGCTATTTTCATAATGAAGAGAATGGTATATTGTAACTAAATAAATTTAGTGCTATATCCGGCCCGGCATGGCCAGATGGTTAAGGCATTCGACTCGTAATCTGCGAGTCGCAGGTTCGAATCCCTGTCACACCAAACACGCTCGCCTTTTCAGCCGTGGGGGCGTTATAATGTGACGCTGAATACCATTATTCGTTGGTAAAAGAGTAGCCCAAAGTTGGCGGTGGGTGGTGATGACAAGCTGCCTTCCCTCTAGTCTTACACTGCTAAATTAGGTACGGCTAGCGCAGATAGCCCTCATGTAGCTTTGCGTGAATTTCAAAACAAACCAAACTAGTGCTATATCAGTGCTATTTTCATAATGAAGAGAACGGTATATTTTAACTAAATAAATATAATGCTATATCAGCGATGATTTCATAATAAAGAGAATGGTATATTGTCACTAAATAAATATAATGTTATATCACTGACTTTTCATAATGAAGAAAATGGTGTGTATGTATATTCCTTATAGCAAAGCCACTTTGAGTTATCTACTGAGCTCACCGAAAGGAATCGAACACCTTTATTTAGCCTTGTAGATCCATAGACTTACCGCTGTACCAGCAGGGAGACGAAGAAGAATGGTTTATTGTAACTAAATAAATCTAATGCTATATCAGTGCTGTTTTCATAATGAAGGGAATCGTATATTGTAACTAAATAAATCTAATGCTATATCAGTGCTGTTTTCATAATGAAGAGAATCGTATATTGTAACTAAATAAATCAAATGCAATATCAGTGCTGTTTTCACAATGAAGAGAATGGTGTATTGTAACTAAATATATCTAATGTTATATCAGTGCTGTTTTCATAATGAAGAGAATCGTATATTGTAACTAAATATATCTAATGTTATATCAATGCTGTTTTCATAATGAAGAGAATCGTATATTGTAACTAAATAAATCTAATGCTATATCAATGCTGTTTTCATAATGAAGGGAATCGTATATTGTAACTAAATAAATCTAATGCTATATCAATGCTGTTTTCATAATGAAGGGAATCGTATATTGTAACTAAATATATCTAATGCTATATCAGTGCTGTTTTCATAATGAAGGGAATCGTATATTGTAACTAAATAAATCTAATGCTATATCAGTGCTGTTTTCATAATGAAGGGAATCGTATATTGTAACTAAATAAATCAAATGCAATATCAGTGCTGTTTTCACAATGAAGAGAATGGTATATTGTAACTAAATATATCTAATGCTATATCAGTGCTGTTTTCATAATGAAGAGAATGGTATATTGTAACTAAATAAATCTAATGCTATATCAATGCTGTTTTCATAATGAAGAGAATCGTATATTGTAACTAAATAAATCTAATGCTATATCAGTGCTGTTTTCATAATGAATGGAATCGTATATTGTAACTAAATAAATCTAATGCTATATCAGTGCTGTTTACACAATGAAGAGAATGGTATATTGTAACTAAATAAATCTAATGCTTTTTCAGCGCTGTTTTCGTAATTTCGAGCTTCCTCGTTGTGTAAACTGCTCTTTGACCAGATTCAGTACTCAAAACAATTATAAAAAAATTATTTTCATATTATAGTCGTTCATTCTTATTGATCTGCTCCAGTGACACAGCAATAAGTCTGAAGGCTTATAGCACTAAAACCTAAGTTTCGATACCTGTGGTTGGCACAGAGCAGATAGCTAAATGTGTAACTTTGTGTTTAATTACGAAAAATAAATCCTGATTTTCTATTTAGCTTAACAATCAATAAAACTACTAGTTTTTTTTCAGAAGTACTCGTATTTTTATCCAGTTCATTTAATAGATAAGTTACAATTAATACGTTTACTATTACTATACAAATGACCAACATAACTGCCTAAATTATATTTAGAGTTATAATATTGACAGTTAATCTCACTTGAAAAAAATTGTAGTTCAATAACATTATTCCTATTATGTCCTCTACCATCGTCGTATCTCACATGGTACAGAAACAAGGAGGCGCCATAAATTTCTATCTTGCCAAACTTTTGTTGCACTGGCCAGACTGATAGCTCTCCCCAGTCTATAAAGGTTTTTTTTGGTTCTCCATTTTTCTTTTCTTTTTTTCTGGTATGCTTATGTTATTTTAAGCGCAATAACACAAACAAAACCAGTGTTTTTGCCACAGTGAAAGGTAAAATCTTTATTATTAGCTACAGCCGACTAGTTTTGGTAACACAGTTACCGTCATCAGGGCTAGTATCTACTTGTAACTGATAACAAAGTTTTTACCTCTCTCTACACTGTGCCAAAAAATCTTCCGTTTTATGTATTTTTGGATCTTCATATAATAGCATAATGTGCCCGAAAAGAAATTATAATATTATATAGGTTTGTTTGGATAGCATTCCACTTGGAATCTAGGCATGTGGCCAACATTTCGTATCGTTCTAATTTCTTTGTTGGTTTTGAAATATTTCCAGTTAATTCTTTGTTAGTATTTAGTTCCTAAAGAATTCAGCCAACTGTCTTCTTCTTTTGTGTTTCCTTAATTTTCAAATCAATGTGTCAGAATCGATATCACATTGGAATACTTTCATGGACAGGACATATGTTTTAGATGTATGAGTTGTGGTCAGAGAAGGACTTTCCTATGGGGATCAATGCTTCGTTATTTAGGTTATCGTCTGACTTTCTACGTAAAGCTGGTTATCTCCTGAAGTAGGGGAGCACTTGAGGTATATTCATATGTTCTATATAACAATTACCCAGTTAAAAGCTTACTGATTTATAAGTTTTTGTTTATTTTTTATTCGAATCGCTAATACACTTGTACAATCTTATTACTCCATAAGGGCTGGGTGTTGTCTAGTGATGAACATGTCCAGATGGATTGAAAGGCTCAGAGTTCAAGACATGATGCTGCTTAATTTTATTTGCTCTTTTAGCAGTAAGTGCGTTATAAAAGTAACAACCAATACCATTATTTGGTTGAAAAAGGCAGATAAGACACTTATACACTTGCTGTCTTCCCTCTATTCATGCAGTAGCTTAAAATTAGGAACGCCTATATCTGAATCCTAAAATTTCTCTGGTTTGAGCGTTTAGCCTACGTGCACATATAAAGGGGTTCAAGTTCTAATTAAGTCAGAAAAGAGCTGCACAACGCTTATGTCACGATATTAATGTCCCGAAAAGTGCCTCAAATAAAGCTAAAAATATCCCCCAAATTTTCCTAAATATTTCTGTATTCTTTCATAAAATGTACAATTTCTTAAATATTATTAGAATATTAAGTCTCCCATAAACAAGGGTAAAAGTACAGAATATTCTGTATTCTGTAAACATCCAATCTTTCACAGAGTCTCTAATATTCTGTATTCTGTAAACATCCAATCTTTCACAGTCTCTAATATTCTGTATTTTGTAAACATCCAATCTTTCACAGTCTCTAATATTCTGTATTTTGTAAACATCCAATCTTTCACAGTCTCTAATATTCTGTATTTTGTAAACATCCAATCTTTCAGTCTCTAATATTCTGTATTCTGTAAACATCTAGTTTTTCATAGAATCCGTACCATTGTGTATTGTTTAAACATCCAATAATTTGCAGAGTCCCTATTATTCTGTCTATTTATTTCATCTCGTACAAAAGGCGCAGGCCTGGCATGGCCCGTGGTTAGGGTGCTCGAATAGCGATCTGCGAGTTGAAATGTTCGTCACCGAACATGCTCACCCTCTCAGCCGTGAAGGCATTATAATGTGACGGCCAATCCCACTATTCGTTGGTAAAAGAGTAACCCAATAGTTATCAGTGGGTGATGATGACTAGCTGTCACCTCCCTAGTCTTACACTGCTAAATTAGAGACAGCTAGCGCAGATAGCCCTTAAGTAGCTTTGCGCGAAATTCAAAACACAAGGGGCATCTATACTAGTCGTCCCTAATTTAGCAACGAGTGAATAGAGAGATGGCCTATTATAATGGAATACTGAGACTTCACGTCAGTTTTATAATTCGCCCACGGCCATTCAGTGAGAAGTCCATTTTTACGAGAACAGGACACAAGCCATACAATATCATTTTAAACTCCGGTTCACTAGACCACTCTTTGCGTCTGTTTAACGCTATACATGGATATTGTTTTTACCATGATGAGTAGAGCTAGTATTAAAGTTATACTATACTTGTGTTTCAGACTGACTGATTATATCAGATGCTCTATTAATAAAGATTTAAGATAACGCACGCCACAAAGCTCAAAAGGGCGAGGTTTGAAAAACCAAATCTGCACGTGTTCTATCACGTGGAATATGAAGGTTTCTGTTAAATACGTACTGGTATCTAGTGTTAATAAACAAGGAACAGCAGAGAACCATCTAGTTTGAAAATAGTGAGCCCGCTAATAACAAGATAAAAAATTTTTTCTGCAAGATATGTCAACCTCCAGTGAAAAGTGTTTTACTTTATATCTAGCGACCGACGTAAGCTTGTGACAGACGAACGCTAGGACAGACGCCACGGTTCGCAGTATCTATATATAAGATCTGTTTTGCTCCCAAACGGCTCAGCGGTTTGTCTGCGGACTTACAACGCTAAAAACCGGGTTTCGATACCCGTGATGGGCAGAGCACAGATAGCCCATTGAGTAACTTTGTGCTCAGTTCAAAACAACAAGATCTGTTTTGTTTTGTGTAAACAGGTCATTTGTCATGAATTGTTAAAAGAGATAAAATATTTCAACATCATCAATTTAACAGGGTTGATAATTGTTGGAGGAAACAGTAAGAAGGTAGAGGAAATTTACAATACAATATTGGTTTTATACCTTTATTTTGTGTGCTCTAAGTTACAGTACAATCTGATTGAGACAACATATTTTTACAATTTCATCTAAAACAAAACCAAGACCCCCACCAAAAGAACAAACTAAATGTTAAATAGCAACGCTGCCAAACCTTTTTAAACATACATAAATACGTTATAAGTAAAAATAATTGAAATGGTTAACTATTTTTATCCTACCTCCTAGTGGCGCAGCTAGAAAATAGGATATCAGTAGTACAGATAGCCCATTTTTTAATACTTTAAATTAATAGTTTAGTTTAAATTTTCCTGTCACTGTAGACGGATACTTTTAGTTGCACATTTATAAGAAACCTCAAAAATTACCATTTTATGAATTTTAAATTCAGAATAATCCCTGAGGTGATACAGAAAATAGCTTTTAATTATTGCAAATTAATTATACAGGAAACTATTACAAATAATATATTGAAGTTTCTTGAATGCTATTATTTAATATGACCATAAATAACAGCTTGACATATGTGTGGCTTTTTTATTTGTTTTGAATTTTGCGCAAAGCTACACAAAGACTATCTGCACTAGCCGTCTCTAATAAGTTCACACTGTAAGACTAGATGGAAGGCAGCTAGTCATCACCACTCATCGCCAACTCTTGGGCTACTGTTTTACCAACAAATAGTGGGATTGACTGTATCATTATAACGCCCCTTCACGGCTGAAAGGGCGAGCATGTTTGGTGTGACGGAGATTCAAACCCACGACCCTCAGATTACGAGTCGAGTCATCTTAACTACCTGACCATGCCGAGTCTATATCTGTGACATTATGTATATGGATTTTGTTAAAGTCTCTGGGTAATATGATGTAATTATTTTGAAGTTGTTCCCGAGACATAATTTAGTGCAGTCGATACTTGCATCAAGGTTAGTCACTAGGAAATCCTAAATATGTTATAAGGCGTTAAGTCTTACTTGTCTTGACTTTAAGGCAGTATTTCTATTTGCTGACGATCCATACAGTCTTCTTTGCTAAAACAAGCTCGACATTCCTTGAATGTGCGTTATTGGTTACCTTCTTCTTGAAATGTGAAATTCTGTCCAATCAGCTTCTTTCTTGAGGGTACGGTATAATATACTACTATATTTGAACGTTCATACCAATCACCGACTCTGTTAATTCTGTGAGAATATTGACAAACCTCGTCCCCAAAGTGATCACATTCTTCATCTTTGATTTTTCTGCAACTTCCCATCGACTCTTTAATGTTTGTTGACACCAAACAGTCCAAACATTGATAAGTCTCTTCAAAGCATCTTGTGCCACTGTTCCAAAGACCAAGATACATGTTATTTATCAAAGCTTAATTTCTTTGTTGTATAATTTTTTGAAGTAATAGTTTTATTACTGTCGTTCCTAAATCCATACTCATGCAGTATTCCTGAGAGTGTACATTTTGAAATTATTTGTGTGTAAGTTGTTACTGTTTTTATCAAGGTTTTTCGAGTATTTCTCTCAGTTTTTCAGAAAACTTATTGTTAGCCATTTGACATCGTTTCCAATGGACTTATTTATATGTCTACTACCTTATTTGGTGTGATACGAGTGGGTTTCAAAGTAAGCAAAGTCTTTTGCAAATTTTATCAAACCCCACTGAACATTAAGTAAAGATGTGTCTCTGACTTTTCTAATCAGAAATCATTAAGCATCAAGTAAAGATGTGGCTCTGACTCTTCGAATCAGAAATCACTCAGCATCAAATAAAGATGTGGCTTTGATTCTTCTAACAAAACAACACTCAGCATCAAGTAAAGATGTGTCTCTGACTCTTCTAATCAAAAATCATTAAGCATCAAGTAAAGATGTGGCTTTGATTCTTCTAACAAAACAACACTCAGCATCAAGTAAAGATGTGTCTCTGACTTTTCTAATCAGAAATCATTAAGCATCAAGTAAAGATGTGGCTTTGATTATTCTAACCAAACATCATTCAGCATCAAGTAAAGATGTGGCTTTGATTATTCTAACCAAACATCACTCAGCATCAAGGAAAGATGTGGCTCTGACTCTTCTAATCAGAAATTACTCAGCATCAAGCAAAGGTGTGGCTCTGACTTTTCTAATCAAACACTGCTCAACATCAAGTAAAGATGTGGCTCTGACTCCTCTAATGAAATACTACTCAACATCAAGTAAATATGTGACTCTGACTCTTCTAATGAAACACTATTCAACATCAAGTAAATATGTGACTCTGACTCTTCTAATGAAACACTATTCAACATCAAGTAAATATGTGACTTTGACTCTTCTAATGAAACACTATTCAACATCAAGTAAATATGTGGCTCTGACTCTTCTAATGAAACACTATTCAACATCAAGTAAATATGTGACTTTGACTCTTCTAATCAAACACTGCTTCACGTCAAGTAAAGATGTGGCTCTGACTCTTCTATATCAAACTTCTCTCATTTACAGGTGATATATAGACTAACGGTAATCATGTGTATTAATATTTAGATATGTTTGACAACATTTTAAAAATCTGCTGCAGGGATCATTTGTGTTCAATATACTGAATATGTGTCGTTTTCTTTTGTTCCCCAGTGGCAGAGCAGTAAGTCTGCAGGTTTGTAACGTTAAAAACAACAACAAACGGTTTTCAGTATCGTAGTGGACAGAGCACAGATAACAAATTGAAACAAACAAACTTAGCTTTTATATTAAAGTTTTAAGTTAATTAAGTGCGTACCATATTAATTAAAGTTAGATGAAAGTGGCAGAATTAATACTTTGCCTTTAAATATTTTTTTCAAGATTTTAAAGTACAAATTAATTGGATGTTCTGATAAGTTTGCACACTACTGTGTATGTATTTGCGCGTGCGCGGTCGTGTGTGTTGAAATGAAAGCCGAGACTGAATGCAGATTTCAGAAGAAGCCTTTTCTGAAATAAGTTAATATTTACATTTGTACGGTTCTTCTAACCGTATTATTTACTATTCCACAAGGGTCATGAAATGTCTAAACTAAGACCATTCTTATGTTTTGTTATTCTTTTATGTAGGTTATTCCCCGAAGTCGTTATTACCATGGTAACATGGTGAACACGTTGGTTTGCTCGTGTCTTTTCCGTGTGGTGCTGCCCTTGGTTTTATTGACAGGTAAGAATATAATTTTTGTTAGCGTTATTAATCAATACTTATTTCCACGTTTACATGTTAGTAAGAATGAGTTATCCAGAGCCGAATATAAGCAGGAGTATGAATAGAACAATAGGAAAAAAACTGAGAAAGGTAACTAATACAAGGAATTGGTTTTCGAATGAATTTTGAGAGTATAGAGAGTAAATTTTGTGTAGTGTGTACACATCTTAAAATATTCTTTCATTTCTATTCCTCATGTGATATCCATTAAATGTAACTTTTCAGATATAATTTTCGGACACTTGTATGGAACTGCTGTTATTAAAATTTCATGATTAATTTTTTCTTGTCCAGAGTTTAGAGGGAGTTTCTGTCGTTGATTCCTTCAATTTTTGTGATTCAAACACCCATAAAATCGCATCTCTTAAAAATAAACAAACATACGTTATTTTTATTACTTAAGGGCATAGAACGCACGCATCTCATATTTTATTCTAATAAAAATAAATTTCTAGATTGCACCCCGCTTGTACAGCGGTAAGTCTACGGATTTACAACGCTAAAATCAGGGGTTCGATTCCCATCGTTGGGCTCAGCAGATGGCTCGATGTGGCTTTGCTATAAGAAAAAAAAACATCACAAATTTCTAGATCAGGTAAATTGTTTTGTCGAGACCATTAACTTGTGAGGAAAGTAACGCTTGATAAACATTATATTTCAAGGAAATGTTCTGCACCTGCCCCTTTCCTCCTCGGTGGCACAGCGGTATGTTTTAGACTTACAACGCTACAAACCGGGTTTCTATATCGTGGTAGGTAAAGCACCGATAACATACTGTGAGGTTTTCTGCTTAATTACGGACAAACTTCTGCACCAGGGATATTATTTCACCAGATATTAACTTATGGGAAACTAATATGCAAAGGGTATTACATCTGTAGAAAATCTTTTGAACCTGGAGCATTATTTTCTAAATAAAAGTAAATCTAAACGTAGACAAAACATTTCAGTAATAAATTTTCAAAAGAAATATGTTACAATTCGAACATGATTTCCTACAAAAGTTGCTGTAAGTGTTGTTTTACTTTCTAAGGAAAGCTTCTGCAATTATAATGCTGTCTTCTAAAGAAAACCATTGAACATGCTTTTATATTTAAAAAAAAAGTTCTTATGCCTTAGATCGTCTTTATAACTAATGTTAATGTAATATATACTAATGGAAGCTGTATAGCTTTGCACGAAATTAAAAAAAAAAAAAAAAAACAATGTAAGGTACTACGCTTTTGACATATAACTTTATCGGTTTTAAAAACAGGTGCCAAATTTTGTTTAATAATTTCAAAAAGGAAAAAATATTAAATATCATTTATTAGCGAAAGCTATTTTGCTGAGAGATATATTCATCAACTTAGGATAAGTGTTTTACAAGTGTTTCTTTTTGATAATTGATAGAGGTAAATAGCACATCTGGAACTTCTCCAGAACTAAGAAGATAACCGTGAATACGGTGTACACTTTCTGTCAGATTAGTGTTGGTTGCTATCGATCGGTCAGTAGAGCTATATGTTGCAGGGTGTGGTGTGTTTGCTTGGAAGTAAGAATTCATTCACAAGCTAATTGTCACTAAAATACACCTTTTTTTAAGCATTAGTCACTATTTTAATCTGTGATCTGATAATGAATTACTTTAGTGTCCAAGACTAAACCCTCATTTATAAAATAATTATTTGGCAGGATCGTCAGAATTGGTTATTTATTGAAGCATGAAATCAAATAAAAATCGAGCGGTTTCACAGACTGAGTTCGAGAAATGATATGTTCTTACCTTTTATACATGCAGTTTCAGACTTTAATATCGTGTAAAGAAATTTAAGTATTAGTGATTATAAAAACATTACACGAAGTCGTCTTTTTACTACATGACACTGTTGTCACTAGTTACGTGTGGAACTCCACAAACACACTAGTGGCTCAGCGTCAAGTGAAAAGGCTGGAGGCGCTTAAAATCAGATTTCGAGGCTCGTAGTGGGAAGAGAACAGATAGCCCATTGTGTAACTTTATGGTTAACAGCAACCAAACCAAAACATTTAGAATCGCTAATCTAAGCGGCAAGAGCGCCTGCTTATTTTCACTTCTTTGAGCTCATATAAAATCTCCAGAGATACAAATACTGGGATATCACAAAATTAGCACTCAACCAAAAATAACTCCAGATTGACTTGTTACACTTTAAGATGAACCCACTTTGTGAAAATGGGATAAAAGGGAGATTTGATAACTTAAAAAGATCGATTCATTAGAACGATTATAATTTATCTAAAATAATCAAGTTTTGTTCAGTTATTTTCATTTATCCATTATTTGAAAGTCTAGTAAATATTAATACTGAAATTAAAAAGTCATAACTAAAACTACGTTAAGAAATGACAACTAGTTGCACGGGCAAAATACTAGGTTACATTCTATATCACACCTAGAATTACTTGACAGTTTTAAATCATATACTCAACTATAGGAGGTCAAAAAATTAAGTACGTCAAACTTGGAGTAATATTGGACACTAATCTAATGCTCTTCCTCTCAGTGGCTCAGCGGCACAGAAATGGTAGCCCACTGTATGGCTTTGTGCTTAAAAATATCCATTTCAAGTTTCAAAATGTTTATATATCCCCTGCCATTCAATGTTCTTTGTTTTTCATTTTATTGTTTAAAGTTAAGCACAAAGCTATACAACAAGCTATATGTACTGTGCCCAACACAGGTATCGAAACTTGGTTTTTAACATATAAGTCCATAGACTTACCGCTGAGCCACAAGGGTGGTAGTTTAATTCCCCGCTGTGGACAGAACAATAGTTCACCATATAGCATTACACAAAGACATTTCTTTCATTATTCTTAACTGACGAAATGAAACATCCAATCACAAAAAGTGAAATACCATGCTGTTTGAGAAATTCTCACTCAACAACAAAATACATGTTTTATAACTGTAAAGCAGATGTCTCTGCCTGCTATTTTTCTATAGTGCTGTAAAATGTATTTACACATAAATTCCAAATTAACGATTTACATATCTTTATACAAACATCAAGAGAGAAAATTATTATACATATGCATATATATTTCTAACTCTTCAAATATTTTTGTAACATGAAACTTTCTAACTGATTTACATTTTAAAGGATTTGGCATCTATTTCATTTTGAAAACAATTTCATTTCTAAGTGTTATACTGGCATAAGCTAGGATTTAAATTCTTTTGGTCCATCCTGTATATCTGTTGCAAAATCAATACTATTATGTTACGTATTATAATTTATCTTAGACGAGTCTCTAATTTATTGTGTTACTTACGTTACGTATCACGATTTCAAATAGTCGGAAATTTTAATTTAGAAGTTGATCAAATGGCAATATTTATTAAAGTTATATTTGCCAACAAGGTTGATATACACATTTTTATTTCTTAACACAAATATATTTTAATATAGAAAAAAACAAATGATACAATTTATAATAATGGTTATTACAATAATGATTTATATGCAATGTTTTACAATCTCACAAACAATGTTCAGTCTTTTCTCTGGTCTTGGATTAAATATTTTATTCAAGGTGCAGTTCCACGATGAGCGGATTAATTTTTTGTTGATACACAGATACTGGCTAGGTGGTTAAGGATCTCGACTTGTAATCTAAGGGTCACGGGTTTGAATCTCTGTCACACCAAATATGCCCACTCTTTCAGCCGTGGGGGCGTTATAATGTTACGATCAATCCATCTATTTGTTGGTAGAAGAGTAGCCCAAGAGATGGTGGTGGATAGTGGTGACTAGCTGCCTTCCCTCTAGTTTTATACTGCTAAGATAGGGACGGCTAGTGCAGATATCCCTCGTAGCTTTGCGCGAAATGCAAAAAACAAACAAACAAATACATAGATATATTTCAACTATGCTAGGAATCTAACTGGTAAGAATAGTGGAGCATCAACAGACAACATACTAATAATTTACAAAATATACATTAGACCAGTAATGGACTATGCAGCTCCAGTATGGATAACTGTGAGTGACAAAACAATTAAAACCAAGCTACAAACAATATAAAACATATTCCTCACAACAGCATACAGAGTTCCCACAACAACATCATCTAAGTTCATTTACAAATATTCAAACATACCAACCACACCATATAGACTCCTACATTGTACAATAACGTATTTTGATAAAAACTGGATGAAAAATGAAATATTATGCGAATTAAATAGGCACCTCATACATGATAAAGATCGTCCTAAACACCTCTTCCCGATCAACATATATTTTAAACATAAAATAAATAAATGAAAAAATAAATTAAATATAATAATAATAATATATATATATATAGAGAGAGAGAGAGAGGGGGGAAAAAAAGAGGCCACTATCAAATAAGATATCCTATTGATAGGGCAAAAGAATATCTATATATGTATACCAGTACATGGACATAGACCTGAAAAGGGTCGGAGTAATTCAGCCCACTCTGACCCTAAAGCAGTAACTAACACCAACCAACACTGTATAACTATACAAGTAAAGGAAGGAGAAAGAGGTCAAAGAGCACCTGACCCTCCAGGATACATACGATACCCAAAAACCCGAGAGAGAAAGAGATACGTTTCACTTGACGGTAGCTAGCTCTATTCTTATCTGGCCTAATACGGTTTAACGGTTTACAAGCCTACTTTACACAGAGAAAGCTAGATATCTAATGCACTTGTAGAAGAACTAACGTCCGAAGTTTAACAGTTCATAATGTTCAAAATCAATAAACATTACTGGTCAAATATCTGTAGTTTTTCGATTAATAAGCGTTTATCACAATTATAGTTTCCGAGACTTATAGTATACTGATCGTAGCAGACTAACAATATTATATGAAACTGTCTTTCGGCGTGTCGATTTATAAACTTAAAGGCGACGTTCTAGAAAGTTCAGTTGGCAACAATATTCGTAGATACGCTAGTGCTTTCGTAAAACATATGTTATTGATTCTTACACTCAAGAATCTTCCACAGCTTTAGAGAAGAGGCGAGACTTGTGCGATACATATTTAACAATATAAGTTGCACACATTTCTAAATAAATATTAAACTGAAACAAACATAGATATTAAAATAATATTAAATCCGTTACATTTGTTTTCTTTATCAGCTTGCTACATTGTTTTAATGTCAGTATCGTTGGAAGGTCATACTGCATACTTGGTTCCATTAATCATATCAGATTGAAAGTTGTTATGATTAAATACGTTATTATTTTGTAATTGTGTTATTACAAAGATCTGACGTGAATTGATGGTTAGGGTGCAAAATTTGCAATTTTAAGATCACTGGTTCAAATATCAGTCACAGAACATGCTCGTCTTTTAAACACGGGGACATTATAATGTTACGCTAAATCCAACTATTCTTTGATAAAAGAGTAGGTGGTGGGTGGCTTAACTCGCCTTCTTCCTTATAGCCTATCGTTACTTAACTTTAAACGTATAGAAAAACCAGTACGTAATCTAACGAGTTCCAACAATGCCTTTTGTGTCACGTTGCGTATCAACATAAGTGTAACCTAATATTATTATTAAAAGTCAATGTGCCGAATATATAAAATGAAATGTAAAAACTACAAAGTTAAAAAATATATTTGTTATTTTCTGAAGCTATGGCGAGCACAGTTACATAGATACGCACACACACCCACACATACGTGCTGGACTGTCCACTTTGGTTTTATATTTGTAATATAAGGACCATTTTTTTTCCAAGTGACTTGTCGCTAGTTTCCCTTATTAAAAAGAAGCGCGCACGCACATGAATAAGAGAAAGGTCGGCATGGCCAGATGGTTAAGGCGTTTGACTCGTAATGTGAGGGTCGCGGGTTCAAATCCCCATCACACCAAAAATGCTCGCCCTTTCAGCCATGGGAGCGTTATAATGTTACGGTCAATCCCACTATTCGTTAGTAAAAGATTAGCCCAAGATATGGCGGTGGGTGGTAGCCTCCCTCTAGTCTTACACGTGGATGAGTAATAATATTCGTGCGCACACCCTCATGTACTTAGTATGGACACAAAATTTCAGGCTTCTTGGTTCTTTTCTCTTGAAGTTATTGCGGTAACACACACACATGGGCACGCCCTTTTATTATTATAAATACGTATTATAAATAACCATACGTCCGTATTTAGTGTCTTCGACAACTTCTTTCATACTGGATCGACAAGTACGTATTTCTTGTCACTATTTTCGCTGTCTAGGAAACTTTAACAACTAACAAATGGAGTGTTTACATGTCTTGTTTCTTTAGAAATGGTGTTTCATAAAAAATATTAACTTTAGAAAACTACCTCAGAGACGTCTTCGAACAACAGTTTAAAATGTTTGAATATAATAAGGGAGTTTACCATTGTGGTGGAAACCGCTATTTTATGCTAATAAATCTGTTTAGAATCGTATTTTTAGAAATTTGTCATTAACTATTATTTCTATAAATTAATAATATTTTACAAAATATATTACTTGGATTTCCAAATTATTTTCTTGTGCCACTACATTTGTCGGCTTAAACTTTTGTAACTTTTAATTTTGCTTAAATTTGATTTTAATTATTTTATTATAAGTGATAAACGACTTAAGTCCTCAGTTGTTTTTTATATCACCACTTAGACAATAATACCTAATAAGAAAGTAAATTCAGAATTTTAAATTTAGCTCAAATGATTAAGTCTTTAATCGTTGCATAATTTACCAACTCAATGACGATACTTAAAAAATTAGATGAAAAACACATGAACTCTTTCATTTCAAACACGTCAGTTTATGTTTAATCTATGAACCCTTCAAAGTAGAAACCTTTTTCTTATATTCAAGTAAGTTTATTTTCAGCGCAAACATATATAATGGGTCTCTTCGTTCTGTTCACAATAGAGAACCTAAGTGATCGAACTAACTATTTTATCGCTGTAAATTTAACGTCGGCTGATTCACTGAGATACTAACGATAAACGGCCCAAAACAAATTAGTTCATGAAATTTAAATAAATAATGTTGCAAATTTTAAATAATTCAACGCTTCCCGTGTCTGTGATTGATTGTTTACTTATAAATGTATTTGAAAAAAATAAAAATGTTGTAAGTCATGTAACTCAATGAAATTTGCAAAAAAAAAAAAAGTTTTATTGGATTTCAGATTTTTAAAAAGGACTTTTCTTTCTCAAGGTAATCATAATTCGAATTAATCTGTATCAAATGCGTCATAATCTTAGTGTGTCGAACTGTTATCTGAGGGTCTACGATTTGTGTTTAATTGCTGCGAAATCATGTTCCATACTTTGTGACCGAGGATACATTACAAAACGACCTGTCAAGTTTCACTTGGGGGTGGAGGTTATTGTTTAGTTGCCTTCCCTCTTGTCTATTTCTTCAAACTTAATGACAGCTAAAGTAAATAGCTTTTTCAAAACTAAAAACGAATCCAGCCTTATATCAAATCAATCAACTATGACGTAAGATTAATTTTAGTCCCGGCATGGCAAAGTGGGTTAAGGCATGCGACTCGTAATCTGAGGGTCGCGGACTCGCATCCCCTTCGCATCAAACATGTTCGCCCTCCCAGCGGTGGGGTCGTTATAATTGACAGTCAATACCACTATTCGTTGGTAAAAGAGTAGCCCAAGAGTTGGCGGTGGGTGGTGATGACTAGCTACCTTCCATCTAGTCTTATACTGATAAATTAGGGACGGCTAACGCAGACAGCCCTCGAGTAGCTTTGTGCGAAATTAAACAAACAAAACAAGATTAATTTTACACAGAGATAATGGTATAAACCAAGGTATTCCAAACTTTTTCGGATCACGGCGCCTCTAGGCAAAAAGAAAAGCCTAACAGTTCCGTTTATTAAATAGGTCCAGACAGCTTAATAATTAATAAGTATTTATGTCCTAAGAACTTAGCAGTCGTTTAAAATATTAATACACGTAAATTGAAAGTAAAAACAATACTTCTATTTGATATTTAAATAACCACAATTACTAATTAGATGTGTGAGCCTGTTGGGCTCTGCACAGCTTCTCAAATCTCGGAATCAGATTGGACACCGCCACCCTCATTTCTTGATTCGCTGAACTTTAACACTTAGCAGCGGATATTCTTTTACTGATATCCAAAACTCAGTTTGTTCCATGCTGCCAAATTTTGTTTTTAAAGTCTTTTCACAAGATAACTCAATAAAATTTTCTTCTTCTGCAGAGGTAAATTCAGATGGATCCATGCAAACATCTCTATATCTTCTGGAAAGTAATTCTCAAACCAGTCACTGAGCTGTTAGGTGCTCCTCAAAAACAGATTTTAATTCATGGGTCAAATCAACTTCATTGGATAAAACAAACTGCTGCAACAGGGGAAACAGTCTTTGTCACCATCTTCATTTATTTTTCTTCTCCATAGTAGTAGAGCCCTGCCTGGCCAAGCGTGTTAAAGCGTGCGACTCGTAATCCGAGGGTCGCGGGTTCGCACCCGCGTCGCGCCTAACATGCTCGCCCTCCCAGCCGTGGGGGCGTTATAATGTTACGGCGAATCCCACTATTCGTTGGTAAAAGAGTAGCCCAAGAGTTGGCGGTGGGTGGTGATGACTAGCTGCCTTACCTCTAGTCTTACACTGCTAAATTAGGACGGCTAGCAAAGATAGCCCTTGAGTAGCTTTGTGCGAAATTCAAAAACAAACAAACAATCCATAGTAGTGACTTTTTCTGAAGACTGAAATATTCAGTTTCAGAACGTGCGTGTTGCCTCTCTGTAGAGAGAGATTCAACACATTCAGTTTTTCGAAGAAATTGCACATGTCTGTTAATTTTGACAAAAAAAAATCAGTATCCAAGAAGTTTTTAGCACATTCGTGTTCTTCTTCGAGATAAGAGTAGATTTCCTGTCGTAATTCGAACACACGGGACAGTACATTCCCACGGGAGAGTCATTGCAAGCTACAGTAGTACAACAAAGATGTGTGCTCAGATTCCATATTCTCACATAGTTTTTTTTTGAAAACTTCTCTTTCTGTGGCCGAGTTTTTATATAGCTCACCACTTTCAACACACTTTCCAGGACTAGGTTCAGTGGAGGACTTAGGTGCTTTGACAAAAAGGCTTCCCTGTGTATTATGCAGTGGGTCCACAGTGCATCAAGAGCTTTGCTTTGTATGAGTGTCTGCAATCTTTCATAACAGCCGGACATAGAGCAACCACCATCTGTACAGACGCCAATACACTTAGCCCAGTCTAAGTTGTTTTCATCCATAAAAGTGTGAAGAATCTCAAACAAGTCTTGACCCTTTGTACCTGCAGTGATACTTTTACAAAAGAAAAGGTCTTTCACCATCTTGTTACCATCCACAAACTGTGTGTAGCAAATCAAATGAGCATCCTTGTTACTATCCGTCGCCTCATCTAAATGTAACCCGACTTTTTTCTCTTTCATTTTTCACTTAGCTGATCGTTGAGGTCTTCGGCCATGTGTTGGATAATGGCACCTTTGAAAGCAGTCTTCCCGCAGATTCACCAACCATAATGTTCATCATATCCACTGCAACCGGTAAAACCAGTTTTTCTGCGATGGTCTGAGGTTTTTTACATTTCGCGACTCTATATGCCACTTTTAGGATGCTAGCAAAGCATTGCTTGCTATTGATGCTTGTTTCAGAAATGTACCTTTTTGTTTTTTCAATTCCCTTAACTTTCTGGTAAGATAATCACGACATTTACTAGCCATGTTAGGATGATTGCTCTCTAAGTGGCGTTTTAGTTTACTTGAAAGTATGCACTCTGGAGTCAAAACTTTTAGACATAATACACAATGTGGACGCTTTTCATGATTGACATCTACCAAAGTAAAACCAAAATCTAGATAACTATCGTCATATTTCCGTTTCTTTACAACTTTGCCACTGGTTTGTGGTTCGCCATCCTTTTATTCAATCCCACACTTCTTAATAATATATAATATTTCCATTTTCATTCACAAGGACTAAAAATCAACAAAATAATTCACTGAACTTCGGTAGACCTCACAGCTACTTGATCACAACACCCTTCAGTAATTTCGATTAGTGACGCACCTGGAGAGTCGACAGTTATTTATATAAAAAATTCTAAGAAACGAGAAAGTTCGAGAAGTTACTGGCGTAGTCGAAAGTATAAATAAACAAAACATATCTCAAACATTCGAGAACGTCATTGAAAGGCGTGTGACGCGATCTAATGTTAAAACTGTGAACTACCTCAAGCTAGTAGTTTGCGCGGTGTCTGACAGTTGTCGATATCGCTTCGCTTCTTCTTTATGGGTATTTGGGTATGTTGGAAATTTTGAGACCCGGGAGGGTCAGGTGCAAAAGACCTCTTCCTCCATCCCTAACTTCTCATTTCGGCTACTACGTTGTAGTTGTAGTGCTTAGGGCCAGAGTAACCCATAGTACTCCACCCCTTTTCAGGGCAATGCCCATATATTGTCTTGAGTTGCCCTTTTTTATTTTATGTTTTGTTTCTTAATTTTCTACTTTTATATTTTTCATTATTATTATTATTTTTAAGAAAGAGAAAGAAAGAGAAAAAAGCTGTGAATATTATACTAGTTTTAAACGTCTGGTGCATGGTGGCCAGCTTGATTTATATTTTGTAAATATATATTCACAGGAGAAAGGTACTTATGACGGTGTTCATCATGTACGTACATGTCGAGATCACATTATAAATCATTTTTATGTCAATTTTTATTAAAATAATTTAGTGTATTATGCAAGAGTCTGTCGGATACTGTCTCTAAGTTTGCATACTTGTGCATAAATGTGGATGAAGTGCTGCGGGGTGCTTAGAAGCAAACTCAAAATTACCCAAAATCCAAAATAGCTTTAGAAAATATAGAAAAACTACTGACCACCTAATCAGATTAACAGAAATGATTATAGATAGTTTCAACAATAATAGATGCTCTGTAGTTTACTTTCTCGACGTTGAGAAAGCATTCGATACATTCTGGCACCACGGATACGATACCGCTTAACGAAAATGGATGTACCCCAGGGAACTATTCGCTGGCTATCTAACTTTCTGGACAAAAGAACGTGTAAAGTAAATGTGAATCGGGCCTACTCAAAGTCTTTTTTTTTTTTTTTTTGTCAATATCACTGTGTTCTCTCGGAACTTTGAAATATCCCGCGGTGCCCCTGGGCTCCGCGGTGCACAGTTCGGGAACCACTGGGTTAAACGATTTTGCATTTGTAATTTGTAGTCTACTTCACTAACTAGGTATTATATGTTGAATGTTACATTGACTGGATTTCCAAAGTTATTGAGTTCCAGCTAATTGATATCGAGTCTTTCAATTCTGATTTATTAAATTTATTCATTCTTCACATGGCTTACCTAAACAAAAGTTATATAGATGTTTTTGATTAGACATATTGATAGATTATGTTTTCGGCCCTCTCATGTTTGAAATAAAAGTTATTTGAACAGAGCGCGTCACCTGGTGCTAAAAAGAATCGAGCTCAGGCCAAAGGCGCAATAATTTTTGGCGTTTCAGTGTGATAGTGATCATGGTTTTCTATTCTGATTTTTTTTTTAGACACCAAATGGGGATTCGGGGTATGGACCCCGGGTGCGAGTGACGCCTCCGTATTGGGATTTTGTATGATATATGCTCAAACATTCCATCCATTCCAAATTTAGCATATTTTTAACGTTTGGGATAGAGTTTTATTTATTTTTCTGTGTGATTACATGAATACCATGTCTACCATGGATACTAAGTTGACGTAATATCCTTCACTTGATGAAAAGCTGATGTAAATACTTTCTCTATGGTTATATACATTATTTTTACAATATATTTAGACGTTAAAACAGATGGCAGTTAAAAAACAACAACTTTCATATACTTCATGTACAGTAACTAACTTTCATCTGTCTTTATTACAGGCGAAGTGATGCGTTTTGTTTCTATTTTAACACACGGTTAACTACTGGTTAACATTAGAAAAATTATTGGTTTTACACCAGTATTATAGGTTGATCTATTGCCTATTGGCCTATTAGTATGTGCCTGTGTATGATTTGAACTCAAAATCGATAATACAATCAATTATTTTTATGTTATATTAAAAACTTCATAGCTATTTCTGACTCTGTTATATAAAATCAAATCGAGACATTAATAAATATCGTTAAGATTTTTTAACAATGTATAAAATACTTTGATAGATAAGAATATTACCAGCTTGTTTTATTATGTTCTCAAACAAAGCCTCTCAGGTCTAACTTTAATTTTTTAAATTTGAGAAATTATAGGGTAAACATTCCTTTAGGTCTTGACTGTTGGATTTCTGTTATGAAAATATGTTAAACATCGCTTTGAAATTTTTTTTTTATACATTGGATACAGAAAATGTATAGTTTCAGAAATTTAAATCTGAAACAATTATTTGTGGTACGTCTGTTAAAATTTAGATGGCTGGGTGGTTAAGGCACTCGACTCGAAATCTGAGGGTCGCGGGTTCGAATCTTCGTCACATGAAATATGCTCGCCCTTTCAGTCGTGAAGGCGTTATAACCTTCGGTCAGCCCTACTATTCGTTGATAAAAAAGTAGCCCAAGTTTGACGGTGGGTGATGCTGACTAGCTGTTTTCCCTTTAGTTTTACAGTACTAAATTAGGGATGGCTAGCGCAGATAGCCCTCGTGTAGTTTTGCGCGAAATTCAAAATAAATCAAAAGTTAAAGAAAGGTTTATATTTTCTTGAAATTACGGAAATATTCAGTATTTAGATCTTGTATAATAAACTACTTATTATGATAAATTTATCTTTTCAGACACAAACATTAGTTGAATACTTAAATTAAATATGGTAAGGCGCACGAAACGGATCAAAATAAAAAGCATGTTTTCAGAACGGCTGGTACTGGTATTAACACTTTTACTGATAAGTAGATGACGTAAGAAGGTCGAAACGTTATTCTCTCTTTATCAGTAAAAGTGTTAATACCTACACCAGCCATTCTGAGATAACATTTTTATTTCGAGTGGGTTTCTCGTCATCAAAAAAATAAAACCATATTTAAATTCAATTATTATGATTAACTAGAGACCATTTCCCTCTAGCGCAGACATGGCCTAGCGCGTTAAGGCGTGCGCTTCGTAATCTGAGGGTCGCGGGTTCGCGCCCGAGTCGCGCCAAACATGCTCGCCCTCCCAGCCGTGAGGGCATTATAATGTGACGGTCAATCCCACTATTCGTTGGTAAAAGAGTAGCCCAAGAGTTGGCGGTGGGTGGTGATGACTAGCTGCCTTCCCTCTAGTCTTACACTGCTAAATTAGGGACGGCTAGCACAGATAGCCCTCGAGTAGCTTTGCACGAAATTCAAAACAAACAAACAAATCATTTCCCTCTAATGTTGAGATATAAGTGTAATATATGACAGTGCCAGATGTGACAGTTGGCTGTTTTAAAAACTTTTACAGCACAAGATTTTATATATTCTTTAACATTAAATAAACTGGGTAGATAATAATATATACCAAATTCATTGAGTAAAGTTCTTTACGTAAATTTTATCACATCCGATAACTTTAGTGTGAGAACGGCTGATATGTAGTATAAAACTTTTTTATTGCAAAACACAAATACATCAATTAAGTTCATTATTACCACATGTTATCCTCAAGTGAGGTACTTACCATCATGATGAAATCCAGTGATGGGAGTACTATGCTTTACTAAACAGATATTCTGGAATTATTGTTAGCAGTGTTATAGTACCTCTTTATAAAAGCTATGTTAGCAACAGATAACCGTTGACAGTGCCATCGTCTATATAATTACATAAAGGTAAAGGACTGGTAATTGTAGACATTTTAAAACGTGTAAATATTAGCCTAGAACTAATTTCTTAAATTTGTGAAAGTAATTTAATGAATAGGATACTGGAAGTTTACAAACAGAAATAACAAGTATGTTATACGGGCAAAATTTATGAATTTGCTTTCCTTTAAACTATCACTATGTATTCTGTTTATTTTTACATATGGCAAAGTTGATGAAACTGAATATCCTTTTAGAGTTTTCTAAATAATTTTTATTGTACATATTAGAAGATTAAAAATAAACAAAATAATACATCATAATGTTTTGGGACAATTGGGGGCCTATATTCGCCCTCTAGGCAGTCCCATCTGCTAAACATAACTAAAACTATTAAATAATAAAAATGAAAACCCTCAAGGTCTGCTCTTATCACTTCTACACTTATCAAGCTTTCTCTTAAACTTACTTAAATTTGCCAGGTGGGTTAAGGCATCGACTCGTAATCTGAGGGTGGCAGGTTCGAATCCCCGTCACACCAAACATGCTCGCCTTTCAGCCGTGGGGGTGTTATAATTTTACGGTCAGTCCCACTATCCGTTGGTAAAAGAGTAGCCCAAGAGTTGGCGGTGGGTGGTGATGACTAGCTGCCCTCCCTCTCGTCTTACACTGCTAAATTAGTGACGGCTAGCGCAGATAGCCCAAGAGTAGCTTTGCTCGAAATTCGAAAAAAAACACAAATAAACTTAAATTTTCTGTCTTCACAACACTGAAAGGCAACCTGTTCCAAAGGTCAACCATCCTGTCAGAAAAATAAAATGGTGTTAGCTGAGAAGGACTCGTACCCTACTAAAATTTGTATTTTGTCCCCTAGCTCCACTGTTTCCACTATTAAGTATTAAAGAAGATGATACACCAACACTGTTAATTCTCTTTACAATCTTAAACACCTCAATTAGATCCCCTCTAACTCCCCGTTTTTCAAGATAAAACGATCCCAGAGATCTTAATCTCGGGTACTATTCTAGTAACTCTTCTCAGAACCTTTTTTAACAATCCAATGTCATTCTTAAAGTAAAGAACGCAATAATCAACACAATACTCCAAATACAGCCTAACCAGTCACCTATATAATGAAATTATAACCTCTTTAGACTTGTATTCAATATTTCTTTAAAGAGAACCTAAGATCCTATTTGCCTTACTATTAGCAACAGCATGTTGTTTGGATGGATTAAGAGACTGATTAAACATTAAATCAAGATTCTTTTCTTTCATGACACTGTTAAGGTCATTCCCATCCAAATTGTAATTGAAATTATGATAAGTGACATACATTATTTTACGTCTTTTCTAATTAAAGCCTATGTGCATCAAATAAAGGGGAAACAAATCTTGTGTGTTCTTTAAGTAATATTAATTACCTAAAATATGTTTTTCTTGCAGCTGTCGTTGTTCGTTTCAATGTATTGTCATTCATTTATCTTCTCCTTCTGTTGGTGGCACCATTAGTGCCAGGCCCCACACCAACCAGTAGTGGTTCAGGTATGAAACAATTTTGTTGTGGAATATTTAGCAGCTGTGGTATGAACAGGAGATAACAATATTAGGGCTCCTGGATTATTCGTTTTTTGAGTAAAAATAAAATAGCAGAAAATATGAGAATTGCTTAGAAGGTTTAACTACATATGAAACAGGCTTAAAATGCTTATGAAAAATTATTTTGGAGAAGTTTGTTTTTTATAAAATAAAAATATTGTGAAAAATGTATATAACTGTGTCTCTTTGAAATTGGATCGAGGCTAACTTATGTTAAATTAATTATATTTTGTTGTCTCTATTTGTGTTATTATTATTCAAAATGCAAGTTTATTTTGAAAATTTATCCTGATTATAAAGCAATAAGTTTTTCAACATGGAAAGTTAATATTTTACTGTATGTTTTATTTCCTTTCAGATAAGGGAGAACTTAAATTGTAATTACCATCATTAATTTGTGGATTTTTATGAAACAATTTTCTGTGCTTTGGAAAAACATTTTGCATTCTGTTATAGATAAACAAATATTTGTATTAACTAATGAATATTAAGTCACTGTCACCTGTTAGAAGCTGAAATGTGATTAAAGTGGAATGCATATTAAATGTCAAAAAATCTGTATTAGTATTATTTAAGGATAAGGAACCAGTATACACAGTTGTTAGGTAAAGAAACCATTTCAGTATGGAGGTAATAACACAATAAGTCTGTACGTTATTAGTCATTTACTGAAAAGATTAAAGAGTAACATAATTTTAATGTAGGTGTATAAATGACATAACATTGATAACAATTATTATTTATTAATAAAACATTATTCATAATTATTTTTTATCTCCAATGTGAATTATGTGTAGTAAATTATACTTTTAACCGTACACTTTAATTAGTTCATATTATGGATGAAAGCTAGTATATGATCCTTTAATCATATAAACTATATTTTTTCAGCATTATGTCAGCTTTTACTAGTCTATCCAGATCAATAGTAAACAATATCTAAAAGAAAAGTGTTGGTAATACCTCGGTCGAGGAAGTAATGCATGTACCAGTTTATGTATATATATAAACCCATATATACTATCATTCATTGTTAGAAGTTTGAAAGTAGAAATTGTACAGTTTTATGTGAACTTATGTTGTTATTTTTATTAAAATAATTTGCAGTAAAAATAATTCAGTGTTTAAGAAATTAGGTTTTGTTTTAATACTATAGACTCTTCATTTTATAATATTTACAAAACGTTTTAGGTCATACAGGACGTTACCTCAAAGCTGTCCTTGGTCTCAGCATCATTAGCTGTTTAGCACACGTTGTCTTTCAGATTGTCTTACTGAGTTTAGGGGATTACGGGACGTTCCCAGTGCAGTGTAAGTAACATGAATAAATTAAAGTTAATCAGTGTTTTGGTTAATACAATTATGTGCCGAAAATTAGTGAACAAAATAAACATAACTTATGTCACATTCCAATATATTACATCATCTATCAAAATTATTACACATATAAAGCTATATTTTGGGAAATAATGATTTCTTTTCAACAAAAATATTATTTCCGGATTTTCTTACCAATGTCTGCATGTATGTTGTTTCCTAGGAAAATATTTTTTGGCCACCATCAGGCCAAAACTGTTTCTATTTGACCAGGGTTGATTATAAAATCAGCCTTGATTTTATATTGTGTATTTTGTTTACTTTAATGAAGAATTCTAGTGAAAGGGTTTGTAGCTATGAAGTATGCTTATCTTACCAGTTTTTTTTATAAAAATTTTTTTTTGTGGCCCCCGCTAGTACAGCTGTATGTCTCCGGATTTACAGTGCTAAAATCAGGGGTTCGATTCCCCTCGGTGGGCTCAGCAGATAGCCCGATGTGTTTTTTTTGCTATAAGAAAACACACACACTCTTTAAATTGCAATACCAGAGGGGTTGACATGGAGTTGTATAAACAAACTAGTATAAGAAAGACAAAGAGGTTTAGGAAAATGTTTGAACATGAAAACAATGTCAATGACTACCCATAAAATCATGGTACAAAAGAAATCTTCAATTGCCCAAACAGAAATTCACAACCTGAATGCCAAATTTGGATGTGACAAAAATCAATTGTTGGAAACATCTATAGGAATCTACCTACATTGGTTTATACTTACATATGATGTTTAAAGGAATCAAAATTTAAATTTTAATCTGCATATCATCAAGTAAAATCTATCACAGAAACATTTAAAAGAGGTTTTATAAAACAAAATGTTCAGTTAAAGAGGTTTACAAGTTTTGAAAAGGAAAGGAAGAGATGGCTGAGTAATAACATGTTTTAAGTATTGACTGAATACTGATGTGTTCTTCTTGTAGAAGACATACTTAGTGGATTAGTGAGTTTATCTGCTCCAGATATTAACTGATATTATTTTTAAAGTTTATTGATAAAAAAATAGAAGTATTTTTTATTTTGTTGGAGCAAAAAAAAACTTAACATGATCAACTGTTGTTGTTTTTCTTCTACCATTCACCAAGCATAGACTTTAGTTATGGTGGATTTTTTGTTTTTTCCTTTTTGATGTATATCACCAACTCCCAACACTAATTAGTCTCATCATTATATAGATATGTTCTTATCTTAAACCTGAAACAGGTTCTTGAAAAAAATTTCCCTCCTGCACCTAGTACAGCTTGTGCTTTATGGCACTACAATTTTCTTTCTTTTAACTTCTTAAAGCCAAGCAGACCCTGCTAGTATGTGGCCAAAACTCCCAATTTACCCATTGGATTGTGACAATGTCCAATAACATTTATGTCTCCTTGGCTGGAAACTAATTGAAATCATGATATTATTTACAAAATTAATAAGATTGAAGTTTTGTAAGGTATGGTGATAATTATTTGAAAATCATAAAAACACTCTCAGTTGAATGTGCAGAAATGTGCAGTTTAGAGAGTTAGAATAGCATCCAAGAATATTTTTGGTTTTGAAGTAAGTCTGAAGAGTTTTTTTTTTGTAGTATCAAATACAGTGAGTGCTTTATTCTTGTTTATACCACGTCTTCGTGAAGTACCATGCAACAAGTGCCATATTTTTATATAGTAACATACATCAGGTGCTGTATTCTTGTGTATAACTTAAACCTGTCTATTCTTATGAAGTAACATACATCATGATCTGTAATGATTAACATACATACATGAAATTCTAGAAACTTGTGGATTGACTTATCATGTTTTGTGTTTTTGCAGATAAATTGCTACTGATTTGTACTTTTCTAGTGTAATGTAAATTACGTTTTACATTGCTCATAAGTAATGTGCATCAGGTACATTCTTTGTTCTTGTGAAGCAGCTTCTATTGTGTTTTGTGTTTTCTCTGAATAAACTGTTGATTTGTATTCATCTAGTGTAATGTGTACTACATTTTATATTCTTGGTAAGTAATGTTAATGTCCTGTACATTCTGTATTCTTGTGGATAAGCATGTATCATGTTTTATTTATATTAAGTTTTACAGTGTTATAAAATGAAGTAACTTGTATTAAATGCTGCTTTCTTTTGAAATAATGTTAAAAAAGATTTGAATTATACAGTGTAACATATATCAATCTGTGTATTTGTTTTTAGTAAGAATAAAGAGTAACTTCCTTAATATTCAGGGTTGTTGTGGAATATTGTTTATCATGATTTTAATTATTGTGGATTAATTTGCATCAAACTTTATATTATTGCAGAGTGATCTTTATAAGTCCTGTATGTTTGTGAAATATTATGTATCAGGTTTAACATTCTTATGCAGTAAATTATATAAAGCTCTAGATTTTTCTCCTGCAAGGTTTATGAAATCATACATTATTTTTGGATATTATATGAAATCCTACATTATTTTTGGATATTATATGAAATCATACATTATTTGAAGTAATCTGGGTTTCAAGCTTTGGATTATTATCGACTTATTTGCATTAAGTTTTCATTATTGTTAATAGGCTACTGTTTAGTATTTTTTATGATTTACATGGGTTAAGGTAGAACTGAATTTTCAAATGAATTTTCAGAAATATTACTTTTCTCATTGCAACACAAAGAGCTGTCACTTTGTGTGCACTGCTGTGGTAATTCCTGCACATGTCACAAGTCGTAAAGAAAGCTTTATTCTTACATGTTGCAATTGCATTGTACTAGCATGTAGTGTAATATCATTAGGCTATAGCCCTCCACCAGTAGGAGGGTAACACATCCTTCTAGTTCTGCAATCCTCAGATGCTTGTTTCTTTGGTACTGCTTGTCTTTATACATGCTTTTATTATATATTTAAGATTTCCCAAAATATGTTCATAGTTTTGATTTTGTGTAACTGTTTGTTGTGTAATATTTATTTCCTTAACTTGCTTGTTTATATGAAGACTAATGTTAACTTTTGCACTTATCATTTGGAACTTCCTTCATGTTGTCTTCATTTGATTTTCTTTCAGTTGATCTATGTGCATCTAGGTCACTTGTCTGTTCCCTTTGTCTAATCTTATATATTTGATTTGTCCAATACTTTTCAAGACTATGATTAGGCCCATGTATCATCAGCATACCTGATTCAATTCCTTTCCAATTAATAACAAAAATAAAATCTGTTTTGTATGTATTTTAGAAAAAAATGGATCACAACAACATCAGTATTATTAATTAACTCAATTATGTATTCATGTTTTTGCATTTTTGGCATCTCCCAAGGTTTCAAAAACTCCGTCACAGAAGTTACTAACACTGTATAGATGACTGAAGACACTTTAATGGTCAGTAATTTATTTGGTTGGTTCCATTCTGATCTCAGATCCAGGATTCTTGACTTCCTGTTTCTATTACTTCAGCTAAGCCTGCCACATCTTTTTAGTGGTTCACTACTACTATTTTCTTGCCAACATTTGTTTATCCTTCCCTCTTCCAAATGTTGATTAGATAATTCCACTTTTATCTTTCACTGCTTGGATTCCACTGTTATGTGTCTTTTGTTTTATTTTCTTCAATAATTTTTTCCTGAATCTTTGGCTTTCTTGTTGCATGAACCTCTTTCTTTTAAAGCTCTTCTTTAAGTTTAGAGAAATCCTATTTTTACTTCCTTTTATTTATCTGTATTTCTTTTTCAACTTTTTTTGTTCATTCTCTTCCTTCATCTTCATTTCGAGGTTTTCCATCATGGTTTCTTTTACTGAGGCAATTTGCACATACTGGTTTTTTCTTCTTGCCCTAAGTTTCTTCCATTTTGTTCCAGTTACCTTGGTTTCTTTATTTCAGGTGTTATTTGTCTGATTGCCTTACTTCCTGATTTTTGCTTCCTCCAGTCACTTCTCTGGGATCTCCATCTAGTATCTTTTCATTATGATGTGTTTTTAGGGGTATCTTTTATCCATTTGCTTTCTTGTTGTATACAGTCTCATGATGTTCTCCCCTCTTCTGATTCTTGTCATCTTTTTTTACTATTCATAGTCCCACTTTCTTTAAGGGCTGACTGTCATGGGTCTTATGATAATGTTTCTGGAGTAACCCCTCAGTTCCAGTCCTGTAGGAACTCTGTTTTTCCATTTTGTTCATAGTTGGGCTCCTATTGCTACAGCTTGTTAAATTCTTCAGATACTTTCTCAATAAATATACTTTTACTTCTACTCTCCATCTTATGTTTTACAAATGTGATGGGACACCTCTTTAACTCTACTGTGGTGTTATGCTCCTGTCTTTTTATTGTTCCCACAGATAGGGGAGGTTGTGTACCAGTTGCCAGTCAGTCCCACTTGATACATTATTATCCTTTTCTTAGTTCCCAATAGGCAGTTTTCTTTCTCTGTAGTGGTTATTCTCCTCATTGGTGGAAAGCTTCATTTGAGGCTTCTGACACTTTTTCCAATTCTAATATTTGTGCCTGTCTTTAGCTTCCTTCAGTTCATCCACAATAATCAATTATTTGGTTATTGGCCCTTGTTCTGAGTTTAGTATAGCCAGTTTATTTCATATGGTCCATTGTTTTTTTAACTCAGAGGTTACATTCATGAGGCCAATTGTTCCCCCTTCAATGTGGCTTCTGTAGGGAATCCTATTTTTTAGGGTGATTAGTTTAGCTAACCATTTCAAATCAACTCACCCTGTATTTCATTCACATGGTGTTCTCTGTCACTTTTTATGCAGGGCATGCTCAGCCTATTTCACTGTCTAGCTTTTGATATCAGGATTCTCATGTCTCTTTTATTACCTGCATAAATGTTCTTTGTAAAGTCTCTTCTCCTGAACCTCTTTTTCTACCTGGATGTCCCAATATGTATTCTCATTAGTGGTTTGTGGCCTGTCAATGTAGGTATCTTTAGAAGTACAATTGTATTTTCACTTCTTGCATTTGTAGTAGGTTGCACAATTTCGTATGACTCTTTTCTCTTATTTACCCAAAATTCCATCTTGTTTCAGGGCTCAGAATTCAGTCTGTGGGCTCCTCCCACTTACATATATAAGTATTTTATCCATGGTGATATAACACAGATGGCATATTGTATTGGCTTTGTGCTTGATGACCACAATATTACAAATGCTCTTTTTTACTGTGTGTATTCCAGTGGGGTGTATTTCTGGATGCAGGATCGAATTCCGACATTTGGTTTCCATAAATAAGGTTTCTCTATCTCTATATCCATGAGCTGGGGGCTACCCTGCAGACTTACTATCATCTTCTGTCTTGTCTGTTTGGTATTCTTCACATTATCATTCAGACTCCTCTTTTATTGTTTTTTCTTCTTCAAACAGAGAGGCACTTCTGTTTTTAAATTTTATGTTTTTTGTTCAGTTGTAGATTTATCATGTTGTAAAAACTTAGTCTTTGATGGCATATTAACTATCTCACCTAGACCTGGATCCTTCCTATAAAGTGGTTTCTCTATCCTCTGGTGTTTTCAGTGCATTTGTTTACACTATGATCATCCAGTCTTCACTGCATTTTACCTCCTCTACACTTCTTGATTTCATTCTTTTGGTATCCATCTATAAACTACAGCTTTAACTAAGGATTCTGTATGTCTAAAGTGGCTATACTTCCATTTATAAGCTTTGAAAATTTTCTTTTTCTTTTGTTTTAACATCCTTCTACAATATTTACCACAGTAACATGCTCATCTTCTTTCCTGATTGCCTTCAAAATTGGTTGGCTTGGGAGGATGATTGGATGTTTTTTTATATTCATCCTTTCTTCCCTGTACTGTCATTCCAACCAAGGTTGTCTCTTTTGTTTTGTAAAATATATTCAATATTATTTTACTTGGATCGCCCCTTTTAGAACACACAACAACCTCTTCCTTTAGCAACTTATCTCTTTCCACTTTGCTTGGTCAAGTTATACACCTCATCCAGCTAGTTTCTTTTACGTGTGATTAACCTTTTCCTGTTTTTTTCCTATTATATTTCTTATCTCATGGCATCTCTTGGCTCTAGCCATCTAAACTTTCCATATGAGATCTTGTTAGTGAGGATATGGGTGAATCTCTTACACAGAGAAAGGTTTCATCTACCCTAGTTTTTGTCTCCCTCCAGTTGTCATATTTGAATCTTCACAATGGTTGTGATGGTAAGTTATTTACTTCCTCATTTCTTTTTCAGGTCTCACAACCACTTTATTTAAAATATATAAATATGTGTGTGTGCTATACAAATGATGGAATCCATTGAGTTCCAGATTTTGCTTCACAGAAAATATTTATGCAAGATCTGTATTGAGTGTGATAGCATGGAAAGTGTTAAATAAATTTGTCCCTGCTGAGTGTGCACTGTTAAGATAGGGCAGTGTCAACATATTTCATTTTCCAAACCATTTCTTATTGTTAAAAACTTGGTTCTCCTTGGTGGGCTGAGCAGATAGCCTGATTTAGCTTTGCTATAAGAAAACACAGCACACACTTGTTAAAAAAAAAGAAAGCCTAAGGTATGTCCCTGCCATCTACATGTCTCATGCTTGATTTCTTTAGTCACACTAATTTGTTGCACTCTCTCTCAGTGTGGGATCTCACTCCAGATGTTAATGTCAGATGGCAATGATTCAGGCATCTCTCCTGTATCTCTCTCATTTCATTTCATGGAATAAGTGAGAATCTTTTCTTCCTCAGACCCAAGGAAGTCAATATAAGAGTTCTTCATTTGGAGGTTTAGTTTCACTGGTATGAAACCAAGTGGACACATCTCTTATTTTGGAAGTAGAGCTGAGGTGTTATCTCTTAATGTAGTACTAGACATTCCACATAATGAATTAGCCTTTCCCAGTGATTGGGTCCAACTTCATGGGTTTTTGTTTGCCTCATGACACAGGTCTGGGATGCTACTCTCTGCACCAGAGTTTTGTAATACATGTCTCAGGTAAGTATTTTTCCAACATGCAACAGTCTGACATAAAGTGTTAGCCACATTACACATTCATACTTAACTGTCTGCCTGTGAGTTAATGAATTGTTGGGCAATCTGTTATGTTAACACCTAGCAAAAGGTTCTCATTACAAATTGTTTTGCTCTACAACTTCTGATGGGCTATGAGTATTTCCTGCTTGAAATGGATGTAGAATTCCACTGAATGCTGGTCCATTAGGCTACCCCCCTCTGACATTGTAGATGTCGCACTTCATGGGCTTTCATTTCTGATACTGTTTTTGGAAAGGAGCTCTATCTTTGTAATTTCTCAGCACTGACCTCTCCACCACCTTCAATGTGGTATCTTGGCTCTGTGTTCTACAGAGAGATGAGTAGCCTTTTCCTTACTTGAAAATGTATTTAAACAGATGCTTGCCTATCTGCATCTCTCCTTCCTCATCATTTCAGGTGAATTTGGTTTGTCTCATCAATAATGAATCTATATTCATGTACTCATACAGATTACTATGTATGAAGGATGTGTTTACCATTGTATGAGTGGAGGATTGTAGTTCAATGATGGTGACATTATAAACTGGCACAATACACATTGACACATGCAGGGGGGTGGAAACTTTAAGGCCTGTGGTACTGTTTGCAAAGTGATAGCTCTATGTGAGTAACTAAATGAAATACATTTTTAGGCAAGGAAAATGTTAACTCTAGATGGAATTAAGTTAATATCATAATTCTTTTTATTTTTATGAGGGATGGAACATGTATTTATTTTGATCAGATATTACACTGTGTATATGGCTCCTTATATTTCATTGGATTTGAATATTTTCCATTTGAATAGTAGATGAGGCTACACATGAAAATCCACTGCATGCTTGAATTACCACTTCATTTGAGTATAGTATTAAACTAATTACTTTGTCATTGTTTTTTTTTTTAAATTTAATAAGAACATTCACAGCACATTCTTTTCTGCACAAGTGACCAGCCATTACAGACTCTTTAAGGGAATGAGATATGGGGCAGCATGATTTGATGAAAGGTCAGTTGTGAACTTTATATAATTGACCTTGATAGTATAATTCTCAATCAATGTTATTTTGTATCCTTTTCTTTAATCTTTCAGGTACACAGGATGGAAGGCTTCTTGCTTTGGTTGGACTACACAGACTGGACAGCATACAGCCATTGGATGCATTGCGTCTAATGGGATTGGACTTTATCCTTCTTTTGACAACTGTAGGGGTTTTGGTTACGTGTGGGAAAGTTTCTGAAGAAAGCGATGAGAAAGAAAAGGTTTCTATTAAGAGGAAGAGAAAGTATTCATCGGAGGTCATGATTGTTGGTGGAGAGTTTCTTTTCTTGATATACTTAGCAGGTGCAGGGATTCTCCATCCATCACTGATGTCATCCATTTATTTTCTTTTGTTTCTGACCCTTAGCACTTGGTTGGCAAGCAGCCGTAAACTGGGTCACATGTTTGTTCTTGGTAGAACAATCTTGGCTGTATACTGTGCCATTCATTTTATAATTTTGTATCTGTATCAGTTTGATTATGCTCAGAAACTTATTCATCCCTCAAGTCAGGAAGCAAGGTTTGTAAAAGGATGAAATATTGGAGAGTTTTATTATAGAAAGATGGCTAAGTTTAATTGTGTAAAAATTCAAGAAATTACATATTACCAAAACATAAAAAGTAATTTATTTAGGTTTGTCTTCTGGAAAGTCAAACTTCAGAGTTTGTCATAGCTTTCATGCACTGTTACAGATTGTAACTGTAAAAAGAGGTTAAATGTTTACAACAGTGATTTACTTATTGTCAATACTTTAAGATTTTTACCACTGACACAAGAAGTTCATGAGAAGCCTATTTTGGGGAACTTTTAATATATATAAATATTCTTTAGATAAATCATTCTGATTAAGTTTAAAATTCGTCAGTACTGTTATTGTTTTTACTAACTCATCTTAATGTGAATTTAAAAGACACCATGTCTTTGTAATGTAATTTACACTTAAAACATGTTAAATGGTAGATAGACAATAAGATGATGAGCGAGGATTTGTTAACAGTAAATTGAAATGATGAGATGAGAATGTTTAATGATAATTGGACAGTCAGTTCATGAGTGAGAATATGTTTGTTCCTCAACTGTGTTTGTTATTTACAAAACAATGATTTTGCAACTTCATGAAAACTACACATAAGGGTTGCTTTGATTTCTATTTGACTTGAAAGGCAATTTGCAGTCCAATTAATTTTTATTTCAACATTAAAAGTTTCCCGAACATCATTGTTAATGTGTACAATAAGTCAACTGGTCCCAATTCTCTGAACACACAGTTAGTACATAAATATTATTACAGTTTTGAAGAAAATGATGCCAAACATGTATAAGTGTAGTAGAATCACAATAAGTGATGTAAAAGTATTGCTTTCAGTGTAAAAAGAAGAGTGACAGTATTGGGCTACTTCACTTAGGGATACTGATTGTTGTTATAAATCATGATCACTACATTATATCACGTGTAATTCCGATATAACTTACCTCTTCATCAGCCTTGTGCTGCTACCTACATTCACATGTGTGCATATGTTACAGCCATATTGTAGGGTGTAAATGAGCATGTGAAAACCCTTTACTATTTGAAGTGTGACACATTCTCCTAGTGCAGCTGACTTCATCTGTACAATAGAACCTATTATTTACTTTTTGATTTGGCACAATTGTGTTAAGATGTATCCCTCACCTTTACTTTTTTCTTTCAGTTTAGTGGATTTTGGACTCTGGTATTCTACATTATGCTTCTTATTAATTGTCATATTTTTTCATTTCATAGTTTCAATTTCCCAACTAAAAGGTTTTGTCCATGGATTGTTTTTCATTTTTTGTTTTGCTACATTACTATGACTTTGACTATTACTGGTGACTCAGCCCAGCAGTTTTCTGTTACTGGTCAAGAAGATGAAGGATTGGACAACTTTTTTGGTTCCATCTTTTCCATGCCTTCACTTCCTAAACTTTTAGAAGTGTCTCAGCATTTGTTGGCTTTCCTGGACCTGGTACTCATGTTTTTTTATGTTAGGTCTTTATCCTCTATTTCTTATCCACCTAATATCACTGAGCCTTATGCTTTTGCCTATCATTGCTCATTGACTCCTTTCCTAGATTCTTATCATTTGGAATTGTTATTTAAAGTTTGGTGTTTGGACCTTGATGTATCCAAGCCAAATTCTTCCAACATTGTTTAACCCCACTTACCATCCTTTGTCAACTTTCTTTTGTACATCTCCTCTTTCAAGCTTTTTGTCCTTCCTCTGAGGGATTTTCAGTGGTAACTCTTCCACTTCTTTTTTACCATGTTGTTGCATTTCTCTTCTTCTGCCATTTCCCTGCACACTAACTTCTTTGCTTTTGGGATCTTTTGGGTAAAGGTACTCTTTTGGATAATGTGTGTTGACCCCTGTGTATTTATATGCCTTATGATTGGTCCTACTTCTGTGCCATTCAGTTTTTTAAATCTACCAGATTTGCTGCAGTCTCAGATGAATGCTGTTCATCAGCATGCATCCCACGTTACCTTTGGTTTGTCCAAGCGGGTCACATTTTTCAATATCGTGCCCTGCCATTTGGCCTGGCCTCAACCTCTTACATGTTCTGTTGTGTTATAAAGGTTTTTCCATCTCTTACTCTCAGAGCCTATAGTTTTATCATTATATAGAAAAGTGGCTCCTTTGAGCTGTTTTGGTCTAGGCCTCTTACAGCCATGCATAAATTCTTTTCAGAAAAGTTGCTGGATTGGATTGTCCAAGAAGAAATGACCATTCTTATACTAGCTCATTATCACATCAATCTCAGAATTTATTCAACTTCCATTTTACTTAGGCCCAACCTTCTTTCTTTTCTGTGTCTGTATTTTGTGCTGTTATTTAATCCTCTCCTTCAATGTCTGTATGTGAGGTTCTCTCTCTTTCAGGGAGTTTTACTCTCATGAAAGCTCTTATATCTGTGAGTCATGCTTACACGAGAACACTTTTTTGGATTCTGCATGATTTGTGGAATCTTGCCTTGGATATTCTGGATTCCCCTATTCTTTTTCCATCCTTACAAGTTGACTTTTTTTTTTTCTAAGTGGTTCAACAGGGACAACACCTACATCTCTGTTGGAGCTTCTCCATCATATATCCATTCAGATTTACATCTTTTCATTGATTCTTCTCTGACAGTTTTGGAGGATATTTGGATTCTAAAGAGGTCTTTGGTTGTTGGTTGAGTTGGAATTTCCATACCAATCATTTAGTACTCTTTGCTGTGCATCAGGCTTTGGATAATTTCATTCTGGTTCTTTGAGGGACGTTAGTTGTTGGATGTATGAGACTGTTTAGTTTAAGAGTTATTATTTAATTTATTTTTGGATTAATATTTAATGATGATATGGTTTTCATAACAAGAGTTAAAAATAATTATTGGTGATAAGCATGAGAAGTTTGGTTGCTCAACTTGGTAAGGATTGTATGTTATGTGTGTGGTTCAATATTTTTTTCATTACCTTAAGTGAGCATTGTTCCATTATAGCATTGTGTAGTTTATAGAGATTTGATGCCTCAGTTGGCAAAATATAAATATCAAGTAAACGTTCAGTCACAGAAAATTAGAGAACATACAGATAATTAGTGTTTGAATGATTAGTTGTAACAAGCAATACTTTAAAGTGAGTTTTACAGTTAACAGAGATGAGGAAAATAATTTGTCTTATCCAAAGGTGTTCTAAAGCAATTGAACCTATCTTGGTGGACTTCAGTGAAAAGGAGACAACTATTTAAAATTTAAAATACAATTGTGGTAACCCATAGAGTAGTGTAAATACATCTATGACAGATTGTGCAGTAAGAAACAAAGTAGAGAAAAATAATTCATCTTGCCAACTAGATTCTAACATAATTGAATCAGCCTGAATGGACTGTTGACAAGAAAAGAGAATTATTTGTAGTTTCAGATACTATATAGTGTAAATAAATTTTTGTTACACATATTTCACTTGTTTTTAATGTATTATTCTAATACAAATGGATTGTGTGCTTTTCATTTAGTGTTTGAATTTATCAGCAACAACTCACAAACACCTACTGTAGAAGAATCCTAGTTTAACAATACATAAAACTCTGACATTTGGTGAGCTAGACAGGATGGTACAGTGGTAAACAGCAGTAGAAAAAGATGTTAACAACAACAGAATTAAGGTTATACATACATGAAAATAGTGTAGAGATTATAATCATTCTATATAACCATGTCAAAAGATTTTGATAAATGGGTACAAAGGGGTAAGTATTTTAGGTTAAAAGATGGGAAACTATGATAGTTTGTTAAATAACAACAAGAACTAGAAAGAGAAGAGGGGAAGAATGGCTAAAGAAGAAGAGGAGAGAGAGGAGAGACTGCAAATAAAATGAAGAAATAGAAGAGTACAAAGAGAAAGAAAGAATTAAAAGATAGAGATGGAAATGAGAGAAAGGAGAGAATAAAAGCACAAATTGAAATTGCTAAGCTCACCCAACAGAAAGTAGAAGGATGTAATAGCTCAAATTAGCAAATGGATCAACAGTGCCATTAGTGATTGGAGCATATACAGATATTGAGAGTAAGGGAAGGATATGTCAGGGTATAGAAAGTAAAAGACCTACAAGTCACTGGGTGCAGTAGTGCAACAGTGAAAACCAGTCTAGTATCTGATGACAAAATGACAGGTAAAGTACATTTGTGTGTACTAATTTATGTGATAATAAGAAAGTTTTCCATAAGAAAAATAAAGGTGAATATTTCAGTATTATGTAGGAGATCTCGAAGCCATTTACATGAAGGTGCAAATATATGACTTGGTGATTAGAAACATATAAAGTAGTAGGGATTTAGATAAATCAGACAGAAAGGGAATAGATAAAGCATCTGCAGTCACCACTATAGCTCAAAGGAAGAAGATAAAGTAGTTAAGACATCAATCTTTTGCAAGCATCAAAAAGTTACATCCAAATGTAAGTCTACAAGAAATGAAGAAAATACAGAATAAAAAATCTGTCACTGTAGAAACTTTGGGACAGTGCCTGAGAGAAAATCGAATGAAAGACAAAGATTAAAGACTCACAGAAGAGAGGACCAGAAAGGTGTTTTGAATTGGACCTATCAAAGCAATTTCACTATTGAAACTGAACACCTCAAAGAAGTACTTATATAACAAGATGGAAAGTAATCAGTGTTTTGAGGTTGGACAAAAAGTCTTAGCTCTTCTATCCACAGCAAACAACAAACTCGTCCAACAATGGAAATTAAGTATCTTTTGCAGTACAGAAAGTAGTCACCAGAGTGCACTGTAAGGTGAAAGCAGATGGGATGTCTAAGGTCTACCATGCTAATCTGTTGTAGAAGTACTTTGAAAGGGAAGAAGACATAATAGGTGCAGCAATTGAGGTACAGAAAGACATAGTACATGCTGTTGTTAAAGAAGCAGAATCTGAAGGTAGTGTCTTTGTCAAAGAAGATAAAGACCTACTAGATTTAAGATGGACAAGATGTGGTCACCTGCTACCTGGTACAGAGATGTTACAATCACTGGGCTCTCTTTAAATGCTTTTTGACACATGTTCATCAAGGTAATTTTGCACCAGCCCCTCTTTTTCAGTGTGGAATTCTAGCTATTATATGAGTGGAGATAAGTAATTGTATTGGAAGTTAACACAATTTTTTCTAAACTTAAAATGTGTGTGTGCTTCAACTTCTTTTCTGTCCTTCTCAATTCTGTTGCTTGTTTTTATGTGATCTTGAAATGAAGATTTGGTTCTACAGTATAGAGGGAGTCCGTTGTGGTTGGAGGGTGTGTTGCACTTTTGCTGGGGGAGGATTGTAGCATGCTCATTCGCATACTGCAACACAGCTGTAACACATGCAAACATATGGATATAGGTGAGAGAACAAGGCTAGTAACAAGTGAATATTTGTACACATACAGAGCAATAGATATTAAAAAGATCTGTTATGAGGGTAAAGGTAAGTATCTATGAGAACTACATTTTCAGTATAGGAAAATGTTAACTTTTATTGAAACATTGATCTAATAGATGGTTGAGAGACATCATTAAAACTTGTATATTATTATAATTAATATTAAATTAAGGTTTAATACTACCATTATAGTTAAAAATTTTTACACAGTGTTTTTCACCCTGATTCCAGAAATTTTATTTTTAAAGGGAGAGGCTTCAGTGAGAATAATTTTGGAGTATACTCAATAAACAAATATATATAATACATTGTTTAAAAAAAAAAAAATTTTAGCTCTCAGTAATACTTTTCTATCTCATAGGTTGTTAGGTTTTGTGGGACTTGTGGATTCTACCTGCAGAAAGGATCAGGATAGTCGTAGTATTATCTACCATTCGGAACACTGGACTGTGTATATACAGCCCCTTTTAGTGCTTGGTTTATACTGTATCATATGTTTTCTGACTCGGTATAGACTCTCTTCACATGTGGGTATCCTTTTTTTTTCATATATTTGCATCACGTTTGTTGAATGTAAATATTCCTAGATAGAGATCATAGTTTCAAAACTTTATAAGATCACATCAAAATTGAAGCATTTTATTCTCGCTCTTTCTAAAGCCTTTTTTGGAAAAATAGGCTGCTTTTAATTAATATTATGGTCAGTTTGCTTTCATCTTTATTTTTTTTGTAAGTTCTTTAGAGCTATAGTGTCTTTTAGACAAAACTAGAGTTTGCTTGTAGCAATCTTTAAAGTTTAGTTTGAATGTGTTTTTTTATATTGCAGCATATTTAGCAGTACTGTAGCATAATTTTGTCATATAATTTGACAGCATAACACAAAAAATCTTCACCACATGATATTTATTCAGACTTTTGCACTTTATTTAGTTGTTTTGTATGATATTACTAATTTCATAAAAAATCTCTCAATTACACATGTAGTTTCAAAATGTTTGTGCAACAGTTACATAAAACATTATGAGATTAAATGCACGATTGATCCTAGGAAATGCTATAAAATTTTATAAGCAATGACTTAGAGTCTCTTAACTAATAAAATGTTTATATTGACAGTGAATGATTCGTTAAGTGATTGTGGGTCTAAATTGTAAAGATTATTGGCCTGTTTAGGTAATAGAAGAAATTCCAAATGATTCTGAGCATGCAGTAACCAGAGATGATTCAAACAAGAGCTCACCTGCCAGCTTATTAAGACGTAGAAAGAGCAACACGAAAGAAGGCTCTCAAGGTGTACGTACTGAAAAACCCTGACTATGCTCCTTCCTGACTACAGTTTTGTCTTTATCTGTTGCTTAATTTTTTTTCATACTGCTGCTTTAATTCTAATTCTAACAGCTGCATTTTCTTTACTTCACTATTACACTATTCTTATCTAATTATTTACATGTTTTCATTTAATATCTCTTTTATCTTATCCTGAGATATGTGCTGCATAGAGTGTACCTAATCTCTGCTTTGTTCGTTTCAAATCACCTTTATTACTTACCTAATTATGATTTTGTCCTTCTTTAATTGGTGCTTTGTCTTTACCTTTGTTCTTCATAACCTTTGTTTTCTTTTTATATAATCACTACTTGTCCTTTTCTATCTGCTACTTTGTCCTTACCTAGCCAGTACTTTGTTCTTACATAACATTGCTTTGTCTTTCCTAACCTAAATGAGCTGAGTGCAGTTGAGTGATTCACTGTCCATTTTCAGAAAAACAACAACACACTTTGCACTTTGTGGCTGTGGGTGCATTATAAGTATAACAGACAAATGTCACTGATTTCATTTGGAGAGACTGTGAATTTGAGATGGGTGATGTTAACTAGTTGACTTACCTCTAAACTTTTGCTTCAAAATTAGGGACAGATAGCACAGATAGCCCTTAAGTATCTTTGCACGAAGGAACATGTAAACAATCCTTTGTCCTTGTCTAATCATGGCTTTGTCTTTCCACAACCACTGGTTTGTACTCACCTACTCTTCTGTTTCGTTCTTAAATAATCATCACCACTGTTTTTATCAAAGTGCTGCATTTTTCCTCTAACCACTGCTTTGGCCTATTTCAACCAGTACTTTAGTCTACTTTAACCACTGCTTTAGTTTCCTTCTGAAGTACTACTTTCTTTCCTTTTTTTTTTATCACAGCCTCCTTCTTTTTTGTAGCTGCTAGTAGTGTTTTACTTCTTTTCCTAACTGCTGATTTATACAATTTTATATCTGATGTTCTTGTTTTTGATTAGTTATAGTTATGAACTTGTTAATTTGACCTTGCCTGTGCTATTTCTTATTGGTTAGAAATTAGATATATATTTATGATACATTTTTTAAAGGTTTTGGTACAATTATTTATTGTTTATAGTTTGTTATTTTGTGTTTGATATGAGTACTACTTTACTTATTTCTAGCATTTTCAATTATTGAAACACATCATTTGCTGTACATTAATTCCTTCAGTTATTTCTGGTTCATAGAACAACTTTTATGGACTTTCTCATGTATATTGGAAAGTTAACATATGATTGGATATTATATTATTTCCTTATGTAATGTTTAGAAATAGTTAATGTGACTGTAAAGCTACAGTTTTAGATGTAAACATTTAACCATGTTCATAAGAGTGCTTTAAAATCTTAAAAGTCATTGAAATTTGCAAACATCTATTTCAGATCTTTAAAGTCATTCAATATTTGAATGATCTTTTTGCTAGACTTTCCAAAATACTTAAAATATCTTGTTTGTTGAATATCAAGCTGTTTAAAAATGACAGTATCCACACCATCTAAACAGAATATCTTCACAAACTGCTTAAAAAAAAGCAAAAACTTTTAATTACTGTGTTTCAAACATGCTAAACATGGCAAATATGCCTTTCTTTGGTATTTGATAATTAGATAATTTAGGCAAGGCATTATTATAAATAATGCTTTAAATATTACTTTTATTATTGTAAAATGTCTTTTGAAGATAACATTGGCATAGTGAACTACCAAATCTTTCAGATAGTGACAGATGTAATGGAAAAAATGTTTATTAATTTTAGTTTCAAATTCACTATGTGCATCTACACAAAAATATGGCAAGCTTTTTAGTAAAATGTACAAGGGTACTCAAAATATGTCTGTGAAATGATAACATTAGTCTGACTCAGACAAGTCAAGGTACAAGTTAATGTTCATATGTTTTTCTTTCCCACAGTTTGCATACTGCATTGCATAACATATAGAACTTTTGAAATGCATATCTCCTTTACTAGGAGCTATCATTAAATCAGTAATGTAAGGTCAAATTGATAGTTGGTATCTCTGGCATTAAATACCTAATACTGTGTTGAATAGCACATTTTAAAAGGTTTTTCTTATGCACTTTAACCTCTAGTGGTGCATGTAGAGGTAAATACATAGTGCGTATCTCCGTTATGTTCTAAAATTGATAAAAACATGATCTAATAAAATTCCTCAAATTTTGGTCAAGTGATGATGTTTATTTTATGTTTTACTTGTTTTGTAAAAACAGTCTCAACCACATCTTTATGTATATAAAAAGCTTTATTACAGAATATTGACATGAAGGTATAGTAGGATTGGTATATGTATATGTATATATATACATGTCCTGCCAAAATCAAAATATTTAATATTGGTTCAGTGTTAACCTTTTTTTCTGTTTCAAGTATCACTCCCATCATCAACAGATAGTATTGATCATATTAAAAGAATCAACATTAACATTTAAAAATGCTTGAAGTATGTTCAACCTTACTGATATCAAAATACTTAAATATTAATTTCTCAAGTTTGATTCATATTTATAGTTTTAACGGTACTTTTTATCAACCACGAAAACATAAACATCATGGAATTTATTGTTATACAGTTTCATTTGTTCACTGTTGTAGTAATGAAATCATTATAAACAGCATAATGTGTGGGTTGTAGTGATAATATAGAAATTATGAGAAACAGTTAAATAGTGTTGTTTTTTCATTATAGCGTTGACTTAATTATTATAAACGGTATAGGATTACAGCATTATGTGTATATTGTAGCAGTAACTTAATTATTATAAACAGTATAGGAATACAGCATTTTGTGTATGTTGTAGTGGTAACTTAGTCATTATGAAAGTTATTGTTTTTCTGCTCTACTATTGACTTGCCTTCATAAAATCCTAAGTACCTTATTATTTTATTTTTATGATATAACAATGTTTAGGGAAAATATTTTATCTGTTGATACATTCCCATCATCTAATAAACTGAAACTATTATTTAAAGAAACATAACAAAGACGTTTTTAAAGGCTGTATTTATCATTTATAATTTCTTTACTTACTAATCATTCTCTAATACTCACTTAAATTTACTCTTTCCACAACATCCAAAGACAACCTGTTCTAAAGCACACCTATTCCAAATATTCCCATTGTTAAACATGAAAAAAGGTAATGCATCAGTACTATCAATCCTTTAATTTAAATTTCTTAAATTTGTAATGCTTATATTTAATGCTTTTTTCTTAAACTCTTTGTGAGTGAATCTGGTTTTCTACTTGCAGCTACTCCTTTTTTTTGTAAGGAATATTCTTATTTTGAATATTTATAAATTTTCCACATCTCATTAGTAGCTTCAAATAAATGAATTGCCCAATTTACAACAGATAATTTGTGTCACATCCCTTCTAAACTTGATTTTTGAAATTTGTAACCAAAACATCATTATTTATTTCCTCTATATGCAGTAAAACATTAAACCTAATCTTTCATCACTTGCACCCAGATGTTTTGAATGTCCACACCTTCAACCATTAATTTGTTAGATGTTAACAGTAAATTTAAAATAGCATTGTTCCCAATATGTTCCTTGACCAACTGGTGATGAAACCTATCTTGAACAATTTCCAAAACCTTTCTCCCTCATTGACTGACATTTTCCAATCTGTTTGCCTGAAATTAAAATCTTCCAAAATTATGACTTCATGAACAGTTGAAATCTTAATCTCACTCTAAAGTTTCTCATAATTTCATCAGTGCCATCTGGTAATCTGTAAGAAATCCCCACTAAAAGCATTTTCCCTTTATGTTCTTGCTATTATATTTGACATCCTCAATTCAGCAAAATGTAATTCATATTTTACATATAAAGTCACTCCTTCTCTTCTCTTTAGTTATGTGGGGTGGCTCCCGTGGGGTAAATCAGCTGGTCCACTTGGGCTAGGGTCAACCAAGTAACAGTGTTGGATGTTCTCAACAAGTGTTGTGGACATTGTATCTGATGCTAGTGTTTGGGTACAGTACTCACAAAACCCTGGTGTTGCTGCAGTGTCCTTGTTTGGCATTTTAATGTGTCACCTCATAGAGCTCCATGGTGGTTGGGGTCAGTGGGAACTGAAATATTCCTTTTTTTATTATGGATTCTCCAAATAAAAACTTAAATAAAACAGTGAAAGAGCAGTCCGTAGGTAAACAACCACGTCTTGAAGATTCTGAGCAGCAATTTTCAAGATTTGTAACACCTGTTGTACCTCATTTTCTTGTACTACATTCTCTTTCAGACAAACCTTTATGGCAAATGTTTCCCTTTTTCATTCAGAAGGGACTAGAGGAACTAGCAGGCTCTCCAAAGTCAGTAAAGAAGCTTCACTCTGTTGACATATTGGCGGAAACATCCACATCTCAACACAGTGAACTCCTCTTGCATTCAAAGGCAATTGGGGATATACCTATTGAGGTTACACCTCATGCTACTTTGAATTCATCACAAGGAGTTATTGTTGACAGGGATTTGAAGAGCATCCTTGAGTCAGAGATTCTTGCTGTTTTGTCTACTCGAGGCATTTCTGCAGTGAGGTGTATCTCCACTCACAAAGATGGAATTATGATGCCGACTAGTATCCTCGTTCTGACATTTACATCACCATGCCCACCTGCCACCATCAAGGCAGGTTATCTTAATTGCAGTGTTCAGCCATACATTCCAAACCCTCTCAGATGTTTTCAGTGTCAGCAATTTGGTCACTCAAAGACGTCATCTTGGACGTATGCTGCTGCACTTCGTTCCATTACTACAGTGAGAGTGCAGACGAATCTCTCTGTGCCTCCAAAAGAATCATTCTCAAACCAAATGAAAAATCTTTTGACCTCCATGGTTAAAAAAGTTGATGAATCAACTTCAACACCCATCTCTGTCCCTAACATACATTCCAGCAAACCCCCAGATCTACTTCCTTTGGTTTTGGGTATAGGCATTTCCTTGGGTACATCTTATTCTCCCACCCCAAGATAAAAAAACATTCATTTGTTCATGTCCTCAGTCACTGGAATCCTCTTCCAACAGCAAAGATCTGCCCAATTAACATAGGCAGGATCCACAGTGGATCCTCCCTCGAATAAAGACAGTAAAGAAAAAAGACGTGGTCTTAAACAGAAGGGTGCTGCACCCAATTTGCTAACACATAAATAAAAATGGCCACCTTGATACAATGTAACTGTTGAGATTTTTGTTCTAATTTGGATGACATCAAAACACTGATTGTTTCCTACCATCCTATATGTCTTTCCTTACAGGAAACATTTCTGAAACCTGCCAACACAGTCACCTTTCAGTCGTTTTCTTTGTACAGAAATGACATGTTGTGTGAGGGATGAGTGCATGGAGTGGTGGCACTGTTGGTTGATCAACGTATGCCCATCCAGTCTTTGCCACTCATCCATGGTGGAATCATGCCTGCCACATGGCACGAAAGGCTCAAAAATAGGCCTGGGATACTTTTTATAGGTATCCCACACTCTTGCACTGCATCACTTTTCAGCAGGCTTGTGCACATGCTTGGTGGGCAAGACATCAAAGCCAGAAGGAATCTTGGATTTTTTCACAACCAGTATATCTTCTACCACCAGTTCCAAAGTTATATGGGATAAGATTCAAAAGGTCAGTGGGCAATATAATTCTGTTTCACTCTCGATCTTGCTCCCTGATGGCCAGGAAGTAGCTGATACTCAGAGCATTGCTGATACTTTAGGTGAAAGATTTTGCTGGGTATCTAGCACTTCTGTTTCTTCCTCCACCTTCTTAGCCATCAAGACTCGGGCAGAGCAATCATATTTTTCCTTTTGAGCTGATTGTCTCTATGACAATCCATTTACACTGGTAGAACTCAAACTGGCCTTTTATTGGTCTGGCAGGACATCAGTTGGACCTGATGATGTACGCTATGAAATGCTGTGCCATCTATCTTCTGCTTCTCTCTCTATTCTTCCAATTCTTTTTAATTTGATCTGGCAGAAGAATGTTTTTCCTGATGCCTGGCACCAGGCTATTTTCCTACCTTTCTCTAAGCATGAGAAGGATCCGAAGATTCCTTCATACTACCATTCAGTTGCTTTGACGAGCTGTCTCTGTAAGATCTTAGAGACAATGGTTAATGCTTGTCATTTGGTTCCTCGAATCAAACAACCTCCTTTCGCCCACCCAGTGTGGGTTCCCATGACAGCACTCCACCATGGACCACCTGATTTGATTTGAAATGTCAATCAGAGAAGCCATTCTCAAACAGTAACATTTTGTATCGATATTATTTGACATTGAGAAGGCTTATCATACAAATGGAGGTATGGCATTTTACAAGATCTCCATATATATGAGTTACATGGCCGTTTGCCCATTTTTATTTAAAATGTTTTAATGGACAGTCAATTCCAAGTTTGTGTAGGTTTGACACTTCTCTGTTCTTTTCTGCACAAACTTGAAGTCTCTCAGAGCTGTGTTTTCAGTGTTACACATTTCAGTGTAAAGATTAATGCCATCACTAAACAACTCCCTCTTACTTTTGCAAATGGGCTCTGTATCGATGACTTTCACATCTCATGTCAGTCGTCAAACATGAGGTATATTGAGCGGCAGTTACAGATTGACCTCAGTTGTTCACTGAAGTGGACTACAGCAAAGAGCTTTAACTTCTCTCTTTCTAAAACCGTTTGTATGCACTTTTGCCACCAACCTGGTATTTACCCTGATCCTGAACTCTTTATTGGGGAAGTTGTGCTGCTTATGGTCTCTGAGACAAAGTTCTTGGGTCTTATCTTTGACTGTAAGCTGCTCTTTATACCACACATCAAATGTAGAAGAGCACTGAACACCTTCCATATTCTCTTTTATACCATTTGGGGAGTGGATCGATGTTCAATGCTAAAGATATATTGTGCTCTTATTTGATCAAAACTTAACTATGGATCACTGGTCTATGGCTCTGCCAGGACCTCGGCCTTAAAGATGCTGGACCACATTCATCATCAAGAACTTCGGCTCTGCAGTGGGACTTTCTGCACTTCCCCAGTTCAGAGCTTATTCATAGAGTCTCATGAACCTTCTTTGTATCTTTGCCATTTGCAACTGTCTATGCTGTATGCTTTGAAACTTTATAGTTGGATGAATTGGGTCTGTCCTTGGATAACATTGCTGTATCCATTGGTCAGCTCATCTCATCTTGGCTTATTACAGTTCCCAAATGTGACCTATTTTTAAGTCATCTGAGGAAAGCAAACACTTCCGATTGGAAATACCATCTGTTATTTGCTGACCCATCCTTCCATTACTATTTATTCAGATAGTTCGAAATCAGGTGACTGTGTGGGCTCTGCCATGGTTTGTTGTGCTGATACTGTATGCCATTTCTCTTATTCTGGATCATATAGAAGCTAAGCAATACTCAAATTACACTATTTATACTGACTTGCTTAGTTCTCTACCAGCCCTGAAATCACTTCACGTTAGTTCACACCCTGTTCTTGCTGATATTCTAAAGTGACTGGCCCATTTCTCTTAACTTCTACTTCTATCCAGCTTTTCTAGATACCTGGCCACGTTGGTATTCGGGGGAACAAGCTTGGTGACACTGCAGCTAAATCTATCTGCTCTGGCACTGTCACTGCTGTGCCTGTTCCATACATGGAAAATGGTCCTGTATTCAAGGTTTGGATCTGTGGCAGTTGACTGTCAACTTGGAGTAAACAATGTGAAAATAAGCTTTTCCAAATAAAATCCTGTATTGGACTTTGGCAATCTTGTTTTCATAAGGATCGGAAAGAGAAAGTTGTTCTAACTAGATTATGCATTGGTAACAGTTTTTTAACTCATCATTTTCTTTTATCTGGGTCTGATGCACCAATGTGTTGTCTGTGCAACACTCAGGTAACAATAAGCCACATTTTACTGTCTTGCCATCATTATGATTCTCAAAGATGGCACCATTTTAAATATCTTCTGTCCCAAGGTTTGTCCATGATGTTAGACAGTGTTATTGTCAATGGTGACACTGTCCACCTTGGAAAGTTTTTAGTTTTTTAAAGGCCATTAACCTTTTTAATGCAATTTAAGTTTTTTAATTTATACATTACATCTTTTTCAACATGATTTTCTTTCAAGAATCAAAGTCCATCTCATTTAATTTGAAATTAGAAAATGGCCGTAATGCCAGATAACTTAAAACCAGGACTGGAAAAGCCAACTTCAGGTGACTAACGCTGCTGTTTGAACTACCCATTTGTCATCCTAGTGAGTTATAATTAAAATTTTGTAACAAGTGTTTTTGAACTCTTATTATTTTACTTTTTGAAAATGGCCATAATGTCAAATAACTCAAAACCAGGACTGGAAAGGCCAACTTCAGGTGACTAACGCTGCTGTTTGAACTACCCATTTGTCATCCTAGTGAGTTATAATTAAAATTTTGTAACAAGTGTTTTTGAACTCTTATTATTTTACTTTTTGAAAATGGCCATAATGTCAAATAACTCAAAACCAGGACTGGAAAGGCCAACTTCAGGTGAGTAATGGTGGTTGTTGAACTTACCTGTTTGTCTTCCTGAAAAGTTATGATATACAGTTATGCTACAGAAAGTCCTTCACAACTTGCATTGCTGTAGTTTTTCTCTTACCACTGTAGATTAGATGTAAACATTGGTTTTAATGCTATTTATGTTTATTTAAATTTTGTTTTGTTTTACCTTAATTACCAGATGTTTGATGCCTAGTTGCTTTGTGCCATAGAACACCAAACCAACCAACGAACTCTTCTCTTTAGTTCTCTGTCTGTATAAAATATCCTGTAATTTTGCATTTCAAAGAAACTTTTGGCATCAGAATCATTTACATTTACAATGTTTCTGTCAAAATCTTCCCTTCCTACCAGTGTCCTAAAGTAATACATTTTATTTCTTATACTTCTAGCCTTAAAACATTAACAGTTAAGCCTGCCCTTGTAACTACTTCTATGCTAATTTCCTATGCTATTTTTTTCTCTGCTTCTTATTTTTTTTGCATTTAGTTTATTCTAGTCCCCACCACTGTCTAGTGGTAGTTTAAAACTTCCATTATATCTGAGTTAATAGCCTTAGTAAACAACCCAGCTTTTTTTCTTGTTAACTATAAACCATCCATTCTAAAAAAGCATTTTTCTTTCAGTGAATTGATCCCACAAGCCCAAAGACAATCTGCTCATACATACATACATATTATTCTAATGCCTGACATTGAGTCCATTAACCTACTTATATCTTCATGCCCACAATTAATTCTGGGCTGTACCCCTGACAAAATTAAGTTATGACCTTTTTTTTTTAAAGACTTTATCAACCCTTTGTACTTATTAATTAGCTCCTCTGACTGACCTTTTCCTATATCATTAGCCCTCTCATGCACAACAAAACAGCATCTTTGCTAGCTCCTTTTATTATATTTTCTGCTCTGTCATTATAATCCTTCACTTGCATCCACAGGTAACATTATATAATTATTTTCTCTCTATTAACCCCACAAAATATCCCATCCACATGCCTTGTCAAGGAATCACTTATAACCTCTTTATCAGCTATGTCCCACTGTGATTCTTTTGTTTCTCTTCCAGTAGTTGCTGATCGGCACAATTCAAGGGCTGAAATCTGTTGCTTAATAGAATAGGCTCATTACAACAAAATTAAATACTTTTATCCCTAAAAGCATTCTTTCTAATTTTCTGAAAGTTATTATTAGCTGATGTATTCTTGCATGTAAAAACTTAAGCTCTTGAAATCTTGCTACCATTTCTCATAGGTTACTCTTTTCTTTACCTGTTGCTTTTATTTTAATTAGAATAGTTTCCAACTTTTTCTCCAACTTACCAACTCAACATACAAATTGCACATCTTCACCACTAGGATCCTTAAAAGTATACACCAGTCCAGAATCCCAAATAAAATCCACTTGTTGCATGCATCACACCTAACAAGCAATGAATATTTAAATCCAGTACTAGTCTTAACCATTGTATTTATAGCCTGGAAATAAATACTGAATACTAAATGTAAATGCCAGTAGCCTATTGCACAAACTGTTATTGTTAAGTGTAACATTTTAAAGTCAAATATATTATAGTTTATTACAGTTATATGTTTGCACTTAATTATTTCTTTAATTGTACAGCAATGACAAGTAACTAGTCTTTATTTCAGGTTTAAGTAATTCTAATAGCAGTAATACAATGAATTTAGAATAATTTATAACTTACCTATCTTGTCATAAACTGAATTTAAACTAATGGATCTAAACTAAACAATATGATCCTTAAACAACAAGAGTCAAGTAAGAAGGCTTTAGATTGTATTTCTTTAATAAAACAAAAAATTAATCAGTTTTATGATTTACCAGTAAGACCCAAATTGCAATTACATGTCATAAGCCTAATTTAACATTGTAGTGCAGGTCATGCCACTAAGCTCATTTTTAACCCTACTATTGTTATTTACCAATATACAATATTATTGTTATTTAACCAAATGATAATATTAATATAACATAATATTCAAAAATCTATAACAGTATAACATCATATCTTTCCAACTTTTTCATCTGTTAATATATTAGCCCTTGTTCTGGATCTTACATTAGTATTGTCATTGACCTGTGTTTTGATGAATTTTATTGTTTCTCAGCTATTAGAAGATGATGAAGAAGGACAAACTTTTTCTGTGGATCCATCTCACCCTAAGGACAGTTTGGCTATTGATCTAAATGGCAGCATTATTTTTTCCACTGATGGCGACATCATAGATGGCAGCAATGCCAGTGATGAAGATGCTTCAGGTGATGGGAAGAAGCAACTGTTTTTTTCATCCTTAGTTTGTTTGTTTCACCTTATGAAGAAAGGAAGCTATGTGGCTACTCTGATTGTAATGATGGTAAGTGTTTTCTGTTAAATATACTTGACACAAGCGAATATATTGCACTAATCAACTAGATTAGACCTTACAATTTTGTCATAATTTGTATTACTTGCTTTTACTTAAGATTACATTTAAGATCTTTGAATTTACTGTAGAACTCATTTTCAATTTATTTTAAAAAGCAATCATGAAATTTTAAATTAAATTAATTTTAGTCTTCTAAAAACCATCGATGTTATAATTTTACTAGGAAAGTAAGTCTAAAATAATGTGTTTTCTGGTGTTTGATTTATTGTACATGTAGTAAATGAACTTGCAATTATATTCCAGAATGGCTGGTATGGGTATTAACACTTTTACTGATAAGAAGAGAACAATGTTTCAACCTTACTAGGTCATCTTCAGGTTAAGAAAGAGAGAGTTTCAATGTGGCCGTTAATGGACACATGTCTTAGGAATGAGAGTATAAATGGGTATGTGATTGTATGGGGCATTGCAGGTGGATGTTAGGTTATTAATTAGTATAAGTATAAAGATGTTCCTTTATATTGGTTTAATTTTGGTTTTAGTTGCTGTATAAGTAGAGCTTCTTTGATTTTGCATTTGTTTATATTTGTTTCCCAACTAATATCTGGGTGTTTTCTATGGGTATGTTGTATTTATTTGATTTGTAGTGTTCAAAAATGTGTGAAGGTGTATGTTTGTGTTCTTTGAATCTAGTTTCTATTTTCCTGTTTGTTTCTCCAAAATAGAAGTTGTGGCAGTAGTTGCATTGCATTTTATAAATTATGTTGGTGTTGTGTTTGTCAGTGTAGTTTTTACATAGTATGGACTTCACTTTTGTACCTGGTTTTGAATAAATTTGGTGTTTACTGAATGTTGTATTTTGTTATCACTTTTTTTCCAAATCTTTGTTATTTTTTTGCTGATGTTGGGAACATGTAGTATACAATAGTATAAGGTTTTGTAGTTTGTTGTATATTGGGATTTATTGTTGTTGGTCTAGATGTGTACATATAATTTTTTCCATGTTTTTTTTTATGAAATTTGTTGACGTTGATGAAGTATTGTTTTATTTTTGTTTATTTCATCTTTAATTTTATCAGGTGAGCATAGTTTTGTGGCTGTGTTTACTTTGTTTCATAATATGTTGAGTTTTTGCTTTGTTTCATGTGTTGAGTCCCAGGATATGTATAATCCAGTATGGATGATTTTTCTGTAGATTTATGTTTTGAATTGTGTATCAGTTCTAGTGCTTTTGAGGTTAAGAAATGCTATTTGGTTAGTTTTTTCCTGTACACAGGTGAATTTAATGTTGGAGTGTTTTGAGTTAACATGATTGAAAAAACTAAGTGCGTGTTCTGTAGATGTGAATCTAGCAATTGTAACGTTATCATATCTGTACCAGTATAGTGGTGGATGTAAGGCTGAATTTATCACCTGTGATTCAATCTGGGTTATGAATGTTGGCTAGAACTGGTGATATAGGATTCTCCATACTTAGGCCATTTATTTGTAGGTAGTTTTGGTTATTGAACATAACATTAATTTAGGTGGTAGTGAATTATATGAGGGTTGCTAGTTGGTTGCTGGGGATGTGTATCAACAGGTTATGGTCTTGGATATAAAGTTCTAAAGCTATTTTGCAGGCTTCAGATGTTGGGACTTCTGTGAAGAAGGAGATTACATTAAAACTGGCCATTAAGGCTTTATGATTTAGTAACACATATCATGTTCATACATTTAATAACTATACATCACTTTTCAGTCATTCAGGTAGTCTTCCTACAATTCTTCCAATCTACTCATTGATATTTCAATCACACTTAACAGTTTATCAATTAGTTCAGTTTTTTAATAATTCTAAGAATATATTCAAATGGTTATGCAACTGGACTAGACAGGAAGGTTAATTAAACTTACATGAAGCTTGGACGAGAAAGTTCACAATTTCAGTTAGTGCAGACACCTTTAGCAGAGAACTGAATGATATTCCCACTGAGTTGGAATAGACGGCTAATTTTTACTCTTTTGTCTCAAAAATCTCATTCTTTAATGGTGTCCAAATGGAATATTAGTATTATTTCAGTTAGAACTAAGACCTTGTCAGGAGCATGTTATTCTAACTTTGGAACAGTTATTGTTCACACAGTATTATGGTATGTAATTAGTTTTGCACACATTACTGAAGTCGTTGTTTACTCTTAGTTACCAAGAACTTGGTGCTCCCTTCATGGTATACAATCTGACATGTCCAAAACCCAGGCCTCTTGACCTTCTTCCAACACATGCATCTATAGTATAAGCATTTGCTCCCTACACTTTGAATTTTCTTTCAAGATTTCTTTGCTTCATCACTTTTAAACTCCTTCTTTGATAAGATATGTAATGTTTCATACATACATCTCCTGAAAACATAGTTTTAGCCTTAGAATTTCACACTTAATTAGACATGTTTTGTTGTTTATATAAAATTTCTTCTACATATTATTTGGTTAACTAATACTTGTTATACCTTTGTATTGTATCTAGTTCACTATAATCTATAATTATTACCATCTTATTTTTGGTAGAAGATTATACAAAATATGAAATTATAGAAATATTAAAACACTTGCTCTCAAGCCATCATCAGTGTAAATAGCGTGCGAAATAAAACACATTACACACTATTATTCAGTATTATGTTAATGTTTTAGTACCAGGTATTTGTGCCTTGTCCTTTGTCCTGTGGTTTGCATTTTATGTGATTTCTGCATTATGGGGGATTTGATTTCTACTTGAATGTTTGGTTTGATTAGTTCCTGCTCAATGGGTGTGGTTATAACATACTCATTTGCTTTTTATACAAGAAGCTTTGGTGGCTGGATTTTTCAGTTGGATGAGTTTATCCTGTTGTATACCTATCAACACCAACAACATGTTAACATACAAATACATACATACAAATCAATCTTCTTTCACACCACAATTCCTTGTTAAGATACTAGAAAGCTATTCAAGTTCAATCAATAGAAAAATCACCATCATTGAACTCAAAATTAACATTAAAAACTTGAAAAACACTTCCCCCTAGCATGATCAAATATCATATATTATTCTCCAAAAAGGCTCCAGTCCCTTATTAAAACATCTCACAAACATCATGAACATCTCATTAACAACAGGTTATTACCCTGACACATGGAAAAAAGCCATTATCACCATGATTCCAAAGAAAAAACAAACAGGACTAATCCTGATAACTTCCGTCCCATGAGTCTGTTAAGTTGTCTTGGTAAACTGATGGAGAAAATAATTTCAAATCACCTCCTTCATTTCTGTGAAATAAATAACATCCTACCCAAATCTCAAAATGCTTACAGGAAAAAAAAGACAAATAATAGATCACCTCACACGACTCACTGAATCAGTTTACGAAGCATTTAATAACAATTAGGTAACCATAGGTGTATTTTTAGATGTTAAAAAGGCATTTGACAGTGTTTGGCATAATGCCATTAAGTATAAATTAACTGATCTAAAAGTAAACCATACTGTTTTCAAATGGATATCAAACTCCTTAACAGATAGAACAGCTCAAGTAAAAATCCACAAAACCATGTCAAAATCTTTCAAAATTACTGCAGGAGTGCCCCAAGGATCTGTCCTCACGCCACTCCTGTTTTTTTTGTTCATTATTTTTGTTAGTGATATACCTTTTTCCAGTCTAATGTACACTTAAAATTCACAATACACAAATGACATTGCTATCTAGAGTATCTCCAGAGACCCACTAATGGCCATGTCTCATGGTCAAGAAACACTAAATACTGTCTTGAGCTGGAGCAACAAGTGGAGAGTGGTTTTAAATCCAACAAAAATGCAAGCAATCACTGTTTATAGGAAATTAAAAAGACACAGAAAAATTCTGGAAAAAGTAAACATCTCACTCGGCAATATGCCTATCAACATGAGCAAGCACATCACATTCCTTGGCATCACTTTCGACTCAAGATTAACATGGAAAAAAACATGTTAACAACATACATCCATTAAAAAACACATTTCACATTTAATGACCATATTTGGCTATTTGGGAAGTGTCTTTTTAAGCACCCACCCACATTAGGAGCATCCACTCTTCTCCTTTAATGCATTTGTAGGAGCTTTCTGTTATCTATACAACTACAGTTAAATATCTTATTGCTAGCAAGATTCTAATATGTTGGGGAATGGCTTCTATGAAAATTCTTTTCCCTTTGGGTCTGGCAAATTTATACTATTTTCAGGAGACGTACTGCATGACTCATGATCTCTTGCTAGGGTTCTATTCAATTCTTATCTGAACTTCCATTCTTCCCTCTTCAACTATATGCAATGGTGGTTGAATGTATATCCCCAAAATTGTTGGACTTATTGATTTGATTTGTCTCCTCATCTGTATTTGTTTCTCTTTCATGATGCTCATTACCAAAGTTTGCGGGCATGGGCCAATCAGCAGAAGGCTTCAGGACAATGGTCTATGGACTAAAGGTCTTCCATTTTAATAGCCTGACACTTTATATTTCATTCTGACTATTCGATGGTGGTAGCTTATATCACTCACCAAGGAAGCACTCATTCTTGTCCCCTTTATAGTAGATAGTGGATCTCCCTTTATGAATCCACACACTTGATATAAGTCTTCTGATGTGTTGTGTTCCAGGTGATTTCATCCTCATTGCAGAATGTCTTTTCAGTCCCAACATATTTTCTCCTAAGCAATGGCCTTTTGATCATTAAATTCAAATTTCCTTTTCTTTTGGTCCAGCTCACCACCACTTGCTCTAGTTATCTATACATTCAGACAGGATTAGATCATGTTTATAACTTTAGTTTTTCTCATTCCATCAATCTTCTTCTCAAGATGATTTTGATCATTCATGTCACTCCTAGTCAGATCTTTTAAATTTTTCCTTTGGACAATTCTAGATCAATTTTAATAATCTAAACTTTGGAGGCTCATGTGGTAGATGTTTTTTGTCATTTCATTTCTTGCCATCTTCCATCTTTGTTCTGAGTTGGATCCACATGACCTCATCTGTTCTGTACATGCTCTTGGTTGCTTCATTCTGTTGGTTTCATTTTGTTGTAGTTTCATTCCATTGTCCTGATTGTTTCCCTTCTTTCTTTACCCATTGGGTTTAGGTTATGATTTGATTAGTTTTTTTTTTCCTTGTCACTTTCTCCTCATAATCAGGTCTGGTCTGTGTGATATGAGTGGGACAAATATGTATGTTTTTTCAGTCTGCTCACAAGTGCTATGTTCACAGATCAGTGGTGGGATTTCTCCTTCCAATCAGCTGAACATGAGGCTAAGACATTATGAACTTCTTTCCTAGTTGCCATGTATGGTCTGTTGCACCCTACTATTCTACACTTTGGAACACATTCTGTTTATCTGGGAGATTTAAATTATATTGTGGTTAGGATCATTGTCCAATAATTTTATCTCTCATTGAGATATACACCTTACAATTTTTTACCTAGATCTGTCACAACTTCTCCACATTTGAGTGAAGAATATGAATATACCTTGTATAGATGTGGTGCAGTCTCCCACTGTAATCTCTCATTAGAGGGTCTCTTTGTTAGGGTATCCTTTGAACACTTTTGAAGGATACTCCTACTTTCTCCCTCACACCGGTCACTTTACTTATTTATTGTGTTATTCTACCTATGTATGTGATTGGAAGTAAGGTACTTTATTGAGAGTTATAATTTTCCTACAATGTAAATGTACTTTCAACAAGTACTTACTTCTACTCTTATTTCATACCTTTTTACATTTCATACCTGCTATCAGTCAGTGCTGATATTACCATGCATACAAGAATGCTGTTAGTGGAGTTTTATTGCATGGTAATATGCATACAAGAATGATTTAAACCTTGTGAATTAAGGGGTGTATGGGAATGAAAGACTTGTGGCATGTAAAAAGAATTTTGCATATAGAGGGCAATGCTGAATGAGTATAGCTATGTACATGAGCAGAACTAAATACATGTTGGACATATATTTTCAGTGCAAGAGAATTATAACTTTATTTAAAATATTTACAAGTAGTAGTTACACAAATTATTGCTCATTAATTCTAATACTTCATTAAATTAACTTTATTACTTCTGTTTACAAATTTCTTTAATCAGCTTTATTGCTCTTTTTCAGTCTTTTTAGTTAATCCTGTCTTTATCAATTACATTTTAAAGTTTTAATAATGGATAATTTAGGATGCAGTAATGTCTGATGAGAGATGTGACCCTTGTTCCACTGTGGTAACTTAGGATGTAGTAATATCTGATGAAAGGTGTGCCCCTTGTTCTATTGGGGTAACTTAGGAATTAGTAATATCTGATGAAAGATGTGAACCTTGTACCATTGTGGTAATTTAGGATGTAGTAAAATCTGATTGAACATGTCTCTAGTTCCATTTTGGTAGTCATTTTGATGCAGAATTGCTAGGAGGAGGAGGATATAAGTTATGGCTAACTTAGAGAATTTGATTCATAATGAACTATCTTGTCAAATATTACAACTTACACCATATAACTATTTTTGGTTTATACACTGTGTTTAAAACTTTCTATGAAATTCATACTTTATGTATTTACAAGATGAGATGCCTATTCTTTGTCCAGGTTATGAACTTAAAAAATGTGAGAGGTGATGCTATAATAAATAATGAAAAAATCCTTGCTTTCATACAATTTTTTTAGAATATGACTTATTATTATTGTATTCACTATTACCTCATCAAACGTTTTGTATAAGCAATAAGAACTCACATGTATATACCTAAAACATAGTATACACTGTGTGATGGTCAGGATGACTTTGTAGGAAGAGGTAACTGCAAAGTAGTGATGGTATGGGTGTTTTCTGTTACTCACTTTCAACACCCATCTTTTAATGTCCTTCCACACTGTTTCATGTTATTAATTAATTGATAGTCATTGACCACAGAAATATCTTACGAGATGAAACTGTAAGGTCATGAGTCAAAGTAGGAAGTAGGTTTAACTTAAGAAATGGCTCTTAATATCAGCATTATGGTGGATGTTGTCATATCAAATTCGTCTGAGTTTATATATTGTTACAATAGTGGTGGCCATTTTTTTCCTTGCATTCCTTCACAGAGACTGCTAGTGCACTCTCTGAGATATATATAAGACATTTATGTGCCTTCCTCCATGCTGTGTGTATGTTGCATTATAAAAAATGTAATGAGTGTTTGTTTCCTTACAGCAAAACCCCAGAGAGCTATCTTCTGTGTTCACTGAGAAGAGCTGAACCCCTGATTTTAGCATTGTAATCTGAATAGTTACTGCTGTTCCAATGGGGGATTAAAGATTTCATGCAGTTTTTTTGTTGTTGTAAGATTATTGTGTCATCTATGAACATAGTTAACATGAAATTGCATGAAAGATAATAAATAGCCAATAACAACAATAATGGGGGGGTGGAGGTTTCCCCCCCCCCATTAACATGCCCCATGTTCCAAACTATCATTTCACAAAATTTGGATGAAGTTGGCTCAATGACTTATAAGTAGTTAGATAAGGAACAGACAGACAGACAGATTTTTATGCTTTATTTATACTGTATATTTTGTCATTCTTAACTGATACTGTGTCATAACGAATTCATAACTACAGCATGTGGCATCATCATATTATTTCAGGAGCCATGTATTTCCAGTGTTATTATAAAGTATATATACCCATTTTTAGATTATCAAGTTAATTTCATATTTTGATGCAAGAGTCAGAACCAAAATGTTCATTTTCATGACTTCTGTACATTGCATGCTCACTCATGCATGTACTTTCATTTCTAAATTTGCTATGTTGTGGTTTTTCTTACTTGAATGTCTGTCTTAAACATGTGAAACTTTCACCACAATATGAAAATGTACAGTTGGTTAGAATATTTAACATATTTCCTTTCATTTTGTATTATTTTTAACTTGATTTTTTTATTACTGTAATGATTATTCTGACCTATTTGTATAGTATAAAGATTTAGAAGTAACCTAAGTATCTTGGGCTTGCTGAACTTTATCAAGTATAATAAGTTTATAGTGAAAAATATCTTTAAAACTGAGAGTACCCAATTTGTAAAGCAACCTAATTGTTATAGGAATGTATTTTGAACATTATATTTACTTAGTTATGCTCATTACTAGGTGTATATTACTTTTGATGGATGTAAGTAGTTTGCTTTCATCAGAATTTAATATTAAATTTTAAGCACTTTTTTATCTTTTCATTAACAGCTGTAGCTTTTGAACAAATATTTAACATTTTCTACATATTTTGAATATTCACAATTGTTCTTAATGGGGTATGACACTTTTAGTATATTAATCTAGCCTAACTTTAGGTCTTTCACTATAAGTGTCAGTATATTTTATCATTAACCACTGCATCATGATTTAGTATTTGTTATAACAGAATATAATCTATCCATCTATTAGAAGAACAAGAGAGTACCAAAATATCTTCAACATGTATATAATCATTTAAGAAACATAAATATTCAATGCCATGAAATGACATTCATTGCTGTATAATATGCATGCATTTATTAATTTGTGAAAACTCTAAATGTATTTTGATAATAACATAGATTTTTAAATTATTATTCTGTATAATATCATACAGTGTTTTGTTTTATTTTATTCATGTTAATTTTCTTGGACTTCTATCTTTTGTTTCATCTTGGCCATCCTATCCACTAAATTAACATAAACTCTGAAAAATTCAAAGCCAGTTCTTATCATTCAAAATTTATCAAGCTTTCTCTTAAAATTCTTCAAATTAAGTGCATCTACCATATCTGAAGGCCATCCATCTAAAAAAAAAGTCAAAGGGTTAGTAATTTGAGATTTTTCTTAGTGAAACCACATTGACTATCCAAGAAAATTTTAAATCTTGTAAAAGACTTAGTAAGTCATTTAGTTTAACCTCACAAGGAACTTTAGGTAGGTAACATTTTGTTATTTTAATTTTCTCAAAACTCTTGAACTTCCACATTTTCAAACTTGAAATATTTTCATGAAATTGACACAACATTATGCTTAATAAACTAATTACTAAACATAATGTTATTAGTATCAAGTTTATAAAACTAGCAAGTAAGGACCTGTAATTGTTTTGCAATAGAAATCTTATTTTACCTTATTGCTTTTGATAAGAATTATTGTACAAGCTGGTGGTGTTGCTTCTGTACTGTTGTATAATGAATACCATTGTGTTTAGTGTTAAGAGCTAAGATACTTCTTATGGATTCTTCAGTATGATGAAAACAATGTGTAGCCAATTGTGACTTTGACCTAAAACAAAAACAACAATAAAAAAATAAATAATATAGTGATATGTTATTACTGCTGGTTTTTTATGATAATTTCCTGGTTATACACCAGGAAAATAAAAAACAAAGCTATTACTTATTATTAATTAAACATGTATTTCCAGATAGATTAATTTTAATCATTAAATATCCAGTCAAGTTAGGTTTGTGCAAAAGGTGTTTCTCCACAGTAACATGTACATGTCAGAGAAAAGAAATTATAAGTTTAAAATTCTGTTTCTACAATTAATTTTTGAAGCTGAAATATGATTGGAGTGAAGAATGCTATAAGAGCAATTACAGTTTTGTTGAAATTTTATCTTATAATATAAATATGTAATAGTTTTCCTACTTGTACAAAACAAGTTTTTCAGACTGTCATTAAATCCATGTGTGGAAAAATACTTAAAGGGATTGAACGATTAAGAATTTATTTAATATCCATTCTCACTTCTGCAAGAGGTGATAACTGTCCCAGAGGCTTAAAACTGGAAGGAATTATAATGCATCAAATAAACTATACTTTTGTCATCCATGTATTTAAAAATCAGTTTGTTACTACTGCAAAAAAGGATTTGTTAATTGTTTCCTGTTGTAAATATAGGTATTATTATAATTATTATGTCTCACTAAACATAATAATTGTATTATTCTTACCTAGATTTTAATGTATGTTGTAGTATTACAAAGTACACTGTTTATGTATTAGTGTAAAAAATGTATATTTATTTTATTAATTCTTATAACCTAGACTTGGAGTATCACCTATCACAGTTGGTTGACTTTTGTCCTCCTTTTGTGGTCCTGCGTTGTCTGGATGTTACCAAACTCTCGACAAGCCTGTTTATATTCATCACCATTCTTCGTGGCCTATGCTGAAGCCTTATTACTCCTGCAGTACATTTATGGCCTTAATCTCAATGATTCTGAGTTGCCTGAGAAGAATGAAACAGTGAATCTAGAACAGATAGGCTTAACAAAGTATTATGATCTTTCTTACCAGCCTCTGGCTATAAAGGTAAGCATATTTACTATCAGAGACAACAAATGTATTTATGTAAAAACAGAGAATTTTGTTAAATTATGGTGAACTACAAACAGTATTTAAAGGTAAAAGCTAATACAAATCTGTGTTATGAATTTAAAGTATGTTGATTTGTAAAGTATAATAATTTCTTTTAAAGATACATGCTGCCTGAAGGATGCATCTCAAAAAATTTTCCCATGATACCTCAAGTGGACAATGTTTTTGTAAACATTGTGTCTATCTTGTTATTGCTATGGTAAATACTGTTTCTGATAACTAAACCACAAGCCATTCAATTTAAGTGTTGATTTGGTCTGCTTACAGAAACAAACAGTTGTATTACTGTATAAGGTATGCAGAAACATAATACACTGGTATAGGAAGAAATGGTTGCTTTTCATTCTGTCCCAGTAAATATACATCTGAATTAGGAAAACTACTCTCAGGAAAAGCAGAAGAATGCATAAACTTTAATCCAGAATTTAAGAGCTTTAAGGAACCTAATGCAAACTCTTTATTATGATTTTAATGGATTTATTTGTGGTACAAATTTTCTCACTCTTCTCAGTCAAATAAACCTTGGACCTCCTAACATAAATTGTTGTGTTTCCCTAAAGTCATGATTTAATTGATTGCTTTCTGATAATTAACCCAACAAAATTACTAAGTTAAGCATATACATATTTAATACATGTTTTAGACATTCTTAAATAATTATATGCAAATGTTGTGTGTGTGTGTGTATATATATAAATAAATAAAATTAATTTTATAGAGAGCAACCATCTTTCTACATATGGGTATAGACAATAAAAGATGGTAAAGATGTGGGATGTTGTGGGCTAATGACATTTTCTTCTTTTCTTTTTTTCTTTTAAGCATGTGAGGTTAGTGAAGTTGAGGTTAAACTGAATAAAGAGGTACCCACAATGGGTCTTACTTCTGCTAGTAAAATTATGCCATCTTTTTGTTTGATCCAGTCTGTTTTGTAAAAAACGTTTATGGTTTACTTAAATTATTTTATATATGTGATAAAAAGCTTTCAAACACCTGGAATATTCTCATTTTATTGTAAATATTCAAAAATTATTTTAAAAACAATTTAATAATACTTATGCAACTAATATTTAACTAATTATTGTGTGACTGAATAAAATAGTAATCTCTTTGAAATGAATATTTAATTACTGTAACTAGTGTTATATTGAAAAATCTGGTATCATGTGTTACTGTCATCCAAGATCTAACATCATATAGTGCCATCATGGAAGAATAGGTTAATATTGTATTTAGACACTATTTATTTTGTGCCAAAGTCATCTACTTCTTTTCCATTCATGTAATATTGTTTACTGGAATGAGGTTGCATAACAATTCTGTATCCTTTTGGGAATAGTAACTTTGAATGATTTGACCCTATGAAACTGGATGAGAGAATAAAATCTGATATTAAATCAGGCAGAAGGAAAATGTTTTTTTGTGAATGAAGTGAATAACAGTTGGACATAATCAAGGTGAAACAAAGTGTTTAATGTATCAAAAAAAGGTAAAGTAGCCACCTATTTTGTTTCTTCAGAAGTATATCAATTGTTACTTATACGGATTACTAGAGAAGCTATGAATGATGCTGCATCAAGCTTTTACAAGAAAATCTTAGGGAAAAACAGCAACTAACCAGTGGTTTTCCCTAATGATATGGACATACTGGATTACCAGTAGTTTGGTTTGGTGATAAGTTCACAACAAGTGACCAGTTTTGTGGTCAGGAGATATTATAATCCAAGATGAACAGTAGTTTTGGCTAATCACAAGATTACCAATTGTTTTGCTTGGTTATATGTCACACTAGAGTACCAAAAGTTTAGTTTCTCCAGATTACAAATGTTACCTGGATATTTAGACAATTTATTGAAAGTGAAGAAAAATATGAAGCTTAAAGTATAATCCTGTGGTATTATAATACAGACTTGTAATATTATTGTGACTTCATTCAGTGAATATTTATTTCTTCTACTAGTCAATTAACACTCATTTCATTTAACTAGTTCATCTCTTGCAATAATAGGTGCAATCATCCCAAGAAGGGTCTTATGTGGAACCTGATAAGAAGCTTTCTGAGAATCCTATGTTGATATGTATTTATTCATTGAGTACACATGTACAAAAAAAACAAAACAAAGTGTGACATCACAATACTTCCTGTTCCTGTCATGAATAATGTTCTCTTTGAGTTATTCCTAACTACAGGTGGCAGCACTTATCTCAATATTCTTAACACTCCCACTTAATTTTAAGTTTTACACAAACTTACAATTACTGTCAATAATCTTACAGTTATTCTAAATGTTTTACAATTACTTTCAATCTGTTATTATAATCGTCACTTTATCTGGTTCATTTATCCATTGGTGTCAGTCCAACATTATCTCTGAACCTTTCAAATGCATTTCTAGCAAGTGGCTTTGTAAGAATGTCAACAGTCATACTGTTTGTGGGACAATATTCCAGTTTTACTGATCCGTTCTGCACACATTGGTGAATAAAGTGGTAATGAATATCAATGTGTTTTGTTCTTGCATGACCCAATGGATTCTGTGCCATGATGATTGTTCCTTGGTTATCTTCCATGATACGAACAGGGTAATCAACTTCAGAACCTATTTCTTGCAGTAGTCTTCACAACCATACTGTTTCCTGTGCTGCAAGATTCAAGGCTACATACTCTGCCTCTGAGGTGGACAGGACCACTGTGGATTGCTTTTTGCTAATTCAACTTACAGCTGCTCCTGCTTGAATGAAGATATTTCCTGATGTGGACTTCCTATCATCCAGGTCTCCAGCAAAATCTGCATCTGAGTAACCAGTAATGACGTCTCCTGGTACCTTTTCAAACTTAAGACTAAGATCAGCTGTTCCTTTCAAGTAACGTAGGATTCTCTTTGCTGCTGTCAAATGTGCTGTGTTGGGTTGAGCACAATATTTTGATATTGCTCCCACTGCATATGCAATATCTGGTCTTGTTCCCATTGCAGCATACAGAAGGCTGCTTACCAACAACTGGTACAAACTGCAGTCAACCTGAGTGCTAACACCATCATCTTTTTGCAGTTTCACATTTACATCTGATAGAGTTGCAACTGCTTTACACTCAGTCATTCCAAATTTCACCAGCATAGTTTGGATATACTGTCTTTGATTTAACCATACACAGCCATTCTTTTCATCCTGAACAACACTGAGTCCAAGGATGTATTGGAGCTTTCCAAGGTCTTTCATGCAGAATTTTTCCTTCAGTGCTTTCTTTATAGTGATTATTTCATCATCACTATCAGCAACCAAAATAATATCATCCACATATACTGCAACTATTGCTAGATTTTCACCATTCCATATGTAAACACATGGATCTGCTGAACTCTGAACAAATTCCAGTTCCATCATCTGTTCATGAAATGATTTGTTCCAACAGTGTGGTAACTGTTTTAATCCATACAGTTATTTTTTCAGTTTACACACAAGGTTTTCCTTCCCTGGAACAGCATAGCCTTCCGGTTGTTTCATGTATATCTCTTCATCCAGATTTCCATTCAGAAATGCAGTTATGACATCCATCTGGTGAACTTTCAAGTTGTTCTGCATGGCAAATGCAATCAAGGAACAAATTGATGCATAGCGCACCACTGGGGAGAAGGTTTCCTCTTAATCCAGACCATATTTCTGCGAGTAACCTTTGGCCACCAGCCTACTCTTGAACCTCTCTACATTTCCAGTATTTCCATCCATAACTTTGAACACCCACTTACAACCTATAAGTTTTCTTCCAGCTGGTAATTCCACCAGATCTCAGGTGTCATTTTCTTGTAAAGACTCAAATTCCAGATCTGTTGCTGACTTCCACTCCTTTGCATTGTCACTTGACATTGCTTCACTTAATGTGCTTTGCTTTAACATACTGCATAAGTTTGCAGTGTGACAAACTGATTCATTTGCTGCTGCCATATCAGCATACTCATCATATCCACAGCAGATGGGGGGTTTCATGTTTTTTCTGGTCATTCAGCTTTAGCTTTAACTTCTGTTTCTTGGTCCACTATCTGTTCACTTGATGAGATATACTCATTTTTCACAGGCTCTTGACCAAATTCTGTTTGATTAAAGATAACATCTTGCCGTATGAAAATCTTCCTGGATTTTTCATCATACAGTCAATATCCCTTGGTGCAGTAATCATATCCAATGAAATGTACCTTCATAGACTTTATGTCTAATTTCTGTCTTGATGCATCTGGGACATGTGCATATGCAAGACATCCGAACACTTTCATGTGTTCTACATCTGGTTTCTTCCCATACCATCTCTCATATGGCATAGTACCATTTTTTATTGCTGATGTGGATACTCTGTTACCCACATAACCTGCAGTAGCTACAGCTTCTGCCCAGTACATTCTTGGTAATTTAGCATGTGACAGCATTCTTCTTGCTGATTCCACAAGAGTTCTGTTCCTTCTCTCAGCAAAACCATTTTATTTTGGACAATATGCTACTGACTGATGAATGCCTCTTGACTTCAAATATTGCTGGAACTCATTTGACGTATCTTCTCCGCCATTGTCTTTGCGCAGGGTTTTTATGTGCTCTCTAGATTCATTTGAGTACAATTTCTCAAATTCCTTGAATTTCTCAAAGACTTCTGACTTCTGTTTCAAGAAATACACTGTGCAGCATCTTGAGTAATCATCAATAAATGTAACAAAGTACTTGCTACCTCCAATAGATGGAGTTTGCATAGGACCACAGACATCACTGTGTACCAGTTGCAGTCTTCCCTTTGATCTGATTTCTCCCACTGACTTAAATGGCTTCCTGTGCATTTTACCTTCAGTGCATCCCTCACAGAAACTGGCTTCATCAGACTTCTGAAATTTGATTCCACTTACATGACAAGCTTCTGTAACTGTAAAACACTGACATGCCCTAGTTGTTGATGCCATATATCCAAGCCGTTCATGCTACTGTTTGAGGCTACTGAGGCATTTTAAACAAAGTGTAGAATTTTATTGGATAGCCATCATGATTTCATTAAGGGAAAATCTAGCCTTACAAATCTTTTGATATTCCTTGAAAAGGTTACTGCTCATGTAGATGAAGGTAAGGGTAAAGATTAGGTGTATCTAGATTTTCAGAAAGCATTTAACAAGGTGCTCACATAATAGGTATGTGAAAAACTTATGTCTTTAGCTGTGGGAGATAAGTTGGTTAATCAGATGGAAGAAAGCAGCATGTTGTTATAAATGGAGTTCAATCAAACTGGATTAATGTTAAAAGTACCTCAGGGCTCTGTCTTAGAACTTTTGCTGTTTTTATTTTGCGTTAATAACATAGATGAAAGAATAGTCAATAAATTACTTAAATTTGCTGATGATATTAAGGTCTTGCATGTTGATGGCTTTAAAAAGAATGTTGCTGTTTTATAGAAGGATTTAAATCATTTAGATAGTTGGGCAAATAAATAGCAAATAGGTTTTAATGATGATATATTCAAGATAATGTATGTGATTTATCACAATTTTGAATTATAACTATAATTTGGATGGGAATAACATTAACAACATCATGAAAAAAAGCCATCCAAGCAATGCACTCTTGTTAGTGGTAGGTCAAATAGGATTTTAGCTGTTTATTGAAATGTTGAATACTAGTCTAAAGGAGGCCATAATTTCATTGTATAGATCACTTGTAAGGCCAAATTTAGAGTATTGTGTTCAGTCTTGGACTCTTTACCTTAGGAATAATATTGATTTGTTGAAAAAGCTTCAAACAAGTTTTTCTGGGATGATATCTGGGATGGAGTGGTTAAGATCTCTGAAATTATTTTCTCTTTAAAAAAAATATGGTTAGAGAGAATTTGACTAAGGTGTTTAAGATTGTTAATGGAATTGACAGTGTTGATGCATCATCTTTTTTGAATGGTAAGACTATAAGGCACAAGTATAAATTTTTGAATAGTAGGAATCAGATTTATTTTTCTAACTGGGTAGCTGGTCTTTGAAGAATGTTGTGGAGGCAGTATATATGAGTTTAAGGGAACACCTGATACATGTTTGAATGATAAATGCTGATTTTGAGAGGGTTTTTTTACAAATCAGTTTAGTTTGATGCAGTAGTTCCCAGCCTGTGGTCTCATTAAGCAAGCAAGTTTTCAATTGCACACTCAGTTACATATGTATTTTACATGATAACAAAAAAATGGGAAAACAAGTTAATTGTCAGTTTAAAAGCAATTTGTTGGGTAGATGGAATCTTTTAAAAACATGGGGTCTGAGGGGGATAAAATAATAATAAAAGGGGTCCTTGGAGGTGTAAAGATTGGGAAACTTTAGTTTAGTGATTGGGACAGCTTAGATGAGTGACAGCTTAGATGGACCAATAGGACTCTTTTTGCTCTTAAATATTGTGTTATAGTGGTTCATGTTCAGGCCTGGTTCAAACAAATTAATATATAAAGACTCCAAGATTTCAAATCAAACATTCTTTATGTGTAAAACTGCTTCAGCCATGCCTGACATTAAACAGTTGCAACATCCTTATTATTGTAGCTACAGCACACAATTATGGGCTGAAATGCATGAATTACAATTGTATTGATACTCAATGTAAAGGATTTTTGAACATAACTTCTGAAGTGTATGCTAGCAATTGTTTTCTAGTGCCTTTTGTGTTTCACATGTAATCCTGCAACACTAACTAGCAATTTATTAGTTAGTGCTACAGTATTAATTTCAAGGCCTTTTCAGGTCAGAGACATACATATATTCTGTTAGCTTTAAAAGTATTTATTTAGAAAGAAAGTTGAGAATTCTGAATAAATAAATTAAAACAGCGAGTTATTGCCATTGAATGAATATACATAAAGTTCTCTTTGAAAATTGTGAAGTTAAGTGATAAATTAAAAGCCAGAAATGTAATTTTTTGTAAACTATTAATTTTAGTTATGGGAAGCTTGTGATTTAATGTGAATGGTTTGTAAACAAGTAGTTTAAACACTAATTTTGGATACAATGCTGAGAATATAATATATTTGGAAGAATATAATACATTTTTCAGACAACTTAAGGTATTTTGTATAAGTGATGCTGTTTGTACCTTTCTTTTCCTGGGTAGATTTTATACACCATTGTATTCTGGATTGCCCTACATCAATATGTAGTGGAGAAACGATTGGAATCCAACAGGGATATTTCAGAAAAGCTAGTGATGGAAACATATAATATATCATACAGTGATACCCACCCAGAAGATTCCAAACCTGGTATCTGTTTCATATAATATATTATACTGGAGTACTCAGTGACCATTTTCTAAACCTGGTTATTGTTTAATATAATATATTTTTATATAACTAGAATTTTCTAACTTGGTAATTATTTAATATTACATATTGTTCCTTATCACTTAACCAGAATATTATAAACCTGATGTCTGTTTAATGTAATATAATATAAAGTATTATACAATCAGAAGGTTCCAAACCTCTATTTTTTTTTTTTTTGGTGTTTAATTTGTGATTAAGGAAGAAATCACAGATTTATATGCAAAAACGGCTTGTTTGGGTTGAGAAAATATTTTACATAGAAGAGCAAACAACGTTTGACTTTCTTCGGTCATCGTGAGGTCATTCGATGACCGAAGAAGGTCGAAACGTTGTTTGCTCTTCTATGTAAAATATTTTCTCAACCAAAATGAGCTGTTTTTGCATATAAATTTCTCAACAAGTGGGTTTCTCGACATCACTGAAATCACAGATTGCTATACATACAAACAGAACTCAAACACTAGGAATAAGTAAAGTTAATTGAGACTTAAGTAACATATGTATATTGAACTAAGGAATCTTATACAGATATATTAAAGGGATTTAAAGATATCACAAAATGACAACAAATAGTAATAACCACAAAAAAAAAAACAATTAATTGAGTGCTATTATATGCATTTTGATTATCAACATTACAAACAACTAGATGCTAGATTGGGGGCACTGTAATCACAATCTCCACATTTGAAAATGTACAAGTCACTTGCTTTTAAAATGCATCATAATGAGTGCCACAAACATATAGATATGTAAATGGATAGTGTACCTAAAACACTAAAGATGAAATACAAATTCAAGTGAGTCCTGTGCAGCTTAAAAATTCACAAACTCGCCAACCAAGCTTCTCAATATGATTTTGGATTTGCCATTGATGATCAGTATACTGCTCCTTTGTATTGAATTAAATGAATACCAACAGAATTTGGTAATTAAAATCCAGTGCAGCTTAGTCCAGTATATGCTGAAAGTCTGCATCAGATGATAATAAATTTAACTGGCTTTTCTACATATTTGGTTCTTATCCTGAGTGAAAATAACATTATTGTTGGAGTTCCTTGATGAACTGTAAAGATGAGTCTATGTCTTGTAAGTGCCAAACTTTCTGTAACCCAAATAGTATGGTGAAAAACAAAACACCCCGAGCACCTCTGTGAGCTTTTTATAAGTCCTTCACAGCTTTTCCAGTGCCTTAGTTACATTGTCGTCTGTTGTGTGATACCACTATATCTTTGTTAACTACATATATGAAAAATTACACAAGTTTTTCAGATAAAATACTGTAAATCACAATCTAGTGTAACATGTTTAATAATAGTGTACAGTTTTACTCAACCAAAAGTTTCCAAACCTGATGAGTACTACTTAATATCAGGCCTGTATAATGAATGTTTGAAAAGGTAACACTGTGAAGCACAGTCAGCATGCAAAACATGTTAATGCTATGGAGTTTGGGGGCATGTCTCCCAAGAAAATGTTAGGAAAAATAGATGATATAAAATTATACATGGAAGCAATTTTGTATGAAATATAGTTTTGAACAGTTGGCTCACTGTTTACATAAAATTCACAAACATCCAATAAAAATCAAAACACATTTGTATGTATGTTTGCCTTGTTTTAATATATCATTTTGAAACTATTAGACCATGTTGTTGTTTGTTTATTGTTGAAATTTATCTCCAACACGTCACAGACACCTACTGTCAAAAATCCAGTCTACAAAACTTGACAGTAACTATACAGTTTTGGGCTTCCAATTACAAACTGTCACAAAAAGGTAGTGCATGCAACTATTTCAAGTTAATTCTAAAGCTTCATCAGAAGGATGTAGACTATGTAGAAAATCTTTAATACCATAAGCAGCTGTGCTATAACTAGATACGATAATTATTTTACATCACAAAAATAAAGATTCAGCTGAACCCCATTGAACCCTCTTACAAATGTGAAAGAATGCATTGTAGGTTATGGAGTTTCCCTGCCTAGTGTAGTAAGTATTTGGTACTTTTATTTATTAAAAGTGTTTATTGAAATTCATGGCATGTTATGCATGTAAGAACACTAATTGTGTTCTACTAATTTTTGTTAAATTTAATCTTTAATTTTATTTTTTATTTGTAGTAATCTTACAGAAAGGAAATTATCACAGAGATGAGTCACTGAGCTCAAGAATATATATTTGTTTGTTTTGCATTTCAAGTCCATATTTTAAAATACATTTGTTCTTAAAATAAGGTTTCATTGTATGTAATTTTATGAGTGCTATTTTTCCTTTTTTTTTATAGAATTACAGTTAATAAAAAGTATCTAGTTGTCTTAAGAAGCTTGATACATACCATGGGCCATGTTCAAAATGCTCAATGCAAAGTGGAAGATAACTGAAATCAGTTCTAATTCCTATAATTAACCACTTTTACAGAGAGTGCTGACTCAAAATGTACATAGCTAATACAATTGAAACTTTAACTGGTCCCAACATTTTTTACCAACCTCTACCTGAACTTACTGTTAAGATATGAAGTTGAATGAATTTTTTATTCTCAAACATTCATGATTTATGGCCATACATATTATCCACATGTTCTGTTTATAGCCACAAAAATAAAATATAAATTTTGCATTTTTAAACTTCTTGAATGTAGTAATTGAAACTTGTGATTGTTATTTTGTTAGCAGCTTACCACCGTCGACTAAGTGCAGCTAGTTTTAAGGGAGAAAGTCCATTCTTATGCTGCCTGGGAGTCACTGTTAAAAAGCTTTTAGTGAAGTATTGGATTTTTATCGTCACCTGTATGTTGATGGTAATATCTCTTGGTGGAGAAAAAGTGGTCATCTACAGAATTGTCTACCTATTTCTTTGTCTTTTCTTCATTCTTGTATTTCAGGTAAGATATAGAAACTGAGATATAAATAAATTTTTTGTTTAGGAATTTTTTACAGCTCTTTGTTCTTAAACAAGATATTAATTTTCAAGTTTAGTTTGCTTATATTACAAGTATTTCATATAGATATATTTTATACAGTTACTTTCACTGTGTTAACAGGGTCCCACAAACCATGCATTTTATGGGCCAATTCTATAGCTTAGTATATAACTTATTATAAGCTTATTGTGATGGATAATCTCGCTATTTATTAGTAAAAGAGTTGGTGGTGGATGGTGATGATTAGTTGCTTTCTCTCTTGTGTTACACTACTGAATTAGGGACAGCAAACACAGATAACCCTTTGTGTGAAATTCAAAACAAACAAACAATCGATCATTTCCATATTTGAAGTTAACAAATATTATGAAAATTGAAAGAAAACTAAAGGTATCAACATATCTTAATTCATTTTGTTTTTAACTTATATTTCTTGACAAAAGAAACAAAAATTAAACCATTTCACATTTTTCAGGGACTTATATAAATTTTATTTTATATATTAGCTTTAGTTTTTCTCTAAAGCAGGACCAGCATGGCCAGGTGGGTTAAGGTGTTCGACTCATAATCTGAGGGTTGTGGGTTCGAATCCATGTTGCACCAAATATGCTTGCCCTTTCAGCTGTGAGGACGCTATAATGTGACTATTTGTTGGTAAAAGAGTAGTCCAAGACTTGGTGGTGGATGGTGATGACTAGCTGCCCTCCCTCTAGTCTTACACTGCCAAATTAGGGATGACTAGTACAGATAGCCATTGTGTAGCTTTGCGTGAAATTCAAAAACAAAACAAAATAAACTTCTCTGAAGCATAGTGAACTCTTAGATAGACCAGTATTACCCAAAGATATTTAATCCAAATTGTGGTGAACATGACATAAAAGTCACTCAAATCATACAAAAATTGTCTAAAGTTAATTTTCTTAAATGAAGAGAACTAAATGTTGATGATCTGAAAAAATACTGCAACAGAAACATAAAAAAAGGCAACGGGACTGTGAGTATCAATAGGAAAAACAGGTAAAGTGGTCAGAGGGACGAATGTGAGAGAAATAATAACTGGTTACATGATTACTAAGGCAGTAGCATAGTATTCTGTAAGATATCTCAAGAAGAGAATGTGAATCTGAAACTGTTAATGGACTGTTAGCATGAACTGCCTGTAATTGTTATGTGTACATGTGTTTTGTGCCAAACTGAAAAATATGATGCCACAACAATTAATACACCCTTCACTAATGGACCATTAATTGTTTTCAGAATACCACCTCGTAACTGGCCAATCAAAACTGGGTATCTAGCCTTATTCATTGGACAAGAATTAAACATAACTTGAAATAGCCCATAGCACAAAATTTATGGAAATTCCATCATTTTGTGCTTAATTTTTTAATGAAAACATGCTTTTTAAAACATAAATAAAAAATAAAAGCCTGAAAATGCTTGAAAAGAATCAGAATTTTTCTCAGAAATACAAATACTCTTACTAGAGATAATAGATGTTTGTATTATCCAGCAGTGTTTTTTCCATCTTGCAATTTATGTTTCTAATAAATGTTTTTGCAATGGAAATGTTAGATTTTTAGACACAAAGTTGTTGGCAAACATTCTAATTCAATTATTGCAAAGCCATATTAGGCCCTAGATTAGACTTTCAGTTTCATGCATAGAACTCCCATTGTGCATGAAGCACTTCTAACATATTCTAACACAGTAACATTTCTTTCTATAAGTGTATTTCCTCTTTTATTTATGGTTACCATTTAGGATGTTTCCCAGGATGCCAGTGCAGAGCATTCTAACGTTTTGGGGGTGTTAATTTTACAAGCCATGAAGTTGCAAACTGCCTAACATTTAATCAAATAAAGCACGTCACAGCTGTGGACCCCATTATTGCAGTATTTTGACGAATCATTGAGTGGCTTTGTTCATGGCTTCACCACTCACTAGCATGGGCTCTTTGGGATAGTGCCATCAAGCCTGAAACAAACCATCTTGAACACATATTGTTTGACCTGTATACACAATGCATACATACATGTCAAGTATCACACACATATTCGTGTACATACTGTTTGTTACACATGATAAAGTATGTCTGCTGCAGACATTGCACACCAGTGCAGCTAGCACACACGTCTTTAAGCTAAACATTCGTTGCATGGGCATTAATAGGGATAATGATATTGTAATTTGTACATGATTGACAACTGTTTATAAATTTGGGAAAGTCCATTTGTGGTTTGCCATAAGTTCTGTTTGATTAAAAAACATTTAGATCTATTAATATGGAATCAAACTTTTAATGACTTTTTGATTCTTAAAGGGTCATGCATGTTGGAGGTCCATTAGCTCCCAGACTCATGCTAATTTCAAGCCTAGGTTAATAAATTTAATGTCTCACCAAAGCCAGCTGAGTACTTTAAAAATACTCATATTCTAAGTGTAGTATTTTAAATTAGTGAATTAGAAAACTATTCAGAGAATACAATGAAAATTAGACTGTAGTCTTAAATTGTGCTAACCCAAGACTAATGTTTGTAAAGTGGTTAAATTTTATATATGAAATTAAAAACATTACTTTTTGATCATTTTTGTTTGAATTAGTAGAATAACTAATTTTGAACTAAATACAAACAAAAGTGGGACATAATTTTAGCGTATTTTTCATATACTTGATTTTTTTTCTTCTTCTCATTGCCACGTAGCATTTCGAACAATTCCAAGAATTTCCGCATTAGAGTTCAAACTACAGCTATACTTTTAAACATACCATTTAATGTGCTCATTTGCTCATAGAGTTCTGAAATGTTTATGACAAAGTGAAATGTTGTTTGATTCAAACCACTAGGTAGTATACCATGGAACCAGTACAAACCTGTGTACAGCAGGAACAAGAAGATTTATAAAGAGCATACAAACAATGTTTGATTGTTAGTTTTTAAGCTTCACAATGGGTTATTTGTGTTGTTTCCACCACAGTATGTAACCCTGATTTCTTGTGTCAAAATCGCTGATTTATCACTGGTCCTATAAGGAAGAGAGGACTCGTATGACCAACACAGTATCGAAATCAAATATTTCACCTTAAGAAATCAATGCATAATTGAAGTTGACAGATGACTGTCAATGTAATCTATGTATATGTAGATTTTTTTAAAATGTTTAGTTTATTTTTCCTTTTGTTATAGTTAAAAAGAATCCATAAATGGTAATACTTCTTACAGGTAATTTATGTACCTTAAACATTAGTGCATAAGTGATATTAGTTGATCATAAGCTTTCCTTCATGTTCTTTCAAGTAGTTTTAAATAAAACCATTCTTCAGATACTTTTTGATATATTTGTATATTACATCACACACACACATATGATAATAATAATAGTTAGTTTTCGTCTGCCCTGAAAATGGATGCACATTTTACAGATTAATTATGCATACTACATTTCAATCGATGTAAAAAACAATGTGCATATGAATGTACTTTAATAGACATTTTGTATTTTTTGTACAAGAACATATTAAAAGGTTATCAAACTTTTTGAAAAAAGTCTAATATTAGTTTATACACTAACATTTTAAATTTGTTTATTGATATTATCAAGTACAGTAGTGTTTAGATTTAACTAAACTAAAATGAAAAAAATTACTGATGTTAGTGTTAATTTATCTCTTTCAAATATAGGCTGTACTTTTAAAAAACTTAACTAATGTTAGGCCTAAGACAAGTGGACTAATAACTTTAAGTGTTTGCAGTTAAATTATTTTGTATTATTCTAGAAATCTTTTATTTAAAGAAGTAATGTCCTACTGAAGATACTAATTTGATTGTAAATGTTTCGTGGGTTTCTGCTACTTTTGTGGGCTATAATCTAGATATTGTATTATAACTTGTTTTATGAAATTAATTCTTTGTGTTTTTTATTGTTGCACAAGTATTTATTTTTATATACAGTTCTCATATAATCTGTGGAGGAAGGTCATGTATGGTTTCTGGATAACAGTCATTGTCTACTCCATGCTAGTCCTGATCTCTATCTATACGTATCAGTTTGAAAACTTTGAGAACTACTGGATGAATTTCCTGGGAATTCCTTTGCATTAGTAAGTGTTTAAAGGAATTTTAACTTAGTTTTGACATTCTTAAAATGGGTTTTGGAAGTAAGAAATTAATCTTAGTGTGATTAAATAATGAATTAATTATAAAAATATTTTCCCTTAATAATATATATAAATGATATTTTGATATAATGTGTGTGACACTGTGCTTTCTGAAGACTTAAAATACATGAGGGAAACTAAGGTGTATTTGAACATCCCCCAACTAGCAGTTGTTCTTTGCTTAAGAAATTTGTTGTGATATCATCAGCATTAAGTGAGGATTTCCCTGAGGCATTCAAGTTGATAACATCACCATTAAGAAATGAAAGTAAAATCAAAATAATATTTCAGTGTTGAGATTAAAATTTTATGTTCTACCTCATACTGTATCATGTGAGTGCTTTATTAAAGCTTATTTCTACTTCAAGTGATATGCAGGCATATCACGGTGTCTTATATTCTATAGTTGTACAGAGATTTGTTGTTGTTTTTTTTCCAAGTTATGATTATCTAATTGGTGAGAAGCTTAACAGGCCTAGCTTTTACTACACTTAACCATTATTCACCAGAGGATGTGGAACCTCTACTCAAAGGCTGAAGCTAGAAAAGCCCAACTGGCAGTAAAAAGAAATGTTTAACATTGACTGATAATCCTGTCAAGAAAACAAACTGAAAAAGTTATAAAGAAGAGGGAAAATAATAAATAAAAATGAACTAATGAGATGAAATGGATATCTATAAATAATTCAAAGGTAGAGAAGTCCAAGAAAATTATAGGTTTATCAGACTGTAGAACAGGTGATGAGGAAGATGTTGTTGTGAATCATTGGAGATGATTCAGATGACTATAATTAATATTAAGACCTAGCATCTAGCCAAAATTATGGAACAAATATCTAAAAAAAGGTGACTATGTTTTGATGAAGTATGTTTCCAAAAAGGCAGTTTGTTACACTATCGATTTGATATTGCAAGAATAACATGAAGAAAATACTATGAAAATAAAATTTATTCTTCTTCATCAAGCATCTTTAATAAGAAGTACTCAATTTTACCAGAAACAGAAGATTTTGATGACATTTGCTTTGAGAACATTATTTTTAAACTTTCAAAGACAACTTGTGCAAGGGGCAGAAAACAATAAACCAGTTTGATCTTTATATGGACTTAAGTAAATACAGCTTGTTTGTCTATATCATTATGCTGTGTTTTGACCAATGCAGCCTTGTCTTTTCCCAAAACACATTTCTGGTCATGCTTCAAAGATAATCTTTTATCTTCTATCAGTTAGCATTTTCTTGTTCACATAGATAAACATTTCTAGGATGTGTCTTATTTTATCCCTAAAGCTGTCCCAACGAATCCTGTGCCTAGAGTGCAATGTGAAAATCTAACTTTAGAAAAGTGTAATTCAATAAAAGTGCCCAAACAATCATATACATTTTGAATATATTGTACATGAAGGTTTAGAAACAGTGTTATAATGCACTCTAGTTTTTGCTACTGGTTTTTGTAATTATAAAGTACCTACAAACACACATGTATAATAAAAACATAACTTTTGTGTTATAAGACACATAACATAAGAGTGAAAATACACATTGTCTTCCAGTCAGTGTAGTATGACACAGAATATAATACAAATGGTAATAATGATAAGATTTAAATTCATCTTTTAATATTTTGATTCTGCTGCTATCCTGGTTTCAGTCAAAAGGAGATTGGTCTTGAGAAGTACATGGAAAATCCTGCTACTTTGTTCCTTACATTGCTGATTCCCACTTTCTTCTTGGTTATTACGATCCTTCAGGTGCATTACTTTCACAAGGACTTTCTACACATTAGTGGCTTTAATTATAGGTAAGTCACATTTGTAGGAAACATAAGGTGTATAATACAAAAAGAACATTTAGAAGTAAACTAATGTTTTGATAGTGGCAGCTCTTCCTCTGCAGAACACTTTTTGTTTTTGTTATGATGTTGCAGTTCTACTTAGAAAGTTACAAGGCTTCTAAAATAGGCATTTTGTAATTTGTTTTGTGATACCACATTTAATAATAATTTAGTAGCAATTGAAAATTGATTGAGCCACATTTTTATGTCTGCTGCTGTTAGTTACATAATTTATTCATCTTCATATATGTACATTCAACACATAATGTATAGCCATTCAGTTTACTTGAATGTTAGAGACAAAAACTTCTTGTCCATGTAAATGAATATATAGTTAATTCCACCTTTTTTATCCTGCCTAAAGAGTGATATGTAACGCCAGGAGTAAAAGGCCTAAAGAGTGATGTGTAACTCCAGGAGTAAAAGGCCTAAAGAGTGATGTGTAACTCCAGGAGTAAAAGTGAATGTTGGAGAATCTTCAAGAATTATCCCAAGATGTCTGGGAAAGCAAATTATCCTGCTGAGTACATGTATTTGCCACATGATTTTGTCATGTGGTCTATATAACATAAATTTAACCACTAGAAAATGTAGATTCCTCTGGGATGCATTATATATGTAGCCAGAGTAGATAAATTTGTGTGGGGATGTAAGGAAAAACGTTTTGTATATGTTGTAGATTCTGTGGTATAATGTACACATACAAACATGCACAGTGTTCTTGGTCCTACAGAACAGTGCAGGAAAAAGAATATCAGAAGGCTCAGAATGGCTCCTGTCTTCTGTAAATATAATTTATTTGGTAAATTGTAGTTGTATTTTTTTCATTATGGTAGAAATGACAAGGAAATAATCATAGAAAATGGAAAATTATGGAAAATAGCTGTCATACTTTTAAGTGTTCTGATGTTTTATTAGTTTGCAATATATCATTTGTGTTAATAGTTTGTATGGTTTCATTATATCCTTTATGAATTGGACATAAACAGTATGTTATTGAAACAAATGGCTTACTGAAATAATAACGTATTCAGTATTTGAATGTAGAAGTCAACAGAAAAAAGTTTACAGAGCAGAAACTGCTCAAGGTGGGAATCAAAAAAATTCTCACAAGTCAGTTAACTCCATATTGACAGCTTACTGTGGATTTACTTGAGGTGTCTGCAGTTATAATTATTCTGTAATATTTTAGAAATCATATATTTAAAGATTTTGTGCACTATGTAAATTAAATTTGATAGGATAATAAAAGTTACACATTTGCCAAGTGGTTTGCAATTTGTGTGGCAGGAATATTAGTTTAACATAGTTCAAAGAGTAATAAACAATAAAATCTAAGAATAAACAGTTGTATATTATTATGAGTTTTAATTATAGCATACGGATCACTTTACACTTGGAGCAGTTGACACTTTGACTTCATATATTCACAGTACTTAACTATCATGATTTAAAACTGTAATTTACAACATGCATGATAATAGTAATTTCTGGGGTTAATGGTTTTTGAAAACTAGGGTTGTGACTATAGAGTTAATAACTTAAGGTGTATATTACAGAAAGAACTGTTAAAAAGAATCTTATGGTGTTTATCATAAAGAACATATGGAGTTCTCAGAAGTAGCTCAAAGTAAATACTGTAAGTAGAGGTATCAAAAGGAGCTTAAGGTGTGTACTGCTCAATGATTTTTTAGTTTAACCCCCTTACTATGGGCATTCTTTTCTGTGCACATCACAAGGTTTTACTGAGTTGCATTCAAGATTTAATTAAAGTATTAAATTTAATTATTATGGGAAACGAATAAGCTTGTCATCAAAACTTAACTAATAATTCAAATTTTAATGTTGAAAACATTTTAAGTTTTTAATTTTCACTTGCTTTGTAGGTATCTCTTGTTCTCTAATTTACATATCACCCCTCCAAGAAGTATGGAAGTATGACAAAAATTATTCATTATCATGTTTTCATCACTCAGACAAAATATAATTTTTATAGTCTTCAGTTTTATTTGGTTATAGAGTCGTAAACTAAAAATTCAGAACCTCTTGCCATACTCACTTGTTACATCCTCTCTTTCAGAAATTAATAATAGTTTTCTTTGATGTGTAATACTATATTATTTAGAACAAATAGAAAGCCAGAATATTAGTTTAACATAGTTCAAAGAGTAATAAATAATAAAATCTAAGAATAAACAGTTTTATATTATTATGAGTTTAAAGCTATTTAGGATTAAAAAAATGTAGTTTGATATTATCATATTATAATTTGAAGTCATTGTTAAAAGAAAAAGAAGTTTTTTATATTTATTTCATATTTTGTATAAGGGTTACCAGGTATGGTTGAGAAAATCATAGATGAAATGTGAAATTTTACTGAAAAAGTATTTGAAATTTATTTTGGAGATTTTAGAGACAATGTAAACAAAATTTGATAACTTTTAGATGAAGAAATATTTAAATCTTAATATGAAAATTATTTTGCATTTGCAGCAGTCAACATTTTGACTCCATATATTCACAGAGAAATTTTAAATAAAATTCTTCATTAAAAATTCTAATTTTTTTTGTCAACAAATGACTTAATGTTTACTTGAAGCTTGCAAAATTTATAAAGTGTATAAAACATATTAGAATTACTTTATAAAAACCCTAAAGGTCAATTTATAGGTTGAATAAACTGAAGCAAGAGATTTAAGATGTATGCTGCAGATAGAGTTGTTAGAAGTAGCTTAAAGTGCATACTGCTCAAAGATTTCTAAGAAGTATCTTAAAGTGTATGTTACAGAAAGAGTCGTCAGAAGTTGCTTAAAGTGTGTAATGAAGAAAGAGCTCTTAGAAGTAGCTTATGGTTCATGTGCAGAAAGACTTGTTTAGAAGTAGCTTATGGTCCATGTGCAGAAAGACTTGTTTAGAAGTAGCTTATGGTCCATGTGCAGAAAGACTTGTTTAGAAGTAGCTTATGGTTCATGTGCAGAAAGACTTGTTTAGAAGTAGCTTATGGTCCATGTGCAGAAAGACTTGTTTAGAAGTAGCTGGATGGAAGAAAGCAGAATTTAATTAAACTAGACTGATGTTACAAGTGGGATACCTCAGGGCTCAGTGTTAGAACTTTTGCTTTTTTTAAATAAATCAATGAGATTTATGTAGGAATTATCAATACATAATTTAAATTTGCTGATTATATTAAAGTTTTGCATGTTGCTGGCTTTGAGGAAGAGGATGCTGGTTTAAAAAATGATTTGGATTATTTGGTGAGATTGGTGAGTAAATGATACATGGCTTATAAAGTGTAAAGTAATGTACATTGAATTGTTGGAAGTGGTTCAGAGGAAGACTACTGTGGTGATACTTGGGATAAAAAGTTTGTCAAACAAACACAGGTTAAGATTGCTCAAACTGGTTTCCCTTGAAAAAAAGAAGAGTTAGAAAGGATCAGATAGAGGTGTTTAAGATTGTAAAAGGGAATTGGTTGTGTTGATGCATCATTTTTTTAGAATGGTAAGAATGGTACGACTAGGGGACATGAGTATAAATTTTGGCATGGTAGGAGTGATATTCAGCTAAGACATTTTTATTTTAACAGAGTGGCTAACCTATGGAATGGGTTGCCCTCAACAGTGATAGATGCAAGGGAGTTTAGGTGATAGCTTGATGAATATTTGAAAGATAACACTGGCTTATACTTGTTGCTTTTATTTTAGAGTTTATTATACAAGATGAGATGGACTAAATTGACCAACGTGTACCTTTTGTTGTTCTTAACTTATAATTAAATGCAGCATGTGTAAAAAAATTCTGCAAAGTAGCTTAATGTGTTCATGTACCAGAAATATTTTTTAAAAGTAGCTTAATTTATCTTTGAAAGAGTTCTCAGAAGTAGCTTAAGGCATGTTATGAAACTTATTTTTACAGAACTATGTATCTTTGTTTGATTTCATTTGTTTGGAAGTTTGCCCCAAACCACATGAGAGCTACCTTTACTAGCAGTCTGTAATTTAGCAGGGATATGCGAGAGGAAAGGCAGCTATTCATCACCACTGACAATCAATTGTTGGGTTATTCTTCTGCCAAGGAATAGTGGGATTATTGACTGTCACATTGTAAAGCTTTCATGACTGAAAGGGTGACATGGATTTGAACCTCTAACACTCATACTGAGAGTTGAGCATCTTAACCATTAGGCCATGCCAGGCCCTACCATGTCTGTTATGGTTTAAATATCAAAAGCTGCCAAAGAATTAGAAATTAATAGTTGTATAACTTTTGATAAAAATAAATGGAATGTCACGTTTCTGTTTATTTTGATTTTCTCCTTAAATTGTCTATTTGTTTTTCATTTGAATGTGAAGAAGTAACATTTCAGATTTTTCTTTTGTTTTCCTTCATTCACTACCCAGGAGGACCCTTATGCAATACCAAGACTTACCAGGTTTATTGTACTTATGTTAATAGTGCATCAATTAAGCTTGTGGCTAATTTTAGCTCTAATATTCAGTTTTTATGTATGATCAATTTGGATGAAAAACACTGCATGTATAAATAAGTGGTTCTTGTGTTAAGCTTTTGGTTTTTTCATGCAACATACATTGGTTTTATATATCATTAACTAAGATAAGATTTATTGTGGTTATATTAGTAATCCTTAAAGTATGCTTGTGGTTCTTCTGTGTTGCATTATTTGGTTTTCTAGAGAAGAGAAGCATGGTCCTGCAGTAAGTCAGACAGAAACTATAGTTTTACCTGATGCTGACACAACCCAGGTAATAATTGATGAAGCAGAAACAGATGAATATGCCACTGTGTCAGCTGGTACATCTTCACCTGCAACTTCATTTGGTACAACTAAAAGAGACAATGACTGGAAGGGAGTCGATGAAGATAAGTCAGTGGTAGAACATGTGGAAAAACAATCACAAGGCAAATAGTCAATTTACTACTAGTAGTATTTATTGTTTTGTTTTCTGTGATTAAAAGTATATAATTAAAGACACTGATTTCACTTATTATAATGAAATTTTGAACTATGTTTTTTAATTGTAATATTTATTAATAGTATTTTACTTTCTTATTGACAGTTGCTTAAAATGTGCACTGCTAGATCATTTTTGATGTGCATAATACTTTTAAAAAAATTTCAGATGTGAAAACTCTTAAGAGGTGGCTTCATGTGACTTACGTGAAAACAATGGGTATATGGCAGGACATCAGTAATCTGATTTGGCAGTTCCTTGAGATTCATGTCATTAAAATTGTGTTATTTTCAGTTTTCTTCTTGGCAGTGTATGAAGTAAGTTCTCTTTTGTTTAAAAGAATAATTATCTACAACTACTATAGTAGTTACCATGTGGTCAATGTTTAAAAATAGCATGAAATATCACATATTTCAAAACTGATTGATTATTGTTGTTGATATAACTATTAAACTAAGATATATATGTATTTATAAGATACTACTTTGTTACCTAATACTATGAGAGAATGGGACAAGCATTGCTGTGATTTGATATCGTAGTATTTCAACTGGCCAGTGTTCTTTTGACCAAGAGTTATAATACTAATGGTGGTTTTAACGTGTAACTTGGTAGTTGAAATATCCACTTTCTCAATCAATCCCTTGAGTAACAAGAAAATGGTTCAGAAAAACACTTGAACTCTCAACCATAAACAGAATATAAAGGACAACAGGAGAACATTTATACTTTATCTAGTACTCAGAACCATTCAACTACCAATAGTATATGTAAATAATACACCAGATTCATGGAGTGGAAAACTTAGTCCAATGCTGAACAACACAATCACAGAAGTAATGAATAACAATGTAATTATTGGGATATATTCATTCTATCTTAAGCAAATTACTGTAATAAACACAAGAACTATATTTACAATTAATCACTTTAAATATCAAACAGAAATTTGTATATATATTATGGTAAATGATTGTAAATAGAAGGGAGTTTAAAAGTAGGAAAGTGAAAAAGGAAAACGGTATAGACTCACTTTAAGTAAATTTGGAAAAGTATCTAACTAGCTGTTGAGAAACATTAAATACTATAGGCTTAATTCTACACAAGTTGAATTATTCAAGCTGAGTAGAGTTTACTTAATAAGCAAATTTTCTTTAATAAATAGTTCCAAATCTGTGTGGCCTGTAGCCAGGAGATTGACTTTGCCATTCAGTAAATCATAGGTGATGGTTTCAAGAAAAGACTTTAGATATCCATGTAAAAAATTTAAATTTGTTGTCAAGAATGACATAGGAAGAGCAAATGTTAAAAGCTTTAGTAAGTAAACAAGTGATCAGATTACATATGTACTTGGAGGAAGAAAAATTGTCTAAGTGCTTGTAGAGATCTTTGAAAGGTCTCCAAGAAAGACGGACTATGGTTTTCCACAATTACAGTTATAAAATATGTGTTGGAATGACAATAATTTAAATATTAAAGAAATTTAAGTTCATGTATGCTCTATAGATTTAAAAAAAAAAGGTATTGTGAACATACCTTCTGTAGTTGATAGGTTTAAGTTCAAGCAGACAGTTTTCAATCTATGGTTGCTTATAGTGACAGAAGAAGGTATTAGCTAAGGTTGGGCTGTGATGTGACACCTTAAAAATGCCATCTGTCTGATCAAAAGTGCAATAATTGAATATAAAGTGAGTATTTAAAATAGAGTTTAAGAAGTTGTTTAAATTGTAAAAAAGTTACTAACTGTAAGCTATTTTAGAAAAGTTTATAGAGAAAAATGTTGATAGTTTCATTAATTAAAATGTTGGTAAAGCTCAAAGCTAGTTATAAAGTAATCTACCTGACTGTGAATTGAGGTGATCTTAACAAAGGTGAATGAGCCATAGAAAGTAAATTTGTTGTTTGTGAGAGATTGGGGAAAGGGTATTAATTGTTTGATCCGAAAAAATTAAACAAATCATTTGATATTACAAAATAAACCAAAAAAACATTGGCAATGGATTTCTGAACAGTTGGTGAACTTCCTTTTGTTAAATGAACAACTCATTTAAAAATGTCCCAATGTAAATATGCTCTGTGTCTTTAATCATATTATTTATAATGTATTTATAGCTAAAGACTGAATGATTTAGAATATTTTCTTTCATTTTACAGGCTTTCAGAATAAGTGTAACTGAACACATAAATGTCAAATGTGTGTCAGTAGCTGGAGTAGCTCATTAAATTGATAGTAAATTGAATAACTTATAGTTAGGTTTTGAATGAAAATTGAATGTAGAGTTTTATAAAAAGTATTGAAGAGACTGTGTCATCATTTTGATTGTTTTGTTTCTTGTATTTTAGGTTTCAGCTTTTCATTTGGTGTTTGTGATATTTGTTATTGTGGCCCTCCCTTTCCAAACTCTTCAAACATTCCTTTCTCACTGTTGTGCTGTCTGGGCCTCCATTTTGCTACTTACCAAGATGATCTATCAGCTGGAGTTTCTCAACCAGTTTGACTGGAAAGTGAACTGTTCTGTGAGTCATTAATGATGAATAAGTAACTTATAAAGTAACTGATAAAATTGTTTTTTTTCATGAGATTTTTTTCAGGAAATTGTTTCAAGTTTTTATACAGATAAGTATTGTAACAATTTTCAGCATTATATCTGTATGCTAGAGTTTTCCCATTCAGTTTATGGAACTACATGTACAGTTAAAAACTGTCTTGTTAAGTAGCAGTGCATGTAAATAGCAGGAATTCCTTTTCAATGATTGTAGCTAACATTATAGAGAAGGTCCACCAATGACATATAAAAAGCAAGAATTCTATAATGGATGATTTTAGCTAACACTATGAAAATCATAAGGTCCTGCAAATCCTGATAACAGACAGAAACTGCCAAAAGTGAAAATGAACTATGTGATCTAAGTAAAATAAAAATTTGTGGCTTCCAATGAGTAGCCAAGTTATAGATTTATTGAATTTATTTCTAAAGAACAACAGCATTTAACCCTTTTGCTATGAACTAAGCATAATATACACAAATTCATATATATATTTGCATGTGTTAATTATTTGCACTATAACATTTGATACAGCCTGTGTATCTTCACAAAATTTGGTACACGTTTAGTAAAGATTACAAGTATATTATACACAAAAATCAGGTTTTTAATCAAATATTATACTAAAGATACATTTATGAAAATAGTCTTTTTTGTTACTAGTCTGAGTGTGGAGTGATTTTGTGTTATGATAAAAAAAAACTTTTCTTCATTCCCAAAATCTCAAATATCATTTGCATAATTACCTAAACCACCTAAATACAATTTTGAATGTTTGTTTTCAAAAAGATTTTATATTTAATGTTATTTTCTGTACTCTAACTATGTGGAGTCTGTCACTTGATCAACCTTGTAACTGTCGGAAAAAAATGAGGAAAGAAATATAAATTATGCTTTTTTGTGCTAGAAAGACTGTATATTATAACATGAAAATATAAAAGTTTAGCCTAATTAACTTAAGTCTTCTAACACTATGTACAAACCTATATATTTATTATTTTTTATTATATTGACCTTCCAGTCATGCCTAGTTATCATTACATACTTTGCATTGACACAGTGCATGTGCACTCAGGTCATGCATTGAATGAAACAGATGTCTACTCTTCCCCATCTTGGCTGTGTTTTAGTGGACTAGTATTTTGTAATACATAATCACATTTCAAGTATTATACATTATATATATGTATATAGATTATTACTATTTAGAAATAAATTATTAAACTTATTTGTCTTAAAATATAGAACAATAAATCAAGAAGTAAAGCAAACTATTATCTTTTCTTATTATGACCCTTGTAGTCAAATTTTGCTGGACGTAGGTTGCTGAGGCTTTTAAACAAACTTTTTTTTAGCTTTTATATATATATTGAACAACCAAAAAATCATAAATAACTTTACTGATATCATAGATTCCACTATAATTTATTAATCTTAGTAATTATGATGTATTTATATTTTAAAAAATATGAAACTTTGAGCAGACTAAATACACAACCTACCTTCTTGAAATCTTTATTTGAAAGAATGTGGTAGCCTTCCCTTCTGGGATCAGGGCTGACCTTGCACGGTGGCTCAACAGGGATGTAACTATGGTCAGAGTTCCCATTCCTCTGTTTCATCCTGATGCTTTTCTGGTCAGTTGGGGATCTTCCCTTGTATCAGGGCGGATTTGAGGCAAGGATCAGTTGTGGAAACTACATTCCATATCAACCTTCTTGAACTTTTGGTTGTTTGTTGGGCTACTTGTTTTACTTCTGCTTATCTGAGAGCTGACATTGATGGTTTATTCTGACAGTTCCACTCTCATCGGCTATATCACCAAACATTGGGAACGAGGTACAGATCTCCTTGTTTTCTGTTACTCAACCTCCTGTACTGAACCCATGGTTGCAATGTATCCATCTTAACATATAATGTTTCAGAAATTATGAATCTGGTGGTCGACTGCATGTCTCTTCCCAACGTAGTTCTACTTATGGAGTGGTCCCTTCATCCTCAAGTATTTCAGTGAGTTTGATCTTATCAAGGGACATCACATATAGATGCACTTGCTACTCCATGCAATGCCAAACTACCTTTCTTTTGGTATCCTCTTTCACACTCTTCAGCTCTGAGGGTGGATGCATTCAGTCAGGAGGGTATGGACCTTACCCTCTATATGGCTACTTCTTCTTAGAGCAATCTTCAGAGTTATTTCCACCATCCAGACCACTGATTGTTATGTTTTGTTAGTTGATCCTTATTGGCTGGCTCAGCTTTGGTTCCCTCTGCTTTGGCCTTTACTTCTGTCCAGGTTGCTCCTTCAACAACTGCAATGAGACATATTACATCTGGATGTCACCAAACTCTGTCTTTATATGTGGCTTTTGTCTGGTCCATTGCTTCTGCATGTGGACTCACTCCTTGTTTAGTGTCTTTCTTTACCCATACCATTTGGGTTTCCTCATTATTCAGGTACTAGAAATGTTGATTTACCTTCAGATAGTGGTTCTTTTGCTGTGACTTCCATCCTTCCTGTCCTTCTGTTCCTTATCTGTTTCAGTTCTTTACTTGGTTGTTGATCCAGGTCTGTCTGTGTGAACAGTTATTACTTATTGAGTTGCTCTATCAAATACATTCTATTTTTACCAATTCTGTAAAGCTTTCACCTCTCCTATTATTTTCCACCTTTTCTTTTCTCTGGTTTGTCCTCTATGACCTTTCATCTTTGCAGATTCATGTTCTTTCTAGTTCTCCTTTTGAGCCCATTTTTACATGTGTCTTGTAGCATCTTTCTCTTAAGAGTTATTTCCTTGTCCTGGTATGTGGTTTTTATCATTCTGATGTTTATGCACTTAATATTTCCCATATCCTTTACAATTTTTTTATGTTTTATGTTATCCTTTATTCAAATCAGGCTTTTCTAACACAGCTATTGCCCATGAAAGTTGTTTTGCCTTTTTTCCATTTCCTTGCTATCTATTTCCAACTCATACTGAATTCAGTTATGGATCATCTTCTCTGTCCTGTGCATTCCATGCATTGTTATGTGTCTTGTACTGTTTACCTTTGTTGCTCCTTTTTTTACCTATTTATACTCTGGAATTCATCTGTTTCCTGTTACTATTTACTTGCTGAGTTCAGCAAGTCATATGGCTTATGTATTTTGAATTTTCCATGGAAAATCACTGGCTGCCTCTCCCTATTGATCTGTGATTCTTACAATTTAGGTGTTTCTGCTTTTCATAATAGGAAATCACAGACATCCATTGCACTGTCTCCAGTGTGTCATTTCTTGGACTCCCCAACTCATATTCTTCTCCTCTTCTCTTTTTTTCTAGTAGGCCACGGGAATCCTTACTACTCCATTTTTCAATTAATGGAAAGGTAGACCATGGAGGTTTACTTCTGAGAGGGGTTTCACAATGAAAGAAATCAAACTCATAACTTATAACTACCCACTCTGTGACAAGAGAGCTGTCATGAGTATAATTATTGAATAAGCAATAACATACGATTCTGGATCCAAGGCACTTCCATTGGTTGTTTTCTGCTGAGATGGACTACACTTGTAATAATCTGATATATCCAAAGGTGCTGTATCCAGCTGTTTTTTGGCTGGCTGGACTTCACTTGGCCATAATACTATATAGCCTCAATGCTTCCCCTGGATGTTTTTTGCCCAGGTTGATCACAGTTACTGATCTTAAAACTTATGAAAGGTGCTCCCAGTGCTGCTTTTGCCCAGATGGATTACATTTGGCATAATCTGATATATCCTAAGGCACTTCCTCTGGATATTATTTGTCCAGGTGGACTGCCCTTGGTATATTCATGTAGAGTTGATGGTCCTTTAGCCCTTACCACTTATAACTGTATCACATTATCAGTCACCTTACTATGACTTATTATTCTTATATCATACCGTGTGTAAACAAATAATGAACCATCTAGTGATTTTGAATTATTAGGTAAAATGTTATCTCACTGTTTATTTATGGTGCTTTCCCTGTTGTTTTTTTCTTCCTCTTTTTTGAATGGGAAGATTGTTCTTGTTGCTTTCAATATCCAAGACAAGAAATGAGTGGACTTGATCTAGTGTGCCCTAGAACTCTTCCCTTGTACACAAGTTTTCTTCAGTGTGGGATTCTAGGTTTGGGTGATTAGAGATAATACAATTTAGGAATTTAATATTTTTTTTCACTGAACATGTATTTCTCATAAGTACTTACCTCATCTCACCCACTTCCCACCTGTTCTCTCCATTGATATGTTGATATCTCAATTTGTAACTGCCAATTTGAGAACATGAAAGCCGTGCTATAATAGTATAGATTGCACTTTTATAAGTGATGCAGTAGAAGATAATCACAATATGCATGTGTTCTGAAATGGCACAAAAGTAAAGGGGTATAAAAGATGTTTTAATAGGGCAAATCAGAATGAAGATAGGTTTGATGAGCAAAGGTAAGAAGATATCTGGAAATACATTTTCAATGTGGAAAATCTTAACTTTAATATCAACACAGACATTTCTCAGGATGATATCTAGGACACTCAACTTGCAGTACGTGGGCCATCAACTTGAATTCCAATTATTGAACATCTTCTTACCTTCATCCATGGGACATTATAATGCTTAGTCCCACTATCTGTCAGTAAAAGAGTAGCCCAAGAGTTGACAGTGGGTGGTTTTAAATATCTGCCTTCCCTGTAAGCATGTCATTGCTAAATTATGGATGATTAGCCCAGATAGTCCTTAAGTTGCTTTGGTTAAAATTCTAAACAAGTAAACTCAATATGGTTCCATCTTCAGTATTATTATATGATTTAAATTGTAATTTTCATTGCCTCTGTTTGCATAATAACTTTTAACATATATTATACACAAGATGGAATCTTATGTGCTCTAAACTTTCAGTGTTTTTACAAAACAAATCTTAATTTTATACAGTACAAATTTCCTTACAGTTTAACAGTATGGTTTAAACTGTTTTATAATTTTCATTTTCGTCTTCTCCATTTTAAAGTATCAATACTTATTTTTGTATGTGGTTTAGTATCTTTGTTTAACATACTGTTTAACAGTATGGTTTAAACTGTTTTATAATTTTCATTTTCGTCTTCTCCATTTTAAAGTATCAATACTTATTTTTGTATGTGGTTTAGTATATTTGTGATACAAAAGTGTTTTACTTAATAAGACTAGTTAAAAAGAGTGCATGTTTATGTGAAATTCAGATCTCCAATAACTATTCAACTCCAGATTTGAACTTACCAATGTGTTGATGTGAAAATCTGGTTGAAAGGCTAAATTGTCAGGATGCCGACTAGTTTTGACACAGAAATGCAAAATATATGTATGAGGAATGTGGAAACAATTAAAATTAAATAATATAAGTTAGAGTTGTTTAGTAAACATTTGAAGCTGTTAGTTTATGATCTAGAGATCTGGTTTAGATGTCATGTGCAACACTTCATTTGTGTGAAATTACTGTTTTTCAGGGAAAAGAGAAGCTATTTGTTATTTAAGCACATTGAAGGGCATGATGTGAGAATCCCACTCAGATGTTATGTAAATAATAATATTATGTTCTGGTTTTGTCTTTCAAAATATTTGACAATTCTGAATTATTGTTCTAAGTTGTAAAATGTTATTTGTATTAGTTAGGGTCCAAGCTTATGCAAGTTACAGAGTTCTTGTGTTTTTTGTTTATTTGTTAATTTGAGCAAAACATTCAATATTAAATGCATAAGTGTATTGCTTATTGTATTTTTTGAGAGACTAGATGGAATTATGTTTGTTAATTATTTTGTTTAAGATGTACTGTTAATGAGAGTCTTTACTGAATATATCTTGCTAATTACCTCAACAATATTACAAATGGTAATTTATTTTGCATTCCAAATATCTTTTAAGGATATTGTAAATAAGCTAACTATCACCTCAGTTTTTAGGTGATCAGTTTGTGTGTTTGTGTGTGTGTGTGTGTGGAACTAAGTTTTTTAAAACAAACACCTAAGAAACAATTTTTATAAAGTAATTTACTGAGTACGAATGACTTGTTGAAATACCCTTACAATTAACCAGAATATTATTTAAACTGATGTTTAAACCTTTGATCATTTTGTACAGTTTCTAATATTTAATGAATGTTAAAAACAAATTCAGTTTGAGGTATTTTTATTGTTATTATTTTTTTAGGGACTTCTATTTGAAGTAAACGTTTATAATTTAATTTTCATGATGTATAATTCATTATTTTTGTTTATACTGGATTGGCTCATATAAAAGTGATCTAAGCAACCTAAATAATTAATAATTTCAGGTTGTGAATGATTATGGTCAAAATTCTAGTGAATTTCCTTCTCCATTCAGTGAAACTATCGACAATAGAGTTTGGATTGGTCTCAGGAAAACAAGTAGTTTACTTGTTTATTGCAAAGTAAGTAGTATTTCATTTCTACTTTATCAACTGTAACTTAGTTATTCACACTTCAGATTATCTCATTGCTATTACTGGTAGAAAATTAGAGCAGACTAATTTTATGTTTCCTTTTGTATAGCAATTCATTCTTTGCTTTATAAGGGACAATTTCTATCAGATTACTGTATTAAAAGAAACAGTTTAATAATGTGATGTTCTTTGTTCTCAGAAATGATAGTTTTAGAAGAGTTAGGCAGTTGGTAGTACTTACTAATCAATTAATTTCTGACTTATGTAATCAAGTGTATTCAGTTAATCAGTTAGTACAGTGCTCTTCAAACCTTGATACATACAAACAAAGAAAAAAAGATTGACAGAATGTTCTGCCAGCCAGTTATCTTCCTTCTAATCAACAGTTTAAAACACTATAATTAACAAGGTTACAACTGGGCAGAGCACAGATACTCCATTAATATCATATAAACATAGCAGCAATATTTCTGTTACTTGGATAGATACAATAATGAAAACAGTAATAACTGGAAACACTAATTTTGATTAGTTCATTAGTGTGTTTATGGCAGTCAATTTCATTGTAATTTCAATTAATTGGTCATTGAAAGAATTGAAAATATTAATACTTGGAAACAAAATTTTGCTTAGTAGATCTAACCATCATTTCAGTAAATCAGTTAGTTTACTGTATATTTATTACTGTATATTTATCACTAATTGATGCTTATAGGTAAACAATTAAGTCATCTAGTTCTTGAAATGCATAACAATACTGCATTGTAAAAGTCAGGTTAATTATTCTTGAAATATATTGATTGTCATTGAAAACATTATAGCTTTATGTTACAGATTAATGCATTTCTATGTTACAGTTATAAAACAATGTTATCTAAGTATTCCTCCTAATCTCTAAGCTCAGGCTGGGTGAAGAAATACTCCTTTCCATTGTTTAAAATTACCAGTATGATGTTTTTTAAGGAGAAAACAATTGCAGGAGTAATTACTTCAATAAAACAAACATTAGTGAAATAAATTATCAACTTTAAATAGCATATGAAAATGCAAAACCATTATACAGTTAGATTTCTTGAAGGTCAAGGAAGACTCTTCAAAGTTAATAGCTAAAAGTATGAAAATTTACATTCCTTTTAAGCAACAAAGGGTGTGATAGAGCAAGTAGATTGCAAGGGATTATAGCTTTCAGATAATATTTTTATAATTATGTTAACTTTAGAATCATGAAAGCTGTAAAACAAAAAATATATCCAGTTAATTTTATAGTGTTCGACTCCACCAACTTTTAAAAAATCTATTATTTTACAATGTCTCAAGTATAAATAAGTAACAAACATTTTGTACAAACAACACAGATTTACAGATATCTATGCAGATGGAAAATATGAATATTTATACCCCCAATATAAAAGTTACTGCAAAGGCAGGAGGGGTTAAATTTAGGGTTAATAGGTTTATTTTTAAATGTATCTATAACAAATGCAGCTTGTTGCACGAAGAATGGTGTATATTGGCTTCTTTAGCTGACATGCAAGATAATTTCTGTTTATCATTTTCAAAAACATTTTAGAAAAGGCTTCCCAATAGATGCACTTATCATGATTGTCATTCCACAGTTGCAATTAATTGTACTCCCTTCAAGTGAAAATAAATAGGTGCCCATAACTCCAAGATTTTCAAAGTTTATATGTCAAAATATTTGCTCATTTTTCATTGCAATATTTTATAGGCTATGTTTTTTTTATAGCTTTGTAACATTGGGCTATATGCTGTGTTCACTGAGGGGAATCAAACCCCTGATTTTAATGTTGTAAACCCAAAGACTCACCATTGTCCCAGCAGGGAACATTGTACCTATGTCAGGAAAAGTAAAGTAATAAAAGTAGATTTAGCTAGGAAAACATTCAGCATACATGCAATACCTTAGAAATTCCTTCTATAATTGCCACTTTCTTTCAATGTTTAGACTGTTGCTTGTGTGATATTAAATTACAAAATGTTAATTATATTACATTAAAATATTTTGAATATTCAACCACAGCCAAAATAAAGTTGCAATGAAATGGAATGTATCAGAATTACATTTGGACATTGTTTGGTTTGGTATTTAGTGTAATGTCACTGAAACTTGAGTGCTATTGGGAAAGATGTGTAATAGCATTTTCTTAAACAAAATATTCATATTCTCAGATAATAAATATGTATTTAGATCAGAGATTTAAAATTTCCAAGGCAAGGATATCCCTGTACTTAACACCATTGGAAAACAAAGGAATATGAATGAACTTGTGTAACCAGGACCATCTAGAAAAACTTTAAACAATTCACTGTAAGCAAAGTGAAACATCTAGTAACAGGTGAGAATTCTTTTACACAGTTAGTGGTTAAAGCCATCAAAATGCTTTAGGCAATGGTATGCAACATAATAAAAAAGTATATACATATGGAAAAGTGAAAAATGTTATGTATACACAAGTTACTTTAACAACATGTCAAAGAAAGGAAAACTGACTTTAGGAAACTGATGAACTGTACGTAGCTGGACAAAAATGATAGAACATGTTGACATTCCATGAAACAATATTCATACTTTGATAACTACAACAACTCTCATGCCATTTGTTACTGGTCAGTATGTGAAAATATTTTGCAACATTTTGTGTACTTTTTTTCTTTTGCTGTATCCAGCAGCGATAATAATTCAGAGGTCAAAATAAACTCAGCTTACCATCAGACCAATGTTATGTACCACACAAAAATACCAGTTTTGTATGGGAACAAGGCCAACATGGTATGGGTTCATCTAGTTAAGGCTTTTTTTCATACCTCCCATTCAACCCTCACATACATACCTTAAACACCTAAAGGACAAAATAGTATCCTTTCTGTTCTATGGAAATAAATATCAGTAAAAATCATTTGATGCAGTGACTGTAGGTTTTTGTGGATCTGACCATTGAAATAAACAGCCAAATACAATTTTCTTCATACACTAGATGGATTAGTGGACTGACAGCCTTATAATGGAAACTTTTGCAGTTAGAACTACATTGCAAAATTACTATCAGGATACACAGTTGTCAGATAAAGCATGACCAGATATAGCCACATAACATAACAAAATGTTAAGTGACTTATTGGCCCATCTAGGTTGGCTCATCCTTTGAGCTAAACCAAAACTATAAATAAATTAATTTAAAATGTAAATAAAAATCTTAAACTCAAATTTGTCCCCCAGTGGCACAGTGATATGTCTGTGGATTCACACCATGAGAATCTGGATGTTGATACCCATGGTGGAAAAAGCACAGATAGCCCATTGTGTAGCTTTGTATTAATTATAAACAAACAAACTCACTTAAATTTTCTCCCACCACAACTGAAGAAACCCATTACAGAGATCATTCACCCTGTCAAAAAGCTAAAAGTAGCTTAGCTGAAGATTATTCCTAGCCTGCTCAAATTTATATTTGTGTCTTACTATTCTTGTCGTTAAGTATGAAACAAAATATTATGCATCAGCACCACCAATTTTCTGTATAATCTTAAATATCTCTATCAGATTCCCACTTACTCTTCTGTTTTCATGAGAAAACAATTTCAAAAATTTTAATCTTTCCTCATATGACAACTCCTCAATCCAAGGCACCATTCTAGTAACCCTCCTTTGAACCCTTTCAAACAATTCAATGTTCTTTTTTAAGATAAAGAGCATTTGACAGAACACAGTGCTTTAAATGTAGCGTAATCAGTAACATATACAATGAAAGTATAAACTGTTTTAGATTTGTATTCAGTATTTCTGAAGATAAAACCTAAAATTGTATTTGCTCTACCACTAGTAACAGCACACATCTTGGATGGCTTTAGAGACTGATCAACCATTCTATCAAAGCCCCTTTCCTTCATAACACTGTTAAAGTTATTCCCATCCAAATTATATTTATAATTCAAATTATGATAACCAACATGCATTATCTTGCATTTATCATAATTAAAACCCATGTGTTATTTATTTGCACAACTTAATAAATTATCTAAATCCATTTGTTAATCAGCAGCATCCTTTTCACAGTCAACAACACATTAATATCTTAATATCATCAGTGAAATTTAAGTAATTTGTTGACCATTCCTTCATCTATGTTATTGATACAAATCAAAAAGAGACTGAGTCCTGAAGTACCTCACATGTGACATTAATCCAGTTTGACTGAATTCCATTTGTAACAAATCTCTGCTTTCTTCCATTCAGTGACACTTCTATCCAATTTGCTAACTTATCTCCCACACCTATAGAGATATGTTTACAAGCCTTTTATATGGAACCTTGTAAATACATTCTGAAAATCCAGATAAACCAAATCTACACCCTTACTCTCATCTACATGAGCAGTACCATGTTCAAACAATGTTAAAAGATTTGTAAGGCAATATTTTTCCTTAGTGAATCTATATTGGCTATCCAATAAGATTTTAAAGTTTGTTAAATGACATTGTAAAGCATCTTTTATCAGGTTTTCCAAATTTTTTTCATAACTTATATTTACTTTAACAATTTTCATTACTTCCTTTGTAAAGAAGTGTTATATTAGCAAACATTTATTTCTCTAGTACCTGCCCAACTAAGGATTTACAAAAAATATTAGCAAGTGACATGCATATTGAATCTTTAAAATCCTTTTCAACTCTTGGGGAAATATTATACAATAACTAAATAAATAAGGAGTAATTTACTTATAGTAGTAATATATGGTTATTTTGTAATCCTTCATTCTTTAATTACTGTTGAATATATGACTTATAATCCTCTTTGTAATAATTGTCAGACATATATTTTATTTTCTTTGATACATCACTCACATATTTGTTTATTTACATTGTGTAAAGTTGAGCTTTTCTTTGGCTCCAATTCCTGAATTTTTCTCCACATGATCTAAATTTCTGGTTTCATCAGTTTTAGTTAATTTTTACTTACTAGAAGTTAGTTAATGCATGTATTATTATTTTGTTTTCCTACTCCCTTCTAGTTCTTTGTGACATATTCAAGAACACAATAGTGTTTTATATTCTAATGTTACTATTGTTTTCCTTGGTTCCTTTTATCTCACTTGAGTTTGGGGGTTCATGTGTCTTGTCCCCTCTCTGAATTTCTATCAACATGCTTTCACCTTTCAAGGTATGGCCGTCCTTGTCAGCCTTTTTCTACTTCTCTGGCTTGTTTGGTATCAGGTTTTGTTGGGAGGAGACATGCTACTTGTAATGGTTTGTCTCCCTACATCTTTCCTTTAGGAATTCAGTGTGTCTCTGTTTTTGCATAATACAGTTTTGGGACCTGTTTTACTTCTTTTAGGTCCTGTATGAAGGTGGCTATCTTGCTTAGTTCCTTTTTGTTTTTTATCTCGAAATTCTCATTTTTTTCCTGTTTCTCTCATGCCTGTCTTGGACATTGACTGAAGTATGATTCATTGCATGGTGGGATCAAATCCCGAGAGTGGGTTTCCTTCTTTTGTTGACTTTTGGAATATCTCCTTTTCTGTTCCTTGGATTATATGGGTTTTTCTGAGTTTGGATCTATTCACTACCAGTGACTATCTCCTTAATTATTGTTTAACATTCCTTTCCTTCCTTTATGGGATCCTGCTTGGATTTTCACATGTTGTTGTTGGAGTTTTCATTTAACATAGTAATTGCATTTCTTCCTGTCTTCTTTCTGTTGCACATGGAGGGAGGGATATTTTTATGTTTGGGATTCCCATGGATCCTTTTTGTTTTTTCATGAATAGTCATAAAACTTTGCTGGACGTCTACCATCTTTCTAAGAATGATTAGTTTCTGGCTTCTTCTTGTCTTTAGTCCACATCAGTTTGCTTCTGGAGGAGACATATTGAATGGCTTTGTTCTTCAACAGAAGAACTTGGGTATTTTATTCCATTCTTAACATTAGTTAGTCATTTCATTTTCCAATCAGTATCCAGGATATGGAGTATTTAGTCTTCAAGTCTCTTTCCTGGCTACCTTGAAAAGTTCGGTCTCTTTTGGGGATTTGTGCCTCATTGGTTGCTCTCAATCAATCCATGACCCTTGCTCATTATCTTTAGTGGGTATTCCTCAAGTGATGGCACTTCTACTCAGATTCCTTGGTTCATCTAGTTGTAATTCACTCTTTACATTGGTCCAGTGTTGTTTGGTGGTTGGACAGCAGTTATCATGTGGTGAGTATTCATCTTCTACCTCCTTTTCAGGTCTTTTGTCTTTCATTGAATCTTCTCTTGTATGTTGGAGTATGTGCTGTGAATATTTGCAGATACTAATCTTTGGTGTATATTCATGTTTCTTTTCTCAGTTTTGTTGCACTTCATTGTTCCTAGAGCTCCATCTTTTATCTTCCATCTGTAGTGAAAGCAGGTAGTTTCAGTGTTTTTCACTGAATTACAAGAAGTCTCACACTTCTGCAAGTGGGTGTACATTCTGGTTCCTTTGTTTTTATAACTTTTGGGCCTGCATAAGAAGGATACTGCTCTTGGCTTGCATTGTTATCAGTGCTTTGAATGTAGTTGCAGGTTGGTTTTACCATGTGCACAGGGTCATTTTCATGGAAAGGTTTCTTCATTCTCCAGTTTTAATGTAGTTATGCTGTTATCTGGGCATTCAGCACATGGATACATTTGCCACACATCTGGATGACATCCTCCTGTCTATCTGGTTTCTGGATCTTTCTCCTATGACTTTGGGTTTTTTGTTGTTTGTTTTTCTAGAATGGAGGGTCCTTCTGTGCAGTTGAGATGTTCCACATCCTCCAATTTTCAAGTGGTTATGCTGTCATCTAGGCACTCAGCACATGGATGCATTTGTCATTCATCTGGATAACATCCTGCTGTCTTTCTGGTCTCTGTGTCCTTAGCCCATGACTATGGGTTGGGCTTCCTTTTAACTAGTATGAAGAAGCTTTCCATATGGTTGAGATGTTACACATCCTGCTTTTAATTCTGGGTGAAGATGTTTTTTTCCCTTCTCTTACAGTTGAGTGTTTCTTATTCCTTTCCTACTCATAATACCAGCATCAGGAGGAATTACAGTTGAAATTAACACACTGACCCATAATCCAAGGCTCAGTTTGGTATCATTTTTAGTCTCCTACAGATGATCTGGAAATTTGGCCAGTGATTGCCATTTGCTTACTTCCTAATTGCATTTCTGGTTGCTTGCAGTACAGCACTCTGTTTACATGTGGTTGGAGTTAATATATATCTGTTTTTCACAGTCCACTCATCCTGGCCATATTATATTGTATATACTCAACTGATCTTTTGGCACTGTCCCTACCTTGTAATACCAAGGATTGGATATGGAACCTTGTCTCTCTGGTTGTGGTTGGGAAGAATGTTGCTCCATTGTTTCTGATGCTTTAATTATTGAATTGGTTCTCAGTGCCTCCTGTTTCACAATACTTCACTTCCAGGGGAAGGGCATACCTGTTCCAGAAATGATGCAGTTTACTTCATCTGTGCTTTTATTCAATTACTGAATATAGCTGTTTGATTCCCTGTAGATTCTTTCCATAGGAAGTCTCTTATTTCTGTGTCACACCAGTCCCTCCACTTTCTCAGTGTAAGATTTTGAGGTATATATTGTTTTGGAAGATATCGTTTTTCTACACTAAAAATAGATTTCTGATAGATTGTATACCTCCTTTCATACACTTCTCACCATTCCTCTCTACTTCTAGTGTTTTTGTATTTTATGATGTGTTTAATATCAAAATTAAGGTATACAAAATGTAATACAGCCAGCTGTTACAGGAGTGTGTTGGGCTCCTATTGGTGGAGGATGTTGCATATACTATACATGCTAAATGAACAGCTTGAATAGAAGAGGTATTTTGCTAGTGACTCAAAGGAAAATAACATTTTTTAATGCATTAGAGGGCATATGAAGAGGAGAAAAGCTTTTGTGTGAGTAGAGGTAGGTATCTATCTGAAATATTCTCAGTTATTTACAAACATAACATCTAATAAGTCACCCATCTTATAATAAGTAAATACAAGCCTTTCTTTATCATTCTTCAAGGGCTCTATTTCTATTCTAACATTTTGTTTGCTGTTGATGTATTTGAAGAAATTCTTGTTGTGAATTTCTTTTTTTTTCAGATCTTCTGCCAATCTTTTGTCATTTTTTGATGTTCTAGTTTCCTGTTTGACCAGCTTTCTTGATCATGTAATATTTTAGATCTCCTGTCATACCAGTCAATTGAAATTTATTAAATTTTTAATGCTTTTTCCTTAATTCTCTCTCATATACCTTGTGTGAGCTAATCAGGTTTTATACTTCCAGTCACCTTTTCCTTTCTATAAAAAATATGTTTATCTTGAATATTTAAAAATGTACCCTTAAAATATTTTAGATTTGATCAGTGTCACTGAATAATTCAGCTGTCCAATTTGCAAATAATAATTCTTGTTGAATCTTTTTAAGATTTATGTTTTAAATTTGTAAACAAAAATATCATTATTTGTTATCTCCATATGCAGCAAAGCATTGATCCTAATAGAACAACAGCCACTTGCACTCAGATGTTCCCCAGTTTCCACACTCAACAATTTATGTATTAGAAGTGAGTAATAAATCCAAACTAGCATTGTTCCAGGCAGATTCTCTGACACAATTAAGTTATGCCATCTTTATTTAACTGCCTTTATCATCCCCTTATACTTATTAACCAGGTATTCTGACCTACCTTTCTCATAACATCATAAGAACAACAAAATCTGCATCATTGCTAGTTCTCTTTATTATATCACTTGCTCTTTCAGTTATATCCTCCATCTTTGTCCTAGGATAGCACAATATAATTCTTTTTTTCCTCTTTACTCTACAGACTATTCTATCCACATTTCTTCTCAATGAATCACCTGTAACCATTGCATCTCTTAAATGTCTCATTCATATCTTTCTTGTTTTCCTTTACACCAACAGTTACTGATCTACAAAAGCCAATGGCTGAAATTTGTTACTCAATACAATAGGCTCATTACAATTAAATCCACTACTTTTTGAATTAATACTACTCTTTTTGGGCCTGGCATGGTCAAGTGGTGAGGATGCTCAACTCACAATCTGAGGGTTTCAGGTTCAAATCCCTGTCCTAACAAACATGTTCATTCTTTCAGTCATGAGAGCATTATAATGTGACTCTCAATCCCACTATTCATTGGTAGGTGTGTGGTGATAAGTAACTGCCTTTCCTCTCGTTTTGCATTTTTAAATTAGAGAAGGTTAGTGTAAATAGTCATTGTATAACTCTGCATGAAACCCAAAACAAACAGTATTATTTCTAACTGTATGAAAGTCATTATTAGCAGATATATTCCTTGAATTCAGAAGTTTAAACCTCTCTTGAAATGTTGCTGCTTTTCCCCACAGTCTATTCTAATTCTAGTAGAATCAGTAGGTAAAGAAAAGTTTAGACTTCAATTTCTTTCCAACCTACAAATTATACTTACAATTTGCACATATTGAATACTAGCTTCTTTTAAAGTACATACCAGTCCCAAGTTCTCAAATAAAACCTACTCACCCAGCGCACCTAACAAACTGTGAATGCTTATCTCCTACACTGAGTCTTATCTATTGCATTTCTAGCATGAAAGTAAATATTCAGTACCATTAGCATGGACTGTAACAAGATGGTGAAGCTTTGAGATCATTTTATTATAACGTCCTCAAATTTCTGTGTACATAAAAATAAAATTTTTCATTCTAAATATTTCAGTTATAGCTTTTTGTAAATGCTTTGAAGGGGTAATGTTTTTGAAACTTAATAATTTAATCAAAAACTGATTTTATGTCTCATGAAAGACATGGCCTAGTGAGTAGAACCTTCTTGAAAGTTTAGAAAACAGTTTGACTAGTATAAAATGAAGTTAAGCAAGGGCAGACTTGTAAGTCTGTTAGTGAGTTATGTTGCATCTGAAGGTATTATAGTGAGAGATTTGATTTAATTTGTTTGTCAATAATTCAGTGTTGAGTTCATGTGTTTCACACATACTTTGAGAAATATTATGTTTTTAACAGGGCAAGCAAATTAGAAAGTAAATTATAATAATTCTTTATCCTCTACTGTAAGTCTATACCTATCAGTGAACATCAGTATAGCTGACTTTTAGAACTTGAAGTTGAAAATTAAAATAAGTTTTTTTTTGTTGTTGTTGAGTGGACTGGACTTTGATTTTTACTTTTACCAAATTATCCAAAACAATCCATCTGACAATAGAAATTGCTAAAACATTTTGACTTGAGTCTGTAACATAATATATAAGACAATTCAGTGGTAACTGTAACCTGTTGTGTAAAGAATATTAGCTTTAAAAAATCAAGAACTGTGACTTTGCATTATTACCTTTAAAAGAATCAAAGACATGAAAAAAAAAAACAAGACGTGTATACTTTTGGCCCAATTATAGGTTATTGCTATTTTTTATATTAATTAAACTTGCTCCAATCTTTAGTTATAAGTTTACAGAATTCAGAAAGGGTAATGATTTTAATTTGTTTTAAATATTATTGTTATAAGTTTATAATGTTACCCTCTACAGTATATGTACAAATAGTGGCAGTTTGATTTATTAGAATCAGTTAAAATACATGTGAAATATTTCTGATCAACTTAAAACTGCTATACTTCTGCATTTGAAGAATAAAGTATTGTCCAATAAAAAACAGCTTGCAATAGTGTCTATAGTTGTGTAGTTTTTCTTGTATTATAGGGTTACATAGGTGTGATTTTCGTTTTGAGCCTCCAAGCTGTGGTAAAGATTCGTCAGAAATTACATCGCTACCACAGAAATGAAGATGAACCTCAAGAAAAAGTGATGTTTCCAGGAGTTACACGTGTTCAAGCAGATGAAGGATTATTGGAGTGCATAAAGTTTCTTTCCAACTACATTTTCTATAAGTTTGGAATTGAGGTGAAACAGTTTTGTGTTATACACAGTAGTTGTTCATTATAATTTATGTAGTTCAGCCTTATGATCATTGTTAATATAGGAAGCAGTTTATCAAGAACTAATTGAGTCTAACAAAGTTCATTAACTGCAGTATTGTAATTGCTGCACTACTTTTTGAGTCTTGCAAAATTTGTTAACTAAGCAAATGAAGCCTTTCTGTCATAAGTCTCATAATGTTCATTAATACAGAAGCAGTAATCCCTCTATCATTAGCTAAGTGTCACAAAATTTATTAACACAGAAATTGTAATCCTTTTATTATTAATTAAGTTGTGGAAGTGACGTGTTTTTAAAAAAGCTTTTATTATACAAAGTTCTGTAACTTGAACTTTATTTTCCCATTCACTCCCATGTTATTAGTGTAGTTCATTCTTAAGGAAATTTTCTGGTGTGCAAAAGTAATAAAATCACACACATTAATCTAAGAAAACATTTTTAAACAAATATTAAATGTATCTGGGAAAGTTTAATTAAATTTTATATGGGAAGGAAGAGGGAGATTCAATACTCATACTGTTGTGTGTCTCTCCCTGTAAATCATCATAATTTTGACAAAGAATGCATGAAATGTTGCTTGCTGTTTCTGCTGCATCCTTTCCTTGTAGCAGTGCCCTACTTTGTGTTGTCCTCTTGTAACTTTTAGGCTGGATTCATGGCTAAGACCATTAACACTAAGAATTTCCACCACTTCTTCTATGATGGCAAATGATTAGAGTATATGGCTGGTAGTCAGCTGAAATTGCAAGGGTGGTATTTCAATAACAACCTCCTCATCTGCAGCTGAGTTTTGTTCCAACATCATCAGCTCCTCATTCAACATATTTGTGACTTCAATAACTCAAATAGGTCATCATTGATGATATCTTCAAAACCAGCCTGTCTTGCAAGTTCCTCATATCTTGGTGAACTCTCTTAGCACTTTCTGCTTGGGGAAACCCTGTAAAATCTTTAGTACACTCAGGCCATATGTTTTTTCCATAACCCAAATACCCATAACATGCGGGCAGACTTTGTATATATAGTAAGTGTTTTGAAGACATTGAAATAGTGATTTTATTTCAGATTTTGTGAAATGCAGTTCTGAAAACTCCATGAGTTTATTTCTTGTGTAAAATTTCAGCTGTAATTTATTTATCACTGAAGCACATCTTCTTTTTGTGTTTAGTTTTGTTTAGTGGCTATCGTTGTTTGTATTGCTGTACGGCTGGATGTGTACGCTGTGGTATCAGCTCTATGGCTCTGTGGCCTTTTTTTGTTAAGGAGGAGAGTGATTAGTCGAGTCTGGCCCTTTTACATCTGCTACCAATGTATTATATTGCCAATACAGTACATTAAGTGTGTAGGAATACCCCTGGATTGTGTACAGGTAAGTAATAAGATTAGAAATCTTTAAAACTATTTTATAGAAAAGTTACTTAAAAGATTTAAATTTGGAAATCTATTTTTCACTCTGTAGACATTTACAACATTATAGTTTGATAAGCTGTGTATAATTATTATTTTTCTTCTGTGTGAACTTTTATTTATATGAAATATTTTTCCTAAAAATATGACTTTTTAAATTGAAATCTTTCCCCAAATTATACATATTCCAGCTTCCAGTGAGTCACTACTGACAAAGTAAATTTCTTGTTTTGTTCAATGTAAAATGTTATTCCTTGTGCTTCATGCAAAACTTGTACTGTAAAGTAATTAAACAATTTAAAATGCATCATTACAGTTTTGGTATTAGCTTTACCTCTACTTAACTTGTTAGATGCAACTTAACAGCTTATAATCAGATGTTAGTAAGAATTGTATTTTTTTTTATTTTGCAAGAACTTTACCTCTTGATACAGTAGTTCTTTCAAATAATAACTGTGCAAGCAAAAGTACTTTTAAGATCTTTCAGATCAACTGTGAAAGCTAGGTCATTTACAAGACTTTCAAAGACTTTAACTATAGAAGCTAGATAACTTGGAAATTCTTTATCTATTAATACTGTAAGTACTTCAGAAATCAACTATGCAAACTAGGTTACATACAATAAAATAAGTCTTTCAAAGAATAACTGTACAAGCTAAATTACATGCAAGACTTTCAAATAAACTAAAAGCTAGATTACTTGCAAGGTTTTTGTATGTTAATAGAATATGTTTTTTGAAAGTTAGCTGTGCAAGCTACATTTATGCTACAAATTATTGTTTCCTGTATAATCTAAAATACTCCTTTGAACAGAGTATCCTTGGAGTACCAGTTTTAGCTTCAGTCAAGAACTGCGAGAATGGCTTTATCTCCCTGATTTTACAGCACCACCTGATTCGTACAAGATTCTTGGTTAGTATTTTATATTACTGAAAAACATTTAAGTTGTACAATCTTAAATTTTCTTAGAAGGACAAGTCAAAAGTAAAAATATTATCAATTAATTAAAGTTGAGAACATGTCCCTTCAGTAAAAAATTTAAAATAAAATTGTCACAAAAATAATAAGAGTCAGAACCAATGGTAAAATATTAAACAACCAACTTGTCACAGAGTAAAAATTACCACATATGAGGACAAACAAAGAGTCAGAGCCAATAGTATAATAAAAACCACCAATTTGTCACAGACTAAAATTACTACACATGAAAACAAACTAAAGGTCAGAACCAACAGTATTATTATTAACCCATGAATTTGTCACAGAATAAAAATTACTGTACATGAAAAGAAATTAAGAGTCAGAGCCAATGATATACAAGGGCTGTTCAAAAAATACGCGGACTGTTTGAATTGCGCAGCTCCAGTTGGTTCCAGGGGAATCCGCTTGGTGTTGCTAGGTTCACACAGATCAGCTGATTACGACGCCATTTCCCTATTGCAGATATCTTCATTTGTGTATTAGCTACTAGGTTTTAAGTGAAATGCGAATTTTTCGTTTGGCGGATTTCAGAATGAATGACCTGAAGGAGCAACGACTTGCTGTGAAATTTTGTGTTAAACTTGGAAAATCTGCAACTGAAACTTTTGCTATGCTTAACATGGCTTACAGTGATGTTGCTATGAAGCGTACAGCATGTTTCAAGTGGCATAAACGTTTTAAGGATGGTCGACAGTCCATTGAAGATGATGAGCGTCCTGGACGTCCTTCCATGTCAACTGACGAGCCACACGTCGACAAAATTAACACCCTGGTGCGGGCAAATCGACGTCTGACTGTCAGGGAGCTTGCTGAAGAGAGTGTGGGATATCAGTTGGATCTTGTTATGAGATTTTGACCGAAAAATTGAAGATGCACCATGTTGCTGCGAAATTCAGCCCTCAGAACTCGTGAGTTTTTAGTCAAACACTCGATCACTGTTCTTCCCTACTCCCCCCTACTCACCTGACTTTGCTCCTTGCGATTTTTTCTTGTTCCCCAAACTCAAAAGACCCTTGAAAGGAAGAAGATTTCAGACGATTCCCGAGATTAAGGCAAATGCGACGAAGGAGCTGGAGGACATTACAAAAGAAGTGTACCAGGACTGTTTCAACAAGTGGAAACACCGTTGGGATAAGTGTGTGTGTTGGGGAGGAGAGTACTTTGAAGGGGTCCTAGACCTGTAACTTCTAAATAAAGTACATTTTGTTTTATGACGTCAGTTCGCGTATGTTTTGAACAGACTTTGTATATGTACCCACTGATTTGTCACCTAATAAAATCATCAAATATGGCATCAGATTAAGAGCTGGAGCCAGTGAAAAATACCAAACAATTAATTTTTTTTAGGTGAGAATGTCACAGATGGAAATTTGTACTAAGACTTTTTTTGTTCAATAAAGTACTTATCATTGAAAATTGTTAATTAAATATTTACTGTATGTATAGCAGTTAAAAGGTAATAATGTGTATTTGTTGTAGTTCTTATTTATATAATCTACCTGACTAGTGACCATTTATCAATACTGTTTATGTAAAACATTCCTAAAGTTAAAATATTAAAAAATAATACAAAAATGAGTAATTACATCTGATAGGACCATTATGTTACAAAATCAAATATATTCAAATATGTTATTTTTAAATTATTATAATGTTTTATCATTACATCATTTAACTTGTTTTAAAGAGTTTTTCTGTATTTAATCTTTCTTTAAATTAAATATTACTGTTGATTGTTAATTTATATATTAAGTTGCTTCCATATTTAGGCAAAACTACAATATATTTTAGGCTTGGCATGGCCAGGTGGTTAGAGTGCTCGACTTGCAATCTAGGTGTCATGAGTTCAAATCCTCATCACACCAAACATGCTCGCCCTTTCAGCCATGGAGGCATTATAATTTGATTATCAATCCCACTATTCATTGATAAAAAAAATAGTAAAATCAGGGAAGACTAGCACAGATGTAGATGTTTTCAAAATTCAAAACAAAGAAAGAGACATTGAATTTCTATGTTTGTTTAAATTGTTATCCTTTATATAAGAATTATTCCAGTAAAAATGAAATTGTGTTATCTTGTATTTATTTTGTAGTGGACTTTTTCCAACTTTTGTTTGCTTGCTGTCAGTTACGTGTGTTTACTGTGGAAATGAGTTTACATGCTGAGGAAACTGGAGGGAGCAATTCTGAAATTTGGTTTTTAAAGGATCTCAAAACCATCATCAATCCAATACCAGATTTTGTCACTTATACAAAGTTAGTATGCTAAATTTTTCCATTAATTTGTTTTAATTTGTTCATTATTTGTAAAATGATCAGAATTTTTTTATTTTGGCCACACGTATTTTGCACAGAAATGACACAAAATCCACACTTAGACAAGTTGAAGGTTGCAGTTTTGAAGTATTTTCAATGTTGTTACTTAAATAATCAATTGGTCAAAAATTAGGGCAGACTGTATATAATCCATAAGGTCTTCAACTTGGATGTTTTGTTATTTGTTTGTTTATTTTTGTCTTAACTCATGACCATTACTTATATTTAAGAACCTGTAAATTTCTGCTTTTGAGTAAATGATACCATGTGGTCAGTAAAATTTTACCTGAAATGCTTTTTCCTACTTGCCCTTAACCTAATTCAAAGAAACATAATAAAATATATTCTTTGAAACTTTCCCTTGCTTGTTATATATTTCTGAATGGCATTTTTACACTAGGTAATGATCTTTTATTTTAAAGGTAATTTAAATTAAAAGAGTTTACTTGTAAAGTTATTGGTGTATAACACAAATTTTCATTCAAGTTTAGTTAATTGAAAAAAAATTAATAATTATGTTTGGAAGATGTAGATTCAATAATGTTAATTTTGCAGATCTTATCTGGACATGGTCAAGGTATGGGTTTTCTTTTCCTTTTATTGGATAACACTTGCAGTGATGTTTCTAGCAGGAACCAGCAGAGTTAGTCTATTTGCCATGGGCTATGTAATTGGCTGTTTCTTATTTTTGTGGAGTGGAAATGAATTTTACTTGAAGCCCATCAAAACCCTCCTCAGAATGTGAGTTGTTTAGTTTGAATATTCTGAAATTGAAAAGTCTGTTTAAAAAGGAGAAAAAATGTATTATGACTTCTTTTTTTAGTTTTATTGTATGGTTTCCATTGTCTTTGTATGAATTAAGAAATATTAAGTGTGATGAAAAAGCTCTATCAAATTCAAATATATGTGTTTCAAACATATTTTTACTTATGCATATGATTGATATTAATTTGTTATATGTCTGTTGAGCAAAAACCTTTGTTTTAAAAAGTTGTTTTTATACTTTCTGTATTTCAGGTGGAACTGTCTGCTAGCTTATAATGTGTTGGTAATATTATTGAAATCCATCTTACAGGTAGATATCATTTTGTAATATATTTTATATGTCTAGCTACAGTATTGTTGTAGATTTTCCTTGACATTGTTACCTAAGTTATTTACTTTAATAACAGGTGAAATTAAAACAAAATGATTGCTCACATGATTTCAGGATGTTATCAGAATTTCCCAAATACTGTGTTTCTGCTTATCCTTATCTCTACTATTGCAGAGTGGTGAGTTTTGAATGTCATTGAATTTTGACCAAATATATCGTGCAAATCATAAAGTCGTATTAATAACGTCCTACAATATTCAATCTGTAGACACCCAAATAGAAAATATTTGATAGACTAGATGGAAAGTTCCAAAAACTATTAAAGTTGGTGGCATTTAAGGGTAAAAGTTGATAATATGACTCTTCTAGTTGGTTTTGTGGTACTGATTTAGATAATCTAATTTCTTACATGATTACTAATTTCCACTCACAATTACAACTATTTTCTACTTGTCTACCCTCCATTTTTCCCTTGGTGGGCTCAGCAGATAGCCCGATATGGCTTTGCTGTAAGAAAACACACACTCTACCCTCTATTGTACAAATTTTCAATTGTTATTAGCCTGTAACCCCAACTAATTTCACATGTATACCATATGGTTCAGTTGTGTTTAAGCATGCAAAAACTCTTTACTACCAGAAGTGCCACATACCCTATCACAACTGACTACCTCTGTGCAGTTGAATCCAATCTTCACTTTGGGATTAGGCACAAAATGAACACCAGAAGAGGGGAGAGCAGGTGGAAAAGGTGAGAGGAAGTAAGTATCTATCAGAAATACATTTTCAGTATAGGAAATATTAATACCCAATACAATTATGTACTTCCTCTCATAGTTAGCAGATGAAGGGATTGTTGTAAAATTACCTAAATGACCACCCTTCAAAAGTGTCTGAAGAGCATCCACAGAGTATTCTACCTCTATGTAGAGGAAACAACCCCATACATGATTGCACCACTTCTTAGCCAGGTATATTTTTTTTCACCAGAGTGGAGTCAACTGGTGTTATGGCACAAGTGATTGATGCCAAATCCAGAAGGAAGAGTGTAGAGTGGCTAGGGTGTATTTGATTGTAATCAAGAGGTTAACTCCAATCCACATCCAGTATAACAGGGAGGAATTCATATGGCTCCTGGAAGGAGTACAGTCCTCAACCATTCACCTACAGTGTAGGAACAGAAGCTTCTCTTCTGTTCCAAGAACCTAAACCAACATGTGTGCAAGTCCAAAACAACTTGAAGAAATTCTGGAAATGTACATCCAGACACATCAGGAATGTTGAAATTCAGTGTGGATGCTCAGTTGTAGTCCAAAGCTAATAGATATTGGGATGTAACATTCAGTATATGGAAGAAGGAAGTTCTCATCCCAGTCACATGTAAGGACTTATGCTGATTTGTCCAGCTACGATTAAAAGCATTCACCCAGGAAATGACATCTGAATAGTGGTGAAAGTGAGGGTTTCCAATCAGAAAGGTGAACTGCAAAATAGACAGAAAAATCCAATAAAGGCTTGTGGCACCTGGAATAAAACCTAAGATATGTAGTAGAAGTGGTAAGGACTTCTGCATTCCATTGGAAGAATGGGAGAAGAAATATGCTGTAGCATCTAGAGCAAATATTGGGTATCATTATACTGGGACAAGCACCACTTAATCAAAGAGCAGGATTCATAACATGAAACTGGTGGCTGTGAGCCCAGAAAAAGATGTCTAGAGTCCAAAAAACATAAGGGCTATGTTTGAGTGTCTCTCCTGACTGATGATGTATAAAAGACAACCATTGAGTTGATAGAATTAATCATAACTGTTATGCCACACAGAGGTGACAGAAAATAAAGCATTGTCTAGGAACAGCAAGGAGTACCAAATGGTTCATATGAAGCCCTATTTCTTCTGGAGGCCAATGTTCTGAGATCTCTCATGTAATGCAGCATGCACCCATCTTGACAATGAGGCATTAAGACAAGTAGAAGAAATATACCTCCTTGTTGTCCCTACATAACCACCAGAGGAGGTAGGACTGAAGGGAAGCAGGTAGAGGGTATCTTTAAATATATAGGATCCCTGATATGGTACCAATGAACTTAAAGTACCCACTTCAATGAAATCATGTGGGCTTGGCCCAGAGGGATTAGAACCTCTAGTGATGCCAAGATTAGAAAAGAGACAGAATTTCTTACACAGGTAGAGAAGGTGCTGATACAGTCCTCTGAACAGAAACTCCATGGAGAGCAGACAAAGAGAAGGCTTGGCTCAACTGAGTTGAAAAACATTCCCAGCTGAACAAGATATTGAGCAGGATGAATTATGGACTTCTTCCAATAAGCTTTTCTGAGGATAAATTGGAGATTCGAGGAAAATTCTGTGAAGGAGTCAGAAGGAGTCAGTCAGTGAATTAGACACATAAAATCTCATCATCCATGGCTCCTAGATACGTATAGGATTCTATGGTGAACTGAAACATGTCGAGAGAATTATCAAAAGATGCCAATCTCTGGCCTTCTTGGAAACAACAAAAATTTGGAAAATGAACCTGAAGCACAGGAGAAACCTGTCAGATTGCACCCTTGATGAGAAGGCCTTGAATCACTTCTGTGAGCCACTGGTAGGAAACAGGATCTTAAGGGTAGAAAGTGGGGCAGGAAATAACACAAAAATAGTGAGGACGAGGATGAAGAATCATTCTGACAAAAGTCTTATATGAAAGAAAACTTATTAAATCTTTCAAACATGCATCTTAAAACATAAATAACATATAATTAAGTAATTTATATAATACTAAAACCTAAATACAATCTAATTTTATATATAACTAATGTATATGTAGGTGAGAAATAATTTTAAAGTTTTTGAGGACAAAGCAGCAACAATGCTAAGATGAGTTTAACTAGTTCTCTATTTAATTTTTTATGTCACTTTAAATTAACAATTAATAAAACATACTTCAAAAAGCACTCTTTCTATTGGTTACAAACATTTGGCATAATCAAGTATAATTGTTTGAGAAATTGCAACTTTTTGTATAAAGTGGGTGTGGCATCTGTCAAGAGTTCAGAAAAATTTATTTCTTGTTTTTCCAAGTGTGCCTTACAGAACTTGAAAGAATAAACAAAGCAGTTAATCTAAATTATTTCTATATATGCAAGAATAGCACGAATCTGATTTCTCCAAAATCTTGTTAATCCATTCATTAATTTTAAAGCAATTACATTTAAATACACAAATGTAACATTTTCTAAAGTTATAGAACATGAGAGAATAAAAAAAAACTTGTAACATTTTCTAAAGTTATAGAACATGAGAGAATATAAAAAAACTTGAAAAATTTTCTTTAAGGTTTCATTTGAAATAAAAAAATTAAAACTTAGGTTATATAAAGCTATAAACTATAATGTAAACTTTAATGTTGATTTCATTGAAAAAACATTGATTATAAAATAGCTTAATTATACTTTAAATTTCACCAAGTAAAATTTTGTGACATGCATAAAGGTGTCATTGTAAGAAAGGAGTTAAAACAAGTCAAATGTATAAAGAAATGTTTATTACACTGTTGGTTATCACATTTATATCCAGGGCTTTAAATAGTTATCTATTTTCATATGCTGGTTCAGTTACTTCTCTATTACAATACAGTCTGTGATCACCACTATAACTTTTGGTAATCACAGTCATATCTGGAGCTTTAAATAAGGTTCTCTTTCATCAAAGTCCAATGGTTCAATTACTTTAGAATACAATTCATAAAATTAATTATTCTTCTCTACTATGTTATAGCAATACAATGTATGATAATCTTACTTTAAAAATTGCAACAACATGATCTCTCTGGCTAAACTCCTAATAATGCAATCTAGACACAGACTTATACCCTAGCAGAGTTCTAGAATGTTCCACACACTACTACATATTATGATGCAATAATACAACAAACAAAAGTTGATAACAGTTGAACCACAGCAAACAAACCTGTCAACTGAAAATTACTGCTGCCTGTTGATTATTTTGTCTTCATACTTTATATTGAGTAGAACACTCTCTTTCATACCCATTTGCCTCAGGTAAATTAACACTTCAAAAAATAACTAAATTTAACACTCATGTAATATAACTATATATGTTGTGACTCTCACATCAATCTAAATTGGAAACAAGTATATATACATCTAAAAAAGTTTGTTGAAATATAGGTAATCGATCACTCTCCACACTATATTCATGCTATTCACATTCCAAATAGGTACCTGCATAATCTCTTGTACATGCTTGATTGGGTAGTAAAAACAATATCATGTATCTTTTATAAAATTCATTTGATTTATTATATTTGAAATACAGTTGTGTTGTTAAGTTTTATAATTTTTTTCTTTTTTATCGAATATGATTTGTATTCTAATACTACAATTGTGAAATCTCACTGCATACAGTATTCATCTTGAATATCTTATTTATCTTAATATTGCTACTGTTGAAGTCTTTGTGTAAAAATGTACAGTTGGAACAGAAATCATTGCATATAACATAAAGGAGGGCATTTATAGTTGATTTTCTTTCATTTGTGTATATATATATATATATACACACATACAAATAAGAAAATGTGTCTCGTTGCTTATTATTGGTGGCCATTTTAATGTCTTTTTATGTTTTGAATGCCATTTTTGCTCTTAGTAAAAATGAGTTATCATGTTTAGAACACCTAAATTGACCAACTGTGGTATGTTACCAACTTGTATCACAAAATACCATAAGAAATTTGTTTTGTTCAATATTCACCTAGTCTGTAGTTGATAAAAGATAAAATTTATAGTTTAATACAGTGAAAAGTATGTACTTAAAATGTACTTTACCTTTCTTAAATACTTTGGTAATACTCCAAAAAGTGGTTTTAAAATTGGTGTATATCATAAAATGACTTATCCAAGATCATAAATTTATTTTGATACTCTATTTTTCACGGCTTTTAAAGTCTACTAAAGCAGACAAATGCATGTGGACTTATTCTGCTGGATCGATCCAATAGTGAAGGAGAAATACTGACTATAATTCCAAAATTAATTTGTGTTTCTATGCATAATATCTCAGATTTTTAGTAATACATACAAGTTTATTGCATACAAAACACCAGATGAGTTACAAAAGTATTTGCACTAATGAATGTTTGTGGATTGACCATGTTATCAGATTCACATTCTGACAAGTCAAGTGCAAGACAATATTAATGTTAAGAATAAAAATACTTTTGTCTGTGTATATTTCAGATATTACTTTACTAACCTCTAGAATCTTTGAAATGTACACCTACAGTTTTTTTCAATATTACTGTATACTGTATTTAGTTTTTACTCTTCTCTACTTCAGACTGTTGTCAAATCAGCATTGCCAGGTAAATTAAAAAGTTTATTACTGTGACGTCAAATAAAGAACATCATGTTGAATGTAACTTGTTAAAGAGTCATGACATATGCTCTTTAACCCCAGCCCATATGTATAGGGTTCATCATTGAACTGTGTTTACAATATTGTAATAGGTAATTTATTGTTAGCAGTATTGCTAAATCAGTAACAAATGCTGTATCTCAGGACACCTGGTATGGGTATTAACAGTTTTATTAATAAAGCAGAGAACAATGTTTCGACCTTCATAAGTCATCTTTAGATCAACAGAGGTCATCATGAATTAAAAAAACTCTCATCAATTGTAAATGTTTATAATGCCTAAGAAACTGAGATCATATTTTGTATAAGACAATAGTCAAAATATGTTAAAAAAGACATTGGTTTTAAAAAGATCATTGTTTGTTCATAATGAAGATCAGATGTGGGTCAAATCTGTTGCAAGAATAAGGAATTTTAAGAATGTCATATTTTAGAATAAATGGTAATTTACCATGTGCAGAAAAGTATGTGGTATTGTTCACTGAGAACTTGTTAAATATTACATTACATGTTTGTTCATTTTGAAAGGTAATGTCCATATTAGAAGTGACAACCTTGTTATAATTAGAAAAGTTGAGAATAAGCAGAAATTAAGAGTTTGAGAGGATCTCATAATTGCTAAACTAAAGTCTATTGTAGCTCATCAGAAGTCAATCCTACTGCTTCTTCTCCAACTGTAAGCTTGTTTGAATTTTTGAAAGCAGTGTATCCGGAATAAAACTTTTGGAGAGCATTATAATTGAAACATAACCTCTTTGGTCAGATAATATTTTTTGTTCAGACGATTCTTAGCCGTTAATGTTTTTATTTCACTAGACAAAAAAAGTAACAATTCATATAATAAAATTTTGAATTTATTTAACTGTTTTACATTGCTTTTTATACATTTAATTTGAGGGGATATTTGATATTTACACTTAAGAAAAGTTTCAGGTTTACTGTCAGATACTTAAAATAAAATTTATCAGACAAAGAACTGGGCTAAAACAGCATTTTAAAATATCATGCTGCAATTAAATTTCATAATATTTAATGCCTCATTTTTATTTAAAAAAAGAAGAAAGTAAGAGAGATGTTTCACTATACTTTCTAATAATTGAAAATGTAATGAAACAAGTAAATAGAATAAGTTATAATCATGTACAAATTTATTACAAGACTGAATCTGTACATCCAAATTTGAATTTAAAGGGACTTCTAAAAATGCTGCCTGTTGAATGGATTATTTTGTCTTCGTAATTTATATTGAGTAGAACAGTCTCCTTCATACCCAATTAATTACTTCACAAAAACCTCAGAGAATTTGGCAGAACAGCATGTTCGTTAACAATAGACAAGCAAACAACAATTTATAAAGAAGAATTGTATTATTAGTGAAATAATGTACTACATGATAGGTATTTTAAAGTCTAAATTAAATTTTTCCCTGGTTGTCATTTAGGTATTTGTAGTAGCAAGATGTAACTTCTGCCTTTAACCAGTGTATAAATTCTTAACAGGTATTTATAAAATGATAAAACTTTTCAAGATATTAAATCTAAACTCAAGACACTTGTTTAGACAAATGTATTATTTTTGCTTAAATATTTGGACTAAAACAACTTTCTTTCTTGAAACTTTTGGTTGTTGTATTGGCTAAAATTTCTGAACCTTATGCAGATCTATTTATAAATTTTGGTTGTTTATAACATTAGTATATTTACTTTGATGTTTTATAAATTTAGGGTTTGGTTTTGCAGTAATTGGTGAATGTTAAATTTTAAAGAATTTTTCTGTTTTTTTCTCAACTTCAGGTATTCAGTTGTGTTTTTCTATCCACTCTGTACAAGAATTTTTGTTGGTTGGTTCAGTTACTAGGAATTGTTTGTACGAAGAAACTGAGTGATCAGTCAAAAGCAGGTAAAATATTTTACTTTAGAAATGTTTATGTGTGTTTATATGTTTGTGTAATAAAGAATATTCAGTCACAACTGTTAATGGGTGATTTCATTTTTAAAATCAAGGTCAGGAAGTAAGGGGTAGAAAGTAAACTGTAAATTATGGATCACATTATTGAAGTTAATAAGTATTCTGACAGGACATGCTGTTTAGTCTGTCTTTTATATTTATATATAAAGAAGTGTTTTTAAGTTTACAAGTTCTTCTTAAGTTTGTTTCTGTGTTTATTTATACAATTCTTGAGATCTATACATTTTTGCAGTCAACATTACCATCACAATTACAGAAATGTTCCATTGCAGCAGAGAATGTAGAGTATCAATATATATGTAAAAAACGGCTTGTTTGGGTTGAGTAAATATTTTGCGTAGAGGAGCGAATAACGTTTTGACCTTCTTCAGTCATCGTCAGGTTCACTTGACATCACTTTAGAGTATCAATGTTTTATGACACACTGGTGTTCTTTCAGTATCGTTTTAAATCTCCTTTTTGTTTGTCATATGTACAGTTTATTGCAGCTACAACTGATTTGGTAAATTTCTTCTTTATCTCCAGTCGTTTTAGGATCATTGAGTGTCTGTTTTGACTTTTGTGCAATTCTACATGAGAGATATCTGTGCTAGCTATCCCTAATTTAGCAGTGATAGACTAGAGGGAAGACAGCCAGTTAATGTAATCCACTGCCAACTCTTAAGCTCCCTTTTACCAACAAACAGTGAGATTACCATCACATTATAAAGCCCTCATGGTTAAAAAAGCAAGCATGCTTTTTTTGACATGGAGAAGAACCTGCAACTTGCAGATTGAGAGTCAAGTACCCTAATCACCATGCCATGCTCTTGAGTGTTTGTAAATGGTTAAAAATTTGTTTTGGAATGAATGCAACTTCATCAGACTTTAATCAGAATGCTTTAGCCTTTTTTTTTTTCTTCCAAAGTCTGAGATAAAAGTGGTATGTGAATGAACTTGTTTTTAGAAGTTTTTAATGGAGTAAATTAATATTATTTCATTTGTATATGCTTGTCTTTCATATTCTAGAAAGCTCTCTCAAGAATTATATGGTTATAAACTCTTATCTACTGCCACTACTTTTAAATACATTTTTCCTTGTTTATGTCTGTAGTATCTGAATATATGTTAATAGCATGCCAAGTATATGTCTTACAAATGCTTATTTTTTGACTTAAAGGGATGGTTAGAGTTAAAATATAATAATCTGAATTTTAACATGTCTCAATTTTTAATTAGAATGTCTAAGAGGGTTATTTTCATTAGATTCCATAGTGAATGTTATTCCTTCATTATTTTCATTCATATAGTTTAAGAGTTTCACTGTTTATGAAGGTGTTATCTGCATATCTTCTGTATCCTACTAGTTTTATTAAAGTGTTTTGCAACTTAGAATCTTTGAATGCATCCATAAATGTGTCACTTAAAATAGCAGATAAAGAGTGGACCCCATTACTAGATATTTTAATTTTTTGATTAAATATATCATTAATTTTAAATATGCAACTTTCCACACAAAGTTTGGTGAGATTAATTAGTTCTTTGGTATGGTAACTCTTTAGTGCCAAGTGATCTGTAGAATAAAATGTGTAAGACTTTATCTGGAATATTTGTGAACAAAGAAACAATATCTAGTGATACAAGTAAGTTATTATCCTGAATTTCAATGTTTTTAAGTTCTTTCACACAATCAACAGAGATTTTAACAGTATATTTACACTTTTTAATAGTTAAATCAGTTTTGTAACCAATAACTTTGCTGAAGAGTGTGTAGCTGAATTAAAACTGCGATACACTAGGCTTCTGTATTATAGGTAAAGTGCAAGTTATGGCTGTATTGCAGTCTAGAAGAATTTAAACCTTTTTTTTATCTGATAAAACGTTTGAATGTTTTACAGCAGATTTAACTTTTCTCAGTATGTTTTGCAATGTTTTTTTTTTGTAAATTTCATCTTCAAGTAATTCTTAGATGCCATCCTCCCAATATTTGGAATTTTGATGTTCATGCATTTTCTTAGTTACTTCTGTAATTATTTCCAGTGTTGATCTTTTTGTTATCATCCTTATATAATGGCTTATTCTTTATTCTAAATTCCTCTTTCTTGATTCCTAAAATAAGTAATCACTCTTGCCTGTTTGGAGGACAGACAGTTTCGCATTATATTTGTTCACATGCCCAATACTCCCATTTGATTCATTCTTTCTACCATTCATCATTAACATTCTTCTCTAGATCTTATGTCTGAGGATTTTTTGTGCAATTCTTTTTCCTTCTCTTTTCCACTTCTCTCTTTCACTTCTTCTTTTCATTCCCTACTCACATGGCACTTTTATTGCTGGGTCTTGCTTGGTAGAGGTATGCTGCTTTCCCAGTTCGACTTCCTTTCTGTGAGGAATTTTTGGAACCATGGGCAAAAGCTGCTCACCATCAATACTCACATTCTTCCTTAGTTTTCAGACTGTCCCAAACAAATCCCTCCACCTCTGTAGCTTGTCCTAGTCCTGTTAGGCCTGGTGAGTAGAACATTTCACTTGCAATCTAAGAGTCATTGATTCATATCCCTGTCATTGGAAATACTAATCCTTTCAGCCATGGGGACATTATAATGTTATTGTGTCAATTGCAATGGCTCACACCCTTCCTACTTTTGTTCTTGCCCTAAATGGTTGGAAGAGAAAGAGGTGCAGCATTTGAAAATGATTCATAACATTACGTACGCTGAGGCTTGAAAGTTGCTGTCCACCACTACATCTTGGACATATGCTGCTGCACTTCATTCCACTACTACAGTGGGAGTGCAGATGGATTGTTCTGTGCCTCTAAAAGAATTGTTCTCAAACCAAATAAAAAGTCTTTTGACCTCCATGGTTAAAAAATTGATTCTCAAACCAAATAAAAGCAAATCCCAAAATCTTTTGACCTCCATCTTCTTCTCCCACCCCAAGATGCAAAATGGTCAACAGACAGTAACAGCAAAGACCTGCCCAATTGAAAGGATCCATGGAAGTGGTCAGTAAAAAAAAAAGAAGTGGTCAAAAACAGAAGGATTCTTCACCCAATTTGCCTACGCATAAATAAAAATGGTGACCTTGATACAATGGAACTGTCAAGGTTTATGTTTTAATCTGAATGACATCAAAACACTGATTGCTTCCTACCATCCTGTATCTTTCCTTACAGAAAACATTTTTGAAACCTGTTGATACAGTCACCTTTCAGTGGTTTTCTTTGTACAGAAATGACAGGATGTGTGATGGCCGGGTGCATGGAGAGGTGGCACTTTTGATTGATCAGCATGTGCCACCCTGTTTTTGCCACTCAACACACCCTTGGAGGCCATAGCCATCCGTGTTTCCTTGGGCCATACCATCACTGTTTGATCTCTCTACTTATTGCCTGGAGAGACCTATGATCAATTAGACCTTGATGCTCTCATTGAACAGTTGCTGTCTCCCTTTTATTTCTGGGGATGTTAATGGACATCATCACCTCTGGGGAAGTGCTGATATTGATAGGAGGGGTCACCTTATAGAGTGTATGCTCTGTGATCACAACCTTTCACTTTTCAGTACTGGTTCTTGTACTTATTTTCATGCACCTAGTAGGTCCTTTACTGCAATTGATCTCTCAGTTTGCTCTCCTTCACTATTCTCCCATTTTTCCTGGAGGGTTGACAATAATCCACGAGGCAGTGATAATTTTCTGATAATTTTGAGAGAGACTGGCCGTGGTCGATGCCACCTGACCCCTATGCCCTGGTGGAAGCTACTGTTGTTGTCTCCAAGGCATCGATAGACAACTGCATGGTAGCAGTGACTGACTGTATTTTCCAGGCAGCTGCTCAGTGTTTTCCTTAAACCTCGACACGTTTTCCATGATATCCTCATCTGTGGAACCTGCCTGTCTCAAAAACGGATCTGTGACACTTTTGTAGGTATCCCACACTCTTGCACCACATCGCTTTCCAGCAGACCCTTGCACGTGCTTGGTGGATAAGACATCAAAGCTAGAAGGAAACTTAGATTAAGTTCACAACCAGCATATCTTCTACTACCAGTTCCGTATAGGACAAGATTCAAAAGGTCAGAGGGCAATATAATCTGTCCCCCTCTCAATCTTGCTCTCTGGTGGCCAGGAAGTAGCTGATACCTAGAGCATTGTCAATACTCTATGTGAAAGCTTTTCTTGGGTGCTTCATACTCTACCTTCTTAGCGATCAAGACTCAGGCAAAGAGATCACCTCTTTCCTTTTGAGTTAATTGTTTCTATGACTATAATCGTCCATTTACACTGGTGGAACTCAAACTGTCCTTTCATTGGTCTGGCAGGACATCAGTTGGACCTAATGATGCACACTATGAAATGCTGTGCCATCTATCTTCTGCTTCTCTTGATATTCTTCTGATTGTTTTTAACCAGATCTGACATGATAATGTTTTTCCTGATGCCTGGTGTCAGGCTGTTGTTCTACCTTTCTCTAAGCCTGGGAAGGATCCCAAGATTCTTTTACACCACCATCCAATTGATTTGATGAGCTGTCACTGTAAGACCTTAGAGAGGATGGTTAATGCTTATCTTGTTTGGTTCCTCAAATCAAACAACCTCCTCTTGCCCACCGTGGATCACCTGATTTGACTTGAAACGTCAATCAGAGAAGTCATTCTCAAATGACAAAATATTGTATCAGTTTTCTTTGATGTTGAAAAGGCTTATGATACAATATGGAAGTATGGCATTTTGTGAGACCTCCATATATATATACGAGTCACATGGCCATTTGCCCATTTTTATTAAAATTGTTTTAATGCACAGAGTGTGTTTTGAGTGTCATGCTTTTCAATATAAAGATTAATGCCATCACTGAATAACTCCATCTTACTGTTGCAATTAAGCTCTATGTTGACAAATTTCACATCTCATGTCAGTCATCGAGTGGCAGCTACAGATTGTCCTCAGTTGTTCACTAAAGTGGATCACAGCAAATGGCTTTAACTTCTCTCTCTCTAAAACTGTATGCATGCACTTTTGCCATCAACGGGTATTCACCCTGATCCTGAACTCCATATTGCTGCCTGTGGTTCATGAGAAAAAAGTTCTTGGGGCTTATCTTTGACTGCAAGATGACCTTTTTACCACACATCAAGCAGTTATGGGTCAAATGTACAAGAGCACTGAACATCCTCCGTGTCCTCTCTTCACTCATTTGGGGAGCGAATTGATGTTTTATGCTAAAGATGTATATCGTGCTTTATTCTATTGAAACTTGACTATAGATCACTGGTTTATGGCTCTGACAGGACCTCAGCCTTAAAGATGCTGGAGGCCATTCATCATCAAGGCTTTTAGCTTTGCACTGGGGCTTTTGCACTTCCCTAGTTCAGAGCTTAAACATAGTCTCATGAACCTTCTTTGCACCTTGGCTTTTTGCAGCTGTCTCTACTATATTCTTCGAAACTTTGATCATTATCAAAGCATCCCATCTGGAATTGTACTGTCCTTCCTTTTTCAGAACAGACAATCTGCCATTGCTTCTTTTGGCCTTCGTATCCAGGTGCAGTTGGATGAATTGGGTCTGTCCTTGGATAACATTGCTGTATCAACTGGTCAACCCATCCCACCATGGCTTCTTACAGTTCCCAAATGTGACCTATCTTTGAATCATCTGAGAAAAGCAGACACTCTCAATTGGAAATGCAGTCTGTTATTCACTGAACATCTTTTGAACCATTCTTCCATCCCTATTTATATAGATGGTTCAAAATCAGGTGACTGTGTGGGCTCTGCCATGGTTTGTTGTGATTGGGTTGTTGCATGCAGAATTCTATCTACAGTTTCTGTGTTGACTGCTGAACTATATGCCATTTCTCTTGCCCTGGATCACATAGAAGCTAAGCAGTACTCAAACTGCCCTATTTATACTGACTTGCTTAGCTTTATACTGACTCTGATATCGCTTAATGTTAGCTTATACCCTGTTGTTGTGCTATTCAAAACTGACTGGCCCATTTCACTTTAACATCTACTTCTATCCATTTTTTCTGGATGTGGGGTCATGTTGGTATTTGCAAGAATGAGCTTGCCAACACCTCAGCCTAAACTATCTGCTCTTGCACTATCACTGCTCTGCCTGTTCCTGGACATTGGTCTTGTATTCAAGGCTCAGCTCCATGCCACTTCCAGTCGACTTGGAGCGAGCAATGTGAAAACAAGCTTTTCCAAATAAACTCCATATTGGACTTTGGCAATCTTGTTTCCATAAGGATTAGAAAGATAAAGTTGTTTTAACTGGACTCTACATTGGTTTCAGTTTTTTAACTCATTGTTTTCTTTTATCTGGGACTGATGTACCAATGTGTTGTCTGTGTGACACTTGGCCCACAATAAGCCACATTTTACTGTCTTGTTGTCGTTATGACTCTCAACAATGGCACCATTTTAAACATTTTCTGTCCCAAGGTTTGTTTGTCCATAATGTTAGACAGTGTTATTGGCAATGGTGACACTCACCATCTTAGAAAGTTTTTAGTTTTTGTAAAGGCCATTAATCATTTTAATGCCATTTAAGTTTTTAATTTATGCATTAGAGCTTTTTTAATGTGATTCCCTTTTAAGAATCAAGATCCATATAGTTTGATTTGAAATTAGAAAATGGCCGTAATGTCAAATAACTTGAAACCAGGACTGGAAAGACCAACTTCAAGTGACTAATACTGCTGATTGAACTACCCATTAGTAATCCTGGTGAGTTATAATTAAAATTTGGCTACAAGTGTTTTTATACTTTTATTACTTCCTGAAAATGACTATAACGTCACATAACTCAAAACCAGGACTGGAAAGGCTATCTTCAGATGACTATGGTGTTTTTTTTTTTAACTTGTTAGTTTTTCTGGTGAGTTATGATAATTACAATTATGCTACAGAAAGTCCTTTACAACTTTATTACTGTAGTTTTTCTCTTACCACTGTAGACTAGATGTAAAAATTGGATTTAATGCTATTTACATTTTTAATTCAAAAATTAAACTTTGTTTTCTTTTACCTCAATTTCCTTTTATGAATTTTATTAAATTCACTTTAATTTTAACTTTTTACCAGATGTTTGGCAAAGATAGCCTATCTGCTTTGTGCCATAAAACACCAAATCAACCAACCAACCAACCAATCTTTATTAAGCCAATTCTTAATCAGTTTGTTTCATTACCTTCAACATACTGGGTACCATGAACCTGGTTGTGGACAGCTTCTCTTGGCCAGACCATATTATGCCCAAAGAATGATTTCTTCACACCCAGATTTTCTAGTGGGTTTGCTCTATTTTTGGAATAACACTCATTTATGTCTGCACCACACTTCTCAGTAGCAAGTTTCATATCTTTTGATCCATTCTTGGATCAGATGTTGATGTTTTCAGAGAGGATTGGTCATTTTCTTTATGTATATTCACCTCTCTGTCTTTTACCTCAGATCTTGACATTGATTTGTGGCAATCCTTATCATGCCCTTTTTGTGGAACAACTTTCATTTCCTCATTTACACCACCAGAAAACCTAACTTGCTCTTTCCTTGTCAACTATACCCTCTCTCATGCTTCAACCTCACAGATCAAGGAATATAATTCCCTCAACCTTCATGTTTGGGATTTGTCTATTCTTTCACCCACATAGCCAGACTCTTTCATTATAAACATTTTTTTCTTTGTTATTCTTGTTGCTCTTCTACAGTTTGACTGAAAGTGTTTTATCAAGTTCAGATGAGTTCTCTTGGTTTTACACTGAGAATAAGACTAAATAAAACTCTGTAATCATAACGAGAAGTGTGTAAATGCTTTGTGCTCTCAGAAAAACTGCAGAACTTTGTTAGCAGTCACTTTAGCTTCAGTTTTGAAAACTTTTAGTGGACATTTTAGTTTCAATTTTGTAACTTTGTTAGTATTCACTATAGCTTCCCTTTGGTAACTTTGTTAGTTGTCACTATAACTTCAATTTTGTAACTTTTTTAATTGTCACTTTAGCTTCGTTTTTGTAGCTTTGTTAGTAATCATCTTAGCTTAAGATTTCTGTAACTTTGTTAATAGTTACCTTAACTTCATTTTTGTAACTTTGTTAATAGTTACTTTAGCTACAGTTTTGTAACTTTGCTAGTAGTCACCATAACTTTATTTTTATAACTTTGTTAATAGTCATTTCAGCTTTATTTTTGTAACTTTGTTAATAGTCACTTTAGTTCAGTTTTGTAGCTTTGTTAGTATTCTCTTTAGCTTCACTTTTGTTAATTCGTTAGTAGTCACCATAGCTTCAGTTTTGCAACTTTTTTAGTAGTCATTATAGCTTCAGTTTTGCAATTTTATTAGTTGTCACCTTAGCTTAATTTTTGTAACCTTTTTGGTAGTCACTTTAGCTTTGCTTTTGTAACTTTGTAAGCATAAAAATCTTAAAGGTTGCAAATTAAGTTTAAGAGTTTATTTTACTATGTAAAAGAGATAAAAACACCTAGTATGCCTAGATATTACAAAAATACCTTTACTGCTGCTGTATGGTGTTCAGTATAACTGAAGAGCTTGAAGTGCTTTGCATCTGGTGTTCCTGCTTCTCAGTATTAAACTCACCTGTTTAATGAATTATTATCAGAAAACTAACAAATTGCTAACAGAAGTTCAAAAATGTTGTAACAAGGTTCTATATTGATAAATTTTATAAAAATACAACCTACAACTTTAATCATTGCATTCTGATAAAAACAAGAGTGATTGAAACATAATCTCATTTGTAATTTGTAATGAGTTGAATTTCCAGATAAAACGTTTGTGTTTTAATTTCCTTGCACTGAAGTACCTTGACTTAGCTTGTTGTCATTACTTAACTTTCTTGAACAACTTGTGATAAATAATGATAAGTTATGTTTTTAAGATATCGGTGCAGGGCTATGTGGAGGTCTAGGGGATGTTCACTGTTGGTCTAAGTTAATTAGTTATATACTTTATAAATTCTATTGTGTCATTAAGAGGTTTTTATTGATTAAACAATAGTGGGATAACATTATTATTCTACACTACTGAACTTGTATAAAAGAATTGTGCTTAAATACAACACTGAATTTTTGTCAGTTGAAGTAATTAAGTAATGGATGTGAAGAACCCTAAAAATAGTTTTGGTTGGCAGGCACTTTGGTTTTTATTTGTAATTTAAGTCATTATAAGGATGCTCAAGTTAGTAATTTTCTTGTTACGTAATAAATTAATTAAATATAAACATGTATTACTCAGATAACTTCAATTATTTTTTGAAGCCTGTATAATTTAATAACTGGACGATGAACAAAAATGTTGCTAAAGAAAGTTAGAGGCACATTACATAAAGGTGGAAGATCAGTGTATATCTGTTAACATTGAACCTTCTAGAATTAGTGATATGGCAAATTTTATGAAGGCTAACAATTCATAACATAATATAAAAAGATTTGAATATTTATTTTCTACCCAACATTCCTTTTAGCCTTTTTTTGTTGTTGATCAGTAGTGAGTTTAGCTTCATTTTTGTAACCTTGTCAACTGTCACTTTAGCTTCATTTTTGTAACCTTGTCAACTGTCACTTTAGCTTCAGTTTTGTAACCTTGTCAACTGTCACTTTAGCTTCATTTTTGTAACCTTGTCAGCTGTCACTTTAGCTTCAGTTTGTAACCTTGTCAGCTGTCACTTTAGCTTCATTTTTGTAACCTTGTCAACTGTCACTTTAGCTTCAGTTTTGTAACCTTGTCAACTGTCACTTTAGCTTCAGTTTTGTAACCTTGTCAACTGTCACTTTAGCTTCAGTTTTGTAACCTTGTCAACTGTCACTTTAGCTTCAGTTTTGTAACCTTGTCAGCTGTCACTTTAGCTTCAGTTTTGTAACCTTGTCAACTGTCACTTTAGCTTCAGTTTTGTAACCTTGTCAGCTGTCACTTTAGCTTCAGTTTTGTAACCTTGTCAGCTGTCACTTTAGCTTCAGTTTTGTAACCTTGTCAGCTGTCACTTTAGCTTCAGTTTTGTAACCTTGTCAACTGTCACTTTAGCTTCAGTTTTGTAACCTTGTCAACTGTCACTTTAGCTTTAGTTTTGTAACCTTGTCAACTGTCACTTTAGCTTCAGTTTTGTAACCTTGTCAGCTGTCACTTTAGCTTCATTTTTGTAACCTTGTCAACTGTCACTTTAGCTTCAGTTTTGTAACCTTGTCAACTGTCACTTTAGCTTCGGTTTTGTAAGCTTATTATCAGTCACTTTAGCTTCAGTTTTGTAACCTTGTCAACTGTCACTTTAGCTTCAGTTTTGTAACCTTGTCAACTGTCACTTTAGCTTCAGTTTTGTAACCTTGTCAACTGTCACTTTAGCTTCGGTTTTGTAAGCTTATTATCAGTCACTTTAGCTTCGGTTTTGTAACCTTGTTAGTAATTACAGTAGATTCACGTTTGTAATCTTATTAATTGCCACTTTAGCTTCAGTTTTTCAGTATTCTATTGGATGCACTTTGTACAATGTGTGGAAGTTCTATTTTACCCAAATCTACCCAAATCATACAGACACATATATACACTTACATAGATAATAAACATAAGTTTATTTTCAGAATGGTCATCATTGGATAAATATGAAAAGTTATCTTTACAGAAGTGTGCAGTTGATTACACAGAGACTGTTAAATGCTCTATATGTACTTGGTTCTTATATTTTTTATAGATATTGACAACTTTATACTTGAGGGAGAATGCAGTCCACCTACTGATCAGGCTGGAATGATGTGGGATGGGATATGTTTTGGAATTTTACTTTTACAGAAGCGAATCTTCTGTAGTTTCTACTTTCAGCATATGGTCACTGAGATTGAGTTTCAACAAGTACTAGCATCAAGGTTAGTAAGTAATACTGATAACTAAAGCAAGAAACAGTATTTTTATAACTTATAAATATCAAGTTTTGTGGGAAATGATTGATACTTGCATGAAAATATAGTTTGTACAGAAATTCTTATCTTTTGACTGTAAATTAAAAGTATGAGAGCAAATATGAATTTCACTTGATTTTGAAAAACTAACAACACTCTTTAATTAACCATTTGGTTTACTTCTTTTCAACTGCAGTATAAATTATCAAAACTACTTGATTCTGACATTGAAAGTAAATAAAAAACGAGGTATCTTCAGCCTTTTTTTTCAAACTGAAATTGTTACTGTTACTACAATTAGTAAGTACTGTTTACAGATTTCAGGTGAATTAACAAATTACAAATAGTACTTACTTAAAACCATGAAAAGAGAAAATGTTTGTTCATCATTTCTCTTTCTTTTCTTTCACATACACCAAAATGTACCTCCTAGGGCACATGGATAAACTGAGCTCATTACTCAGTCCACTTAATGGCTAAATATTCAATCAAAATACTGTTCATATATTGGTACTAAACCTCTTACTAAATAAGTTATGCTAAATGAAATAACAAAATTAGACACAACGTGACATGCAAAATTAATAGTTATTGTCACATTAAAACACAAATTGTGGGTATTTGTTGTTACTTATATGTGACAATCACTTATCTCTCGATGCTGTATATTCAGCTGTTCAAGTTAAATTCATGTACCACACTGCATGAGGCCAGTGTGTTTAAGTTTGTAAGAAATCTTAAGTTTACCTACAGCAACTAGTACTACCCATGTGATTGATCATTCTGTTCTCATTAATATGTAGTGAAGTCATAGCCCCTAGCTATCACCTGAATGATCAATGAATGATGTTTCTATTGGCATTCATGGATAATATGCATATAGCAGAAATATACTTATGTATCAGTCATGCTGGACTAAATAAGATCTTTGACACATGTATAGCAAGCAGCCATGGTGGACTGACTGGAATCATTCAATTTGTATGACAATCATGATGGACTGAGATTTGAGTAACATTATGGTAGACTGACAAAGATCAATCTCTTGTGTGACTGTTATGGTAGAATGATAGAGATCATTCATACTTGTGAAACATCATGGTGGACTGACTGACATGTTCACACTTGGGTAACAGGTATTGTGTGCTTACTGAAATCATTCACTCTTATTTAACCATTGATTTCTTATCTTAAAGTAATCTGCATTAATCAAAACTGAAAATTCACTAAGTAATTAATACATAACAGTCATAGTAGAGTGACTGAAATAAGTTACTGTTATGTAACAGATGTGTTAGATTGAGAAACTCTGTAAGTTTTAAAATGATGAATAATGTTCTGTATTTAATAATTTTCATGATGATTTAATTTTGGTTATTTTTAATGTTTATCAGAGGTGCGAGACTCATATATGGAAATAAGATTAGAGAAGTTTGTAAACAGCAAGATGTTGAACAGGAAATCATGGAGAAGATTAAGGAGAAGATGACCAAGATTAAAGCTCAGTCAAATCAACAGAAAGAAAAAAAAGAATACAAGGAGCCTGAAAGTCATTTCCAAGGTTAGGCACACTGAAATTTCAAAACACTGAGATGGTCAATTGTAAATAAATAAATAAACACTGACAGTTGAGAGAAATGTTTTAAAATATTATTCAACAATTTCACAAAATAACAAGCACTTAGTTTTATTGATATATTAAAATATTCCATTTTTTTAAAGATTGTCCATGACAGTTGAATGTGCTTCTGGAAATGATACTTGTTTCTGGTATCAGTAGCCTTAGTAATTATTGTTCAAACTAAATGTTCAGCCAGTAATTTGCTCAATATAAGTTTGCTTCTATACAATTCTGCGCTATTCTTGGCTGAACATTTGCAATTCCTTATAAATAAGCCACATTCATTTTCACAGATTTTGTTGGTAATTTTGATGTTTGTGCAAGGTACAGTAAACTGTCAGCATTTCATAAGCCTCTAAAAAGGCATTAATTTGATAAGAATAATTCTCCAGGCCTAAAGTTTAAAACAATTGGTTTAATATTTCTCATCTAAGAAAGCAAAATTTTAACAACACATTTCAGTAGTGTAATATTTCTTTAAAAACTATCTTACTTAATTTCAGGTTACAAGTTTTATTAAATATTTTGTCAACATTTAATTATTTCTTGTTGTAGGAGCAATGAAATTGATGTCCTGTACTATGCCATAGCAGCTGTATTTGATCAGTGCATATAGTATTTAGTGTTCTTTAAAATACTTATTTGCTAACATGGTGTATTTTAGTCCTTATTGCACCTTTATAATATATCATGTTTTAGTCCTCATTATGACTTTATAACTTGGCATGTTATAGTTCTGAGTGTTTTATACAGGAATGATTTTTTTTAACACACTGTTTTGATAATTTGAGATGTTTTACACTTGGATATGTTTTGATAATCTTGTGTTTTAGTCATTGGAATAGCTTGATAATGTAGCATTTTATTCCTGAGTAAATGTGTATGAAAATAATTATTTCTTCTGTAATGCACTAATTTAATAACCTGATGTGTTTTAGATCTGTATAGTTTGTACTGAATGATCATTTTTAAAGTTTGTTGAAAAATTTATAAATCAACAAGTGCACTGTGATGATTAAACGAAATTCAAGATCAGGTAAATACATAGATTGTTAGCGATTACATCTATGATAATGTAGTAAAAACAAATTAATGTTTACTGAGAATTATTTGAAGCATTATTTTAATTGTAGTGTTTATTTTTTTACTTATAATGTGGAGTTTATTTTAAGTTGAAAGTAGAAATTCTCACTTGAAGCTTATATGATATTTATTTTTCTTATTATCATCATCTAATTGTTTGCACCATATGATTGTGGGATCTACTTTACTGGTTCTCTCCTTCTATTTCTTCTGGTCCATTATTGCTTCTTCTTTTTTAACACCATACGTTTCTGTATCCTCTTGAATGCTGTCAAACCATATCTTTTTTTTTTTCTTGGTCATCCTTTTAATTGTTTGTTCCAAATTTCCACTTAAATCCAACTTAATTCTGTGAGTTTTAACTTACTTGTTTGATTCATGTTTTATTACCATTTCCATATCTTCATTTTATGAATCATCAATTATATTTCTCAGTTAATTCCTACATGTGTGGATGTCACTGTGCATACAGAATTAGTTCAGTTGTCATTATGAGGTAAAATAAATGTGTTAGCCACTTCACTTCTTCATAACCCATTGCCTTCTTTGTTTTGTTTGAGAGTTCTTATAGACCAAGTACCTTTCATATTTTCAACTTTAATAATTTTTCTTTTAGTTCTATTTCATAACTTTCTGAACAAATCCCAAACCATTTTGATCCTGAGAACTTGGCTGCTTTAGTTATTCTTCATTGAATAATAGGCTGAAGTATTCACAATATCTCTCTTTTTTATCCACTCTTTATCACGTATTGATTGTCTATTTATGTCCTTAATGATTTTCAGTTTAGTAATATTCTTTGCCACTATATCTTTATTTTTCACTGGATATAGATCATCTTCTGTTCTCTGGTCTCTAAAGCCTGTTTGAGCCTTTTTCTTGATAAAAGCCCACTTTGTGATCTGTTTACTTTTCTGTATGATTCCGGGTCTTTGATGCTTTTCAATTTTTGACATATTTGTATAAACTTTCCCTTTTCTTAGATGAAATTTTAGACAATGCCATTCCATCATCACATTTTCTTATCATAAGTACACCTATTTTTGACTGTTCTAATATTTTTTGGCACTATCAAATATAAATGTTTCTGCTTTATTTTACATTTCTCTTGGTTATTCTCATATTTTTTGGCACTATCGTGTATAACTACTACTTTATTCTACATTTCTTTTGACAGTTCTAGTATATTTTGCCACGATTAAGTGCAAGTATTTCTACATTATTTTATGTCTTTTTCAGTATTCTGTACGTCCACTTTGATCTTATTAATGTGTGACATTACCCTTCTTTTGAAGTATTTATTTTTTATGTCTTTTAACTTTCACCATTTGATATCGTGGGTGCAGTTTTGGCCTTCCTCCTTTAAATTTTTTCTTCTTGTTCCATATAGGCCCAGCATGGCCAGGTAACTGGTTATGGTGCTCGACTCATAATATGAGTGTCACAGGTTTGAATCCTCATCACACTAAACATGCTTGCCCTTTCAGCCATGGAAGCATTATAATCTGACAGTCAATTCTAATTTTTGTTGGCAAAAGAATAGCCCAAGAGTTGGTAGTGGGGAGTGATAATTAGCTGCTTTCCTTCTATTGTTATACTATGAAATAAGAGATAGCTATTGCAGATAGCTCTTGTGTATCTTTGCACAAAATTGAAAACAAACAAAACATATTCCAAACTTGACACTAACATTCTGTGTTGTGTTTTGAGGCTCTTCCCAGGTATTAGTTAACAGCTTTCAAACATTGTATTTGCTTCTGTTAACTAGTATGTAGTCAGTTTGACTAATAAAATATCCAATTTTGTACATTATGGCATTTTGTGTATTCATATGAAAAATGTGCTTAAATTGCAAGGTCAAGTGCCATCACTGTGTTGAAGATGCCTACACCTTTTATATTAATCACACCAAGTTCATACTCTCTGTCAAATCCTTTTATCTTGTAAGAAAAATGGTAGTTTAGATGACCTCCACGTATTGTTGTCTCTCTGTTTTCAATGCATTGGAGGATTGTGTCCAATTTCTCACAGAATTATACTTTTTTTTTTTTACCAGTTATAACTTTCAGCTTGTGATATCTAAGTGCTTACTGTTATAATGCTAACTGAATCCCAGTCATATAATAGAAAATGCTGATTAGTTTTTCTTCTGTAAATCAAATCTCAATAAATGTTTTATGAATGTGTTTTCTAAAAATTAATTATTTATATATATATATAGTAACATTTATAAAGAATTTTATCCTTTTTCTCGTATTACCTGAGAAAATTTTATATTTCTATTTAATCATCTCCTTTAAGTGGTCCTTCATAAGAATTTTGATCTATGTACATTTTAATGATATGTTCTTCTTGTTAAAGCCATATAGATTGAATCATGCTCTAAGTTCTTTCAAGGATTTGTAGTTTGATGAATAAACAGTAATTTTTACATAGTCCCATAAAAATTGGGGCAGGTCAAGGAACCAAAGATTCCTAGTAATTGGTCCTTGTCTGCAGATTCACCTCTTTGGGAAGACATTTTTCAAAAACTTGCATACACCTAAAATAAAGTAGCAGGAAACACCACCTTGTTGGAAGAAGATGTTATCTAAAAGATTCGGTTGGCATGGTTTAGGGAAAAAGAAATTTTGCAATATAGCAAGATATCTTTAATCATTCACTGTTGTTTTTTTCAAAAAAGAAAGGACCAATAATGCATAATATTTTAAGAGCATTGTAGTAACACTGAATGAATTATGTTTTTATGCACCATTTGCAGTTTATTTCTATCATGTGTACATCAAAATTTATTACTGTTTTAATTTGCACATCATGTACAATAATAAATATTTAGAAAAATAAATATAAAAGAAACTAAGAAAGTCATGATTTGCTTGGGATTTCAGTGCAAGATGTCTTGTTGAGACTAACCACTGAGCACATTTGAATACTACCACAAAAAAAGCATTATAATAAGAGTGTGGCTTTTGTATATATAAATGGTTATGTATCTAGGGAAACTCTTATAGACATGAACTTGTTTCTCAGACATTTGACCTGAAAGATGCTGCTCTTTAACTGTACAGATTATTTTGTCAACATTATTGACAGTGTGTTTCTCTGATGCATGCACTTTGAATCATATGTTGATTTAGCATTTCAGATAATTCATAATTTATTCCTGTTAGTGTACCAGTATTCCATGATGTGAAACATATATTCCTAACTAACTTCTTTGACTGTAATCATCCTTGAAATGGTGACTTTCACCTATTTTTCATAAAAAACAGGAGTATTTCCTGCATGTTGCTTTCAGTGACACGGTAACCATTTACCCCTTTTCTCTTTAAAGCATTGTATCTCAGAATGACTGGTATGACATAGACACTTTTATTGATAAGGAGAGAACAATGTTTTGCACTTTCTTTTGAGAGAGTTTGAAAGTGATTATTGCTGGACACACGTCTTAGGGACGATGGTATAAACAGGTCCAGGATTGTAGAGGACATTGCAGGTGGATGTTAGGTTATTAATTAGTATAGGTATAAAGGTGTTCCTTTATATTGGTTAAATTTTGTTTTAGTTGCTATGTAAGTAGGGCTTCTTTGATTTTGCATTTGTTTATATTTGTTTCCCAACTAATATCTGGGTGTTTTCTATGGGTATGTTGTATTTATTTGATTTGCAGTGCTCAAAAATGTGTGAAGGTGTATGTTTGTGTTCTTTTAATCTAGTTTCCATTTTCCTGCTTGTTTCTTCAATATAGAAGTTGTGGCAGTTGTTGCATTGCATTTTATAAATTATGTTGGTGTTGTGTTTGTTAGTGTAGTTTTTACATAGTATGGACTTCACTTTTGTACCTAGTTTTTGAATAAATTTGGTGTTTACTGAATGTTGTATTTTGTTATCACTTTTTTTCCAAATGTTGGTTATTTTTTTGCTGATGTTGGGAACATGTATGCAATAGTATAAGGTTTTGTAGTTTGTTATATATTGGGATTTATTGTTGTTGGTCTAGATGTGTGCATATAATTTTTTCCATAGTTTTTTGATGAAATTTGTTGACATTGATGAAGTATTGTTTTATTTTTGTTGATTTTATCATTAATTTTATCTGGTGAGCATAGTTTTGTGGCTGTGTTTATTTGGTTTCTTAATGTGTTGAGTTTTTATTTTGTTTTATGTGCTGAGTCCCATGGAATGTATAATCGAGGATGGGTGATTTTTCTGTGGATTTATGTTTTCAATTGTGTATTGGTTTTAGTGCTTTTGAGGTCAAGAAATGCTATTTGGTTAGATTTTTCCCTTTCACAGGTGAACTTAATGTTGGGGTGTATTGAGTTTACGTGTTTGAAAAACTAAGTGAGTGTTCTGTAGATGTGAATCCAGCAATTGTATCACCAACATACCTGTACCAGTATAGTATAGTAGGCTGAACTGACTGCTTGAGATTGAATCTGTCATAAAAATGTTGGCTTGAACTGGTGACACAGGATTCCCTATACTTAGGCCATTTATTTGTAGGTAGTTTTGGTTATTAAATATAAAGTTAGTTTTCATGGTAGTGAATTCTATTAGAATTGCTAATTGGTTGCTTGGGATGTGTATCAATGGGTTAGGGTCTTGGATATAATGTTCTAAAGCTATTTTGCAGGCTTCAGTTTTTGGGATTTCTGCAAAGAGGGAGATTACATCAAAACTGGCCATTAAGGCTTTATGATTTAGTTCATACTCTTACCTCCTTACCTTTATTTAAAGTTAAAAGAGTCTTTGAAAAAGGAGCCAGCTGATGTTACATATTTAGAAAATGCCCATGTGTTGTATTTACCGAGGTTGTAGTTAAATGATTCATAGGTTGACATTATGAGTTGTAGTGGGTGCCATATGGTGGTGTGTGTAAGCCAGTCTTTCATAGATAAGTATAAATGTTTTCTGAGATTGTGTTGGTTTTTTTCATTTGTAGTAGTATTTTAAAGCATTATTCTTAGATTTTAACTATTGGTTTTCCATGCTGATTGCTGATTGAGGACCTAATGGTTGTCTTTTTCTGACATCTACTTCTCAACCAGCTTTACCAGGGAGGCCCTACCTTGAGCTACCTCTAAGGGTTGTGCTGTATTTTTTTATGATTTTAAATGGAAATTTCTCAAACTACTTCATATAATATCCACTTATTTACTTTCATATGGAACAGTCTGAGTTGCTGCTAAAGATATATATATAAAGATCACCTTATTTTCTCTTTTTTTATTAACAATAGTGCTAATATTTGGCTAAAGCATTTTAATTATCTAAAAGAAATTTTACATAGTTGAGACTCTGTTTATTCTTCAGCTATAAGGTCTGGAGATTATTATATGCTAGACGATATTCCTGATAAAGATATTGACCTAGAACTGTCACCATCGAAAAAATATGATGATGATGATGAGGAGGAACAGGAAGCAGAAGAGAAAGGTGTGAATGCTGTAAGTATAATTATAAAAATTATTCTTATTAGGGAATGTTGGATATGTGATATTGTTTGAAGTTGGAACTTGGAACAGTTTAAAATTTTAATACCCTTGAAATGGAAAAACTGTTTTAGAAGTGTTATGTTTTTTGAAATTGATCAAAATTTTAAAAATATTTGCTGTAATAGCTTGTTTAAAAATATTTGTGAATTAGATCTATTAAACTGACTCTAAAATATATTAATTATATTTCATTTTTTTTCACAAATTCAATTAGAAATAAAACTTTTAAATCTATAACAGTGTCTGTAAAATTTAACTCTTTCAACATGATTTTTATATAAAAGTAATCTTATAATATTATAGTATTTATTTGGTGTCTCCCAATGGACAGTGGTAAGTCTTTGGATTTACAATATTAAAATCAGGGGTTCCAATCCCTGGTAGACAGAGCATATAGCCTGATGTAACTTTGCTGTAACAAAACATAATCACTTTCTTTGGTATTTCCTACAGTACTACCACTGTTGAAATAAATTATTATGTAGCCTCACAATTCTCTTGTGAGTTGTTTATTCTCATAGATTTATTATTTGAAAATGTGGCATAATTGTTGAAAACAGCTAATAAATGTGGTAAATATGATTATTAGTTATTGACTCAAGCCCTGAAGTCACAAAGTGAATGTGACTTAGAAGAACATCAAAAAGGTGATGTTGATCAGCAGTCTATTGACAGATCTCCTGGTTTGTCCCAGGTCAGTATTTGTAATGATGAATAATAAGAGAAAAACTGTCATTGTGTGTATTATTAGTAAAAAAAAAGAAAAATCATACATTTGGATTTAAAACATTTTTTTCTCTGTATCAGTTCCTTACAACTCTTACAAGTTCTGGTTCAAATCCCACTCAAAACTGGTCATTGTCATTAATTTCTGATTATCATAAATGAACACAGGAGCTAAAATTACACTGGTTTAATACAAGCATGAATTTGAAAGAAAAATGTTCAAATGTGGTTACAAACACTGATCAAAGTCTAGGATTAGTTTAATATTATTTATAAACTTAAAAGTAATTTCCATTTTATCATACCTTTTATTTGAGGTTAAATTAATGCTATTGAAATATTACTGGGAGATGTAGCACTATTTATCCTGAGATATTTAAAGGAACCATTTATGTATAACCTTTGAACTCTAATGTATATTAAATAATACAAGAAAATTAATTCCAAAATTACATAAGAACATGTTTCTAACATTTTTATCCTCTTCATCAGTTCAAAAGGATACTGTTAGTCTTAAATATTTATTTAATTACTCTTTCTATATGTATTGAATTTATAAGATTTCCAAAAGTAATTTTATTAGCTTCTATGATATCAAGTAGAAGTGATATTGATAATTTGTGGTTGTATATAACAGCCTCAGCAAACTTCTCAGCAAGTTTTTCTTAGCCCTAATGAAGTTCCTGGGACTTCTTGTCAATCACCATTAGATGCCAAGTCCTTTAGCACTGCCCAACAGTCAATCAAAGAAGATGAAGCAGAGATTCCTGCAGAATGTATGTTTAGAATGTGTAGAAGAATTTGATATTGTATTTGCTAGAACATTATCAGAAAGAAATGCTTTATATAAACTAAAATGACTTAAAACGCTTCATCTTAAATGAATAAATAGTGATTTTATGATATATAAAACTATCTGTGGAAAGCTTGTAGTGATTGTCAGGTACTTAAAACATTAGTTATCTTTAATATTTTATCACACATTAAACACATATAGGGTAATTTTAGTAATTATTTGTATTTGAAAACATTAAAAATTGAAAAAAGTGTTATTTTTATTGAATTTGCTTATGTAATACTGTGTGTTTTCTACCTTCAAAATTTATATAATATGATTATTAATTTTATTTTGGCCTAGTTTTTACTAATTTTCTCTCATCACTTTTTTTTATTCAGCGAGTGTTTTGGAAAAGATTCAGGGTTGTGTGGAGTTTGGAGCTGCCATTTTTCTCTCTATATTAATTAGTGCCACTGCCAAACTAAACTCTATTTCTAAAGAGTATCGCTATGTTGCTCAAGAGCTTTCTCTTAAAAAATATTCTCTGAAAAAAGAGGTAAGTTTTAAAAATGCAGTTTGATTTACTGTTCATTGTAAAGACAAATACATATATCAGGATCATTTGTAAACATTCACTGTTCTTATTATTTCTTATTATTGTTTTTTCAGCGTTACAAAAACCAACATTCTGAAACTTTGGAAGGCATGAAAACACTAGAAGTGAAAGACCCAAGTATGTTAGGGTAAGTAATATTAAAGTATTTATCTAAATGATACAACACTACTTAGTTTTGGGGTTTGGGAATTTTTTATCAATTAATTTTTAAGTTTGTCCATTTTATATATGAAAACAAGTTTTTATGAATAAGATTGTAATAAATTTTGGTGTGGAAAACTTAGTTATTTCATATAATGTTAGTTTTTGGGAAACTTAGTTATTTCATATAATGTTAGTTTTGGGATAATCTTTGTATTTTTTGTCTTGTAATTTCTATACCAATCTCACATCATGCACACAATACAACTTTCCAGGAAAAGATTACATAGAAAGTTTGGGATTTTCTTCAATAGTTGGATAGTAAATCTGTGTAAATTTTCTTGTATATTCAGCAAGAAGGTAAATGACTGGAAACATTAAACATCAGGGAAGATATAAGTATTTGTATGTTGCTGTTAGATATGATCATAGTATAATGAAGTGGATGATGTGTTTAATAAACGTGGCCTTTAATTCTACTGTTGTTGACCTGTTTCAAGAAGAATCTTTGGTTCTTTGAGCTACTGTTAGCCAGTTTGTAAAAACATTAATATAATTGTTACAGGAACACCAGAGGGAAAGATGACAATTGACAATGGAATACATCACTGGCTGGCTTGATTTGGCAGTATATTTACATCCTAGAGTACAAATGTTTTTTTATTGTCCTTTTAATTGATTAGGAGAAAGTCTTTATTTTCCAAATTAGTCTTTGCTCATGAGTAAGAAGAACTAAGAAAAAATTTAAAAATACCAAAAGGTGTCTGCAGTGATATTGCTTGTTAATTATTTGGAACACATTAATATTGGGAAGCTTTGAAAGTTTCTGTTTTTTACATGTAATATAAAATAATCATGAAATTGTGTTTATGGCTGTGGGATCATACAAAATGTGCTGAGGGTTATAACAATAGTTGAAGATGTTTGGGGGTTATTTGACCACAAAGTCTGAAGGGGAGTATTTGATTTCTAATCTGTGACCACACAGTCTAAAGTCTGAAAAGTCACATTTGACTCTTGGTGTGACATTTCTGTCTGAAGGGCCATATTTGATTCATGGTGTGTGACCAAACAGTTGAACATGTGTAATAATTAATATGATGAACCATCTTAGCCACTTTGCAGCACCTACTTATGAATGTGTAAATAAATTCTTGTTTTTTAGAAACTTTGTCAGTGGCCTTTATTAAAGCCTTTAAGTAATTTTAATAGATTGTTATATGACACTCATCTAAAGCATGTTCTTATTTTATTTACATCATTTACATCCTTACATTTTCATGTTTGTTCACTTGTGTTAGCACCCTTATTGTAATGGAATAAATGTAACCTAGTCTGCAAGAAGACAAGTTAAGTAGTAAGCACATGTGATGTTTCCATTTATTAGAATTATTTTTTATCTGAATAAATACCACCAAAGACATTCTGGTTTGAAAGTATATCTTACTGTATCTATGAGTACATCCTACAAATGATAATTTTTTGAAGTTTCATTTATTCAGATAGTGACAAGTAATTCTACAAATCAAATAGGTAGGAAAACCATTTTTGTAAAAAATCATTTGATATTTTCTAACTTTTTATGCAAAATTTCAGAAGTTATTGACTTTATATACATGCATAACAAGCTTAAATCTTTATTTAGTTCTCCATTGGTATATAGTTTTTAAACTTACAGGTGAGTAAATGTTTTTATGGTAAACTTACTGATGTTCAACAGTGAAGTTAACACTTTTAGGCTTTCTATTTAAATACTTTCACAATTAATGAATATGACCAATTTCCTTTAAAGTGGTAAAAATATAATATACTTTGAAAATATGTACTTCCAATATGGCACTTACTTCTTCACACAAAAAGCTATTTTCCCATGCATGTGTTTTAAAGACTTCCATGCTACTAGTCTTTTGGAAACTCTCACCTAATCTCACTAGTTTTCTCATGAATTGTGCTACTTCATAATAGTGTCATTATGGAACAAAATCTTTCCATCAATCGGAGAGTGACACAGTTAGTGGCATGCTAATTCTCTCTATTCTTTTTGCATTAAGAATATTCATTTTATTCCTTGGAACTGAACGCATCAGATATGTTTTACTTTGCCAATTTAATGAGATTTGTGACATTTAGGGAACATATTGTCCTTATTTTCTTTAGATTATAGATACTAGTTCATGTAATGTCTTCTACTCCTTGTGTGAGTGATTAATTTCCTCACATAGGTTGCAATAATTATGGCTCGTGGAAGCACATATCCTGATGAGGGCATGGCAGCCATTGTGAAGAGGATAGTGTTTTTCATTATGCTGCCAGGACATTCAGCTCTAATACCTTCATCAGGCATTCCTTCTCATCATCAATGGGGTGAATGAGAAGGATAAATTTGATTGTGTCTTCACCTGCTTAGAATTTGAAAACTTCTCTCCTTGTGGAAGAGAAACAAAAACTTCCTTCCATTCTTAAGCCCTAAATTATCAGGTGTACATCAATCTTTTTCTTTCCCCTGTGTTATATAATTTTCGTTGTTCCCTACTTCTTAGTTCTAACCCTAACTCATTTCATTTACCATTTGTGGACCACCTATCTATCTGTAAGGTTAAGCCTCACTCTTCCCATCTATATTTGATTCTGATTTCCTCAGATCTAGTCATCTGCATCCCTTTTCATGATCCTCATAATTGGGTATTGCCTTTGTCTGTGGAGGGAGGAAAGAATTATTTTCATTGGTTTTGCTCTCTAGTATCCAATATTCCTTTATTTACCTGATCATTTTAACACCTCAAGTCTGAGGCACTCCACTGGACTCCAGAAAAGTTCGTGAGGGATTCTTATTCCCTTTATTTCTCTTCTGTGTCAATTCTCATTCTACCATTCCATCCTCACTTGCATCTTTGTTACTGGAGGTTGTTGGATAGAGATACTGTCCTATCCCAAGTTTGACTTCTTTCTTTTTTTCTGTGAGCTCTTTGCATGGCCTCTTTTTTTGCCTTGAGGTTTAAGGTGATCCTAATTTGATTGAATCATGGACTGCCTCTCTTAGCCAGCCTGAGTTCTGTTCTTAGAAGCTCTGTTCTCCCCCATTGTTTATTAGGGATGTTTTCTTGAGAACTTTACCATTGCCTAACCAACTCTCTCACTTTCATGCTGTCTCTCTTCTGCTTTACATCCCCTGGTTTTGACTGTCAATACATTTCACATGGTCTGGTGTTTCATTTCTCATGATTCTCACCCATCTTTCTGATCTTTACCGTGGTTCCTGGTCTTGACTAAAGACAGTTTTTGTTGTTTCCCTTTGATGGTACCCCTCTAGCTTGCTTAACCTAGATTTCCTCTTTTGTGCATCTAACCCATTCCCCTCTTTCCCTGCCCATTGTACACACTAATGCTTCAACATCTCGCATATATCCTCTCCATTATGGAATTTTATCTTTCTACCTTAATGTTTGATTAGTCTGGTCCATTGCTCCTTGAAATGGATTTCTTCAGCTGGTAATCCTATTTCATGAAGGGCATTATTTTACTTGGTACTTCTACCTGCAGGAGTGTGTGACTTTTAGTGCTGGTCCATGTGTTGCCATCTTCCTCATAATCATTTTACTGTTGGACATCTTACTTCCCTTTATGATGTTGTTCTACAGAGTTTAGCTGTCTCTGTCTGTCAGTTATTAGATGGTCTTTTCTTCACCATTTTGTCTTTTAAATACTGCAAGATGTTTCCTCCCCTGTTCTTTTTTGGATGCTATGTGTTCCACTCAAGTATTCTTCTTATTCCAGGGACAACTCCCTTTCAACCTTTATTAGTAGAGATTGCCATATTGTTTACTTAGTCTCCTCTTTATTGAGATTGTCGCTTGCAAATGGTCCATATTTTGTCCTATCAGATATGTCACCTCTATCATTACCTCACTGCTTACTTTTTATAACCACTGGATGAGATCATTTAAGCTGGTATGTTGAATACCTTACACAATTTTGTTGCCAACTCTTTTCACCATCTAGCTATCTCACCTACTATGAGTCACTGACAATGACTGAAGAAGGTCGAAACGTTGTTCAATCCTCTACATAGAATTTTCTCAACCCATATCAGCCATTTTTACACATATATTTTTCTCTACAAGTGGTTTTTCTCGTCATCACGGATTATGAGTCTACCTACTGTCTTTAAACAGGTTAGTACATTCCTGCGTGGTTAGTAACATTTACTTACAGAATTGAACTAGGTATCTGGTGGTATTCTTCCACGCTATATGTATTTCCCAAAATTCTACATCTGACTAGGATAACAAAAGTTCTTACACAGTAAGTTCTAGCTCAGTGCATACCCATTCTTGAGATGGGGTGCTCCATGAGACTATTTCAGATATCCTTGTGGTATACTTTGATATCTGACTTCTCTCTGGTTCATATTATACCTTTGCCATGGCCTACCATGAAAAAGTCACTTTTTACTGCTTTTACCTGCTGGCTTACCAAAATAGATTTATGCAGTCACCCTACAATAAACGACCTCTCTGGATGAAACAGATGGATAGGAGGGATCTGGGCATTTTCTCTAGTTCTCTCCATTTCAAATTTCCCCACACTTTTTTCTTTGAGTGAACCAAAGGATACCCTTACTGCTTATCAGACCCTTGCTGTTCAGGTGGTGGACCATGGAAAACTCTCACTGATTGGAACCTAACAGCTGAGACTAACACAAGGAGTGCCAGTCAGTTGGACGTGGGGTGGTGGTGATACCATTAGTGAGCACAGATCACCCATCAATAACAACATGCCAGAAGCACCACATACAGTCTGCATCTGTTCAGTAGAATTGAGGTGAGCATTTGTTTCCTGCAGCTTGCAACTGTCCAGTAGAGTTGAGGCAAGCAAATTTCGAAATATATGCCCTCTTCTTGCAGGCTGTGAGTGTTCAGTTTAATCAAGGTGAGTACATACCACTACACCACACCCTCTTCTTGCAGACTGTGAGTGTTCAGTTTAATCAAGGTGAGTACATACCACTACACCACACCCTCTTCCTGCAGGCTGTGAGTGTTTAGTTTAGTCAAGGTGAGTACATACCACTACACCACACCCTCTTTCTGCAGACTGTGAGTGTTCAGTTTAGTCAAGGTGAGTACATACCACTACTCCATGCTCTCTTCTTGCAAACTGTGAGGGTTCTGTTTAGTCAAGGTGAGCACATACCACTACACCACACCCTCTTCTTGCAGACTGTGAGTGTTCAGTTTAATCAAGGTGAGTACATACCACTACACCACACCCTCTTCTTGCAGACTGTGAGTGTTCAGTTTAATCAAGGTGAGTACATACCACTACACCACACCCTCTTCTTGCAGACTGTGAGTGTTCAGTTTAATCAAGGTGAGTACATACCACTACACCACACCCTCTTCCTGCAGGCTGTGAGTGTTTAGTTTAGTCAAGGTGAGTACATACCACTACACCACACCCTCTTTCTGCAGACTGTGAGTGTTCAGTTTAGTCAAGGTGAGTACATACCACTACTCCATGCTCTCTTCTTGCAAACTGTGAGGGTTCTGTTTAGTCAAGGTGAGCACATACCACTACACCACACCCTCTTCTTGCAGACTGTGAGTGTTCAGTTTAATCAAGGTGAGTACATACCACTACACCACACCCTCTTCCTGCAGGCTGTGAGTGTTTAGTTTAGTCAAGGTGAGTACATACCATTACACCACACCCTCTTCCTGCAGACTGTGAGTGTTTAGTTTAGTCAAGGTGAGTACATACCACTACACCACACCCTCTTCCTGCAGGCTGTGAGTGTTTAGTTTAGTCAAGGTGAGTACATACCACTACACCACACCCTCTTCCTGCAGGCTGTGAGTGTTTAGTTTAGTCAAGGTGAGTACATACCACTACACCACACCCTCTTCCTGCAGGCTGTGAGTGTTTAGTTTAGTCAAGGTGAGTACATACCACAACACCACACCCTCTTCCTGCAGGCTGTGAGTGTTTAGTTTAGTCAAGGTGAGTACATACCACTACACCACACCCTCTTCCTGCAGACTGTGAGTGTTCAGTTTAATCAAGGTGAGTACATACCACTACACCACACCCTCTTCCTGCAGACTGTGAGTGTTTAGTTTAGTCAAGGTGAGTACATACCACTACACCACACCCTCTTCCTGCAGACTGTGAGTGTTCAGTTTAGTCAAGGTGAGTACATACCACTACACCACACCCTCTTCCTGCAGACTGTGAGTGTTCAGTTTAGTCAAGGTGAGTACATACCACTACACCATGCTCTCTTCTTGCAAACTGTGAGGGTTCTGTTTAGTCAAGGTGAGCACACACCACTACACCATGCCCTCTTCCTGCAGGCTGTGAGTGTTCAGTTGAGTCAAGGTAAGCACATGCTTTCCTCCTCCTCTTGTGCCTGTAGTTGAGTCAAACTGAGCATTTACCACTATGCCATGCCCTCTTTCTGCTGTTCTGCCTGCAACTAGATTAGGGTGAGCACACTTTGCATGATTCATATTACATAGTAAGTGGCATGAATTTCTGTGTCCTCCCACAGTGGTTGTCAATTCAAGAGTCTGATGGTAAAATTGAGGTAAGTGTACACTACTATTATACACTATGGGACATATTCTATGGACTTCACTTACAGCCAGTGTCAGTCCAAAATGTGCCAGTAGAGTGCCTAACTACACTAAAGATATTGGCTCTCCTATTTTCGTGTACAAGAATTCTGATGTCATTATTCCTATTACACTTATATGTGTGACACACATGGGGCTTCTTTGGTTTTTTCACCTGTCTGCTCTAGATGAAGAGTATTTCCTGGAAGAAAGGAGGTACAGTTTCCTTTGAGTGTGCCCTTGTGGAACTCTTGCCCTTGAGTGTCACACTCTGTGGATCTTATTTATTCTGTTTCTGAAAGGAATTAATCTAGATATATATGCAGAAATATATATCATCTTGGAAGTTAACATTATATTTACCCGAAAATGTATTTCTGATAGATACTGTCCTCTGTGTGCATTATCACATTCCTATCTACATTCAGTGGACTTTAGACATGCCTCACCAAAAATGAAATTCATGAATGTAAAAACTTAAAGGGAGTTAATGAGCAGGGAGGTTGTGTCATGCTTCTATTGTTGGAGGGCTTTTGATGTATAATAATGTTATCATACAGTAGCTGAATTCATGAGAAATTTTGTGAGATTAGGTGGGAATTGTCTAAATGCTAGTTGCATGCAAATATTTAAGTCAGATACGTAGGAAGATAGCTTTCTGTGTGAAGAGCTGAGTTTTTTTGTAAATAGATTTTCAAGCAAGGATAATGTTAATTTTGGAATACATCATTCATTTGAATTGTCATTAAAAATAGTTCTTTACTTACTGTATTGTTTCTACAAATAGGATGTCAGTATATAAAAGCTCAGTATTAAAACTGGTAAAATAAATTATCTTACTCTTAAATTTTAAGTTTGTTTGTGTTTATTTGAGAATTCAAAACTGCATAAAAAAATCAATATACAACCTTTTAACCCTTAATTTCAGGTTCTAATATATGAAATTAGAACTCTTAGTTGACACCTTTCTTTACCTACTTTTGGAGAATCATTAATAAAATCTATGTAATGTGACAGGGAACATTCGTTGCACCAAACAATTGCTACTGTTCTTCCTGTTCCCAGCATCATAGTCATCTAGCTCTGCTTTATTGGTTTGTAGCCCGGCATGGCCAAGCGTGTTAAGGCATTTGATTAGTAATCTGAGGGTCGTGGGTTCGAATCCCGGTTGCACCAAACATGCTCACCCTTTCAGCCATGGGGACATTATAATGTTACGGTCAATCTCACTATTCATTGGTAAAAGAGTAGCCCAAGAGTTGGCGGTGGGTGGTGATGACTAGCTGCCTTCCCTCTAGTCTTATACTGCTAAATTAGGGATGGCTAGCACAGATAGCCCTCAAGTCGTTTTGTTCGAAATTCAAAACAAACAAACAATTATTGGTTTGTAGTCACTTGAGTTGAGTTTGCTGTACACCATTTCATTTACAGCCACACTTTTCACTAATACTTCTCTTATGTTTAATAAGGGCTTTTTGTATGGTAGGTTTACCATAAGCATACATATATAATATCAGCAATAGACTTATTCTTTGGAAATGTCAAATAATAAATTTTAATGCCAAAAATGATCTTAGTTATGCACTTCTTATAAAGATAGATAGCATTAATAACTGTTACTCTTATTGTATTAGATTGTAAGTATTTAAGTAGTATCAATTATTTGAACTTACAAATATGCATTAGCAGGTTATGTATGGGTTATTTTAACTAAAATAAAAATTAATACACTTTGAAATGTAGTTTTGAATTTTCCAATGAAATTCAGAACATGAAGATGTTAGGTTAATTTGTCAATTTTGATCTGTATGCCAGCATTCTTTTGGGATAAACAACACATTGAGGGCAAAACTAATTTCTAATCAGAATTTAAGTGACCTTACACATTTCAAAATCTGTATATTTGAAGTTAATGGATTAAACACTTCTGATAAATGCTTATCGTCTTTGTGATCAGATGATTGGAATAACTAATGGTTTAAGATTCATTCCTTCAGCTAATCTTTTGTATTTTTCTGTGAAAAACAATGAATGAAAGATTGTTCACAGTGAAGTCATTACATTGTTGGAGATGTGGATGATGATTTTAAATATTCTAGATTGCTGGTAGTTTTTATATATTTTGTGGATATATAAGTAGCAAGAATAATAGTATTAAATTCACTGAATAACTTTATCAGTACCATTACTTATTTTTGATATGTAAACCAGTAAATCGTATGTGAACTTTAAAGGTTAAATATAAAAAAACATTAAAAAACATCTGTATTTTAGGTTCACAAGCTATATGTTTGATATAAACTTAATTAAGATATTACTTCATAACACATATAAAATCTCAACCACTTATTAATATTTGTACAAAGAGTTTGAAAATATTCTTATTATTCTGTCTATTTAATTATTATAATAATTTTACACTGTTTGAACAAATAAAACTTCACACTATATGGGGTTCTAAAATATTCAATTTGTCTAACTTTACTATATGCTCTTAAGCATGCCTACTGTGTCAAAAGCACCTCTGTACTTCACATGGTCTATCCACACTTACTGTGAGATGTACTTTTGAACCAGGATGTCATTTGCAGTAGTTCTCTAGATATAAAGATGTGCCTTCTGAAAACATGAAATATACTTTAACTCTGCAACTATCCTTGTTGCAAGCAAGTCTATACCAGTTACACCCACAGATACTTGCTGATGTGTGTGTGGAATGTAATTGTTTACTGACATTTTCTTTAAGTTCTTAAAAAAGACTGATAATGGACAAAGTATTTTTTCACAAAAGAAGGACTGCATAATCATAAACAAACAGAGGGCAGAAACTAACCAAGTCAGTTCTTTAAAAATTATTGTTGATATTGTACTGTATTTACCGTTAATGATGTTAAGCATATCTATTACAATTGTAAAAGTATTACAAGCATTATTATAATGAGAAAGAAAAACCTCACTAAATATTTTAGTTTTTTATAGAATTTATTAAGCAATATTTTAATATTCATGTGAAAATAATTCTTCTGCAAGTCACCCCTCATTCTTGTTAATAGTTATTAAGCATTACATCTCACTAGGTTATTATTATTTCAATTTTTTTATATTACCTTTGTTTTAGTTGTGTTAGAAGATTGATATTATTATTAAATTCATTATGTAATGGTGTGCAGTTACCAACCACTCTTTTTATTGCTGAATTCTTCTGCTATAGAATATCAAAAGAAACATCATCAGTGCATCTTTGGATGAGTAGTAAAGATCTTAGTGAAAGGTATGTGGTTTGTAGAAGATTAGTACAAGTCTTGATCAAAGTGTTTATGTAGTCAATTTACTTTTATGTTCTATCTAAGATCTAATTTAAATATACATGTTGGGATATGAATATTATATTTAAGATACATTATAATTACACATGTAATATGGACATTGTATCTAAGATTCATTTTAAATATACATGTGGTTATAATATGGACATTGTATTTAAGATATATTATAATTATACATGTTGTTGTGATATGTACACTGTATACTAACATATTGCTTATATGATTAATTTAAAATATACATATTATTGTTACTTATATGCTGTTTTCTAACATATTTTTCATATATATTGTAATATATATATATTATGTACATTGTATACTGAGATACTGTTTATAATATTCATTATAAATATACATTATTCTGATATATATTTACACTGTATATTACATATTGTATTAAATCAATGTTACATAATGATGTTGCTACGATATCTATACTCTTTACCAACATATTGTTTACAAGATCCATTTTAGATACACGTGTTGCTGTGATATCTACACTGTATTATAATACATTATATTAAATTCATTTTAAATGCTCATGTTGATATGATAATTACACTTTATAGTAACACATTTTAAACATACATGTTGTAATAACTACATTGCATATTGATACATTGTTCATGAGGTCCATTTTAAATATATGTATAGTAATTACTTATAATTTATAATTAAAAGTAAGCTGGCGATATAAAAAAAATTTCACTTTTAAATTTATGAAGTCAATTTAGTACAGCAAATTTAGAAGTAAATAATGTCATAAAACATTATTAAAACATCTGTAATGATTAAGGTGTATTTATTCTTTATTTGGGTATTCTCACTGTTAATTCTGTTTTTGGCTGTTATTTTACACATCATTATTTTATGTTTAGTAAGCAATAATAATGTAAACTGCACGGACAGTGAGGCTTAATAAAGTTTAAAATTACATGTGCCAAAAGAAAAATAAAAACTGATATTTTGACTGCTACTGACATTCATTCCCAAGGTTATAACAAGTTGAGGTAGTTATGGGTATCATACACCATCTGTTGCCATTTTATGAAACAGTTATAAAAGTTTGTACATTTTAGCAATGGGATTTCAGTAAGTATCTCTGCTAACAAGAATTAGATCTGAATTTGCTAAATGTCATCCTTTCAAAAATAAATCTGCCACTGATATAATTTTGGTGTATGTCTAATATTTTGTAATTCTGCCATGCAATTATATAACTTGTGACAGAAAGAGACTTAAAATGTTTTTATTTTTTAGCACACTTGAATTGTTTCATTTTATCTTGTCATCTGGCTTACCCTATGTATTTAATGTTACAGTCTTCACAACCAGTTGAATAAGCAGCATCAAACTTTACTAAGGGACGTTTCTTATTTTTATGGTATGTTTAGACAATTTTAAATGAAGACCAAGGCCTGAAAGAAATACTGATATTCTCAGAAGAATAAAGTTCTCCATAACTCTTTGTCTAAACCATGAACATAAGGAAGCATAGACTTATATAGTCAATAGAGTTTCAAAAGTTTTTATTTTATGGAAGATCTCAAGATAAACACTTTGTTTCAGAATATCTAGAGTGAAATTTAACATTTTATTCTTTTTTGAGATTATCTTTGCATTAAAATTGAACTTGGTCTCTATTTAACAAATTTTGATCTTGTGATGTTGTTTAGGAATCAGATATATGAGAGTACTTTAAGTGACAGAAAATGTTTATTATTTAGAAGTAAGATGCTTTATTTAATAAACAGAAATTGCATCAGGTTAATACTCTACTATTTTAAATCATGTTACAAATTTATCCTGTACAAAACTGAAAAATCTCAGATTCATATTTTATATAACAGCTTTAGTTACTGTCCTGGCCCATCAACTGTTTTGGTATGCCACATCTTGGTTGGAAACTGAAAGGCATTTAAAAAATATTCCATAAGGTGTCATACTTGTGATATTGTTACTTAGGTGTAACACCATACAAGAGTTCTACTGGACAATGTGCTTAACTTTGGACAAAAAACAATGAAAGAAGTAAAGTAAACTTGATGACTGATGTTAAAATATTGCTTACATATGAAGGTTTTGGAAAGATTATAGGAGTTAGAGTTAGGAGGTTATAAAGTATAATTAAATATGAAAAACAGCTTTACTCCAGGATGAAATAGGTTAAATATACTATGCATTTGACAGATAAACAGTACTAGTATTTTAATTCTTCTGTTGGACATGTTCTTGAAATAGGTTAAATGTGCTATGTATTTAACTGATAAACAGTTCTAGTATTTTCATTGTTCTGTTGGACATGTTCTTGAAATAGGTTAAAGATACTGTACATTTAACAGATAAACAGTACTAGTATTTTCATTGTTCTGTTGGACATGTTCTTGAAATAGGTTAAAGATACTGTACATTTAACAGATAAACAGTACTAGTATTTTCATTCTTCTATTGGAAATTTTCCTTTAATTTATTGTTGTCCAAAGGTATGCGAATCTGTTATGCCCCTACAACCCACTGTTTCATTCAGTGGAGCTTTTATGAGCAAGTTATTTAGTTTTCTAGACAGCATATTGAATCTGTTAGTGTGGCTTATATGTGAAAAACTTAATCCGTTTGTTGATGAACTGAAGAATCAACGAGAAAATGTATTTTTTATACAGTTAGTTTTTAACTTCTGTTCCCATTTAATTAGCACTGGGTGTTAATGGTGTTCAGTTAACTGAGGGAACTTATTTGTTGTTACATACTTATGGTCTTGAAGATATACCAGATGTTAAATTTTTATATCAAAGATACTATTTTCTCATTTAAAGACATCTCTTTAAAAACTCTTACTCTTATGGGATTTCCTGAGTTAGTAACTAATCTAGTTATGGAAGATATCAGAAATTATACCTTAACAACGTTTTCAAATATGGTAATATATTAAAGATACGTTGATGAAACGTTAATAAAAATGTTGCATTATCTTTATTTGCATATTTAAATGCTCAAAATCATTTCAATACATTTACAATATAGAAGGGAAGAGACATATATCTATGTATATTATATATCTAAATTTATTGGAAGAAATAAAATACATTTACTACTAGTATCTTTTGTAAATAAAACATGCCTGTAGATATTTATATATTTCTTCACTTTTTTATAAGTCACATAAACATTGGATTACAGAATCAGTACTGTTTTAACAGTAACCATCAGAAAAAGATAACTAACTAACTTATATTTGGAAACAAAGTAGTTTTTCCATATGAAAAAGAGCAATGATCTATTTGAAAATCCCTGAGTTTGTGGCTATTTTGAAATTATTTTTATTTTTTTTTATATCTGGTGTGACTTTCAATACTTTGTTCAGATCAGCCAGTTTAAGAAGTCTGTATTGGTCCAAAATCCTTATACTGAGTTATCAGAACAATACAATTTTCAGAAGGCTAAAAATTAATGTAATAACAAAAATTATAATAAGAGTTATAAATTATAATATTTAAATATATTTCTCAATATTATAACCAAAATCATTAATGAAACTAAAGAAAAATGTAATATGTTATTACTTATAAAACCTTTAACTATGTATTTATTTCTAAGATCAACACAGCATACCAATAATAAAATTTGAATTCAGTTAAATGTTTGTATTTGCAGTGATGCATATTCAACCAATATAGCTTTCATAAGACAAAAAGGGTTTGAAATCATAAACCAACTACACTTGTCTCCAAGATGGAGAATTATACTGTTATTTTTTATTGGTTTTATCACAAAAGGTTTTCATTAGTGTGGTCATAATTTTCCCTACTAAGGACAAGTGACCATTGAAAGCTGGTTTTGTGAATAAGACTGTTTTATTTTAATTAGTTTTGACCTTCAAGATAAAGAATGTCTTTTGATAGAAATTTCATTATTTATGTATTGAGTTGATTGCCAGTGTCACACCTTTCACACATAGGGACAAGTTAACTCTTTAAATGTATAATTTTTTTGCGCCCTCAACTATTAATCTTAAAGTTTTCATAACAAGACAGCTTTGCATTATGGATATTCTGGTTTGTTTGTAAAAGTTGGATAATAACGTGGTTTGGATTATTCAATCAAAGAAACATATCTCACTGTTTGATGAGTAAATCAAGACTCTTGACAAAGAAACATAACTATTATCTCACTGTTTGATGAGTAAATCAAGACTCTTGACTGGAAATTGTTAGTGTCGACTTGAGTTTAAGGAAGAACCACTTTAAAGTAATGACTAAATGGTAATGAGTCATTAGACAAGCTGAAAAATATAAGTTATTTGTTTAGATGCCAGTTTAGTGGATTGACTTAAATTCATATGAAAATATCAACATTTATGATTTTAAAAATTAACAGTATTACCAGATTTTTATTTGACTGGCTTGAAGAAGTTTTACTGTACTATATAAAGATTTATGAAAATACAATAGCTAGTAAAGTTAATACTTCTGGTTACCAAAAATACTGAGATGGATATATCCATATTAAATTAATAGATGAAAAGGTATGTGTGAAACCTGCATTGTAACAGTTTAAAAAAGTTGTGGTTCTTTGTAAAGTCTTTATAGTTTCATGTGCAGTGACAAGAGGAGAGTTGAACTTCTTACAAAATTAAATAATCATGGTGTTCAAAATATGGTAGGAGAAATTTGTTTAAAAATAAGATTGAGTTTGTGATTTCCTTCTAGGATATCTTGTTTAACATTTGGGGTCTTTTCACTAATATACCTATCAAGAATTATAAATATTAATTGTTAATGACTTACTAGGTTTCAATAAGGAAAAAGTAAACTGTAATAGCCCAGGACTTACAAACAATAACAGCCATTTGCTTAGATCAGAATTACTTCATATTTAATGATCCAATATATAAACAAAATTATGTGTTAGCTATTGGTTCTTCCATCTCTCCTTTTCTTGAACAAGTTTTCATGAATAATTTATGCAAGAAATTGTTTAGTAATGAAAATATCACATCATGTCAAATATTGGTTATAGATATAATGATGATATGATTTGGCTCTGATCAGGCTCCAGATATCATTTTACAATTTTGTAATTCATATAAATTGAAAAAGCAAATTACTAATTTATATGGAGAAATTATTTTTTTAGACGTAACTGTTGATGTAAATAACAAAACATATATCTTCAAAATTTTCAGAAAACAACTTTTATTGATACCATCATACATGCTATTCAAGATATCCAATGTATCACAAACTTACCATGTTCTTTAGTTTGTTAAATAGGCTTATTGTTTGTACCCTTGCCATCTGAATAATATGAAGTTAAATTAAAACAGTAAAATAAATTGATATCAGTAATGATTATAGAACTAAGTTAATTGATATATTGTTCTTTAAAAAAATAACAGACGTTAATGTGAAACAAATATACCACCATATTGTACCAAACAACAACAAAAACAGAAAGAAATGGTGTAAGATAAGCTACAGTGAGAAACCTTCTGACAGAACATGCAACACATTGAACAAAGACATCTGTAGACCAGCACCAGCCTCCTACTGTACAAACAATTTGGGTCAAATGTTGTATAACATCAAAGACAAATTCGAAAAATGTTGACAAGGTTGTATTTACCAGTTAATATGTCAAGACTACAATAATGTATATTTGGTTAGACAGGATATCTCATAGAAACAATTAATAGTTAAAGGACAATCAAGAAAGTGAAACTTGGTAAAATTAGACTCAACTTTTGCATCACATTTTATGTAAACTGAATGCTGATTTCATTTGGAAAAAAAATTGAAAATTTTACATGTTTGCCAAAACAGACTGCATGCAATATTGTTGGTCATTAACATCTCTAAGTTATTACTGCATGTAATATTGCTGATCATTAACAGCTGTAAGTTATTATTGCATGTACTATTGTTGGTCATTAACAGCTGTAAGTTATTATTGCATGTAATATTGTTAGTTATTAACAGCTGTAAGTTATTATTGCATATAATATTGTTGGTTATTAACAGCTATAAGTTATCACTGCATGTAATATTGTTGGTCATTAACAGCTTAAGTTATTATTGCATGTAATATTGTTGGTTATTAACAGCTGAAAGTTATCACTGCATGTAATAATGTTGGTCATTAACAATGTAAGTTATCATTATAAATAATATCAAAGTTCCTAAGAAGTTGATAGTTGATAGGAGAATAAGAAAAATGTAATAATTTCCACTTATAATGGTACAGAATAATTTTATGTAATTCCTTATCAGTTATTATATCTAAGACTGTTTTTAATGAAATAATCTGTTGCTTATGAGCACTTTACAGAAAAATAGAAGCTAGTCATTGGGTATTTAGTTTGAACTCTTTCTTTTTTGAGAAAGCTATTTTATAGAGGTGTTGTGTTATAAATTATGATTTAAATGGTTCTTTAATTTTGTCACTAAACATAGCTATCAAATAAAGCTTAAATTTATACTTGTTAGCATGTGTGTTAGGTTAAACTAATGATGAGTAAAGTTTTAACCAACAGTTTTTTAAAGGTGATCTTCAAATGAATGAATCATAGTTCACTGAACTTTTAAAATACTTTTTCACTGCTAATTCTGTGTTTTAGCTTTTCACAATGAAGATGACAATTAACTGGTTGAGAAAATATACCTTGAGCAGTTATTATCTACTCTTTTGATTTGGTAGTTAAGCCAACAGGTGTAACATTTAGCAAACATTTTCATCCAGTAGTCTTCTGTTTTCCAAAGTTTAACAATCATGCTTTCTAAATGAAGTAGCTTTCCTTTCCACAGGTTTATTATTCATGTTTTTTTTACATTTTAATACATCAATCTTCTCTTTAATATGCATGCATGCTTTTTAAATATTCACCTAGTAGTTCTCTCTTTTCTCAGGCTTAACATGGATGCTCTTAACTTCTCAGTTTCTCGCATAAAAAAAACCCAACAAAATCATTTCTTACAACATGTTTATTTAAGCAGATTTTTTCTTCTCCTCATTGTTTGACAAACGACAAACTTTTATAAAATATCATAAGCAATGTTCATACTTTTTACATTTTAATATATATCATTCTTCTTTTTCCTCACTTGTAACTATTCTATGCTGTTTAGGTTTTAAATTGAACATAACAGTTGCATATTCTTTACAAATGCAATGTTAAGATATTTTAAAATATCCATTTAATTTTATTTCAGATGTTCTTTGCTTCTTTTGTCATTGTAAAAAAAATAATTTGTATTCATTTATAGTGCTGGATATAACAGTTCACCTGATGCTTTAGACAAAGACTTTGAGAAAAGCCAGCCAACTGCTGTACGATTCCTAAGAGCATGTTATTATGCTGCTGTGTCTCATTCTGATATATTATGTTATTTGATGATTGTGGTAAATCAGATAGAGTCTGCCAGTCTATTGTCTCTCCCATTGCCTTTTATGGCCTTTCTTTGGGGAGCCTTATCTGTTCCAAGACCTTCAAAATCTTTCTGGATAACTGTCATCACTTACACTGAGGTAAGATTACATTCAAACTCTTAACCTTGCAGAACTTGCTTATATAATGACATGTATATACACGTGTGTGTAGATTTATTTATATACTACTGGAAATAATTATGGAAATGGTGATGAAAAATAGTATAAAAAGCATATATCAAAAGAATACCAACTCTTTATTAAGTGAAAGTGAAGTGCACCAGAGTATAATCACATTTTGGTGATTTAAACTGTGATTGATTGTCGTCAAACCAATTAGAAAGTGTTACACCAGAAGTTAAAAGCCCATAAAATGCAGTCAGTTATACTATGCCCAGTAATAATAGAGTGAATCTAGGTATGGATCAAAGGATTGAAATACTTTATTTCAAAAAAGGTTTTGGTTTATTAAGGGTATTCCAAACAAAAACTGGCTGCAAAGCTCCATATTTCAGTAAAAGATGCGTGGAAGACAAGACTTTGAAAAGGATACCTGAAACTTGTTAGCAATACAAGTGATCAAGGTAATCCTTTCAGTGGAGTGTTTTTACAAGACAGATGATGCTTGAGTATAAATCTTTTTTAGTTATTGGGAATACTGGAGAAAACAGCAAGAAATAAGCCACATAGATGTAAAGCTACTAAAACATCATTGCAGAAAAAAAGGTAACTAAAATCACATGGTTGAAATAGATTGCAAATGGTGGAAGATAAGAGTTGGAGATATTTGTTTTGCAGATGAATCTAAGCTTGAATTGTAGCAACAAGGGTGTCTTTAACAGAGAATAGAGTGGTATCATTGTCAATGTAAACCTATACAGAGTAACATGGTAGGGGATCAACAAGTTTTGGACTACATTTCAGTAAACAGTATCAGTAGTTTACAATGTGGTCTTTACAAAATCATAATGTGAACATTCTTGTGGCTGTTTAGGCTTATGTAAAAGCTGAGAAAGTCTAAAGACAACCAAAAATGTTGTTAAACTGAGGCAGGTAATACACAATATTTAAACAACATTTTAGAATAGTATGTTAATAGACTTTACAGCAGAAAAAAACCAAAGTATAATGTTCTGTGTACAGCAAACCACTTACATACAAAATACTAGTGTAATGTATGGCTTATTCACATTTTAAAACTCACTTTTTACTCGCATAAGCCTGAAAACTTAACATTGAGCCATTTGGATACTGTATTTGAAGTTATAATATTTTGTACCATTAATATACTAACTATCTATTTGTTATTACTTGTTTGTAATTCTTGTATGTGTATCACTTGAGTTTGAATGATTATTTTTATAGATATGCTCACACACATTTAAGTAATTATAATTTACATAATTTTTCTCTCACACTATTAACAATAGTACAGTAACATTAATTTTATTTTCTGTATAACAATGAGTTTACAACTGTTAGTATGTTACAATATGTGCATTGTGTGAATACCCAAAGTGATTCGCAAATGTGTAAAATGTGGGTAGTGAGTGTACAGCTGTTGAATGATATAAAACATTGGAGTGTGTGTGAGAAATAATTCTCAATCAATGTAGTGTAAGAATGACTATAAAATGTATCATAGTTAATTGAATACATATTACATTATACTAATATTACCAAACTAGTACTGCTGTACTGAATTACTTTAAAGAAGCAACTGATTTGTAAAGACATAATGGTGATTATGAAATTGTAAATACAAAGTTATATTAAACAATGTATTCAACTAGCGACTATTTTAATGTGCTAATTATAATTGTTAGATCCCAGTATGCTGTGTTGCCCTGTTTGACTCAGTTTTAATTTTAATTCTTTATTTTTTTCTTTTGTAGGCAATAGTTGTTGTCAAGTATCTATTCCAGTTTGATTTTTTTCCATGGAATGTTGAAACTCATGTGAATGACCCATTCTGGCCACCAAGAATCTTGGGCATTGAAAAGAAATCCAATTATGCAGTATATGACTTAGCTCTTCTCCTAGTTGTATTTTTTCATCGATTTGTGCTAAAGGTTATTATAATAGAAGATTATTATTTCTTTTTTGCAGACTGTCATTACAGGAATTATTTAAATGTGTATTAATTGAGACAGCTTGGTGTTATTCCACTTAAATTTAACATGTTATATTTTCATGTGCTAGTGTGGCACTATGACTTCCTTAGGTGCACCTGCAATGGATTTTGAATATCTCATCAGTTTATGAAGCTATGTCATCAAAAATGAAAAATCAACTATTTTTGTATTTCAGTAATAGATAAGTGGTGAAATTTGAACTGAATTTTTTAAGAAGCAGAATAATGCTTAGCCTTATGTCAATCAGGTTGCCCACTTTTACAGGCATGTTTTCATAACTGAAATATAAAATTATTCTCTGAAGGTTTGAAATATTAGTTTTATTTTGATAAATGTATGTTATCTCAGGCTTCTTAAGAAGTTGGTGTTGTTTGAACTAAAGTGGTAATACTCTAATTTATACTTAAAAATCATAAGCATTACTAAGGTTAATTAAGACTTATTAGAATTTCCTAAACACAAAATTAGTTTTTTTTTATTGGAATACTGTTGTTATCCTATATAAACCTCAATTTATTATGACTAAAGATATTTCAAAAGTATTAGAAGGTAGTCGGTGATTTAAGAATACATTTAATCTTTTTTCTTCAGATTTCAATCTTAACTTCCATAGCTGTTTAGTAAAAAACAGTTCAAGACTCTAAATTGTTTCATGCAATGCAATAACTTTTAATATTGTAAGTGAGACACACAGACAGCAGGATTAGAAATTGTTTGATATTACTTGATAGTGACTCACACATTTTCAGCCTGGCATGGCCTGGTGATTAGGTCACTTAACTCAGAATTTTCAGGTTGTGGATTCTAAACCTTGGTGCCGAACACACTTGCATTTTCAGTTCTGGGGGCTATATAATGTGAAAGTCAAACCCACCATTCATTACTAAAAGATATAACTCAAAAATTGTTAGTTGGTGGTGTTGACTACTAACTTGCTTTCTCTCTAGTCTTTCACTGCTAAATTAGGGATGTCTGGCATAGATCATACTGATATAGCTTTGTGCAAAATTCCAAACACACCGAAACACACAGTTTCAGGAGACATTTGACAGTGATACATATTCAGTGGCCTATCCTTATTGAAACACATCCATGAGATTAGCATTTGCTGTTTTTCTGTAATTTAAATTAAGACATATAAATTGCTCTTCAAAACCAGCTGAATCTGACACTGAAGTACACAACCTTTTAAAATAGAAGTATTATCAACGTGCATAAAGTTGAATAACATGGAACAAACATATGTACAATGAAAGAGAATGATGGTCAATGAATCATATCTCAATAGTTTTTGTACAAACGTTTTTATAAGTGTATAAATAGTATAATCGTTCAATTCCTATATTAAAGAGTTTGGGATTGTGGAAAGATGGAGAAGATAAAACCTTGTCAAAAGAAATCCTTGATGGAAATCCTGGTATTTCATCTGAAGAAAGGATGACTGGTAGAACAGAATCTGAAAAAGATTGGTTGGTAAGTGTAGGCTGTTTGAGGTTTGTGAACGTTATGCACTATTTTGATGTAAGCTGGCTATTTATTAACCTATTCTCGAACAGTATAAAACTCTTCAATCAAGTAAAATCTCAAAAAGCCATAGTTTTGTACTGATAACAACCTATGTGTTAGATAAAGAAATATTCATATTTGATTTAATGGACTGTTGTGCTTAGTTATAATAAACATTAATGTAAATACATTATTCTTCCTGTTGTTATAGGATTAATTTTAACAATCATAATAATGTTCAGGGCTGTATCAAGATCAACATCTTGTGAAATGTTATTATTAAATGAGTAATAAATTACAATGCAATGGAAAAATTGAAACACATTATTTAAATCAAAACTCTGAGGTATTAAATGTCTTCACATATATTTCACAACTTTTTTTAATGGAGAGTTTTACACTCACAGGTTTTTTGTGAAACTAAGGGAAACCTCTAGGTTAGCTTCTGTCATGTAATTGTACTTTTCAAAGCACCACACTGAATGTCTTCTCACACAGAACAATGGTTAGAAACAGAGTCAGGAAAGTTTAAACAACAAGGTCTAGCTACAATAGCTTACCAGCATTAATATTGCATTTCTTAGTATGTGAGTTATCTCACTCAGAAAAATAATTTATCGTTCCATTAACTCAGAAGGGTTGCCAAACATAAAATGCCTGAGAAAACTAAATATCTATCATATATTGTTACCTTTACATTATTTTTGTATTGGTACTTTGCTGCAAAGAAAGACTAGAAAGGATAGCATACAAATTTTGAGCTGATCATGTTGAATAAAATCAACCAAATCTTATATCTTCTTTATAACTTAAGAATGCTCATTGGTGCGTCTTGGAAAAGGACATTTTTAGGATGTGCAACCAGAACTTTTTATATGAGTTTTGCTTTTTGGAACGATTCCTGCTTTATCTCAAACAAAAATGAATGATAAATATAGCCAACTGGATTCAATTTCTCTTGCTAAAGAAAGAAATCTTAGTTTAATCATTTGTCTGTTCAGTTTTACAAATTGCATCTATGTGGCTTGTGCAGTGTTGGTGCAGTAATGATGTTGTATTGCATTTGTTTCTGTCTGATGAATGTATTTTAGAGGCTGTGCACTTTGCAGCGTGCTTAGAAGATGAACTTTCTGGTATACCTAAAATCTCACCTGTGTTCCAGGAATATATGTTTCTTCTTTCCATTCTTAAATTTGTGGATGCCTGTACATGATGAGGGAACCTCTCAGAGAATGTTCTGTCTTTCCAGTTTACTTCCCCTGGGATCTGAGCATCCACTCACATTTGCTGTGCATGGCAACTTATGAAGGGGAGGAGAGGATCCTTTGGTCTTGAATTCCTGTAGATGGATGACCCCCCAGGGTCAATCAGCCAGTTTTGTTGTTCTAGGGTCAACCAAGTACCAGTGTTACACATTCTCAGTGGATGTTGTGGGCATAATGTCTGATGGTGGTGTTTGGGTATAGTGCTCATGAAACCCTGTAGTGTCCTCTTTTGACATTGTAGTACATCTTCTCATAGGACTCTGTGATGGGTGGGGTCAGTGAGCATTGAGTCTTTCTTCTTTCATTATGGATTTCCAAATCAGAATAAAAATAAAATGATAAAAACAGGTTATTGGTAAACATCTACATTTTAAAGACTCTGAACAGCAGTTTCCACCTCCTTCTGTACCTGTACCTCATTTTTGTGTACTAAATTCTTTTTCAGACAAATCTTTAGGACAAATGTTTCCCTTTTTTTTATTCAGAAATTAGATGAGTTTGCTCGCTCTCCTATGTCAGTCAAAAGCTACATTATTGCCATAGGTGGGTGGAAAAGAAAGAAGTACAGTTTTTTAAAATCATTTTAAAATATTTCATACCATGAGACTCAGAAGTTATTGTCCTTAACTCCGTTTTAGACATGTGCTGCTGCACTATGTTCCACTGCTACAGTGGAAGTACAGACAGATCTTTTTTGTGTTTCCAACAGAGTCATTCTCAAACCATGTTAAGAGTCATTTGTTCTCTATGGACAAATAAGTTTGACAAGTCAATATCTATTTCTGTCCCTGTTCCCACCATTCCTTCCAGTGACTGCTCAAGTCTACTTACTTTGGCCCCAAAATTTAGAATGATTATTTATTCATGTTTCAGTCACTGGGCATCTATTGACAGAGACCTGCCCATTTGACCCAGGTCTGTATCCATGGTGGTCAACTGACTTCCTGCTGATAAAGAAAAACAACAAGGTCATAAACTGGAGGGTTCACCTCCACCTAAATAAAAATGGTCACTTTGACACAGTGGAGCTGTCAAAGTTTATATTCTAATTTAAATGACATTAAGGCCTTGATTGATTCCTATCATCCTGTGTGTCTTTTCTTAGGGAAAACATTTCTGAAACCTGGTATACTCACCTTTTGACAGTTTTCTTTATACTGGTATGACAAGTTGTGTGATGAACAAATGCATAGAGGGAAGACATTGCTATTCGGCCAATTGACCCAAGCCAACTGGCTCACTTTTACAGCTCTCTCGGAACTTGATCCTTCCACCATTCATCTGTTATCAATAGACAACTGCATGTTAGCAGTGATTGTCTGTATCATCCAGGCAACTACTTAATCTATTCCTAAGACCTCAGTACATTTTCCATGGAATCCTTGGCCATGGTGGAGTCCTTTCTGCCAGGAGACATGGAACACTCAAAAACAGGCCTGGGATACCTTTTACAGGTATCTCACTTTTTTTAACCACATTGCTTTGCAGCAGGTTAGATGTCAAAGCAAAAGGAGTCTGAGATTAATTTCACAACTAGCATCTTTTCTACCACCAGTTCCAAAGTCACGTGGATGAGATTCAGAAGGTCAGTCAGAAATATACTTCCCATCTCCATTCCATGTTCTCTCCAATGGCCAGAAAGTTGCTGATGTTCAGAGCATCACTGATACTTTCAGTGAGAACTTTTTTGGTACATCTAGCACTTCTGTTTCTTCCCCTTCCTTCACTATGTTCACTATGAGATGCTGCACCATCTCTCTCTTGCTATTCTTCTGGTTGCTTTCAACTGGATCTAACAAGAGAGTGTTTTTCCTGATGCTTGATGCAGGACTGTTGCCCTCCCTTTCTCTATGTTTGGGAAGGATCTTAAGATTCTTTTATCTACTGTCAATTGCTTTGACTAGCTGTCTCTGTAAAGTCTTAGAGAGAATGGTTAATGCTCATCTTGTTTGGTTTATCAAATCAAATGATCTCCTCTCACCTATCTAATGTGGGTTCCACCTACAGCACTCCACTGTGAAACACCTAATTCTATATGTAATGTCAATCAAAGAAGCCTTCCTCAAGAGAAAACATCTTGTTTCCATGTTCTTCGACCTTGAGAAATCTTACAACATAGCATGGAGGTATGGCATTTGGTAGGATCTCCACTCCTATATGTTACATGGCCATTTACTCATCTGGAACTTCTTACTTGACAGGCAATTCCAAGTTCGTATGGGTTTAACACTTTTCCATTCTTTTCCACAGGAACTTGGAATATGTAAGGGCTGCATCTTGAGTGTCACATTTTCTATATCAAGGTTAATGCTATCACTACACAACTTCTTCGTACTGTTTCAAATAGACTCTATATTGACAGCTTTCACATCCAGTGATGGTCATTGAATATGAAGTTTTTAAGAGGCTGCTTCAGTTTGCCCACAGTCACTTGTTGAAGTAGACCACAGCAAGTGGTTTTACCTTTTCTTTCTCCAAAACCATTTGCATACACTTTTGTTGCCAACTGGGTATACACCAATGTGTAACCTTTGTGGCACTCAAGTCACAATTGCCTATGTTTTAATCTCAAGCCTTCAGTGATTTTAGACATGTTTTTTCTATTGATCTAGCTATGATGTTGGACAGTGTTGTGGCAATGGTGACACTTTCCAACTTTCTTTGTGTTTTCAATTTTTTTGTAAGCCATTGGCCTTTTTAATTCCATTTAAGTCTTTTATCCAAATTTGGACATTGTTTTATTTTAACTTGGTTTATTTTTACATTTTATTATAATTTTACCTTTGCATTTTTAATGGTTGTTTGGTGCAGATAGCCTAGTTGTTTTGTGCTAGTAAATGCCAAACAACCAACCATCAATCTTCTTTCCATACCCTATTTATCTTTGGCTATTGGAGCTCCCTCTGCAAGTTCCTTCTTTACACCAATAATGAAACTGCTAGATTCCTTAGAGTTTTCTGTTAATGTGTTTTGAGAATTTTCCTTTGAAATACTTATTTCAACTTCACACTACAGCCTCTATTTATTTCACTGTATAACAACTGCTGAACCTGTAAATGCTTCCATTAGGAGATTCCTGAAAAAATAAATAAATAGCTCATTGCTAAAACAAAATATCTAATACTAAAATAATAGCTGAGCAATAGCATTAGGAAGATTCACAATGCAAGATAAACTAACATAGTTATTTAACTATTCAAATGAAAGTGGGATAGCATTAGGGTTTTCAGAAGTCTTCAGAGGACCCAATAGTTTTATTGTGATCATAAAAATGTTACTGGTGACTACATTTGAGAAAAATCATTTTCATGTAATCGATTGTAGGTTGTTGATTTTAAACATTGCATTATAAATAAATTACAGTTGTGGTAAAAGTTACTAAATGTGTAAAGTTTTGAGTTCCTCAGTGGGACAGAGGTAAGTCTACAGACTTAAATTGTTAAAGTTTGATGTTTGATTCTCTGCATTTAACACAGCAGGTAGATCTATGCTCTAAATCAAACAAACAAAGTATTTTGTTACTAACTACATTATATCTGCTCTTCCCACATATTGTATGATATTAGTTTGTTTCCTAAAGGTCATTAAATTACTATATCATTATCTGTGGTATAGTGATTCGTAAAATGGCTTTAAGTTTTCAAATACACAATTTTTAAGCTAATAGCCCCATCTCTTGACTGACTTGAGATCTGATTACAGTTGTACGTATTGAGGATTTCCTCTTGTATCTTTTATACTCATAATTTACCTATCAGCTAGTTGGTTTAAGTGTTACATTACTAAGTTTACATCACATATGCTGTACTTACAACTTACATTCCTTAAAGGCAAACTGTAAAATTTTTTAGTACCTAAGTCCACAGAATTGTTTTTGAAAATGTATTCTTTACTGTTTATAGTTTTTACACACCCAGGATTGTGTAATCTCTTGATTAATCGTAGTGTACCACCTATGTTGATTTTTAAACAGCTTAGTCAAACACAAAGTCAGAAGGACATCCATGGGGAAAGTACAGAAGGAAATGTTTTTGAAACAGGTGAAAGCCAAGTTAGTGAGGCTCAGATAGCACCATTTATTCAGTATGGTGATGAAGAAAAACCAGGTAATTATTAATGAAAAGTGTAGTTCTGACAAGGTACCTTACTTCTACTCACATACATAGCTATTCTCATTTAATACTGCCATTTATCTGCAAATTTCTTTTCTCATGCCATAAGCCTTTCACTCCCACATACCCCTTGGTTGACATGGTTTAACTGAATCTCAAATGCAAATTATCGTCCAAAGCATCTCCACCAATAAATGTGCTCCACACACATCCATCCATGTGAACTTACATTTAGGTGTTAATGAATTATTAGTTTGATATTAATTTTGTACTTTCCTGACACTTTTTTATTTATGTGCAGTTTATTACTTTAAACACATTTGTTACTTAAAAAAATTTCATCTGTTAACATCACCTATTTATCTATGTCAGGAAGATAAATTGAAAAGAAGGTATTTTACTATGCCAACTATAAAATTCTTATAAAGTGATCTATACTTACACCAAATGCCCAGTAGCCAAACACTACAACCAACATGTTCACAAAATCACAGAAGAACATGATAGCATATACGTCTGCTGTCACACGGTACTTAGGATACAACAAGTTCATGAAAAACTTTACGAAGGGCCTTTTGTATCTATCAAAGCAAGAAACTGTGGTAAAACTTTCACATAAATGTATGTACAGTATAATTATTACTCCCTTAAAACTTTATAAATTAATACATGAGATGTCTGGCGTGGCATCTATAAATAAATCATTGCACATTTGAGACTTGTAATATATAATGTTATAATTTAAATAATTAATATCACATTTACCTTAGTACAGACTTAAAAAGTGTTACTTGTATAATAAAAAAAATGGTCTTTAAAGGATTTCAAAGTTACTTCTTGACCCAAGCTTAAGGCTTCTACACCAACAGACTCTCAGGTACTGAAATTAGTGAAATTTCAGCAGTTTTATCTTGTTTCATGTTTGTGGAAGGAATTGATTTGACTGTTGAAGTTCTTCTGATTAGTTATCCCTTGGTGGTACAGCTGTAAGCTTTCAGATTAACAGTGCTGAAATTAGTGGTTTGTTTCTGCATGGTGAACACAGTAGATAGCTGTTATTCTGGTCTTTAGCTCTGTGGTGCTTACTGTAGATTCATTGAGATACCTGATACCCTTATCATATCACCACAGTTCTTTAGTGTAATGACATTTTTAATTATGCTATGATGAAAACTCACACTGATTAACTGCTGAGCACAATTCTGTAATGGAAATTTTCAAATTTCTTGATGAAGTGAGTGAAAAGACTGTTGACATTCAGTACCCAGAATCTGTTAATAAAGTTAAGATAACTATTCTTCTATACATTACAACATATATAAAGTTGAAATAACTACTCTTGTACACATTACAATATATATATTTAGTTGAGATGACTACTCTTGTATACGTTACAATATAAACTGCTCAAAAAATTAAAGGAACAAGTACTACTTTTTATATATATATATTACAATATATAAAGTAGAGATAACTTGTCTTGTACACATTACAATATATATAAAGTTGAAATAACTAGTCTTGTATACATCACAATATATATAAAGTTGAAATAACTACTCTTGTATGCATTACGATATATAAAGCTGAGATGACTACTCTTGTATACGTTACAGTTAATAAAGCTGAGGTAACTTGTGTTATGCACATTACAATATGTATAAAGTTAAGATAACTACTCGTGTATACATTACGGTATATATATAGTTGAGATAACTGTTCTTGTATTCGTTACAATATATAAGATTAAATAACTGTGTTCTTGTAGGCATTATGATATATAAAATTTGAGATGACTAAATTTGTGTATATTTAATATATATAAAGTTGGAGATTATTGTTGTTTACATAATAGATAAATTTGAGGTTGCTTTGTCTTGTATTCATAAAAATGTTTCTTCTGTAATTGACTATGCAAAGTATTATTTTCATAAGAAATGGAAGGTAAAATAATTATTTAAATGTATGGAAGGAAATTAATGAAAGTCTTTTATTTCTTGTTTTCAGAGATAATTCTGAGAATCTACAGTACATGCCTAACTCACTGATTGTTATATAGCTTGAAAAAACGTGTATCATGTATTTTGTTTCTCTTTTAATAAAGTGTACCTTTTTGATTTTCAGATGCACAAGAGGTGGGCATAGGAAATAGAAAAACTCCCTCAAACACGTATGTTTTATTACATTTTAATTTATAGAGATTAGTAATTAGAAATGGTTTGTGATTTTGTTTTTACACATGTTGCAAGTATTAATTCTTTTTAATGTTTTCACATGCCTTTAAAAGATGTAATATAGACTGTGGTTTGTTATCTGGCACTTGATATTGTTTTGTTTGATGATTGTCACAGTTGAAGAACTATTTCTTTTCATGCCTTTAATACTTTCATTATTTCATTATGTTTGTTTTATAAGATTACATAAAATCTAGTTAGTTACTGCAACAAGATATTTAATAGAGACTTGCAGTATGTTAAGTGGCTGTTTACCTCCCCTACATAACATGTGATTTCTAGTACAGGATAGTTCAAATTGTCCTTGCTGTTTTAAAATTTAATAATTAGATAGCTAAGAAAATTCAAACATGTAATTTTCAACATCTTTTAGTCCAACACAAACAGTTTTTATTGTTATGTCTTTTTCCACTGTATTGAGTATTGTTACTACATAAAGTGGCAACTGTGTAAGAAAAGACTTAATGTGTCATTTGGCTAGCAGAGACTAAATCAGTGATTTGAGTACAGTGTGATTACAGCAAGAAGTGTGGGGATATGGTAAAGATGTGATGTATCTCAGTACACATATAGCAAACATCACAGAGCTAAAAAACAGAATAACATTGGCTACCTTCTGTGTTTGCCTTGAGGAAACAAACCACTAATCTTAGCATTCTAAATCCAAAAGCTTACAGCTGTACCACCAAGGGATAACTAATCAGAAGGACCTCAACAGTCATATCAATTCTTTCCACAGACATGAAACATGAACTAAGTTAAAACTGCTGAAATTTCACTAATTTCAGTACCTTAGAGTCTGTTGGTGTAGAAGCCTTAAGCTTGGTTCAAGAAGTAACTTTGAAATCCTTTAAAGACCATTTTTTTTATTATACAAGTAACACTTTTTAAGTCTGTACTAAGGTAAATGTGATACTAATTATTTAAATTATAACATTATATATATTACAAGTCTCAAATATGCAATGATTTATTTATAGATGCCATGCCAGACATCTCATTATTAATTTATAAAGTTTTAAGGGAGTAATAATTATACTGTACATACATTTATGTGAAAGTTTTACCACAGTTTCTTGCTTTGATAGATACAAAAGGCCCTTCGTAAAGTTTTTCATGAACTTGTTGTATTCTAAGTATCGTGTGACAGCAGACGTATATGCTATCATGTTCTTCTGTGATTTTGTGAACATGTTGGTTGTGGTGTTTGGCTACTGGGCATTTGGTGTAAGTATAGATCACTTTATAAGAATTTTATAGTTGGCATAGTAAAATACCTTCTTTTCATTTTATCTTCCTGACACAGATAAATAGGTGATGTTAACAGATGAAGTTTTTTAAGTAACAAATGTGTTTAAAGTAATAAACTGCACATAAATAAACAAGGGTCAGGAAAGTACAAAATTAATATCAAACTAATAATTCATTAACACCTAAACGTAAGTTCACATGGACGGATGTGTGTGGAGCACATTTATTGGTGGAGATGCTTTGCACAATAATTTGCATTTGAGATTCAGTTAAACCATGTAAACCAAGGGGTATGTTGGAGTGAAAGTCTTGTAAACTGAAAGATGAAGTATTGACTTCTTGTTTCGCTTTTTACAATTTAAGTTTTTTGTTGTTAAACGTTTGAATGAGAGTGCTGAAGTAATAGTTTGATAGTAATAATTTACTGTCAACCAAAGAGAGAATTTGAAGCTAAGTAGTGTCACTGTCATTTTTTGTCAAGTTACAAGATGTCCAAGCATTTATTTGGAATTTTTATTTTTGAAATGTGAATTTAAAGTACACTTTTAGAAGTAAATGACGTTTTATATTTTCATTATTTTTAGTAATCCAAAGATTAATCAAATATGAATTTTATATTTGAGTACTTCTTTAAAGAAACTTTTGATGTCATGTTTTTCTAGTTTAGCAGGAGATAGTATATTTCTTCAGTAAATTAGATTCAGAACAAAGAGGAAAAAAATATCCTGCAAAAGAACCATATAGTTATTTAATAGCCAAGACATGAGATAAGACACCCCTATTTGCCTGACTTTGCAAATGTAATTAAATGAACTTCACATATTTTTTTCAGTCAAAGAAAGGCACATTATAATGTATTATACTGATTACAAATTGATTATTAGAATGAAAATTACTTGTATCATTGCCAAGTTATGATGTTGTTAAGTACTGCAGTGAAATGGTTAACAGTGAGGGTACCAAACTGTTAAAAATAAAGATCATAAAGTAAGAGTAGTATATTTTATTTAGCCATACACATTATTGGTTTGTTTTTAGTTCTGAAAAATTTAGATAGTTTATTGTTGATGTAGTTTTTTTGGAGAGGTTGGACAGATGTTAACCAATGATACAGTACCAAATGAAATGTGAAACACAACCAGTTATCATTATACTACAAATGAAACTTGTGCTAGTTTATTAGTACCAGATATTCAAGTGTGTTTACTTAACCACCATTTAATAGAGATGATGGGAAAATTTGGCATTTCAAAGGCATCAATCTGGTTAAAATCACACCAATCTAATACAGATAAACTATTCCCAGCAGACCAGGACATTCAATCAAATCTTTCATTGTATAATAACATACAAAACAAATTACTAGTTATCTTTGTACTGTGAAGGTCTTATTGATATGTCATTTAGTTTATCTGTACATTTCTCTGTCAAGTGATTTTAGTAGTTAAATGTTCTTTTTTTTTTCTTCTTTGCTACATCCACATAAAGATACGTGAGTTGAATTCCAAACAGCATATAATACCTTGTTATGTTCAAATATGCTCTAATCTATGTTATTGTGAAACATTTTTTTAATTTTTTATTGTTGTATCAATAAATTTTTGTTTATATGAACTTTAATATTTGTTTATAGAAGATTGGCATTTCTGCTTAAAGGTAGTTAGTTGCTTGTGTTCTTTGGTGACTACTAATCAGTATATATTTGTCTATAGACTGATACAGCAGATGGAGGTGTTGCTTCATATGTTGAAGAGAACAAGGTAACATTTATTGGAAGATACATGTTTATGTTCCAAAAGTAAATCTTCAGTTCATAAGATTAAATCTTAGTGTAACTAATAATCTAAGCACACAAGTACATTTGAAAATTATAATGACATGTAAGAATGCATGACAGTGTTTTCTGAAAAATCTCTTGTAACATTGCAAGTGTCAAATAGCAAACTGTTTGTTTTTTCTGTTAGGATAATGAGTTAGTTGTTACTTAATGTCATTAGATATTGAAATTCATCATCATAGATAAGATAGAAATGTTTGCAATTCACACACAAATCATTAGAAATTTTTACTTTCTCTTTATATTTAGATTACAAACAAGGTTTCTGTGGTTGTTGTAAAATATTTTTTAATTTATGGCAACTATTGTTTATTGAAAACAGACCACATATATAATTTGGACATTTTTTTTACAACAGTCAGTAAGAGGAAATCTCTGTAAGGATTTGAAAGCATCAGATGGTATACTATTACTGAATGATATTAAGAACAAAGTGTGATCCATATTTAAACTGAACTTAAAAAGTATTTTATATTTAATTGACGTTCAGAAACTGTTACTGTTTTTAAACTTAATCAAGAGTTGTTTGTTATTGTGTTTTTTTTAGAGGAAAATGTGCATGCACAAAAAACAAATACAGTTTTAATGTTTGTGATTTTTTTTCTACAGAGAGATTTTTAGAGACACAAAAACGAATAGTTTCAATGAACTTTTTTATTTTGGAGAATATTTGGAAATATAAGAAACATACAGTTTTAATGTTTGTGATTTTGTTTTTGAGGGAGGATGAGGTATATTTAGACATACAAGAAACAAACAATTTTAATGTTTGTGACATAATTTTTTTCCTTTTTTATAGAAGTATATTACAAAATTAAAACTAATATTAACATTCAAAAGTCATTCAACAGTTTAGTCGGTGTGCATTTATTTTTCAGATTCCAATTCCTTTCCTCATAATGCTAGTTGCCCAGTTTGCTTTGATCATAATTGATCGAGCTCTATATCTTCGTAAAAATGTCCTAGGAAAGTTAATCTTCCAGATCATCTTGGTGTTTATCATTCATATTTGGATGTTCTTTATTTTACCAGCTGTGACAGAAAGGTTTGTTTCATTGTTATCTTTATCAAATTATATTCATAACACCTTTTGTTTTTCTCAAAAGTTGCATGAATTGTTATATTTAATTTATTATTTATGCTTTAAAGAGCTATTGTTTTAAAGATGACTGTGGCTGAGTAAGTAATACTAGCATTGAACTTTCACTGAGCTGCATATATCTGGAACTTTGTTTCTTTTAGTTAAAAGAGCTTCATGAAGTCTCAGCAATAAAAATAAGATTACTTCACCCAAAGACCATAAAATGCAATTTACTGAAGATTCAGTTCTTGTTTAATACAGAAGTCCTTAAAAATTCCTCATAACACTCTTTGTTATTTGTTTTATTGTATTTAAAAAAAGTAATTTTTAGTAAATACTTCTTTACATCATCTACCATTTTACTGCTAAAACTTCAGTCATTTTGTTTTATTCTCTTGTCTGTCCCTTGAAGATAAACTGTTTTGTACTGAATTCTGTAATAGTTTGAATGTTATAGAAGAAATTGATTGTTAACACAGTCTTACATGTATTTTATTTTATAACTATGTCATGATAAGCATTCTTCATGAACAAAACAGAGCATTATCTATTATTTAGCACGAATTACCAAGAGGAATTTCAAAATAGAAGGAACTGCACCAAGTACATTTTAGGCTTTATAAACTCAATCACACGAACACGTTTATCCTAGAGTATTGTTGTTTTTTTTTCTCTAGAGAGTTCACAAGTCCGACCAGACTTCCTCCAAAGCTGTGGTACTTTGTTAAGTGTGTGTACCTCCTGATTTCAGCATACCAACTCCGGTCAGGCTATCCAACAAGGATTCTTGGAGTTGTTTTCTGCAAGAACTACAACTATATTAATTACTTTCTTTTCAAAGGGTAAATTTAAACTGTTTTGTTAATACTATGTAGCTTGACATTCTTACCAAATTAATTTTTTTTTATGTCATAAGTTTTAGATTAAATTTCAAATCATTTGCATTCTCAGGTATAATAATCTTCCCTGTTATTTGGTAAGGGTTTTTTAAGATTTACTGTGCGTGGGATCAATTAATTTTCAATGTAATATTTTATGAAGAAAATATTTTAACAAAAAAAATTATATGCTTTTAGAAAATAGAAACATTTTACATGTTATTCATATAATTCATCGGATGATGTTATAAAGTAGCTATGATATTTGGTGTCATGTGGTAACCCCTTATGATACAGGATAAAATAGAGTAGAAATCAAACTTTATGCTTTATAGCTCATTTAAGCAAAATACATTTGGGTGATTGATTAGATGACTTTAAGAACAACAAAATCAAATATCTCAAGGTTCTTATTGTGATAATGCCCAGTTCAGTTTGACTTAATTGAGTAACCCCTGTGCTTTCTGTTTATCTCTGACATTGGCTTGTGGTCTTGGTATTCGACTCTGAAAATCAGATCTCATGATCAAATATACTTGCCCCTTCACTCCTAGAGACACTATAATGTGATGGTCAGTTCCACTTTTCCTTGGAAAAAGGATAATCCAAGAGCTAGTTGTAGATGATGTTGATTAGCTGCATTTCCTTTAGTCTATGACTTCTAAATTTGGGACATCTGGTACAAATAACTCCTTTGTATGAAATTCCAAAAAACAAACAGGTCTTTCCAATTTTTTAATTACAAAGTGAATTTACCAAGCTAAAATTGATAACTTTTATAATTCACGTGCAATGTCATGCATTAAATGTGGCATATTATTGTACATTAAACATTATATGTTGTGCATTAAATGTCATAATAGTGTTGCATTAAATACAAGATGTATGTGAAATATTAAATATTTAAAAATTTGCTGATTATTTTATAATTTTATTTATTAAGTACAGTTGTTAAGGAAAGCAAAAAAAAAGAAAAATTGAAGCATATTTCTGCACCACTAATCTAAAGTTGTCTCTTTGAGTCTGGGTTTATCTATAGTAAAATATGCTTCAAAACTCAAAGATGTGGTTACATCCTAGATGGTTACACCAGCCAAAGCACAGGATCTCCTCTCTTCACTCCAGTTGTATGGAGGCTTTTCTCAATGTGCAGGGTAATTTGTGCTGTCCTTAATTTCAAATCGTCAACCACTGGTTGCCAGCAGCATACTGCTATCTATATTTATTATTAATAAGTGGAGACCAAGACTGCTAATCACTGCTTTACACTACATCAACAGACCAGCCAAAGGCAGGCCTAACCTAGCATCAATAACCTGCAAAAATTAAGCAAATTAATCCAATTTATAATTATTAAAAGATTATCAAAAGTTGTTATTTTAAAAGGGGTGAATAGAGATTTTCAGAATTATACAGAGACAAGATAAGTAGTTTAAAGTGAAAATGCAATCCCCGATAAGTGAACAAACAAGTTTACAGTTTTAGACACAGTGTTGATATTTATTTTTTCAAGTTACTAATCCATAAAAATCAATGTGATCATTAGTACAACTAATTAAATATACTTTTCTTATGTTTATAATGATTAGAATGCATTCCTCTAAAACGTAGAGACATTATTTGGGATTATGGCTGAACATACCATAAACACTGAGAGTGCCCAACTTATGAAAGTTAAAATTTTCCTATACTGAATATGTATTTTCAAAAATACTAACCTCTCTCACACTAGAGGTTCTTTTCTGCCCATCTAAAGCAATGTTAATGAATCTTACTCTACTTGCTCAAGCCTTTGCACCCTGCTATATTGCCCATAGCAAATCTTGTGATTCTTTCCACCTAGGTCAATGTGCCCCCTATCCCAGGTCTGTATGTAAGTTTCTGTTCTATTCTATTCACTGTTTCTCAACAACATAACATTACAATGTCATTTTTTGTACCTCCTGCAGGTTCCTTTTCAGTGTTTGACTAGCTTTAGTTATACCTACACTTCAGATGATTCTTTTTTATACCTGTCTTATTATCTGCGGTTTGTTGTCTACTTTTTTTATTTGACATTAAAAACACTACTTCTGAGACATTTTTGAATATGAGTTCACAAGTTCACATTTCTGACATGGAATTAATTAGTGATCCTGTTCTACTGCCTCTGGAGTCTGAGTGTAACCCAGGTGTCAGGGGAAGGTCCCCTTTCCATGAAGGATGGTCAGTCCGTTATACTCAGGGAATAAGAGTCTTATATGAGGTGTGGTGTTTCCTATAACTAGGGGATAACGAGCTGACTGGTAAGAATTTGAACTGGATTTTTCTGACACCTTCCTTTTCTCACAAGCCTAGGACAGACATCTCACCTCCAGCACTGTTTTGGAAACTTGTACATCAAGTTTAAATGTATCTCAGGACAGCTTGTATGGGTATTAACACTCTTACTAATAAAGCAGAGAACAATGTTTCGACCTTCTTAGGTCATCTTCAGTTTAACCTGAGATACATTTTTACTTTCTCATCATCAAGAAGTGCATCAGTTTTGTAATATCTTCTGTAGCTAACTACTCTTCTCCTCCTTCATCAAGGGCACAGTAATTCAGAAGATTTTCTGGTCTTTCCACTCTGCATGCTAAGAGATCTGTTGATCAATTCAGAAAGGATGCTACCATTCTTTGTCCTTCCTTAGCTTTCCATTACTTGGAGAACCCATATTTGGATTCTCAGGGGTTAGATCTCCTTATCCCTACTTGAAGTTTCTAGGCTTGATGCCACTTTTTAACTTAAACTTTTCCCAACTGGTACCCCTTTAAACACTTTTCTGTGTAAGTCATTATGTCACATTCAGAATTTAATTAAACACCTTTACTATCATTGTACTTTAGTGAAATTAACGTTGTGATATATGTTATGGTTTGAAAACTTGTGTTATCTAAGTTTTATATCCTTTATTTCAAAATAAACCTTTAAAACTACTTAAACTTCAAATTTATTGTTGCATAAGTGCAGTTGAAACAAGTAATAAATTGTTTCAACCTCTAACAGGTACTTTGCACACCTCATATGTTTTGTTTGAGCTGTATAGCCTACATGTAGATAATATGTACACATGTAAATAGTCATTAGGAAGAGCTTATTTTACATTATTCTAATGGTGGTTATTTTAAAATTGGCATGCATTTTTTTTATTGTGGAGCATATGTAAATGACTGTAATATTGTTGGCTGCATGATTGACTATAGCACTTATAGTTGTTTCTTAGGTTTTACATATGAGTTTTAGTTAATTATGCATCAAGATACATAATTAAAAGGTTTGAACACTTTTTAAGTTTACATTATGTTTTTCACCATTTCTCAAGGCTTATATTATGTGGTGCATGAATATTTTGCTGAAGTGTTTTGCGTGTTTCTCAAAGAAATTGTAATATGCCTCGAGATAAATAATAAGTGGTGAAGGACAAGAATGAAAAATAAAATATTAAACATTAACTATATCTGGAAAGGAAAAATTAAAAGGTATCTTTATTTCTATTTCCTAGTTTTAATTATATTTTTGCATTGTAAATTGATTATAATAGCTAGAGTTAGCGATATTGCAGAGAATAATAAAAATAAAATATAGACACTTACTTTAAAAATATTTTTAATATTTTTTCAGGAGGTTCTAAGTATTATGAAATGAAATATGAAAATTATAAGATGAGGAAAAGTAGTTTTATGCTCAAAACAAAAATCAGCTCATACTCAATTTGTTAAGAGTTTGAGTGCAAGTAACTACATTAGATAAAATAGACTTAATTATGATAACATCACTCTGTGTACAAGGTACTTGTGATTTTAAACAAAATCTTACCTGTTTTGGGAGGATATACTGAGAAATCTCAGAGTTACTTTATGTATTGTTGTACAAGTGAAAATAGTGACTCGATTTCTTCAAATTACTTGGCCTGTAGCTAAATAGTTAATCAAAGTCAGTTTTCTCAAACTTGTTTGTACTTTATAAAAATAATTTTGCTTTTTTTATCTTCTTTACAAATGTTGTCTGAGGCCTGTCAGATGCCTCTTCCTCAATTTTAAGAGGCTATTAGTTACTTATTGACCTCATCTTTGGTATACTTATTGGTTTCTGCTCTCTTCTTTGTTTCTGGTTGTTTTGTTGCTAGAACCTTTTAGAAATATATTTCTTGCTTGAGGGAATTTTACTTCTTTTTTCAGCCCTTAGAGATTTCAGGGAAACACCTTTTCTCAGCCATTCAATTTTTACAGGTATTCCAGATTGCATGGAACTTAGAGTGGATGTGGTCCATCTCTATTCTTTTCTTTTGATCCTGGTGTCTTACCTTCTTTGGTCTACTATCTGAAAGTTTTCTGCATCTCCCATTAGAATTTACAGACCTCCTACATAGGTTTTACATTCAGAATGTGAGAGAGATTATGCTTTTATCAGTAGGTATTCTCCATTCATTTGGAACATGGATCATAGTGTCAATGACTATACTATGTGGGTCCAGTCCTGTGAGGGCTCAACTCAGATGGTTTCTATTGGTATGGGAGACCTTCACTTTAATGGGTCATTCAAGTTCGTACAAGAGAATTAAGTCTTTTATTTCATGTTTCCTCCTCCATTATTACTCCTGCCAATTGTCTTTCCACTCCTCAAGGACCATCTTACATTAAGTCATTGAGCACAAGCCATCCAGGATCTTCTGTACAAAGAGACCATAGAATGGATTGACTCCTCAGTTGAGAGTTTTAATTCCAGTCTATTTGTAGTGCCAACGACAATGGTCATTTGGCAACTTGTCATCAGTCGTTCTTATTTCATTCCATTTCTTGTTTTTATGACTGCTCAGATCTAGATAGTCTTTTATGTCAGCTTAGATTCTATGTTGTTGTGTTGTAAGCACTGAAGAGTTTCATGGTTGACATCACCATTGAGATCCTAAGGTGTCATGTGACTTATTCCCTGTCATTTTGACCATTTGAGTTTGTGTTGCTTACTCTGAGCTTTCAATGGAAGAGTAGAGAATTCTTTGGTTCTCATCTCATACAGTTTACCTATCTCATGGTTCAATTGCTTCACTTGCCTAATACATTTATATTTCAGTATTTATATGACTTGGTGATTGCCTTCATTAATGGATTTTGGCTACTCCACTTTCTCAATGTGAAATTCTAGCTATAGTGAGAAGGGAGATAAGTTTAGTTTGGAAATTAACATTTTCCTGTGCTGAAAATGCATTTCTGATAATTCCTCCTCTCATACTCTTCCACATTTTTTTCCATGATGGTTGATGTTTTGGTCTGTTAATATGGATAGCCTTGAAAAAGTAAAAAGGAAGTAATAACAAAGAGCTCATATGTAGTTCTGGCATACTGGTTACATTAATGTATTGAAAAGAATCACAAGATTTAACTTGCCCTGGACAATATAGCAGGGTATAAAGGCTGGAACAAGAAATGTAAAATTCATTACCAATGCTCAAGTTGGGCATCAGTACTGTTAAAGCTACATTCGGCTATATTCCCAATAATATCTCACAACATTTGGCCACCTTTGGAGAATTATGATAGTCATAAATACAAATTCTAAGCAAACAATTTAAAACCATCTTTACAATAAAAGTGTAATAATGCATAACAAATTAATATGAAAATGAATTAATTTAATGTACTTGCTAGTATAACCAGTATTATTAATGATCAAAACAAAACATATTTCACTTAAGACTGTCATAATACAGTGAAGTGTGTTTTTCTTAAATATATTACATATGGATATATAACTTGCATAATGCACTTTATCACTTTTACAATTCTCAGTTCACTTTTAATTGGAATCAGTGATGTCTCAAATTAAACAAAATTAATTTTGGAGAACTACAGATAAAATCTAATGTGGTTGAAACATTTGATCATAAAAATACAATACTGCAATAGTAATATAACATGATATTATGTAGTGTTGAAGAATATTAGTTTAATATACTGTTGTAATTTTAATTCAAACAAGCTATTTATATTATTATCTATCATATAACAGAGTGAAATACTATCAGTAATGTATAAAAGGTTTTGTACAACCTGTGATATTAACAAAAATTATGAATTCTTATTTAGAAAAATTAAAAGTTGATTACTTCCATCATCTGTAATAGACAATTGTGTAAAAAATGAATTCTAAACCATATAAACCTTTTCTAAAAATTTCCACTGAAATATAAAATACAGTTCAGTTCTTCAGAAAAATCTCACTTCAAATTTTTGAAAAATAGGAAAATTATTTTGAAGACATTTTATATTTTCAAATGTTACACAATATTCCTTTGTTAATATGGAACTGATATTACTCACACTAAAAGTGTTTTTCTTTCCAGTTACATGATGATACCATTTTTGTATGAAATCCGTTCTTTGATGGACTGGATCTTTACAGACACCAGCTTGAATTTTGGAAACTGGTTTAAGATGGAGGATATTTTTACAAATATTTATCTTCTGAAATGCATCCGAAGAGTAGAAGCTGAATATCCCACTCCACGAGGAGCTAAGCGTGCTGCACACATTAAGTATGGAGTTGGAGGTGTACTACTATTTATTATTATCTTAATAATATGGTTTCCTTTGCTTCTTTTTGCCTTGGGAAACATGGTGAGATTGTCAAATTCACCATATGACTGTACTGTGGAGATAACTGTTGAGGGCTATGAACCCATCTTTAAAATGAGTGCCCAGCGAAGTTCACTCAACTCTTTTACCCAGAGTGAATGGAATAAAATGCTGCATTACTATCGATTAGATCCATCAGCACAATCTTTTCTTGATAACTATGATATGCAAGATGTAATGATGGTTAAAATGAATGGAAATTCTACCTCAGTGTGGACCATCAGCCCTCCCAGTCAGACTGCTCTCATTAATGAACTCTTGTCAAATGAGACTGAGTTAAATGTAAAGCTATCTTGGTCTTTCTCAAGACAATTCAAAACTTCAGATGTAGAGAAGAGTGTTCATAATGAACATTTCATAATACTGAATAACCTTGAAGACCGAGAGCTTCGAGTAGAGTTAGCACAGATGTTGAATGGTAGCAGCAATGTAAGTGAAATAACTCTGCCATACTTATTTCCTAAGTACTTGAGGGTTCCTGGTCGAGGTCAGCCTTCTCCTGTTAAAGACTTAGTCAGAAGAAAAGGTAAGTAACTATTCTTTTCAAAGTATTTGCACTTGTAAGTTAAAAATTATGGTGGATATTTTATTTTACTGTTTTTAAACTTTCAGATTAAAATATTTATTCACAAATTCTAACAAATATGCAAGTGACAACGTGGGTGTTTTACAGAAATTTTGACAGTGTGTAGTTACTGTTCTGTCCTTCACTCACATCAGCACTTGGAGATAGCTTTACAAGAAATCTTGTATTTGAACCTGGATAGACATGCCTTTGTGTTAAAAAAGAAAAAGGGAGGAAGTAGTAAAGATAAAATGAAACTTGTGTATGAAATCTCCAGAGATGGTGTTTTATTTAGTTCTTTAACTTACAAATTGCAATAATACTTTATTGTCATTGATGTTACAATCACATAGGGTATTTAATAAATGAAAATCTTTATAAATATAATTTAAAGACAACAGGAGACCTGTTGGTCCTTCTAGGCCATTCAGTCTAATTAACTTTTGAAATAAAAAAACATGCTCAAAGGCACTCTTTATCATCATTCAAATATTTATCAAGCTTTTTCTTAAATTAGCTACATCTACTAAAACTGAAGACAACCCATTTCAAAGTCTGACCACTCAGTTAGAAAACTAAAGCTGTCTTTACTAAAGATGACTTTTCTTATCCTAAGTTTTATATTTGTATCCTGTATTCTTACCAATAAGAATGAAAAAAGATGATTCACTACATTTTTTTTTTGTTTTTTTCAAGAGAAAGCAAGTTCAGATATTTTAACCTGTCTTTGTTTGACACTTTTTCCATCTCAGATTTCATCTCTAAACCACCTCCAACAATTCAATGTCTTTCCTAAGGCAAAAATCCAAAGGCTGAACACACTATTCCAACTGTGGCAAATAACATAATGTTTTGAAACAATCTGGGACCTTTTGGTCCATCTCAGCTGTTCCATCCTTTAAACTAAATTAAAATAATTAAATAAAAAAATCTTAAAGCCAGCATTTACTTACTTGTCAAGCTTTTTCTTAAACTTGCTGAAATTTACTCTTTCTATAACATCTGAAACCCGTTCTGAAGGCCAACCATCCTTTCAAAGAAAATGAAACTGTCTTAGCTGAAGGTGACTCTTACCTTGCTAAAATTTATATTTGTGTCCTCTAGATTTACTATTTTCGTTGTTAAGTATGAAAAAAGATGATGCATCAGCCTTGTCAATTCTCTTTACAATCCCAAACATCTCAATCAGATCCCTTCTAACTTTTTTGTTTTCAAGAGAAAACAGCTTGAGAGATTTCAGTTTTTCCAGATATAACAACCCATCCATTCCAAGCATCATCTAGTAACCTTTATTTGACCCCTTTCAAACAGTTCCTAAGATAACAAGCCCAAGACTGAACACAGTATTCTAAATGTGGCCTAACTATTGGCCTATACAATGAAATCAAAATAACTTTAGATTTGTATTCAGTATTTCTGTAGATACAACTTAAAATTCAATTTGTCTTACCACTAACAATAGCATGCTGTTTGGATAAGTTTAGAGACTGATTGACTATTACACCAATATCCCTTTCCTTCATAACACTATTAAGGTTATTCCCGTCCATTATATTTATAATTCAAATTATGATAACACACATGCTTTATCTTGCATTTATTTGCACAGCTCAGTAAATTATCTAAATTGTTTTGTGAATCAGCAGCATGCTCTTCACAGTCACTAACACATTAAGACCTTAATATCATCAGCAAAATTTAAGTAATTTATTGAACATTCCTTCATCTATGTTATTGATGTAAATCAAAAAGAGCAAAGTCCTAAGACAGTGTCCTGAAGTACTCCACTTGTGACATTAATCCAATTTGACTGAATTCCATTTTTAACAAATCTCTGCTTTCTTCCATTCAGTTACACTTCCATCCAATTTGCTAACTTATCCCCCTTATGTAGAGATAATTTTTAACAGCCTTTAATGTGGCATCTTGTCAAATGCTTGGTGAAAATCTAGATAAACCAAATCTACACCATACTCTCATCCACATAAGCTGTAACCTTTTCAAAGAATGGCAAAAAATTTGTAAGACAAGATTTTCCCTTAGTGAAACCATGTTAAATCTTCAATAAAATTCTGAAATTTGTTAAATTATTAAATGACTTTGCAAAGCACCTTTTAACATACTTTATCAAAACTTTTCCTGCAACCAATGTAAAACTAATGGGTCTGTAATTACTGGGACAATCTTTATCACCTTTCTTGAAAAAAGGAGTTACATTAACTAATTTCCAATCCTCTGGTACTGGCCTACTATTCAAGCACTGACAAAAAATAGTAGTGAGTGATTTACATATCCAGTATTTCACCTTATTCAAAACCCTTGGAGAAATATTATCTGTACCAGGATCCTTATCATTTTTCAAACTCCCCAGTGTTTTGTTAACTAGCTCAGAATTAATTCAGTCATTTTGTTTGAACTTGTTTCCATTTATTAACTGCTCAAATACTGTTTAAATTTTCATTAGTAAAACTGAAGAAAGAGCAAAATTTAATAACCTAGCCATCTCATAATCATCAGATACAAGCATTCTTTTATCATCCCTCAATTGTCCTAACCCAATTTTAAAATCTTGTTTACCATTGATGTATTTAAAGAAACTTCATTGTTAATTTTTAAATTCCAACCAACCTTTTTTCATACATCCTTTTTGATGTGCTAATTTCCTGTTTGATCAACTTTCTTTATCTTCCATAATCTTCTAAATCTCCCCTCATACCAGTCAATTTTTATTTATTTACATGTATGATGCTTTTCTTTAGTTTCATCTCTTAAACTTTTTCTGAGCCAACCTAGTTTTTATTTGTAGCTAGCCTCTTCTTTCTGTAGAGAATATGTCTACTTTGAATACTTAAAATTTTACCACATCTGATTAGTGTGTTCAGATAACTCATTTGTCCAATTTACAATAGATAAGTCTTGTGACATCCATTCAAAATTTGTTTTTGTGAAATTTATAACCAAAATATTATTATTCTATATTTTCGTATGCAGCAAAACATCAAATTTAATGGAGCAATGATCACTTGCACCCACATGTTCTCCAGTTTTTGTCTTCTTGATCATTTCTATGTTATTGTCATACAATAGAATTAAAGTCCCTTTACACTTGCATTCAGTATTTCTGTAGATACAACCTAAAATCCCATTTGCCCTACCATTAGCAACAGCACACTACTGATCAGCTAGAAGAACAAGATTCTTTTCTTACATATTTGTTGTTACCTCTTTCAATGGATGTAATGTACTCTTTTTGAAGATCAGATCTACCAGTAGACATTATGTTGCATATTACTTACCATGTAAATACTGGAACACAGCAATATTAGGTCACTTGTGCATCACATAGAAGTGTTTAGTCCTAAGGTGTTTTGGATACCTTGACAATTCCATGAGAAATTACTTGAAAAAACATTTACAGAAAAATAACCTGAATAACTTTATTATTTTTAAAAATTTTGGAGTTTTAATTTTTACTATGATGTTTAATGTTAAGTATACATTTAAAACTTAGATAAAATCAAGTAAATGTTACAAAAATTAACATGAGTAGAATTATACTTTTGGATAAATCAATGAAACAAATCTCTTATTCCCCCCCTCCCACACACATTCTTTTAGCCAAATTTAACATTCTTTAGAGCGTTAATAGTCAGTGTTTAACAATATTGTATGTGTTGAACTTATTAGTCAATGTCTAGTATTTGAAGAATGTTATATGTTGTTAGACTGTTATTAGTTAGTGTCTAGTATTTAACAATATTATGTGTTAAACTGTTATTTGTCAATGTTTAATATTGTAAAAGTATTTGTTAAATTGTTATTAGTCGAAGTCTAGTATTTTAACAGTCATATGTCTGATCTGATGAATAGCACTATCTTGAAATGTCATCCTCTTTAAGTAAAAAATTTAAAAACTTTGTGATTATTTAACTTATTCTTTAAACATTATCTGGCTCAAGAATTTTAACATTTTGTAAACTTTCCAATTTCATCTTGAAAAGCTCAGAATAAATCTAATTATCTTGCTTTCATCTAGAAGCTGTTCAAAATGATGAATAAGTCTTCATTAGTAAAGAAAAGGTATAAAATTTCATGACCATTGGATATTAACCTTCCTGTATCATCCCTTAAAGACCCTACTTTCATCCTAACATTTTACTTACCCTTAATGTATTTGAAGAAATTCGAACAATTAATTTTTACATGTTCATGAAACCTTTTTATCATATACCTTTTTTAATTTCCTAATTAACCTTTGTGAGCCAATCTGGTTTATTGTTTTATCCACACTTTTCTGCCTATGAGAAACATACCCACCTAATATATTTGAGAATTTATTTTACATATTTTCACTCATTTAATCAGTATTGCATTCTAATACATTTGCCCAACTCACAACAGATAAGTTTTGTCTCATCTCTTCAAAAAATGTTTTTAATATTTGTAACCAAAATATTTTTATTTCTCATCTTTATGTGCAACAAAACATGGAATTAAATAGAGCAATGATCACTTGCACCCAGGTGCTCCTCAATCAATCTCTACCCTATCAAACATTCCTTTATTTGAAGAAAACTCTCCTGAAAATTTTTTAAAACTTTTCTCCTTTCTGATTTGACTCCAACATTTTCTAATTTGTATACCTAAAATTAAAAATCTCCTATAATTATAACCTTATTAACAGTTAAATTATTTACCTCACTGTAGAGTATTTCATCAGTTTCATCAGTATTGTATTGTCAGTATTATCAGTATTATCAGTATTGTCAGTATTGTCAGTTTCATCAGTATTGTCAGGTGGTCTGTAATAACTTCCAACAAGAAACCTTCTCCCATTATAACCACTAACAAAAACCCAAACAGATTCAATCTCATTACTATTAGCTTTGATATCCTCAACTGGAACATGTTGTATATCACATTTTACAAATAAACTCACTACAAATGTTTTTTTTTATTTAGTATTCTCTTTTATTAAACAATCTCTATTTTATATTTCAAAGAAATTCATGCCCTTAAAATTTAACCGGGTCTTACTTGTTCCCATTATATCAAAATCTTCTGTTCTGACCAATGCTCTAAGGCCATTAATTTTATTTCATTTCTATGTTTCTAACATTTTCAATAATAACAGTTTAGCTCATTAAAACTATTCTTGCACCTTGCTTTCACACTATACTCCTCTCTACATCTTAAACAGTTTAGAAATATTTACATCTAAAACAGATTGGTTCCTTAAGGGCTCTTATCACTAATTTTAACAGTTTCACTAAGTCATATTTATAGTGTTCTTTATTCCTTTTCTGTAATTTAGTTTGTTTCTTTTATTTTGAGTGTCACTTATAGTATGGGCTAAATAATTAGAAGAGTTAGCAGTGATGGAAAAAGACTTTTAAAATATACAACTTAAAACTGTTATTTCAGAAAAGCACTTAGATGTGGAGCAACAGCTCTTTAGAAATCTATCCTTGCATCTGAGATATGGCTCTTTAGATAACTTCAATGCTGAATCAGAGTGGTGGGAGATACAGGAAGAGTGCAACAATAGCAACTTTCCTTACCCTTTTTATTCCTCCAAAGATTGTAATTACTTGCATTTGATTGCTTTCAATGATAAAGTTTTCCCTTCTGAACTGTCTGCTCTTTCAGGATATGGGTATGTTGTGTCTCATTTCTATGTAACCATATAATTCAGCTGCTGTTTTTTTTTGTTTTTAGTGGGGGTTTAAAAGTTCATCATTTGTTTGAAGAAAGAAATAAATATTGATTTAGCACTCAGTTTTGTAATTAAATTTTTCTGCTAAGGTTATGATGTTTGTGTGCTACGAATGACAAAGTCCACTTATCCATGTTACCTTTATTTCAAGCAATTAGTTATATATTTTTTACATAACTACTTTCTTTCTTCTTATCAAGTTGTTTGTATTTTAATAATTTTTATTAGCTATTTAGTGATTTATAAGTATATTTTACACAACATATACTAATTAATATATTTTTATTATGTATATAATTATCAGAAAGATAAATTTGATTTGGTAAAATTTGTTCTTTATTCTGTTAAATACTCTTCTGAGGATTTATTACAACTGAGTTTAGTTTGTAACTTGTCTTTGATTCCCTATGAAGTGTGATACTATTTTAGGAAATGAATTGTGTTATTCACTTTAAATTTAAGTAAATATACTAAAAACTTCATGTTTAGTACCTTCTGATGTGTTAAATATATCACACTTGTTTATATAGTTAAAAATAGTTCTTTTTATGTATTTCAGCATTGTTGGATTATATACCACATTTGTATTAGTGGTATCTAAAATTCTACGAGGTGCTTTAACAGGAACCAGCTTTAAAATCATGTACACTGACATGCCTTTTGTTGACCGTGTGCTTCAACTCTGTTTAGACATTTATCTTGTTCGGGAAAATGGAGAGCTTTCTCTGGAAGAAGACCTGTATGCTAAACTTCTCTTCTTGTATAGGTCTCCTGAAAAACTTATAGCATGGACACGTTATCCATGAGATGACTTGGAATCCAAAACAACGTAAGCTTGTTAGTTCTTGTTTCAATATCATAAGAAACTGTTAATTTATGTGACATTACTTTGGAGTTAGTGGACTCTAGTGATTGCCTTCTTTGTATTTAATATTAGTTCTAGTTTTCAAACCTCTAACTTTGATTTTTATTCATATTCCAATATACATATGTCCTGTAATCTTGATATTTTTTCAGGTTGTCCTACAGTCTAATATTTTTTAATCTAATAACACTGAATAATTTTCATGGTTATAACGTTACTTTTTGAACTCTTATTTTCGTTTCTTAGTTTAATTTTGTTAATACAGAGTTCATATGAACTTTATTTTTTATTCAGAACTTATTATATCATATTTTTTTGGTTTGAGACCATGAACTTGCAGTTGCAAGTTAATATGGAACCTAATGTTTTTGAAAATAATTTTACACTTATTTTTCTGTAAATTGTTACAGAGATTTGTACCAAACCCAGTATTGAAGCTGTAAACTTGCTCATTGCTGGACATACAATGTTATTTATTTAAACAAAGGAGCAATGTAGATTAATTTATAAATGGTAATTGTGCTTTCATCTAAACTGTAAAACTCATAAAAGAACATTTGAATAGCTTTTTGTAACTGTACAATAATTATTAAAAAAACCACTGAAAACATTTCTAGTTTATTGCTAAAAATAAACATAAAAGAAAGATATTTTGCTACAAGTATCTTCAAAATTCTAAAAATTATGTATGTACATGTCATTAATAATATAAAAGACATTTGATGTAAATTTTTAGGTTATCAAGAGATATTTTCAAACTGCTAACTAAAACAAACAAACCAAAAAATTTAAGTCATATTTGTTGAGTTTTAGTTCTTTCAGTCTTAGTATGTGTACAATATTCTTACTTCTATGCTATTTGATGTTTCTTGATTGAAGATAATAGATGTGTTTTATGAAAGTAATAAAATAACTTTCTTAAAGAAGTACTTTGTAAGGATTAATTCCTTTTAGAAAACACTTCCTTAAATATTAAATTCAAAATGGTAGTATAAATATATTCATATACTCTATAGTAGTTTCCTTAAAAATAGATATCATCCAAATGATGGCCCTTCTTCCAAGTGTTCTAACCTACTTTTATCTTAATTTGGAAATCTAACCTATACTTCAAAATCTAACCAATGATAATTTAATTTCCCGTATGTAACCTAGGACCAAAACAGGTTATCTTACTGGTTTGTCAGTTATTTTGAATGATGAATAATTTTGCTTGAACTTTTTAAATAGGTATTATTAATAAAAAAAAAAGTGTTAAAATAGATAAATAACATAGTTAAAAAAATTGTAAATGTAATTTGATGTGTAATGACTTAAATTTAATTGATAAAAATTATAGTCCACCAACTTAACTTAGTGCATACAAAAAGTATGTGATGTTCACGTAATTTACGTTATATATAACTACTATCCCTACTGTATACCAACTGGCCTGATGAGCCCTGATGTTTGGCATAAGTTATTGCTGATGTGTACTGTGTTTGATGTATTATCAAAATCATCTTTACTTGCACTTGTAAGTTCTTATAAATGGTATTAAATTGGTATATCACTGGTGCTCTGTGAAGGGAACCTGGGTTCAAGTCTTGATCTTGTCACTTTTTACAGTTCTCTACTATTAGATTGCTATGATTTGTGTCAGGATAATGGTAAATCAAATGCTTTAGATGTCTCTGATATTGCTTTCCTTATCTTCAAGTGTTGTACACTGACTTACCTAGCACAAACTTTTAACATGAAATCTGCATCCCAGTCCTCTCCTCAGGAACAAACTTAGGCTGATAGAACATTGAAATGTTCAGCATGATGTTGAGGTTTAAGCTTCTCTTCTGGAATGCTAACTTATCTAGTAGAACACTTAACATGAAGTTCTGGGTTCAGTTCCTTTTTTTGCATATAATTATCACTCAACTACTCCTAAACAAAACATTTACCTTTTAGAGAATATCTTATAAAATTATTGAAAAACTACAGGTGTATTGAACAGTCTAAACTCCACATTATATATTTTGTTTTTAAAATATTTTTCATCTGAAAAGGAAAAAAAAATTATCACTAGACTTGTACATTTTTTCAGTTAACATGAAAGTCATGTGGTATTTACCAGTTTCCATTGAGAACTTTCATAACTTAGGTTTGTAAACTTACAGAAACCTAAAATCTTTAACACATATTGTACAAATGAATAAATTATAACATGATTTTAAGGTAGGTACACAAACCCATGTATTGTAACTTGTCCACAAAACCATTATACCATTTTATGAGGAGGTTAGAGAAGAAAAAAAAACACCTAAGTATTACCTCCTTTTTTTTAACTTTATTACAACTGACTTGTATACATTTATGGTTAAATACATTCAACACCTCAACATCAATGTTTTAGAGGAAATGGTTAACCAGTTTTCCCTTACTTTTAAATCTGCAGGTTATTAGAGATGGTTGATCTTCAGCAATTGCAGGTTGTTATAAGTGGTTATCTTTCAGCATCTATTTATTAATCCTTTATCAGCAAACAAGGCATGTAATGATTAACTGTGGATGACTAGTTTAGCTGCTTCTGTATAATAATGAAAAGTGAAAAAAATCAGTCATTAAACATTGGTGTTTGAAGGTTATTTGATGTTTGTGTAATGTTTCAAACTGTACTTTTTCTGTCACCGTCCTTATCCTTAATACGGTCTGTAGATGTAGTTAAATATAATAAGTGGATTTTAAATTGTATTGTGAAGTACTGTCTCATGAACTGTCATCAGCTGTTGGTGTCTTAACAGATTAACTCACAAACATACTGTCTTAGATAAACTGTGTTTATATTGTGAAGGTCCCTGTTACGTTTTATTATATTAGTATACACACTAGACATTTGTGTTCTTGTTTTTATTTGCATATTCAATAATACAACGTAGTACTCTGTTACAGCTCAATAATACTTTTAACAAAAGTGCTGTATGAATAAATTGAACTGTTTACAAATAATGATCACATTCTATTAGTTAGTTGTTTGTATGGAGATAATATATAGTATGATATTTACTGGAGTGGTTATAATCAATTGATTATAGTTAAAAGCTAAAATATTATTTTATTGTTTATCAAGTGTAAAGGAAAGATGGTGAGAGAATGAAGCTGTAAAGGTTTTGAGTAACAACTATTAGAAGGTGTATGTAGTATTATAGCTGTGGTTTATTCAATGTTATGGAAATTACAACTGTGTGTAATGTGCTTAGGAGTTTCATAACATATTTTATTACTTTAATTAGAAAAGAAGTTAAGAAGCTTAATAATTTGCATGTTTCTTTAGCATGCAGTTTGTAGAGTCAGATTTACATTGAGATGATGAAGTGTATAATATATAAATTACAATGTATTTATTATTATCAAGTTACCTCAACTAGAATGTGCTCAGTACACGTGAAGCTGCGATGAAACTATGATAGCTAGAATACAGGTAATATCATGTATTTTGAATAAATATGTGGTATAAATTATATCACCCAGAATATATATATGTGAAATGGTTTTGTGTGAACATATAATGAATTGATGACAGCTAGAATGAATGTAATATCAAGTATTTTATTTGGAAGGATATAAAACTGTGAAAATGCATGTAGTGTTGAATGGTTTGTGTGATTGGTATGATGGCATTATGTCAGATAGAGTAGGTGTAATGATTAGTCATATGCTAGAAGGCATTTTGAAGCTACATAGACTAGAACAAATTCAATATCAAGTGATTTGTGTGAATAACTATCATAGCCAGTATACATGTAATGTTACTTGACTTGTGTGGAGGGGTCGGGAAACTATGTCTAGTGTAACACATGTAATATATGGTGATTTATATGAAAGGATGGTAATGGTATGTGTGCAATATCAAGTCATTTGTATGAACGTGAGATAATGGCAGGTGTAATACATGTGTAATGTTGAGTGATTTGAGTGAAGGGAAGATGAAAGTGACAGCAAGAATACATTAATATTAATTAGTTTGTAGTAAGGCATTTTGAAGTTATAAAGCTAAAATACATGTGATACCAAGTGATTTGTATGAATGGACAATGAAACCGTGTGAGCTGGAATGTATGTAATACCAAATATTTGTGAGATTGGATGATAAAACTACACTTAATATCAAATGGTTTGTGTGAAGATGTGATGAAACTGTACCAATTAAAATAATTGTCATGTCAAGTGACTGGTATGGAATTGTGATGAAGCTATGACAGCTGAAATGTATGTACTATCAAATGGTTTACATGATTGTATGATGAAACTATGTCAGCACATGTAATATCACATGATTTATTTTTAAGGTGTGATGAAGCTGTATCAGCTAGAATAAGTGTAATATCAAGTGATTAATTGCAAAGGTACGATGAAATTATGGTAGCTCTAACACTTGTAATATCAAGTAAGTCTGTGTGAAGATATGATAAGGTTATGATATATGGAATACATGTTATATTAACTGATTTGTTTGATAGTATAATGAAACTGTGGAAGCTATAATATGTTTAATACTGAGTACATTGTGTAAAGTTAAGGCCATAATGTTAACACCAACAATAAATTTTCATTTCAGAAACTAGGTAACTCCTGTTTAATATATTAAGTTTAATAACTATAGCTGGTTGCAGCATGAGTTTGAAGATAAAAAAAAAAAGATTAGACCTCTAATCATGTGAAACAGAAAATTAGTCTTCTATTTGTTAAAACAGTTTTATGAAAATTTACATGAAGATTTTACACAAATTAGATACTTTTATATCATTCCTTGTGTTATGGAGTCCAATTCTTTTCAGGTTCTGAACCAGTTTCAAGAATTTTTTTTCTCTCAAGTCAGTGTTCCTTCTTGTGTATGTTTTTCTAAGAAAAATGTTTTACTACTTTTAATATAAATACAAGTGTGAAAAAAATTATCTTTGAAGATATTTTAAATGAAACATGTTCCATAATAGTTATATCATATGTTTTAGGGTTCATTTTTATTTTGATAATGTTTTGAATTCTTCTTGGTCAATTTTCTTGAAGAATAATGTATAAGTATTGATATTTCATATATAGAACCTTAATTAAATGCTTTTTAATAATTGTTGACCTGATGGTAGGACCTGGAAAATTTGGGTTTATCTATTTTTGATAAATTTGGATGCTTCACTAATACTGACCCCACTACAGTGATTTAAGCAGCAACAGAGAATTTTTAATTTGAAATAGTAGAGTTTAGCAAATAAATTAGGTGATTGGAAGTTCTTTTATTTACTTATTTCAGATTTAGCTTTTGATACACTTTTTTATGATGATTGTAACATCCATTATCAAAATGTGAGAATTTAACTATGTTTAACATGATTTATAAAATTCACAAAATGATTTTATGTTTGCCAGCTTGATATTGCAGTGAATTTGTGTTTCAGTTAAGATATCATTTAAAATGCCTCATAGAAACTGTCATATTTACACTAGCTGGCTCAGTTGTTTTTTTATGATGATTCTTGTCTTGAAAGAGCCCAATATGGGAGCTGTATCTCAGAATGGCTGGTATGAGTATTAATAATTTTTGTAATAAAGCAGAGAACAAAGTTTTGACCTTCCTAGAAATGGTGACATGTTAACCTGAAGATGACCTAGGAAGGGCGAAACATTGTTCTTTGCTTTATTAGTAAAAGTTTTAATACCCATACCAGCCATTCTGAGATACTTTTTTATTTCAAGTGGATTTCTTGTCATCAACAATATGGGAGTTGTTTAAATTTGTTTGCACTCTGTGTTTTCTAGAAACAGTGGCTTATTTGTTATGTAGTGTTTTGTATATTAATAGGGTAACTAAGTTTATAAAGTAGTCAAATTAATCAGTTGTTAATATAAACTTTATGCTGTAAAAATTGTGCAAATAAATCATGTAAGTGTGCTTTCCTGGTTGTTTAATCATATCTTATTGATACAGAAAGTAGGGTAATAAATACATGTTATGTTAATGCAACTCTGTATGCTAACTCAGAAATTCCCACTGTTTGCTTCTTTTGGATACTTGCACAAAAGCTACACAAGGGCTATTAGTGCTAACCATTCCTAACTTTAAACTGAGAGACAAGAGGGAAATTCAACATCACCTATTACCAATTCTTTAGCTGCTTAGTTGAATAGCAAGATTTGACTGACATTTTTTAACCCATCTATAACCACAAAAAATCATTAAAAATAATGAAAGCACCAAAATATAGGAAAAACAACTTAGCCTTAAATGAACAGAAGAAAAAATTCCAATATTGTACTTTACCTCTTCTTACATGTATATATTTCCTTTAGTACTGTACACTATATGAAAAAATGTTCTGCATGCCATAAGATTTGAAAACCCATGTATCCCAGGAAGAAGATGGCTTAACTGCATATTAGATGCAAATCATGTGATTTTTATTTAGTCTGCAGTATAAGATAATTGCTTCAGTCTTACTGGGGCCGACAATTATTTTCCATTTTTTTTACTTCATTGAGAGATTTTCTTTATGGCTTTTTGTATTTTCTTTGCAGTTTGTGAAGGGGGTCTCAGGAGCTGCTCTATAATGCTATATCATCAGTGTATTGTGAAGTGTGCTTGATAGGTGCAGTTGGCATGATAAATCATTAACAAAGAGAACATAAAGTAGGGGGCTTAAAACAGGTCTCTTGAGTTATGCCTGCATTGTAGGTAAATAGTTGGAATAGTATGTTAATTTTAACTTTTGTAGATATGTTTTCTAAGAAATCGAATATCCGTTTAATGAATGTTATTGGTAATTTGTATTTACTTAGTTTGTATTTTAATACATTTTGCCAAACTATGTCAAAAGCTTTTTGTACATCTAGAAATGTGGCATTGGTGTCTTGTAGTTTGTTAAATTCACTGTACATAGTTTCTATTAATCACACAAGGTTTTCTGCAGTTTATCTGTTTTTGCATCCTCCTTTCTGAGTGTGTGATTATGTATTGTTATTTTCTAGCATCCAGAGTAACCTCATTGTCACTATTTTCTGTAGCAATTTTCTTGTGTGATTAATTAAACTTATGGGCCTGAAGTACTTTGGGTGCATTGAGTTTTGACTTCTAGCGTTGTGATTGAGTATTGAGCTGAGGGTTTTGTACTGAAGTAAGCTGAGTAAGAAGTAATTTGAAAACAATTGAGTGATGTCTTTAATAAATGAGTTTATTTTGTCTTTATGTTTACTGTAAAATCTAGTGTCATGTGTGGTTACAAATGTTTTATAGAAGTATTGTGTGAAGAGGTCTGACTTTGTTGTTGTTAGTGGCACTGGAGTTTTCATATGAAATGTTTTTTTGTGTTGGTGTTTTTAAGACAAAAGGTGGATGGGTCGGGCTTAAGATTATCAAGTTTGATACAGAATTTATTTCAATTCTCTTTTTGTTGGGTTATGATTAAACTTTCTGTTTTTTTCCTGGACTGAGTTTATTTCTCTTTTTAATGCTGGAATACTGGCATTGATAAATGCCAGAGCTTGCATCTGGTTAGAATGAGATAATGTATTTTGGGCATTATTAATGTCTAGTGGTTTGGCACAGTTCTTATAAATTTTAGGTGATTATCTTGCCTATAGTTGTCGTTAAGGTCCTTATTGCATTATAATAGTATTGTTCAATGTTATCTTTACAGTTAGTGAAAGGAATAGGTTTGGATAAAATGTTATTTAGCTAATTGTTGAAGGTAGACCAGTTGACTTTTCTGAATTTGAAGGTGGCTGCAGGACTCTGAGCTTGACTAGAGTGTGTTTAGTTGGGATTACTGATTTGTAATGGGAGAGGGTTATGGTCTCTCTAATGTTTTCATGTACCTTAAAGTTGGTTGTTAGGTGAACGATTGCTAGTGGGATGAAGGCAAAGTCAATTATACACTGTGTTCCATTGTGGTGTGTAAGGGTAGAGGAGCTGTTGTTAATTGCAGTCAGGTTATGCATTTGAGTGTAGTTAGCCATGATCCTGCCAGGATTGATGGTATATCCTTGGAAGAGAGGGTGAGAAGTGTTAAGGTTGCCTAGAATAATTACATTATTGTATTTTATCATTACTGTGTTCAGATAGGTAGTGTCCAGAGTTGTTTGGGGTGACATATAAATGGCTAGGAGGGTGATATCGAGTAGTGACAGTGTTTTGATTTTAGTCAGTATGTGTTCATGGTATATAGGTGTGTTGTGGTTTATGAGAGTCAGATCTAAATTATTTTCATATATTAGTGCCATGCCTGTAGTGTATATGCTTTTAGGTTTAGAAATAATGTTGTAATTCTGAAAGCAGAAATTAGAGTTACTATTTAACAGACTTTCATTGATGGCATGAATTGCATTAGATACTTCTAGTAGTTTGTACTACTTATATGAAAGTTTGCCTTGAATATTGAAGAAGATAAGGAAACATCTCTGATCAAGGTATGCAACATTGTCTGCCATTATATCTACAATGAAGACAGTGAGGTGAATGGAGTGCAGGAATTACCAGTTTTCTAATGGTACTTGTTGTTGTTGTTTGCTCCTGCAGGTAGTGTTGGCTCTGTTCTTCAGGTATTTATTGACTAGGTGATTACTGGCACATCTGACACAGCAGGCTTTAGTAGTGGTGAGCATGTTATGATGTGCTAGTGAAGATAGTGACTGCCCATGAGAGCATTTAGTTTATTGAGTTTTCTTTGTCTTTTTTGCTGACACAGATCATGCTAGCATATGGCAGTTTGATGTTGGTTTCAGTTTGAAAGTTCTGAGAAGGACAATTTGAGGGTATGGCAGAAATGGACAGCTATCTTTTTCAGCTTTGTCCATGTAAGTTTGTGGACAAGTACAGTTCAGAACAGACATATCACAAAGCAAACAAATTGTAAGAAAACCTACAAACATTCTTGTGGAACACTCCATCTCAACAGTGTATGTTATAGGAATTGGGTATACCATTGTATATTTGAGAAACAGGAAGCATAACTCAAAAGGCAGCACTCCCCTTCGAGTGAGATCCTGAATGAAAATAGTCATGGCACTAAAATTAAAAATCATATGTGTACAGAAAAGTTACAGTCTCATTGAAGTTCAAAGATGGTAGCAGACAGAAACAGCACCCAATGAAGACAGTAGCAGATGAACGTATGAGGTGTAGTACATATGCCTTTCTGGAAAATTTCCTCCAATGGTTAATGACGGGAAGGTGCTGGATCTGATGTGGAATGGCACAGTCTGGTCAAAGTCTCTGGTGGAGTATGGGAGTCATTTTCACTTCCAAGGTAATGGACCAATGAGAAGCCCTCTGATCACTTCATTCAATTGAGAGTAGGACAGTGTTGTTCTGTTGGTGTAGCTGGTGTTCAGTCCTTCGATCATGCACTCCACTTCCATATTCTGGGGCTCAGAGGCTGATTTTGTATCTAGTTTTTGTGAAGTCCTATTCAGAGGGTGAGGTTGCATATGTTTTCTAGATACTTTCCACTTAAGTGTGGTGGAACCCAGAAAGTGGTGGTATGCTCCAAGTTTTCAGTTCTATCTACAAATAAATATTCTCCACCTTCGAGCAGTCAGTTCTTGTGAGTGAATTTGCTTGTATTTTATCAATGCAATTTATTTATGTGCAGTGGAATCCCAAGGTTGCAATTGTGCTCCAACCTTTGTGCCATTTTATCCAAAGGACGGTTCTGCTTGGTAATTGTTCTACCCTTGATTGGCATCCTTCATCCTACCATCACCTGGATTTCATTGCAGTGGGGTGCAAGTGTAATGGGGTTTGAGTTTCATGCAACCTACCACATTGGCACACCTCTTCCTGCCATAGTCAGGTTACTGAATGTATGGTTGTTTATGGATTTGTGCCCATGTGCCCATTTCATAAATCATTTTGCACAGTATGTAATTTTGTTCTACTTAATCAAGGAGAAGAGAGTGTGGACCTTCCTCCAACTATTGTTTGGAGATTATATTCCAAGTACTGCTTGATTTTGGACTAAAATTGCTGGCTGCATAAGGTTCATCACTCTAGCCATACTATACCTTAGAGCACATTTATTTTAGCTTTCCTTAAATTCTCTCTGTAAATGGTTATGTTACAGTCTTCTGTGGGATTTAGATTTTTATATACCATGATTTAGATTTCAACCCACCTGGTTTTCTATTTTTTCTCTTTTCCCACTTTCTACCTGTGTATGTGATACCTCTTTTCCATGCTGGATCCAGAATATGCATTATAGAAGGGGTGTGGTCTCCCATATGTGTTCCTCTTCCAACAAAGACCATACTTCAGAGGTGTACTTTGGATGCTTTTTTGAAGGATACCTCTTTCTCTCCCTCAGACCTGTCTCTCTGCTTATTCATTATGAGATTCTAGCTATATATGTTAAAGATGATAATGTACCAAATTTGACAGTTATTTTCCTATACTGAAAATATATTTTCAATAGGTGCTTGCCTCTTTTCACATTCCCAACCTTTTCTCCTCGCTGAAAATTGGGGCTAATTTTTCTGTATAATTTCGAATTGAGAGTTTAGTAAAATTGTATAGAGGGAGCCATATGCATCATAAGAATATGTCACACTCCTATTGGTGAAAGGTTGTCACATTATGATTTATGTGTGAGATGCAGTTGGAAACATGTTGATCGTGTAATATGTAGGAGTTCAAGGTTTTGTGGCATGCAAAAATTGTTTACATATTGAGAGAGACACCGAATGAGAATAGTTATAAATGTTAGGAAGGTGAATACCCATCAGAAATATGTTTTCAGTATAGCAAAATAATAATGTTAGATGATTCAAACTTCTGTCAATGCTAACTGAAAGAAACAGAAAAGTCAGAATATTAAAACTTATGTTAGCAATAATTAAAAAACAAAAAGTTAAAACTTTGGAAACATATGTCAATGCTAATTAAACTAGGAAAAGGAAAATCAGAACATTAAACAGTCTTGTTGCTACTAACAACTAAACAAAGAACTGAAAAGTCAGAAAATTGCATTAACTAAACAAAAAACGGAAAGCTTTGTACAACACTCCTTGGATATATGAATAGATGAACCAGGAATATGAAAGTATGATTTTAAAAATTTGGAAATATACAACAAGAATTACTTATACATTAATATGAAAATTCAATGTAATTACTGTCACCAAACCATACATTAAAATTTACTGAGACTTTAGCAACTTTAAATGCTAGAAACCCTACAATTAATTGTACTAGTGAAAAAATGTTAGCACTAAGTGATTTTATGACTTCTGTCACACAAATGGAAATCTTCAGATGTTTCTTTTTTCCATGAAATTTAATGAGACTTTAAATGGATTTTAAAAGTTTTTTTGCCAAGTGCATTGCTACATGGTGGTCTGTTTGCATTGTACCCATCATAGGTATCAAAACTTTTTCAGCTTTATAAGCCTTCAGACTCACTGGTATCTCATAGGGAGCCTGTTTTCAAAATAACTTTAAATTATCTGAAAAGATAAAGTGCAGCATATTTCTCTGTAAAATGTAAATGATTTTCCTTAATATAACATTTTGGAACAACAAGGAACAATATTTGTCCATCTCAGCTGTCTCAGCTCCTAAACTACTACAAATCAAAGAAAAAATATCTTAAAGCCAACCTTTATCATTCATATACTTATCAAGCATTTTCTTAAACTCACTTAAATTTACTGCCTTCACAACATCTGGCAGCAACCCATTCCAAAAGCCAACATACCCTTTGAGAAAATGTGACTGTCTCCAGCTGAAGATGACTCCTAGCTTGCCAGAATTTATACTTGCATCCCCTAGATCTACTATTCTCACTGTTAAATATGATGCATCAACATTATCAATTCTCTTTACAATCTTAAACACCTCAATCAGATCCCCTCTAAAACTCTTTTCAAGAGAAACCAATTTGAGTGATCTTAACCTGTGTTTGTTTGACAAACATTCTGTCCCAAGTATCATCATAGTAGTCCTTCTCTGAATCTCTTCCAACAATTCAATGTCCATTACTTTACACTTTATAAGCCATGTATCATTTATTCACCAATCTCACCAAATAATCCAAATCATTTTTTAAACCAGCATCCTCTTCATTTTAAAGCCAGCAACATGCAAAACTTTAATATAATCAGCAAATTTAAATAATTTATTGATAATTCCTACATATATCTCATTGATTTATTTAAAAAGAGCAAAAGTAATAACACTGAGCTCTGAGGAATCCCACTTGTGACATCAGTCTAGTTTAACTAAGCTCTGCTTTGTTCTATCCAGCTACTTTAAAGAAATCTCTGTGCACATGCATCATAAGCCACTTCTAAAATCTTTTTTTTTCATTACAAACCTTAAGTAAATTCTGATGACACTTTCTGTAATATTTACTTTAAGATGTTTTCCAGATTATCAAGAAAATCACTGAATAACATAACTATTTGTTCATCTAAGATATTTCATTCTATAACTACATTAAAATATTTTAAAAAGTTTAAAGATAGCCCTTATAATTCATATACTTACCAAGCTTTTTTGTTAACATACTTAAGTCACTGCCTACATGATATCTGAAGGCAACCTGTTTCAAAGGCCAACTAATCTATTAAAAAAACTAAATTGTCTTACTCTGCCAAAATTTTTATTTATGTCCCTTAGTCCCACTATTCACATTGATGCATCAAAACTATCAATTTCCTTTACAATCTTAAACACTTCAATCAGATTCCCCAACTCTTTCTTTCAGGAGAAAACAATTTAAGAAATTTCAGCCTTCAGGGAAAGTTTTGATCTTTCAATTTACTTCCTCTGGGATCTGAAACATCCACCCACAGGTTTGCTGTGTGTGGTGATTCGCGAAAGGGAATCTTGTGGTTGAGGGATCCGACCCTAACACACCATTTTGGCCTTGAATTCCTGTAGATGGGTAGCCTTGAGGTAGCTTCCCTAGGATAAATCGGTTGGTCCACTTGGGCTAGGGTCAACCAAGTACCAGTGTTGAATGTTCTCAACAAATGTTGTGGACATTGTATCTGATGCTAGTGTTTGTGTATAATGCTCACAAAACACTGGCGTTGCTGCAGTGTCCTTGTTTGGTATTGTAGTGTGTCCCCTCATAGGGCTCCATGGTGAGCAAGGACAGTGGGCACTGAAATTTTCTTTTTTTATTATGAATCTTCCAAACAAAAATTGAAATAAAATACCGAAAAAGCAATCTTTAGGATGTGTAACACCTGTTGTACCTCATTTTTTTATACTACATTTTCTTTCAGACAAACCTTTATGGCAAATGTCTCCCCTTTTTCCTTCAGAAGGGACTAGCAGGCTCTCCAAAGTCAGTAAAGAAGCTTCACTCTGGTGACATATTGGTGGAAACATCCACATTTCAACACAGTGAACTCCCCATGCATTCAAAGGCAATTGAGGATATACCTATTTAAGTTACACCTTATGCTACTTTGAATTCGTCACGAGGAGTTATTTTTGAGAGGGATTTGAAGAACATCCCCAAATCAGAGATTTTGCTCCTTTCTCCACCCAAGGAATTTCTTCAGTGAGGCATATCTCCACTCACAAAGATGGAATTATGATGCCTATAAATGTTAAAATGAGAACATTGCAAGGTTCCATTCCAAACCCTCTCAAATGTTTCCAGTGTCAGCAGTTTGGTCACTTGAAAACATCATGTTGTGGTTCCTTAACGTGTGCTCGTTGCAGTGGCAAGGTCCACGATGCCTGTGAGTGTAAAACGGACCCTCATTGCATTAATTGCAACAGCTCTCACCCGCCTTACTTTCTTTCTTGCCCTAAATGGTTGGAAGAAAAATAGGTGCAGCGTCTGAAAAAGATTTAAAACATTACTTACCCTGAGGTCCAAAAGTTGCTGCCCACCACTTCATCTTGGACGTATGCTGCTGCATTTCATTCCACTACTACAGTGGGAGTGCAGACAGATCTCTCTGTGCCTCCAAAAGAATCATTCTCAAACTAAATGAAAAGTATTTTGACTTTCATGGTTAAAAAAGTTGATGAATCAACGTCGACACCCATCTCTGCCCCTAACATACATTCCAGCAAACTCAAATATTCACTTCCTTTAGTTCTGGGTACAGACCTTTCCTTGGGTACATCTTCTTCTGCCACTCCAAGATGCATGTAAAACGATTATTCGTTAACGTTCTTAGTCACTTGGATCATCTTCCAACAACAAATACCTGCTCAATCGTCCCAGGACAAGATTCATGGTGGTCTACAGATCTCCCTTGAATAAAGATAATGAAGAAAAAGACGTGGTCGTAAAGAGACGGGCTCTCCATCCAATTCGCCTGTACATAAATAAAAATAGCCCCTTGATACAATGGAACTGTGGAGGTTTACGTTATAATCTGAATGGCATCAAAGCACTGATTGCTTCCTACCATCCTGTATGTCTTTTTCATATGAAACATTTTTGAAACCTGCCGATACAGTCACCTAATGGCAGTTTTCATTGTATAGAAATGACAGACTGTATGATGAACAAGTGCATGGATGGGTAGCACTGTTGGTTGACCAGCATGTACCCACCCTGTCTTTGCCACTTAACTCATCTCTGGAGGCTATAGTCATCCATAATTCCTTGGGTTGTACTATCATTGTTTGTTCTTTCTACCTGTCACCTGGAGAGACCTATGACCAATTAGACCTTGATACTCTCTTTGAACAGTTGCCGTCTCCATTTTAGTCCTGGAAGACTTTACTGGACATCATACCTTTTGGGGAAGTGCTAATATTGATGGAAGGAGTCGTTCTGTAGAGCATATGCTCTCTGATCACAACCTTTCTCTTTTCAATAGTGGTTCTTATACTTATTTTCATGCATCTAGTCTGTCCTTTACTGCTATTGATCTCTTGGATTAAGTTCACAACCAGCATATTTTCTACCACCATTTCCAAAGTCATGTGGGATGAGATTCGAAAGGTCAGTGAGCAATATAATTCTGTCCCGCTCTCGATCTTGCTCTCTGATGGCTAGGAAGTAGCTAATATCTGGATGCATTGCCAATACTCTTTGTGGAAGCTTTTGACGGTTATCTAGCACTTTTGCTACTTCCTTCACCTTCTTAGTCATCAAGATTCGGACAGAGTGATCACCTCTTTTGAGTTTATTGTCTCTATGGCTATAATTGTCCCTTTACACTGGTGGAATTCAAACTGGTCTTTTGTCAGTCTGGCAGTAGATTAGTCGGACCTGATGATGTACACTATAAAATGGTGCGCCATCTATCTCCTGCCTCCTGCTTCTCTTGTTATTCTTCTCATTTTTTAACCAGATCTGGCAGGAGAATGTTTCTCCTGATGTGTGGCACCAGGCTACTGTCATAGCTTTCTCTAAGCATGACAAGGATCCCAGGATTCCTTCAAACTACTGTCCAATTGCTTTGAGGAGCTATTTCTGTAAGACCTTAGATAGAATGGTTAATGCTCCTCTTGTTTAGTTCCTCAAATCAAACAACCTCTTCTCGCCCACCCGACGAGAGTGCTCCACCATGGACTGATTCGACTTGAATCATCAATCAGAGAAGCATTTCTCAAACAACAACATCTTGTATCAATATTCCTTGACATTGAGAAGGCTTATAATACAACACGGAGGTATGGCATTTTGCAAGACCTCCATATACACTGCTGGCCAATGAGCATAAAGAAAAAATGTGCATTTTGCGTTGTTAAACTCAACCACGTATTTGAGTAAAGCTTCGAAATAGGAAAATAAGAAAAGGAGAAATAAAAATTATAAAACTTTTTAGCATTTAATAGGGAAAATGTGAACACTATGAAATTAGCCTAAATACTAGCTGGTCAAAAGTTTAAAACCATACTGAAGCGAAGCGTTCATTGGTAAACACGTAACGAAATTTAGCCATTTGTGTTCAAGCATTAGCGTTTTCAACATCTCCCCACTGACATCTTCTGTGTTACAGTGGGTAAAAACATGGTAAAGGCTGAAAAGTTGACAGAGTTTGAACGTGGCAGAATTGTCCAGCTGCAAAAGCAAGGTCTCTCTCAAAGTACCATCGCTGTTGAGATTAGGCATAGTAAAACTGCTGTTGCAAGTTTCTTAAAAGATCCTGAGGGATACAGAACGAGAATTTTAAATGGTTGGCCAGAGAGAATTTCGCTGGCGTTGAGCAGGAGAATTCGATAGGTTGTCCAGCAAGACACCAGCCAATCGTCGAAACAGATTAAGGCCCATATGGACACAAAATGTAGCTCAAGAACAATGGGACGGCATCTACAAGAGAAAGGTTTAAAAACCGTAAAAGTCTTCAAAGGCCACGCCTCTTTTCACACCACGAAATAGCTCGGTTAAACTTTGCTGAGAAGCGCCAAACATAGGACGTAGAAAAGTGGACGAAGGTTTTCTTCTCTGATGAGAAAAAATTTAACCTGGATGGTCCAGATGGCTTCCAACGTTACTGGCATAAGGGAATCCCACCAGAGACATCCTTATTGACTGAAGGCCCTCGCTTGTGTGGAAATGACTGGGTCTTTCAGCAGGACAACGCTGCAATCCACAATGCCCGTAGGACAAAAGACTTTTTCATGGCGAATAACGGGATTCTTTTATACCATCCAGCGTGTTCGCCCGAACTGAACCCCATTGAAAATGTTTGGGGGTGGATGACAAGGGAAGCCATCTTCACCACTTGGGAATAACATTATATCCAGCCTTCTGCAAACGCTTATATCGACCATGCCAAAGCGAATGTTTGAAGGTATTTGCAATGATAGCTATGTAACTCACTACTGAGACCTCTTGTTGAGCATTTCTACCCTGTTTAGGACTTCTTTTTGGTATGGTCTTAAACTTTTGACCAGCTGGCATTTAGGCTAATTTCATAGTGTTCACATTTTCCGTATTAAATGCTAAAAAAGTTTATTTTCTATTTTCTTATTTTCATCTTTTGAAGTTGTACTCAAATAAGTGGTTGAGTCTAACAACGCAAAATACATATTTTTACTTTATGTTAATTGGCCTCAAGATTTGGCCAGCAGTGTAAATGGATTGCTTAGCCATTTGCCCATTTTTATTAATTTTTTTAATGTACAGGTGATTCGAAGTTCATGTGGGTTGACACTTTTCCATTCTTTTCTACAGGAACTTGTAGTCCCTCAGCAATGATAGTTGTATTTTGAGTGTCACACTTTTCAGTATTAAGGTTAATGTCATCACAGATCAACTTCCTCTTACTGTTGCAAACGGGCTCTATGTTGACGACTTTCACATCTCATGTCAATTATCGAACTTGACGTATATTGAGCAGCAGCAACAGATTGGCCTCAATCGTTTACTGCAGTGGACCACAGCAAACAGCCTTAATTCCTCTCTCTCTAAAACCGTTTGCATGTACTCTTGCCACAAAGGGGTATTCACTCTGATCATGAACTCCATATAGGTGAAGTTGTGCTGCCTGTAGTCCCTCAGACAAAGTTCTTGAGGCTTATCTTTGACTGTAAGCTGACCTTTATACCACACATCAAGCAGCTATGGGTCAAATGTACAAGAGCAGTGAACGTCGTTCGGGTCCTCTCTTCCACCACTTGGGCAGCAAATCGATGTTCTGAGCTAAATATATATTGTGCTCTTATTCGATCGAAAATCGACTATGGATCACTGATTTATGGCTCTGTCAGGCCCTCAGCCTTAAAGTTGCTGGGCCCGATTCATCATCAAGGACTTGAGCTCTGCACTGGGACTTTCCACATTTCCCCAGTTTGGAGTTTATTTGTAGATTCATGAACCTTCTTTGCATCTCTGCTGTTTGCAACTTTCTATACTATATGTTTCGAAACTTTGTTCCTTACCAAAGCATCTCACCTGTGGTTGTATTTTTCTTCCTCGGTGGGCCATACTTTCTAAGAACAGAGGATCTGCCATTGCTCCTTTTGGCCTTTGTATCCAGGTACAGTAGGATGAAAAACAAGAAATGTATTTAGTTTTTAAACGCTATTAATTTTTTAATGGTATTTAAGTTTTTAATATTTACATTAGACCTTTTCTAATGTGATTTCCTTTTAATAATCAAAGTACATCTTGTTCGATTTGAAATTAGAAAGTGGCTGTAACATCAAGTAACTTGAAACCAAGACTGGAAAGGCCAACTTCAGGTGGCTAACGCGACTGTTTGATCTACCCATTAGTCACCCTAGCGAGTTATAATCAAAATTTTGCTAGGTGTCTTTTAAAACTTTTATTACTTTACTTTTTGAAAATGGCCATAACATCAAATAACTCAAAACCAGGGCTGGAAAGGTCAACTTCAGGTGACTAACAGGTAGGGGTGTAGATCCTGGGGGGATGGGTGGGATACATCCCCCTTCATTTTAGGTGGGGGATATAGTGCATACAATCATCCCCCTGCAGTTTGGTATGTTGAATTGTTTTATTGCATCACAGGCCTACAAATTGTGTTTGTTCTCGTGATTCTCGTGTTCTTACCAATCGAATTACATAATTAGGCCTAGATGTAGGCTTTTTCAATAGCCGAAATGTACATCTTTAATATATGCATGCTTCTAAGCTTTTCGATCTAAGCGATAGTTTGTAAGTATCAGTCAGTTGGCCTAAGTATACATGCAAGGCTTGCAAGCACTATCACAGAATCTACCAACGTCTTGTACGTAGTGTAAGATTAAGTAAAATTTTCATCACAACAGATTCAACAGAGCATGAAATTCGAAAATATGATAGACTCCTGTGATCTAGATCTGGCAGGCCATTTGTAGCTTGTAATGGCATCAATCTTATGTGTATATTGTGTGGTTTTCCTACGCCATTTGTTCTTATGCATGTCTAGCCGGTTTTATTGTCGAACGAATTACTCTTCTTTACTGCCGAAGCTGCTGACCATAGTGTACGTTTAGTGTACAGTTAACGACAGGTTTGGGCCGCTCGGATCCAGACGCGCCCTACATCACTCCCTTCTGCTCCCTTTAGTCTGAGCCTCGATTTTACAACAGGGCTCATTAGACCCATGTTTGTGGCCCTCATTAATCATTGAAATTTCAGATTATCACCGCCCTCTAATAAAGTGCTGGTGGTTTATGGTAAAAGAACAATATATTCTCTTATCATAGATAATAAAAATATCATAGTTTCTTGTATAATTAGAACACAAAAGGAGCGATTTTAACGGCCTTAAGCCTCTACTCGAATTGTATTGCTAGTTTTTGTTTAGGTGTTTTTATTTAATAGACGTGCTTATAAACATTATATCACAACGTGTTTGCCTTTTGATGAGCTTTAACAGTAATATAATATATTTGTGATTGTTTAAGTATTTTTCGAGAAACTTGCAATTACTTGTGTTGTAACTAGCACATATTATTATCTCAGCGATGCCCAGGCGGTCAGTCGGCTCGGGAGTCACTGTGAGGTTCGCGCGTTCGACTTAAATACATTGTACAGTTCAGTCCCACTTCCATTCTGTTCTATCTTCGTTCGTTGTACGTTAGAGTTTTTCAATAAAGACTGTATTTTAGCCTGTTGAGTCATCTGGGAAACAGATTCCAATTATGACAAAAAAGCGTCTGAAACTTTCCGATATTAGACAGTTCTGCAAGCCAGTTATTAGTACTACAAGTGACAATGTAGATGCAGATAATCCAATAACCTCAAGCAAAGGAAGAGAAGTTTTGTTTGTTTGTTTTTGAATTTCGCACAAAGCTACTCGAGGGCTATCTGTGCTAGCCGTCCCTAATTTAGCAGTGTAAGACTAGAGGGAAGGCAGCTAGTCATCACCACCCACCGCCAACTCTTGGGCTACTCTTTTACCAACGAATAGTGGGATTGACCGTCACATTATAACGCCCCCACGGCTGAAAGGGCGAGCATGTTTGGCGCGACCGGGATGCGAACCCGCGACCCTCAGTATTACAAGTCGCACGCCTTAACACGCTTGGCCATGCCGGACCCTGAAGAGAAACTTGCCATACAGAGGAAATACCATGTTCATCAGAGGACAAGTCTAAAAATGTTTGTTCAACTATTGCACATCATGAACCACCAGCTAGTTGTGAAACAAGTTTGTGCAGTAATGAAAAGTCTGACACTCCACAGATACAGTGTGGAAAGCCATATCATCCAGGCGCACAACTAATACCACGACAGAAAGTAAAATTTCAAAATATCAACTTTCAGGGCAAGTGGTGTGATGAGTTCCCATGGCTGCACTTCGACAATCAGACTCAAAAAGTCACATGCTTTCATTGTGCCAAGGCGGAAAATAGAGGACTTTTTACAGGAAAATTGGAGAGGCCAGTGGAGTATACCTTCATATCCACCGTTTTTTGCAACTGGAAAAGGGCAAAGCAGAAATACAACGAACACCAATCCTCCTCTCAGCACAGATTCGTTATATCTCCAGAAGGTTCACTTGATGTAACTACAGTGACTGTTCAGCTACATGATGGAAAAAATAAGCAGCAGGAAGAATGCAAAAGAAGTCTAGCCAAAATATTCAGAAGTTTACGTTTCTTACTGCGTCAAGGTTTAGCATTACGTAGACATACTGATACGGAGGGGAACTTCCTGCAGTTAATGAAGCTCCTGGAAGAGGAAGATCCTGAGTTGACTGCCTACATCTCAACGAAAACCACATTTACATCATCTCAGGCTCAGAATGAAATAATGGAATGTTCAGCCATCAAATACTGAGGAACATAGCACACGAAGTGCAGCAAAGTAAAATCTTTGCATTAATGGTTTATGGCACTCAAGATGTTACAGGTGCCGAACAGGAAGCAATATGTGTACGATACGTAGATGAGAATCTTGACGTCCATGAGACATTTCTTGGTTGTACATTGTTTCCAATACAACTGGTGAAACAATACCCTCGACTATATTTGATGTACTAACTAGACTCAATTTACTTCTATCAGGATTAAGAGCACAAACTTATGATGGAGCTGCTAACATGAGTGGTGTGTACAGTGGATGCCAGGCAAAAATAAAAGAGAAGGAACCATCAGCTTTGTTTTTTCACGACGGAGCACACAAGTCTAATTTAATAATGCAACATGCAGTTGCAGCTTGTGAATGTATTCGATATTCTATCCAGTGAGTGCATGAACTTGGTGTTTTGCTTCAGATGTCAGGCAAATACAAGACAATCTTTGAAAATATTGTATTGTCAGACACCCACAATGGTCCAGTTAAATACATCCGCCCACTGTGTCCAACACGCTGGTTGTGCCGCCTATCTGCAATTACATGTGCTAATGATCACTACAGTGACATTGTTGATTCTTTGTCTGAATTAGCAAATGAAAAATCAGATGTAGCAGTGAAAGCACGAGGTCTGCTGGACAGATTTGACAAAGGAAAGACAGTTATAGGATTGTTGATGGCTCAGCATCCATAATCTGCGTTAAAGGAACTAAACCGTGCATTCCAAGCAAAATCAGCGACAGTATCTGGCATGATTGAAACATTTACAATGACAGTTGAGCAATTGCGGGTGTTGCGAACAAAGGAAAATTACAGCAAGATATTTGATGAAGCTGAGAAAAAAGGTAACTTCCCTAGATCTGGTGCCTATTGAACTACCACGCATTCACAGACTCCTCAGAAGGATCACAGGTGATGGCTCATCACACCATTCTGCAACAGCTAGAGATTACTACAGGAGCCAATATTTTGAATTTGTTGACACAGTCATAAAACATCTGACCACTAGATTCAATGCAGACAACAATGACTTGAGGCAATATCTGGCACTTGAGAACATGATCACATCTGGCAAGATTGACAACTCGGTTATAAACTTCTATCCAGAAATCTCTGCACAACGGCTCGACTTTCAGTTGCCCATGTTCAAAGGAACAAGAAAAGCAAAATCTCTGAAAGGTGCGAAGGATGCTTACGGTAAAATACATGAAACAAGCCAGCAATTGTTTTGTGAAGTGTTTCTTCTCATGAAAATTTTGTTTGTATGTCCAATATCTAGCTGCGGATGTGAACGCAGCTTTTCTGCATTAAGACGGTTGAAGACGTGGTTAAGGTCAACTATGTCTCAGTGCCGCCTCAACCATGTGGCAGTTTGTCACACTCACAAAGATGAGATCGACAAGATAAATATAGAAGAGCTTATGAAAGAATTCATAAACAGATCATCACAAAGGAGGTCTACGTTTGGGAACATGTAGACTAGAGGACTAAATGAATCTTACTTCAATGGAAAGTATAAATAATTATGTGCTATATTGTATTGATGTGTAATTTTCAAGAGTTCACAAAGACATTTTAATTATTTTTATCAAACAACATGAACAGTTTTTCAGTAGATATAAACATATCAAGGGTAATTACTAATTTTTTTAATATTTGAAAACGTAATTCATGCAATGAAAGTTATTAGTAACCTTGTCAAGTATAATGGCCATCTTTTATACTGTGCAATGTGCAGGAATAAATTCATGTGACAGTTAATTTGTGACACATTTGTCTTTATTCTATTAATATTTTGAAAACTGTTCACAACACCTCACTTTTACAAACCTACATGGAAACCTCGAAGTATTGTGGCAACAAGATTACTCTCTGACTGCATGTTTACAGTTTTCAGGTTCACGTAATCAGAGATTACCAATTTGCAAATTGAACAGTCCACATAAGTGGTTGCGAAAATCATCCCCTCATCGGGTGTAAAAAATCTACGCTTCTGCTAACAGTGTTTTTTTTTAACTTACTTGTTAGTCTTCCTGACGAGCTATGATAATTACAATACTCTACAGATAGACCTTTACAACTTCTATCACTGTAGTCTTTATTTTACCGTTGTAGACTAGATGTAAAAATTGGATCTAATGCTATTTATGTTTTTCTAATTCAAAAATTAATCTTTGTTTTGTTTTACCTTAATTTTCATTTATGAATTTTTCTAATATTACTTTAATTTTAACTTTTTACAGATAGCCTAGTTGCTTTGCGCCATAAAACACCAAACCAGCCAACAATCTTAGATTTGTATTCAATATTTCTGTAGATACAACCTAAAATCCGATTTATTCTATTACTGTCAACAGCATACTGCTTGCATGGCTTGAGAGACTGATCGACTATTTCACCAAGCTCCCTTACTTTAATAACACTATTAAAATTATTCCCACCCAAATTATTCTTATAATTCGAATTATGATAACTTAAATGCATTATCCTGCATTTATTATAATTAAATTAAAATCCATCTGCCATACATTTGTCCAACTTACTAGATGATCTAAATCCTTTGTAAACCAACAATACCCTTTTCAAAGCTAGCAACACACAAGACCTGAATGTCATATGCAAAATTAAGCAGTTTATTGATTATTCCTTCATTTACGTCATTGATGTAAATCAAAAAGGGAAAATGTTGTACGATTTGGTTCTGAAATAGCCCACTTGTGTTATTAATCCAATTTGATTGAGTTCCATTTGTAACAACCCTATGCTTTCCTCCACCCAGCCACTCTTTCATCCAATTTGCTCACATATTCCACACATCTAAAGAGATAGTTTTAAAAGTATTTTATGTGACACCTTGTCAAATTCTTGATGAAAGTCCATTTACACCGATTCTACAACTTTGCCCTCATTTACATAAAAAGTAACCTTTTCAAAGAATGTCAGAGATTTGTAAAAGAAGATTTTCCTTCAATGAAACCATGTTGACTATCCACTAAAGTCCTACACTTTGTTGAATTACTTTGCAAAACATCTTTTAACAGACTTTCCCAACTTTTCTCACAACTGATGTAAGACTAATGGGTTTATAGTCACTAGGACACTTTTCATCACATTCCTTGAAAATAAAAGCTACATTAGCTATGTTCCAGTCCTTTGGTACTTGTCCACATTCAATAGTAGTAAATGACTCACATATCGAGTCTATAACCCTTTGCAAAACTCTTGGAAAAATAAATTCTGCCACAGGATCCATATTGTTTTTAATGCTTTTCATTTCTTCTCAACTAACTCAGAATTAACCCAGTCATTTTGTTTGATCTCGATTTCATTTATCAATGGCTCAAGATGTGGAATACTGTTCAATATTCATGAGTACAAACCGAAGGAAAAGCAAAATGTAATAACTCAGCCATCTCACAATCATCAAATGTTAGTCTTCTTTTATCCTTCCTCAAGGATCCTAATTTTGTGTTACCATTTTGCTTACTCTTAATGTAATTAAAGAAATACTGTCAATTTTCACATTTTCAGCACTTTTTTTTCTCCTGCATCCCCTTTGCTCTTATAGCTTCACTGGTGTAAACAAGACTCTGATATGTGCTTTATACAAGACATTTCAAAGTAAATCGAGTGTGTATTATAAAGGTGAATTTTGCATGAGAATACATAATTTTGAAATCATATTGCTGTACATTGTAAAGATAAAAGTACACATAAACAAAATTATACTATTTAAAAGTACATCTACAATGTAATATTACAGTAATTAAAATCGAACAGTAATGATAAAAAGGTCGATGACGATTTTTTGTTTAACTGTGTTTTATTTCTTGAAATTAATAGTTTCTTTGCATTTACTATCAAAAAACTGTGGTAGTTTCTCGTGGATCATCTAGTGATGCATTGAATCAATAAAGTATCTCAAATTCAGTGTACTAATTCATTTTCTTTTTCCAACGGACTGTATCATCTCGTGACCTTTCTCCATTGACAGAATTAATTGGCTGTTACTTTCATTAAACATCAAACTGACCCACCAATGATATATCAGTTATATTCCATTCAATGCAGATCCCACATACAATACTATAGCATCCCTGTGGGCAGAAAAGACATAATTTCTTAAAAAAACAACAACATGGTGAAACAGCTGTTACTTCGTTTTTCTATGAAATGGCCGATTGTTTAGGTAAAAATTAAAACGCCATACGTTTAACGAACACCAATTTTATTGATCAAAATATGCTCCATTTGTTGCAATGGCTTTTTTCCAACGGGTTACTAATGAAAGTATCCCGGCTCTATAAAACTCTATTGTTTTGGAGACAATAAACTCTTCAAAGGCTTCGAGAATAATCTCCTAATTAGAAAATTTTTGTTCTGGAAAAAAGCTCCAAGTGCCGGAAAAGGTGATAATCAGTTGAAGATGAGTATGGTAGATGTGGCCAGATGAGTATGGTAGATGTGGCCAGATGAGTATGGTAGATGTGGCCAGATGAGTATGGTAGATGTGGCCAGATGAGTATGGTAGATGTTCAAAAATTTCATATCTCAATTCTCTCACTTTTAAAATCGTGATTTCTGAGGAATGGAGTCCATGACTGTTCACCAGTAATGACTGTTTGGTGGTTAATTTTCGATGTATTTTATCAATATGTTGGCAGTAAGGTCATGCTGTAATTGTTTAACCTAGCTGTAGAAAGGAGTAATGGTTAATTCTCTTTGCAGACCATCATACTGTCATCATAACCATTTTTTGGGTGAAAAGGCGATTTCGGCACATGTCTTTGAGATTCTAACCATTGTCCTGACCTCTTACGGTTGTCGTATTGGATCTACTTTTCGTTGTAATTAATGATTTGCTTCAAGAATGTCTTCCTTTTGTTCTTAACCAGTCTCTGCTCTTCTGTCAATTCGTGCGGTACCCACTTTTCAACTGTTAAAAGAAAAGTTGGTCGCCTCTTGTTAATACAAGCTCGAGTAAATGGTACGTTCTTACTATGTACATAAATACATAGGTATAATCTGTATAATGCCCATGATAATGTTTGTTATAATAACAAAGACTCAGAGATTCATGTTTTCGAAAAGCATTTGAATAATTCCGGGAGAGATACCGATATCTCTATTTAAACATTTAAAATCAGTATATATAACAAAACCAACTCTTAGTAAATTAATAATATTTTTTAACATTCCATAACTGAATCTTAGAATGCATTTAATACCGACTGCTTCCTTTGTCTCAAGTTTTCTTTACGTTTCTTCAGTCTGTCTTCTGAATAAAAACACTGCAGAAAAATATCACATGGATGCATTTTTCTTGCATGCTTTGTTACTTCACTTATTAACCAATCGAGATAAATCTTTGATGAGACAGTAATATGTATTAGATTTATTTTTTGTATATATAAGTGGTTAACATGCCACTCTTGTTTATTTTCAGCTACACTTAAAAGATAAATAATGCATTTTTCATCATGATTGTAGATATTTACTGATATATTAATTTTCTTTTCAAATATTGGAGCACCACAGTGGCACAGCGGTATGTCTGCAGACTCAATTCGCATAAAACGGATATTGATATCTTAGTGGACGGAACACAGACGTTTCTTTGTGTAGCTTTGTACTTAATTACAAACAAACAACTCAAATATTGGAATTTTATTTAAAACAACAGAGCTTATACGAACGTAAAGAAACCAAGAAACTTAAACCAAAGGGCTTTTGAGTGTTTCTTTAATATCTGTTCTAGTTTATTTAAATTGCTAACTCGTCCTTGAGTATTTTTTTTCTCTAATAGATGTAAATAAGCTGATGTGCAAAACATGAAACATTCTCAATCTTTATAATATTTAACACAGTTTTAACTTATATTTTTTAGGTAATTCGATATATGATGAGCCGCCTAATGACATGTTTCTATTGATTCGAAGTTTTAAACTATCAACAATTTTTAAAGTCATCAAGATTCTTTCGCTTCAAACTCAGTCATTTCTCTTCGACATTTGTTAACATCATTAATAATTCAAAGTAGTCGAGCTAAGAACAACTTCATTTTTAGTTTCTAGTGAAATTCTTCCTCGCATTCCATAAACGCAAAACAATTTAACGTTAACTTTTAAATTCATTTTACGTCTTAACTCATCAATTTTATTCTCTATATTAACCAAAAATTTTAGAAAGTCATTATAATTATTAGTACTGTTTATTAAATGAATTTTCAATTTTTCCTCACAAGCTGTTTCTGTTTCTTGAAAGCTTTATTTTTATCTACTATTTTCTGATGACTTTCGAAGTGAACTCCCTTATAAAACAGTTTACAATCGTTTTTAATACATAGGTCCGGCGGGTAAGGCAATCGACTCGTAATCCGAGGGTCGTGGGTTCGAATTCCGTTACAGCATACATGCTTGCTCTTTTAGCCGTAGGGGCGTTAAAATGTGGCAGTCAATCATTCTATTCGTTGGTAAAAGAATAGTCTAAAAGTTGGCGGTGGGTGGTGATGACTAGCTGCCTTCCCTCAGTCTTACACAACTAAATTAGGAACGGCTAGCGCAGATAGCCTTCGTGTATCTTTGCGCGAAATTCGAAATAAATCCTTAAATACATCACACTTTATCTCTTTAGGTCTATGATTCTTTTGTTTATCAATGAAATCCTTGTAAAACTTTTATTGTCTAACATTTTTTTTTTCATTCTTGTCGACAAGAAATATTTTATTAAAATATCCTTATAAGTTTATAATAACCAGTAAACCCATTTCTTTCAACCTCACTAATAGGATGGCTTATAATATTTTTCACACATATCACATTTTATTTTTTCTCCCCAGGTTTAGCAATTAAACTTTTATGAATCTGATGTTCTCCAGTAGATATTTTTCTCTTAATCATATTTATAAGAAGATTTATAAATCATCTGTTTGATTCTTGTCAATAAGAAGTTTTGTTAAACCACTGCTTTTAAGTTTAGAATATCCACAAAATCGTTTTCTTTTAGCAAACACTTTTAAATGTTTAAAGGTTATTGATCACTCCATTTATTAAGGAAACTTTTTGTGTCAACAAATCTAAATAGCCTTTTTATTTTGTTTATCTCTATTATTTTTACACGTCAAGAAAGTTTTTCGTATTTTGAAAAATATAATTCAACAAGTTTTAATCCAAATTCCCATTCGTCTTTTCATTTGATTTATTTTTAGTTTTATTATATTAATCAATAACATATTTCTTACATTTAAAATTATAACCATCACTTTTTTTTAGTTTTATAGAAATCATCAGCGATTTTTCTTTCATACATGCACTGCAATTTTTTAATTTATTTAATCTCTTCCTATGAAAGAAATTTTCCTTGTGTTTTCCAAACTCTCGAACTACTTTTATATTCTACTTTTTTCGCCTTTAGTTGCATAAAAATAATCACTAATAAAGTTTTATATCAAGATTAAAGTCCCTCTTTGGTTTGAATATTTTTATGAAATTCATTGATAAGTTTTGTAACTATACAGCAATACATTTTTTATTAATAAAAAGGAATAAGCAAGAACCTTATATTATAAAAAGTGTAGATTTGTTAATTTTGATAATTTAGTAAATATACCATCGATAAGAGACATGTTTCGTCATTTTGTTATCGTCTATAAGGGTAAACGTATACATTATTGAATTTTTGTTTAAAATATCTGTGATTATTTACAAGATGGAAATAAAATAAAATAAAGTAAATAAGCTGAAAGCAAAAATATGTTTTTTATTGAATATTATGAAAAGTTTAAATCAGTATAATGTTATTATGGTTGCAAAACGTTTTACTCGAAAAACCTATACATTGAGAGTAAATGTTGATTCCTTTATATAAGGGAGCTACTAAACAAACAATCTTTAATATTTTTGTCTTACAAAGAATTAGGATGTGTTTTTGTTATAGTAAAGCCACACCGGGCTATTTGCTAAGCCCACTGAGGGGAATCGAACTGCTGATTTGAGCGTTGTAAATTCGTAGACTTACCGCTGTACTAAGGGGGGTCGAAAATTACGGTCCTAAAAAGTATTTAAATAATTCGATATTAAAAACTAGTTAAATGTTTAAGGACAGCTTCGTACACTTTATTTTAGATGGAACTCCTAGGCTTAAAGCTAAGGATGTAGACGAGGTGTTAGAATCCTGCTCAAGTTAAAAAATTAGGAGTTATTTTGAGACTAATCCATTTAACGTCCGCCGTAAAACAGTGGCCTTAGATAATCTACATTAACGTTCAATATTTATTAATGAATCTGGGTTTATTCATTAATTTTGCAATCAACATTAATCGAAGCAAAAAGTTTAAAAATTGGGTAACATCAGTGGTTTTGCCATCAGTTAGAAAAAGTGATGAATATAAATTATAACACAAGTATAAAACTTACACTGATTATTCAAATAAAGAATTTCTTAGTAAGAATATTATAATTAGAAGTTTACTTAAAAGTAATGATAAAATCGATAATGAAAGAGAAAAGATGAAACCTCATGTAGTAGTTACGCCATCTAATTTAAGTTCAAATTTGTTTTAATTGAAAGGAATCATTTAGATAATTTATATGTTATAAAAACTAAAGCGTGCATTGTTTATTCAAGAGTTACAAGAATATTATACAGAGATTGAAATTATTTTGATAATTCGCTATGAATCTAATACCATCAACGTATACAACAGAATGAAAGATTTTTAAAACACCAGCCATTTTAAATCTGATTTAAGAGTTATATTTTTAGCAGTTAAACACAAATTTACACGCTAGGCTATCTATGCTTTGCCCACCACGGGTTTTGAAACCAGATTTCTAGAACTGTAAGTTCATGAACATATTCCTGGGGTTCTGATTTGAAAGAATAATGGGAATATTAGATGTAAGAAATGAGCCTTCTTGGATTATATTTGCAATCATAGTTTTGTTTGTTTGTTTTTTGAATTTTGCGCAAAACTACACGCGGAATATCCGCACTAGCCGTTTCTAATTTAGTAGTGTAAGAATAGAGGGAAGGCAGCTAATCATCACCACCCACCATCAACTTTTGGGACACTCTTTTAAGTATGAATAGTGTGATTGACTGTAACGTTATAAGTCCCTCAGGACTAAAAGTGCGAGCATATTTGATGTAACAGGCATTCGAACTCACAAAACTCAGATTAAGAGTCAAGTGTCCTACCCGCCGAGCTGTGATGGACCTCGCAAAATTATCCCAAGGATTAAATTACTATATATCCTAACCACTTTTTAGAAATACTTTATCACCATTTCTTTTAGTTATTTACTTCAATCTTATAAACTTCATCTTTATATTTAACTAATTCTGTTTGTAGAGGCTTTTTTCAATTTTTCAGCACTTAGGTCTATAATTTTATAAGTTATAGGATTTGTTTGAAAATTACAGTTATAATGAATATCGGTAAAACTTGGAAGACATCCTTTTTATAATGTTACTTTATGTTTTGAATTCATTACCTTTTCACCAACTTTACACGCAACAGTAGGAGTAGTTCTTACTTTATATGGATCATTATATACGTTACTTTTGTTTTCTGTATAGGTAGTAGATGATTTTAAATTAGAACTTCAGACACTTCTGGTTTTGTGTAATTTTTAACATTTAGTAATTATTTAAGTATAAGACTGATATATTTTACTATAAACCAAAGTATCTAACTATAATCTGAAGTATAAGCCCTGTTATACAATGTATTATCATCCTCTTTGGGTTTCTTTTTCAGTTTAATTAACACTTCACAAAGTATAATTCAGCTGGATATTGAACTTTTTATTTTACAAGTAATAGCAGCAGTGCTTGACAGAGACAACTATTATAAACAGTTTCTTTTTTGTTTTGAAATATTTGTATTTAAGAGATATGAGCGTAAGACGAGTGTACATAATCACATGTTCCACTTCATCATGCAATGCCGATAGCACTGTTCCAGCTCTTTTATAGCGAGCTTCAGTATCCAGGAAAAACTTACAGTCTTGATGGGTATGGTGATAGTATACAATGATGTTGCTATTATTGAGAAATCATCTATAATACGATGTGAAGCTATAGAACTGTGCAGTTCTTTTTTTTGCCATAATTCAAGATCAGTCTCGCACTGTGGCTACTTAGTCAATTCCTTCAAGACTCCATTCCTCGCGACTATGTGCCAAAGAACTATACCTCTGTTCACATGACTAAGAGCTTTCTGATATACAGTTTCAGGTCTGCTTTTCTCAAACCTTGGAATATCAACTACATAATCTCAAACGTCACCTCAAGAATATGGAAAAACACCTAAACATCATTCACGTAGACTAAGTATCTTTCCCATTACAATTCTTTGAGTGTAAGCTCTATCAACTTCTTGAAGGTGGATGTGGCATTACATAGACTGAATGGCATGATACTGAACTTATGCAAGCCATCTTTTGTAGTAAAATAAATTTTACTTTGCTTTCGTCCTCTAGTGTGGGTTGTCAGTATTCAGAGGCCACACTTAAAGTGTTAAGCCATTGGAATCCTTTTAACACATCCAGAAATTCATTTTCCATGGTAACGTGAAAGTTCCAATGCAATTACTGTATCCATCTGTCAGAATTATACACAGAGCCTTGGCATATCTTACTTATTTACAACAATTATACTGGAGACGACCAAGCACTTTCCAAAGGTTCTAAGACGCTTTCTTGCAGCATCTACTGTATTTCAGTGCTTGTAATCTCTCTAGTGCTCCAAGGAACTTGGTGTGGTAGTTGCTTAATGAGGTGTGCCAAGCCTGTGTGTGTCTAAATGGTGCTGAATTATCCTTGTTCAACCTAGTAAGTCATCTGCTCCCATAAACACGTTGACATATCCAAACAACAAGTTACTGAGTTGTTCTCGTTTCATTGGGTATATAATCTTAGAAAAATTGTTAATCAATGCCTTTAGGTGTTTCAATAGCCCTGTATTTTTGATTGTTCACAATGTAATGGATGCAACCTTAGTGCTAGTATTACCATTGGCTACTTCTTGTTTGTTTATTATATCTATGAACATTCAGAAATCTAGTTGTATATTTAATAGACCATGATTGCAAAGCAACACTGAAATTTAATCATAGTCCAAGTTAAAGTTTCCTATGTTTCAAACAAGAAACAACTTATCTCTGCGTGTGATTTTTATTATTTCATTACATAGTACCAATGTGTTGGTTCTTGTCTATATTAGACCAAAGAACACCATTTGTATACATAAAGTATTACCATACCATTCATCACACACACTTGTGCAGTCGACTCTTTCTGGGCTAAATATTGACAGTATTGGGTGACTTTTCCTCCTATTGTCAGCTCACTCACTTATTAACAAACGTCACAGTACTTGTGCAACAAGAAACTAATTTCAAGCTCTAGATCAGAAAGGATCATTTGGTTATATGGGCGACACCTCCTGGACTGAGCCAAAGAATTATTTTTCTTTGAAGTCTAGTCTATTGACATTTGTTAAAATAAAATACATGTTTACTGGCAATAATGATAGCTTCGCTGAAAGACTTAGAAGATTGCTAGATCATAAGGACCACTAGGAACTCTGTTTATTGTTATATCACCTTTATATGCTTACCAAGCACTTACAGACCTGGGCTTATTAATACATATTTTGGTACGGGCCAGTGGCTGTGTTTCTCCAAACTGGTCACCAAGTGTGGTTTCGACTTTATTAGCTTCTTTAAGGCACTGGCTACAGAATTTATTGCTCGTCCTTGGCTTCCCAAACCAGCTGATATGACAGGAAGTACTAATATTCTTGTGTACCTTGTTTGGTAAAATGCTGATGTTGTGGGTTGGTGTGTACCTGGTAAATGGTTGGTGGGTGTTGATTACTTTGTCATCCTTTTGGTACTACAAGGTATGGTAGTTCTTTTGCTAATGCCACACAAGACCACAAACAAAGCAGAAGCTTTACTTTTCATGATTTTCATGTCCAGGTAACGTCAGGAGTTGTGATTTCCAAAGACATCTGTCGACTGTGTTTCCCGGTGGGAAGGTCTGCACGACTCTGCCCACTCAGTGCCAGTGTCTTGGAATCCATTCTTACAAAGGCAGATGGTTTAGGTCTCTATGCTGAACCACTTGCTTCATATAATCTGTCATGGAGTCATCATTACAGCTGCAATTGCAGGCTTTCTCCTCTCCAATGGCCTGCTTGCTGTCACAACTTCAAATTGTGTCACAATGAACATAGATTCAGTAAAAGTAAAGATGTCCCTTATTCTTCAATGTTGCTTATTAATCAATTGGGCAATTCCTTGATGAACTTATATATGGAATGTCCTCTTGATTTGTAGAGGCTGGATAGGCCTACTTAAAAAGTAATTGATACAAATCATCTCCATTCGTGATCATTCTTTTAGTGCTACCACTTATTTGGACTTAAACTTGGCCCGGTAGATTACTTGATTCTCTTTAGTATCGTAGTTCATTCACGATGCTTTCTTAACCATCTAGTTTCTCTTCCTCCAGTTGGTTAACAGTGTTAAGGACCATACCATCCAAACTCAGGACCAGACATTGTAAGGTTGGATTTTGGCATCTATTCATTCCAGGCTATGATCTATTTGAAACATCTCAGGTACCACTGCAGGTCTCGTTGAAAACGAGTATATTTTCTGCTTGGTTTCATCCACATAGAACCATGCATGCTGGGCTATAACATTTTCCTCTTGTGATTGGGTATCGGGAGTCAGCATTACCATTGTTTCCAACTCCTGAAGAAGACTATTCACATGGACTCCCTTACCTCAATGAGTGTTTTTATTTCTGTAACAGAATCGTTGTTCAATCATATATGATCTCAGCTTTAATGAGCTACCATAAACATGGCAAGGAATCTCCATCCATGATTTATAGCATTTACCCATAGTTGCTTTTTGGCATGCTGCAGTTTCATTCATCAGTGCACCCTCATATCTGAGATCAATCCTTAATGACTCACCAGCTCCAGTGGTCTAGGTGCACTAGATCAAGAAGGTTACTCTGAAGTGGGAGTTGAAGGCTAAACTGTTTCAAGTATTCTCATGGCATGGGCAGAAATTCTATGCTCAAGAGGGGATTCATTCTAAGCACAACATCTCTCAAACACTTTTTCCACAACTCTACTATTCCTCTAAATCAAGAGTATTTACAAATCCAAATAGTGGCATCTGCACCTTGAAAGTCTTTCTTTAAACTTTGCACCCAAGAGATTGAGTGAAGATCGGTGCAGTTCTCAGTCAAATAATTCACAGTAACTCCTGATGTCGTAACACTAAATTTTTTCTTTCATCTGTATTTGTTGTATTCATAGATGGGACAAATTTCTTGAAAAGTGTCAGAAAAATAAACTTCTAATATCAGAAGATTAGGCATATTGAGATTGTTCTTGAAATGAAAATGAATGAATGTTTAATCTTTAAGAGTATAATAAAGAAACTAGACATCTATATTTTTAATACGGCTAAAATTGTTATTGTATTAAAAAGCAACAACAACAGGCAAAAACTGAAACACCATAAGTATTCTCGTAGACAATAGGACACTTTCCTTGGTTTGAATGATTTTAATCAGTTCTCTGTAATACTTGGGGTAGTTATTAATTATATAAGAGTCCAATAGAAATCACCCAAGTAAGTATTGGGATGTTAAATTTTTCGTGCCACCATCACCTCCTTATGTTGTAATCTGCATTTGCATATGGAAAATAATAATAAATGATCAAATAACAATAGTCTGGGCTTTCTCTAGCCGACTATCGAAGTCTTGGTGTTAATGATCAATAAAGAATGTTAAAATATTTCTCACCATGAGCGGCAAAAAGAGTACTTTTCGTAGTCCTGCCACACTTTCAGATGAAATTCCTACTTGATCTACCAAAAGTTCTCTTTTTTCTTAGAAAGCACCTTTCCATATGGATTTAAATACATTTTACAAAAAGAGGGTCATACAGAAAAGAAATATATTCCAACTAAATTAAAAGACAACAAATCATTTATCGTTGAAACAAAAGTATTATTTAATAACTAATCTGTGGTTCTCAGGTACCCTTATATTTATATTTACAAGCATGTGGAAAATAAAGACTCGGGAAATTTTATGCAAAGTATTAAAATTAACATGGTATATAATAAAAGAATAACAGAAGCGAACAAGTAAAACACATTTGTAATTTAAAATTACTTTAATCAGTCTTTTACCTCACCAGCACCTGTATTCATTATAACTGAGGATTGTACGTGATGTTGTAGAATAAAGGAAAAAATTGAAAAGTTATATTGCATTGTATATCTGCATACACAAACATACAATTAGACAATGAAACTCATACTAACTTGTACAAATACCAGCGTCATCCCCTTTAAATGAGTATAGCTTTATTCCTGAAAATAAGTGCTAATACAAACATGGCCAAGCAGATAAAATAATTATTTTAGTTTTCTAAGACAAAGGATTAAGTGTGAAAGCTTTACCTTTGTATATCATGTGCACCAGGAAGGCAGTAACTACACTTAGTACAAATGCAACAAAAATGTAGAAAAATATCTTAATATACCTGACTAAAGAGTTATTCTATACTAGTTACTAAGAGGCACAGTTGGTAGTTTTCCACTGTAATATTATTTTCTTAGTATGGGAACTGTTTGTTATAATAACATCTAATCGAAGGGAGTTAAACTAAATAAATAAAAACTAAAAATGGAAGCAATAAATAAATTATTACAATTAGATAAATTAAACTAAAAGTAAGTACATAACCAATATGAAGTTAAAATCTTGAATGATTAAAATGTATTGAAGTATCAGTCGTGTAGCCTTACCACATTAGTCGTCTAGCCTTACCACAGTGGTATTCATGGATGAAATTATTTTCTCGACAAGTGTTTGATAAATAAATCTACAAAACAGTAAGTACCTTCCAGAGTAAGTTCTATCTAATGCGGGTAGGTGCACTAATTTCTTTTTACTGAAATGAAATATTTTTTCATTGTTTCTGGCTTATTTAATTTAAGTTGAAGAGAAATATCAATCATATTATCTGCCTCTTTAAAGCCTTCATATGAGAGATAATTCAACTGACAATGCTCTTCAATGTGAAAATTTCAAAGCTGTATGCATTGAAAACAATTGAATTGTTTCTAAATTTCACAGTAAAAAGAAATTTAGTTCACACACCAACTTTAGATAGTTTTTAGTTAAGATGTTTTATCTTTTACAGGACTGAGAGTTACAGCACCAAATATTAAGATCTTGAAACAGTCTCCTCCTTTAGATCGACTAGCAGAGATTTGAGCTCAGAATGTAAATTCTCTTTATTTCTCCAGTTGACGACATCAGTTTTCCGACAGCATTGTTCAGCTTTTACTTTCTTTCAATGTCATAAATGACCAGAGAATAGATGTACCAGCGTTATACCATTCAACCAGGATGTTTCATCTAATTTTGTAGTATCCTTTTGTATAGAGGACACGTCGCCTACTAAAGAGAGCAAAAACACACATACCCACAAATTAAGAGGACCTAAACAATTTTAGAAACTTTTTGGATCCGGTGTACTGCTATAACATTATTTAAAATAAATAATGAAGAATTTTGAAGATTTCTATATCCTCATAGAAAGCAGGAACACATGCTAGTCCTCCGTATAATATTTTCCTCCCTTCTCACACTCACACCTATCCTTAGACTGCAATTAAAAATAGATTTACAACCAATCATCTTTAAGCTCGCAATATTGTACAGGAGTTTGTTGACTGTATCCCTAGAAACACTCACACACGAATATAGTACAAACTTTTTAACTGTGAATTACAATTACCTTAAAAATAAAGCTTTTTAACAATTGCTTACTCTTAATTGGAAGAAGACGGAAACTGATTTTTCTATAATCACATTAAAACACAATATTTTAACTAAATTTAAAATAACAATAAAAACAAGAAGTGCAACAGAAGATATGTTGAAGGGAAAACCATCTTTTATTTTAATTTTTTTATCCTAAAAATGGAATCAAGATCATAAATTAAAAGTTCTATAATTCATTTTTATAACTGGTAAGTTCATCATAAAATGCCACCCGCTAGTACAGCGGTATGTCTCCGAATTTACAACGCTAAAATCAGGGGTTCGATTCCCTCGTTGTGCTGAGCAGATAGTTCGATGTGGCCTTGCTATACGAAAAACACACACACACACACACACCCACCCCTCATCATAAAACAATATGTGAAAACGTACCTTTTAACAATGAATAAATACTAAAGTACTATTTAAAATGATCAATACAAAGGATAAGGATAATTTAATGAAGTGTTTAAAAAGTCTGGGTACACGCTTACAACTAAGCAAAGTGAGATAAAGAAAAATATAAGAAAAGAAAATAACAACATACAGAGTTATGCTGCTCCCTCTCATGCTAAAGGATAGTACCGTTAAATAGTTCCTCACATGACAAATATAATTACATAAAAAGAAAATGCTCACATATACAAGAAAATTAAACTCATTACACCTTTATAAACAAAGATAACAAAATCATGTCAGGAAAATTTTATTCTAGTACAAATGAAAAAGATAAAAAATACTTAAAAGAAAAAACATGTTAAAGTTAGATCACTTTAATAAACATGAACAATAAATTATTTCTTTAATATAATGAACATCAAACATCTTTAAATCTCTACTCTTTCATACATGCTTGCGTGCGTGAAAGAGTAAGATTTTATCATGGTGATATATAAGGAATGAAAATAAAATAGTAAGACAAATAATGACAAAGTTGCACCTTACTGAGTCCTCCCAGATTTAAAAGATGGTGTCATTCCCATTGACCTAAACCACATCAGCAAAGTTTACAGGGCTTTGTTTTGTTATTGGCTTCTTCCAGTGTCATAAAATTATTTTGGGTCTTTCTGAGACCTCACTTGGTCTCGGCAACCTTGTCACACATGCGCTGCACATATTTTTATGCTGTATTGGAGAGTTTGCTTTTCATCTCAAATGATCTTCGTTGAACAGTGCCTATGCCCTTCACAATTCATTTATGATTTTCTAGCAATGGTATTTCAATTGGTGTTTTGGATTGAGATTCAATATTAGATAGTTTGTAATTAACTTTGGTGGCTTGTCTGGGAGGTCCACCCTTGATCCGTTGGGAAGGGTTCTAATGCCTTTTTATGTAAGTCTGTCGCTCACGATGGAAGAATATGTTTTTCGCGGGTGCCTGATGATCGAAACATGATTCTTAAAGTGGTGGTTCCATTGTTTAAATGGAAAAATTGATTTAAAAGTCGAGTGGCTTGTCTTGGCGACCACAGTTCCAGCGATCTTATTTTGAGTTATCTTTCCTTATCAAGACTTGGCAACCACTTGAGATACACTTCCACGAGAAAGACCTTAATTGGCTTCAGTGTTTGATGTTAAACTCGATTGAATAAACATGTCTGCCTATGTTATCTGGCGTTGCTGATATGCTCAGGTCTTGGTTTATTTGTACTTCACGTCTGTTTTCAGAGGTTTCACTATTGACACCAATAAAAACTATGGGTGGCTTCAGAATTGGGTTTTCTTCAAGCCGTAGCTGAGTTTGTTGTTTTCTGTCTCTAGCAGTTGGCTGCTGTTCTACTAAGTCTATCAGTTCAGTCTTTCGCTGTGTAAGTCATTTATGGAGCCATTAAAGCCTACAAGGTCAACTAAACCACAAATCTAGTGAGCTATTTCGTATCAGATGCAACAGCCAGCAACACAGAAGTAACACTTTCTGTCTGAACATAAGCAAGTTTGGTAAACAGCCCATTGTGCTGAAACTCACATTTTCTGTCCGTTTCTTCCTGTGGTGGCTCACACCATACAGTTCTAACATTAACACTGTACAACTTGGCTCATTAAAAGCCAAAATAATTTTTATTTTATGATAGCGCTATTTTGAGTTACGTTGATGCCATTCAGCCCGATGTTGTGTAAAAGTCTGAGTATATCTTGTCAGAGAATATTTGGGACCAATAGCTGCAGCACTGTCAGAACACCTCACCTTTTTCTGGTTGTCCATACAAGTGTTAAGGATTATGCATATTTGTATTACATTTCTCCAAGTCTGTTGGACATACTTATCTTAGCTAAACTGCAAAGAGTCCCTGCATTAGGTAAGAACCATTCTGCTGCTAATCTCAGAGCTTGTGAAGCATTAATGTTAGCTTAATAGAATCTTCTACCTTATGATCTGTCGTATCTGTGGCTGATACAGTGATGACTTTAATTCACTTAAGGTCTTCAGAATCAGAGCATTAAAAAAATAGCCAAGGTTTCTCTTTCTGATGAAATTATCTAAACACATTTTCATGTAACAGACCTGAGTGATGAGCTATGATATAGTCATATTCTTGCTAGATTTTTGAAGCTCATCAACCACTTCAAATGCAATGCTCCACCAAGATGGTGAATTCCCTACGATGAAAATAATGATGAAAGTACTTTACAAAGATAGTGAACAGTTCTTTCTTCATTGTACAACACATTCATTTATAAACCACGAGTGTGTGACTAGCATAAGTAATCACATATTCTACTCTTTCCAGCGACTGAAACAAAATTGCTCTGACTCCTTTCTCTCTGATACCAGTGTTCAGGGAAACTCACAATCTTTACAAAACTGGATTAGCACTGTAGAATCTATTGAAATAAGCTTCAGGTATCCCATTGCTTGATCACATCGACACTACAATCAAAATGCGTTTCCACTTTCATAATGACAGTGATACTACTATCAACAACAATCGACATCAACTCGTCCGTAGTGTTAGATAAATTGTATACTTCTCACCAAGGCTACTTAATTGGGTCTGTAAAGACTACATTTATTTCAACAATGTGCCCAAATAACTCCATATGCACGAGTAAACATTTTACAGACTTCGGTAGCAAGTCTACCTTTTTCAAACACTAGAATACCATTTTAAGGCTCGCAGGCAGTGCCTTGAAAGTGCAGCCAAACACCAAAACATCATTGACAAAGACCAGACATTTATCCCAGTAGACCTTTGCGTTTAACATTCATCAGGCTCTCAGATATAGTTGAGGCATCACACATACCATATAAATCATGCAGAATTCTTACATGTCATTTCTCGTGCTAAAAGTAGTGTTAGTTTTGTTTTCAATATACAACTCGACATGTTAGTATCTGTATGACACATCAAAGGTTTTAAACCAACAGGAGCATTCAAAAACATCCAGACATTCATCTAACACGTTGAGAGGAAGCTATCGATGTGAGATACAGTGTTTACCTGTTTGAGGTCCATGTAAACCTTGGTTTGCCTTCTTTCTCTCTGAAAATTATCACTGGAAATGATCAAGCTACCTTCAAAGATTGTACGATGTTTTCCTGCAGAATCCACTGCATTTTAGCGCTTGTGACTTTCCTAGTGATTCACAGAATTTGTATTGTCAGTTGGTTTATCATATTTGCATCACCTGTGTCTACATGATACTGAGATATCATTATTTAGCCAAGTTAGACATAACGGGCCACAAATACATGAGGAAATTTGCTCAACAAATATAGAGTTGTCCCTAATGCATTGAGTCTAGATTGTGACACAGGGGTTAAATATTCCCTCAGCCCTAGATTCGCTTTCTCTTCCTCAACAACGAGTACTTTCACTCTTTGATTAACTGGAATGTTTCATTTAATGTTGAAATATCCTTGTATGTATAGGAAATGTCACTTACTAAAGAAAACAAAATAACTGGAACAAATCAATGTTATCGACTTTCTAAACATTGGATTGCTACTATTAAAGCGCAGAAACTAAGTAATAAAAGATTTTGAAGATTTTATATCATTAACGACCATTGGAGGACATTGCTGTCGACATCCTTGTGCGCAGCAACCCTCCCATTCCGCTCGAGAATAAGAAGGAAACAAAACAAGTAGAACGTAATCATATTAATGGCGTTTTCTACCATCTCTTTTTTGTGAAACATGTAAATGTACAGAATATGGAATAAATTCATTATAAATGCTGTAATATTATAAGATGATAGAAATGCAAATTAAATTCTACCACATAGACACAAAAAAGTGGTGTGATAGAGGTTTGCAGAATGTATATGTTATTAGATAAAGAGTGAATAAAGACAATTCTTATAATTTAAAGAGTAATTGAAGAGATATTTCTCAAACTAAAAATTGCAAAGTATCACAATTCTCCTTATTTTTAACAAAATTCTATCAATATAAACAACAACAGCTGACACAGAATATTGGAAAGCAATCCTAATAATATGAAGAAATTAACTGAAAAGATACTGGACATAAGCTCATGTAAATTTAATAGGCAGAAATATTGTTATTAAAACAGAATAAGTAAATAGTAAGAAAGAGCTAATATAGAAAAATATTTACTAAACATTGAGGTATTTTGATATTATTTCAGGATAAGTTTATTTTTTTAATTTACTCCTGGTGTCCAGTTATTACATATTATTTAAGCTTAGGCCTAAATGATTAATATTTTTTTGTAAAGGAATAGCGTGAGTTCAAAATGGCGGAGTATTTGGCATCAATATTTGGTACAGAGAAAGATAAGTATGTATATTATAATATGAAACTCGAGAAAGTTATTTTTGCGAATAATTTTTAAAGTGATCTAAAAGTTATTGTAGTCTTTTCAAATATTAGTTTTGAATATATATAATAACTATTCTAACGAAATTGTAATTTGTACTCACTTGAAATGTTTTGATTCTACAGGGTAACCCGTAAGTCTCTGCCCATCCATATATTATAGTGTTATATTCAATTACGCATGTATATTAAATTTGTTTCTTTTTTTCAGAGAAATATGGTCGATGTAAGCCCATTTACACTTAAAGAGCGTATTGTGACATGGCGTCGCATAATATTATGCAGCGAGAATGAGGGACAGCACACAAATACACTGGATACATAAGATATATGGATGGGTAGGATATTACGGGCCACCCTGTATACTTCAGTACTTATATTGTTTAAGTTGTACTGTCACGCTCAGTTAGTGTTAGTTATTACCATTAGGCCACAGCTTCATTTGTAAATAAAACCATATTAACTAATATCATTGGTGTAGAATATTTATTTATAATAACTCCTTAAAGACAGAGTTGTAACTGGATTTTAAATTCTTACTTTGTAGTATCACAGTTAGTTGAACTTGGTCTAATATACATTTGCGATTAACATTAAAATTTAATTGTAAACAGTATTTCATACTTCTAGTAAATGAAACGATTGTTAACTTTAGCTGCCAACTAAAGTATTACAACTTTGGTTTTGCACTGTTATTAAAGCTTAGCAGGATTCCTAACTTTTATTAAGTTTTGAGGATCTAAGCAAGACTTGAAAAACAGAGCTCAGAAAGTGCTGTATTCAGTGGCTTTCATTGAAGCAAAAATGGTTTTATTTCTTGAATGTGATGTTAAATTTGACTTGAATATAGCTGGTCAAATTGATCACAGTTTGTTATAGGAAGCAGATAATTTAACCAGAATGCGATTTATTTATTTTTTTATTACTGCATGAGTGTGAGAATAGATCAAGATATACTAGTCTCAGAGTTGGTTTCCATGTGATGGTATCTCTGACCAGAGTACTGTAAAAGTTGTGTAATCTGCTGGTATTAGGTTAGTTATAAAATGCAATTAATTAAACATCTGTAAGTTTTAGAACTCATTCAGTTATTGTTACCAAATTAGGTGGCTTTCAAAATGTTTCTTGTTCTTGAATACACTTTCATGTCTCAGAGTGCTATTTATGGTATAATCATTAGTTTTTATAAGTAGGATGCAAGATAAAATTTATGATCATTGTTTTCAGACTAAAACATGGAAACCTTAAGAGTGTAAGTTTGGATTTGTTTTTGTTTCTGAAAAACATAAAATTGACTAATAAATATTTTTTAACAAAACACTGTCCTATTTTGATTCTACAGGGTGGCCTGTAGATTTAAATATCATTTAAAAATATTACAAAGTATTTAGTTTTTGGTGTGTTTATTGCTACATGACCAACATGTATAACATGATGCCAGGGTTATTTCTTTTGGAAACATGCATTTCAAAAGAAATATTCATAAAAATATTGTAGAACTACTTTCCAGTAATGCATAGGGTAAAGGTTTACCAGAAGTTTTGTGTTATATTGCATAATTTAGTAATAAAAAAAATGATGGGTGTTTTAACAGTTGTTTATACACTTTAGGTACTTATACTTCAATGTTTATGCTTAATAGCAAATATAAATGTTTTAATGCAAATTTAAGACACTGGACCCAAACTGTATGTTAAACATTAACAGTGCTTTTATAGAACTTCAAATAAAATACCATGTAGATAAAATGTGCTTAATTTATTGTATTTTTAGCTCAGTTATTAGTTGAGAAATGTAGAAGAATAAGATATTTTTAACACATTCAATTTTTGAAACATGATACAGATTTACACCTACTGCAATAAGCTATGGATTTGCAAGTTCATAATATATATATGATGTTACATAAGACTCCCTTTAGTCTAAAATTTAGGTCATGAGATCTAACTTTAAACATTCAAACTTTTTTTTTTGAAGCAAAACTAGAAGTTATTTTCACTGTAAAAGTATTCATACTTCAGTTACTATGGTAACTTGCAGAAGATAACTTGACCTTTAATTATGGAATAGAAGATTACATTTTATGAAATTCAGAATGATGTATCTGTATTTTGTTCTTTTTGCATTAGAATATTCAGGTAAGACAAAAATGGAAGTACTCTTAATAATTTCATATCATTTCAATTGCAGACATATTCCAGATAAACATTTAACATCTGGTTCTTTGCAAGTATGGATCAGTATTTTGATAATTTACTTTGTATACTTCAGAAAACTCATAAAAACCCTATAAAGTCTTCAAACTTTTTTCTATCACAAAAGAATTTGGACAATCCAAAAGAACAGTTCAAAATCCATTCCACAGTAGAGAATAACTATAACACTGAAAGGGTTAAATCAATTGTTTAGAATCTTGGGAATTGACTGAATGAGGACTTGTTAAAAATATTCATGAAAATACCAATTCTACTACAGATAAGTGATGAAGTTTTTGATTGTTTAAATGTAGTGGTTGTTTTGCAAAGATTAATCAAGTACAGGTACATATTTCACTTGGTTTTGGGGGCATTTTGACACCACTGATTGGGTTTGGTCATTGCTGTTCACTACATTTAATGGAACCTCATGTATTAAAATTACTTTTTTACAATTAACATCATTATTAGTATAATGAAATTGATAAATGATCACTTTACAGGAAGGTTATATATATAACAGTATTTTCAAATGCAAAATATTCATTCACTCAGGTCATAAAGATTTGCTTAATTTAGGGATTTAGAATTTCCAAAATAGAAATATACTTTTTACTTAATGATATTAGGGAATAAAGAAATATGGATTATTTTGGGATACAAGGGTTATTTGAAAAGAGATGTGCAACAAGTTGTTTCTCAGTTGTAGTATATACCTCATTTTGTAACAGTAGGAATCAATGAACATAAAGATTTGACAATGTCCAAATGTTTCAAGCAAAAGTATGCAATATAATCAAGAAAGATCTCCATCTGGAGAAGGGACACAAGTTACTTCCATGATATATCCATTTAATTTTTGTGTACCTATAGTAGCTAGAGGATGAAATAGATATTCATACTAGTCCATATGAAGACATACTGATCAAATCACTGCACACAATGCTTCTGGATTTTTTGCATTTTGACTTACTAAATGAACACTCAGAAATCATTGTTCTGGTACACTAAGTGGTTTATTTAAAGTAAGGAAGATGGGTGTGTTTTTGAAATGAAAACCTGGATTCTTTATTAATTGAAACTATACTGCAAGATTGTTTTCAAGGTGTATGGTAGTGAAACAGAACATGATTGGGTATGGTAATATGGTTTTTTACTGTCATAGTGAGACTCCAAAATCATTTTAATATAACATTTTCAACCACTATTTATCACATTTTGTTACAACTCACTAAGTATCAGTTAATTATTCATTGAGTGAACTTGTTTGAGAAAAAATTATGACTTTGCATAATTTATGTTTTTTAATTATAATACAAGAGTATAAAATTGCAACCTTTTTGTTATAAAGTTGTCTGCAGATGAATGCAGTATTATCCTTGGAGATGTTGAAGCTGGTAATTTCAATTTTTAAATGTGTTAATAAAAATTTACAGTTGAAGAGTGTTGAATATGCAATTTGGAAAAACTTGCCCATTTAGTAATTTCTTGTGATTAAATAATAATATAATAGATTGTGTGAGCTTGTAATAGTGAAGAATTTGTTACTGTGTATAAAATTATGAATGTAATGTTAGATTGAATTAGGTAGTTGGTATGAATGTATAAGAATATAAAATTAATTTGATCAAAAACCTTTAACCGAATAATGTTAAATATTAAATATTGACTTCAATAAAAGTTGTAAGTTTCAGAAGAAAAAGAAATGCTATAGTAAAAAATTTCAGGAAACTTCTCCCAAAACATACTATCTGTTAACACCACAGCTATTATTTAACCTCTAGGGTTTCAGGTTTGCTTATCTTTTTCCTGTCTCTTATACCCTACTCAAATGGTTTTGATGATATCCTCTCCAACTATGTCAATGCACACAGGATCCTGGTGCTGCATTTAAGCACCTCGTTCTGATAATGTTATAACTTTTTATTGACAGAGTGTTTAGACGAGGGTTACTCTACAAATGTAATACCATAACTCATGTAATTGGCAACTATTTCACTGTTAGCTAGTGGCTTTTGTTGTAACTGATTTTTTAAATTATTGTTTTATAAAAATATCAATGCATTATTTTATGGACATGTATTCACAGGCCAGTGTGGAGGCTAATTAGCACTCCTCTATTCCACCTCTAATATTTGATGTCTCTAAAACATCATTGAAGACTGTGTGTGATATGATCTGTCCAAAGAGGGAGACATAGAGATATACATTGGATTTGAGATTGACTCTCCATGTGGTTTTGAGGCAGTTTTTGGAGATAATCCATGACAGCCTGGAGAGAGTCTGGACTATTGTTTTCTTCTGGTCTCTTCACTTAATAGATTGGTTTCTCATGAGGTTAACTTGGATCAACCACCTATTGCTTTTTTTCTTCAGTTAGTCAGTTGAGTTTGTCAGTTTTTTGGGTTTTCTCCAGCCATATATGAATCTACTTCCTCTTTGATGGCAGAAAGGTTTAAGGGTTAATATTTCATTTTTACTAGGGGTTTAAAGTTGCCTTGCATTAGTCACAGTATATTTGCAGATCCATAGCAGCAGTTTATCAGCAGAATTGGCATGCTTATCACCGATGGTGTCTCACAAGGATATTGAATCATCTTTACCTGAAAGTGTCCACCATTTTTGACTTGGCTTTTTGACAGTACTCAGGCTTCTTCTGCTGTTGTTTTATGTAAGGCAGCTTTGTTGACTACTTTTTATTTTTATAAACATTGGTTGGTGTTTGAAACCCCTGTACCATCCAGGCATCTCAAATAGTTTAGTTTTTCATTCCAAACAATTTTTTAAATTACTCGATTTGGATATTACATACTTTGTCTCAATGTCAATTTGAGCCTTTATCATCACATATGCATTACTTTTACCTCAAAGTGTGTTTTTTTTATTACTGTTGGCATGTGAGTGCTGTACATCAGAGTTGTTGGCACTTCATATACATCTGACTTTTTATCACTCCAATTATGTACTGCTGTACCCTGGTAGCCTTCTAACCAATTCATTTGCCAGATGTTTTTTCCTTTATGGTCAGCCTAATCCATATTGTTTGTTATGCCCTGTCAGAGACCTTAGGTGTGTGTTTTTTGACTCAAACCGACTCAGTTTGAAGGACTAAAAGTTAACTGTTTATTTATTGGAATCCTTCAGTATCTTGAGACATTTCCTCCTTACTTTGACAAGATGGCTTCACACATTGATCCATATTACCTTTTCCAGACATTTTTTAAAGACAAGGAAATTTTTGAGAGTCACATCTCATCAGTTTTGTCACTTTTTTGTATCTTCAGTCCATGATTTAATTACCCACTAGAGAACATTGTGTGGTTGGTATGTGGACCCTTCCAATTATTTCTTTAACTTTCCCAGTCATTGGGATGGTGGACAGAGGTTTTTCCTCCAGAGTGTTCAAGTGAGTTTCTTCCACTCTTGGAGAAGAGGCCAAAGTTGGGGATTCTTCTAACCAGGTCCTTGGATGTTTTTTCCAGATGTCAATAGGAGCAGAAGCAGCCTACATGGGAGCCTACTTGTAATACTGGTAAAGATTTGCCACAAAGCTATTTAGTTGGAGACACTTCACCATTTTGTTTTTTGCTCAATGTCAGTTTACTAGATTGTTAGGGAAGGAGGTCTGCTATCTCCTCATAATTCCAAATGCAAAGTGGTCTGATTCTGGAAGTGATTCTGGGAGTAAGTGGAATTCTCCTTTCCTGCTTACGATGAGGAGAAAGCTTGTCATCTTTCTCATTGGATTCTGGTGGTTTGGAATCCTTTATTCCAATGTTACAGGTTGGGATCTAATAACATATATCTGCATCTAACATTATGATCTGGTTCTCCTAGCCACCAATGTGGGATATAGGGACCAGTACTCCTGAGTTGTGCTATAGTGTCAGCAGAGGTGTTTATTTGAAATACATTTTCAATTTAGGAAAATTTTAATTTTTTTTAATACTTAGAACTTAAAAAAATGTCCTTTCCTAAGGTAGTTTATAGGTAATTAAATAAAAACTATAGAGTCTGGGGTTTGAATTATGGTCTATTGAATTACTGGAAGCATTAGAAATCTTTAAAAGAGTAGTCCTATTATAATAGGACAATGAAGTTTCAGAATTTTAGTGCAATGTTTTGGTTTATCATGCATACTTAGTATTCACAATATTTGAAGAAGTGATGAAATGCTGATTTTTGTAACTGAATGTTTGCTGCAAGATTTTATATTGAAATTTTAAAAAAGAATTTATGAAAATGAATTGATAGTGATTCTTTTATTTTTCTCTATATACTTTTTGTTCATCATGTTTTGTGAAAAAAATTGTGTTTTTCTAGGGTAAATTGCTCATTCTACTTTAAGATTGGAGCATGTAGGCATGGAGATCGCTGTTCGAGAATTCACAACAAGCCAACCTTCAGTCAGGTAAATATTTGTGTGCATTACTGTTTGGTTTCTTGTTTGAAGTTTTGTGATACTTGAAATACATTCTCGTGGGTTTGTTTGCTTTAGTTGTCTGAAATTTGGAGTACAGTTATATTTTATTCAATTATAGAATAGTATATTGTATGAAAGATGATAGTGTAAAATGTTTAAAAAATCTCAACTTATTTAAAATAATCCAGTTTGTGAGATTAAGTAAAGTATCTTCCTTTTCAAGTTCTTTTCAGAAAAATAGTTTTCTATGTATTTCATGAAAGGTAATGTACATGCATTTACATTAAAGTTTTCAATATAGATAGAGCTAAATACTTGTAATAAAATTTGATTGTTGTACGTTGATGCAAGGAAATTGTAAAATGGTAGCATTTCCTAGCCTTTCTTTGTAGTCACTTTACATAAAAGAAGCCTGTATCACTATAGGCTAATTTCTATTGTCAGTTTTATGAGGGCTGAATTCTTTATAATAGGTGTCTGTGACTTGATGGTGGTAAATGTCAACAATAAATGGACAGCTCATGATCTGCTTCTTTTAAACTAATATATTCAAAACAAGTAAAATGCATAAACAAAAATTTGTTACATTATTGGTCATAACAGTTGTATCCAGAGCTTTAAATAATTGTCTCCTTTTTGCCAAAGTCCACACAGCTTAACCTAATAATGTGTCTCAACAGGATGTAATGGTTTAGCTTAGTAATGTTTTGTGTAGGAGTAATTTTTGATGTATCCTGACCTAGTCTGTACCATTCTGTTATCATGGCATCCACCATTTTTTGTCTTTGACACCAACCTTTCAGAAATATGGTTTCTTTCAAGCCTCTGCCTTTTTTGAAATGGGTGAAAGAGGGAGTGATTGAGAAAGTCCATTATGGTTAAACTAAAAATCACAAAATCTAACTTCATTTTCACTAACTTTTGTATTTCCTCTCTTTATATGCACGTATTTATAACATGGGACAGAAAAATTAGAAATATCTATTTATTTAGTGACAACAGTATTTAAATGATGAGAAAACATACAAGCTTTGAGTATGATGATGTCAACAATATTCCAAAAGCCCAGTACAACAGTAAAACTATATAAATAGCATACACTGATACAAACTTGTTGTTACTATTGTTTTTAAAAATAAGTAACTTTTATCACTTGTTATGAAAACTAAATAATCATTAAACATTAAATCACCAAATAAGCTAAATACTAATTATTGAAACTAAATAGTCTTGTAAGCTCTTCGTCAATAAAATATTTACAATATTCTTTTTCTATATACAAAGACTTCTCAGTTCACATGCAAATTCTCTTCCTTTTGTCTACCCCTTCAGTTGTATTCCTGTATGTAGTGAGGGGACCTCTCCCAAAGAAGGTTCTGTTCTCTCAGTTTACCTCTTCTGGGATCTAAACATCGACATATTTGCCATGCATGGTGACCTCTGAAGGCTTTGAATTCCTATAGATGGGTGGCCCCCTAGGGTCATTTGGCTAGTCTATTTGGGATAGGGTCAACCAAGTACCAGTGTTGGATGTTCTCAGCAGGTGTTGTGGACATTGTATCTGATGCTGGTGTTTGGGTATAGTGCTCATGAAACCCTGGCATTGCTGCAGTGTCATTGTTTGTCATTATAGTGTGTGTCCCCTTGTAGAGCTCCATGGTGGGTGGGGACAGTGGGCACCGAAACATTCTTTATTTCTTATGGATCCCCCAAATAAAAACTTAAATAAAGTAGTGAAAAACAATCCATAGGTAAACGACCATGTCTTGAAGATTCTGAGCAGCAATCTTGAACATCTGTAACACCTGTTGTTCAGAAGGGACTACCAGGCTCTCCAAAGTCAGTAAAGAAGCTTCAATCTGGTGACATATTGGTGAAAACATCCACATCTAAACACAGTGAACTCCTCTTACATTCAAATGCAATTGGGGATGTATCCGTTGAGGTTATGCTCCATGCTACTTTGAATTTGTCACGAAAAATTATTGTTGAAAGGGATTTGAAGAACATCCCTGAGTTGGAGATTCTCGCTGGTTTCTTCACCCAAGGAGTTTCTGCAGTAAGATGAAATTATGATGCTGATCAACATCCTCATTTTAACATTCACATCACCGCTTCCACCTGCCACAACCAAGGCAGGGTATCTTAATTACAAGGTATGGCCATACATTCCAAACCCTCTCAAATGTTTCCAGTGTCAGCAGTTTGGTCACTTGAAAACATCATGTTGTGGTTCCTTGACATGTGCTCGTTGCAGTGGCAAGGATCACAATGCTCATGAGTGTGAAACAGACCCTTACTGCATTAATTGCAACAGCTCTCACACATTCTACTTTCGTTCTTGCCCTAAGTGGTTGGAAGAAAAAGAGGTGCAAAGTTTGAAGATGATTTAAAACATTACATACCATGAGGCTCAAAAGTTACTGTCCATTACTTCATTTAGGACATATGCTGCTACACTCTGTTCCACTACTACAGTGGGAGTGCAGATGGATCTTTCTATTCCTCCAAAAGAATCATTCTCAAACCACATGAAAAGTCTTTTAACTTCCATGGTTAAAAAAGTTGATGAATTATTGTTAACACCCATCTCTGTTCCTAACAATAATTCCAGCAAACCTCAAGATCCACTTCCTTTGGTTCAAGGTATGGGCATTTCATCTGGTATGTTTTCTCCTGCCCGAAGATGGAAAATGATCATTCGTTCATGTCCTTGGTTGTTGAAATCCTCTTCTAACAACAGAGATCTGTCCAATCTACCCAGGGCAGGATCTATGGAGGTCAACAGATCTTCCTTGAATAAAGAAAATAAAGAAAAAAGACGTGGCCAAAAACAGAAGAGCTCTCCATCCAATTCATCTTCACATAAATAAAAATGGCTACTCTGATGTAATGGAACTGTCAAGGTTTACATTCTAATCTGGATGATATTAAAGCATTGATTGTTTCCTTCCATCCTGTATGTCTTTCCTTACAGGAAACATTTCTGAAACTTGCCAATACAGTCACCTTGTGGCAGTTTTCTTTTTACAGAAATGAGAGGTTGTATGATGGACGAGTGCATGGAGGGGTGCACTGTTGGTTGATCAGCATGTGCCCACCCTGTCATTACCACTCCATGCTGTTTTGGAGGCCATGACTATCTGTGTTTCCTTAGGTTGTACTGTTGCTGTTTGTTCATTCTCTACCTTGAAGAGACCTATGATCCATCAGACGTTAATGCTGTCGTTGAACAGTTGCCATCTCCCTTTTTAATCCTGTGGGACATTAATGGACATAATCCCCTCTGGGGAGGTACTAATATTGGTGGGAAGGATTGCTCTATAGAGCATATGCTCTCTTTTCAAGAGTGATTCTTCTACTTATTTTCATGCATCTAGTCAGTCTTTCACTGCTATTGATCTTTCACTTTACTCTCATTCACTCTTCTCTCACTTTTCATGGAGGGATGACAATAACCTATGAGGTATTGATCAATTTCGTATAATTTTGAGAGAAACTGGCTGTGGTCAATGCAACCCAACCAGCATGCCCTGTTAGAAGCTGGATCAAGCCAACTGGCCCTCTTTCACTACTCTTCCAGAACTTGATCCTGCAATTGTCTGTAATCCATCAGTAGAGGACTGCATGGCAGTAGTAACTGTCTGTATTATACAAGCAGTTGCTTAGTGTATTTCTAAAATCTTGACACATTTTCCATGATACCCTCATTTGTGGTTAAACCCTTCCTGCCATGTTGCACGGAAGGCTCAAGAACAGGCCTGCAATACTTTTTGTAGGTATCCCATACTCTTGAACTGTATCGCTTTCCAACAGGTATGATGTCAAAGTCAGAAGGAATCTTGGATTAAGTTTATAACCACTATCTCTTCTACCACCAGTTCTAAAGTCATGTGGGACAAGATTTGAAAGGTCAGTGGGCAATATAATTTGGTCCCCCTCTTGATTTTTCTCTCTGATGACCAGGAAGTTGCTGATACCCAGAACATCACTGATACTCTAAGTGAAAGCTTTTGCTGGGTATCTAGCACTTCTGCTTCATCCTCCAACTTCTTACCCATCAAGATTTGGGCAGAACCATCACCTCTTTCCTTTTGAGCTGATTGTCTCATTGACTATAATTGCCCCTTTAGACTGGTGAAACTCAAACTGGCACTTTGTTGGTCTAGCAGTACATCAGTCAGACCTGATGATGTACACTATGAAATGCTGCACCATCTATATTCTGTTTCTCTTGCTATTCTTCTAATGGTTTTTAACTGAATTTAGCAGGAGAATGTTTTTACTGGTGCCAGGCTATTGTCCTGCCTTTTTCTAAGCCTGAGAAGGATCTCAAGATTCCTTCAAACTACCATCCAATTGCTTTGATGAGCAGTCTCTATAAGACCTTAGAGAGGATGGTTAATGTTGGACCACCTGATTTGATTTGAAACATCAACCAGAGAAGACTTTCTCAAAAGACAGCATCTTGTATCAATATTCTTTGACATTGAGAAGGAGGTATGGCATTTTGTGAGACCTTCATATATATAGGTTACATGGTCATTTGCCCATTTTTATTAAACATTTTTTAATGGACAGGTGATTCCAAGTTCATGTGAGTTTGACACTTTCCCATTCTTTTCTACAGGAATGTGGAGTCCCTCAGGGCTGTATTTTGAGTATCACACTTTTCAGTACAAAGACTAATGCCATCACTGAACAACTCCCTCTTGCTGTTGCAAATGGGCTCTATGTCAATGACTTTCACATCACTTGTCAGTCATCGAACATGAGGTATATTGAGCAGCAGCTAGAGACTGCTCTCAACAGTTTACTACAGTGGACCACAGCAAGCAGCTTTAACTTTTCTCTCTCTAAAACCACTTACATGCACATTTGCCATTAACGAGGTATTCACCCTGATCCTGAACTCTGTATCAGTGAAGTTGTGCTGCCTGTGGTCCATGAGACAAAGTTCTTGGGGCTTATCTTTGACCATAAGCTGACCTTTATACCACACATGAAACAGCTATTGGTCAAATGTACAAGAACACTGAACATCCTCCACGTTCTCTCTTTCACCACTTGGGGAGCAGATCGATGTTCTATGCTAAAGATATATCATGCTTTTATGTGATCAAAACTTGACTGTGGATCACTGGTCTATGGCTTTGCCAGGACCTTGGCTTTAAAGTTGGAGGACCCCATTCATCATTAAGGACTTGGGCTCTGCACTGGGACTTTCTGCTCTTCTCCAGTTCAAAGCTTATTCGTAGACTCATGAATCTTCTTTGCATCTCTGCCATTTCCAACTATCTATACTATATGCTTTAAAACTTTGTTTCTTACCAAAACATCTCACCTGGGGTTGTGTTTTCCTTCCTTGGTGGGCCATACTTTTTCAGAACAGAGGACCTGCCATCGCTCCTATTGGCCTTCGTATCCAGGCGCTATAGGATGAATTGAGTCTGTCCTTGGATAACATTGCTGTATCCACTAGTTAGCCCATCCCACCATAGCTTCTTACGGTTTTCAAATGTGACCTATATTGAAAATACTGTCTGTTATTTGCTGAACATCTTTTGAACCATCCTTCCATTCCTATTTATACAGATGGTTCGAAATTGGGTGACTGTATGGGCTCTGTCATAGTTTATTGTGGTTGGGTGGGTGCTTGCAGAATCCCCCTCTACAGCTTCTGAATGTACTGATGTACTGTACACCATTTCTCTTGCTCTGGATCACATAGAAGCTAAGCAGTACTCATATTGCACTATTTATACTGATTTGCTTAGTTCTCTACTGGCCCTGGAATTGCTTCACATTAGTTCACACCCTGTTCTTGCTGATATTCAAAATCGACTGTCCCATTTCTCTTTGACATCTACTTTATCCAGTTTTTCTTGATACTGGGCCACATTGGTATTCACAGGAATGAGCTCTCCTACACTTCAGCTAAATCTATCTGCTCTGGCAGCATCACTGCTGTGCCTGTTCCATACCTGAACTGTGGTCCTGCATTCAAGGCTAGGCTCCGTACCAGTTGGCAGTCGACTTGGAGTAAACAATGTGAAAACAAGCTTTTCCGAATAAAACCCTTTATCGGACTTTGGCTGTCTTGCTACCATAAGGTCGAGAAAGAGGAATTTATTTTAACTGGACTATGTATTGGTCACAGTTTTTTAATTCATTATTTTCTTTTATCTGGGACTAATGAACCAATATCTTGTCTGTGTAACACTCAGGTCACAATAAGCCACATTTTACTCTCTTGCCATTGTTATGACTCTCAGCGACGGCACCATTTTAAACATGTTTTGTCCCAAGATTTATCCCTAATGTTAGACAGTGTTATTGGTGATAATGCTATTAATTTTTTAATGCTATTTAAGTTTTTTAATATCTACATTAGACCTTTTCTAATGTGATTCCCTTTTTAAGAATCAAACTACATTTTGTTAAATTTGAAATTAGAAAGTGGCTGTAACATCAAGTAATTTGAAACCAGGACTGGAAAGGCCAACTTCAGGTGACTAATGCTGCTGTTTGAGCTACCCATTAGTCACCCTCGTGAGTTATAATTAAAATTTTGCTAGAAGTCTTTTGAAACTTATATTACTTTTTGAAAAAGACCATATCATCAAATAACTCAAAATCAAGACTGGAAAGGTCAGCTTAAGGTGACTAACAATGTTTTTTTTTTTTTTTAACTTGTACCTCCTTCTTATGAGCTATGATAATTACAGTATGCTACAGAAAGACCTTTACAACTTGTATTATTGTAGTTTTTATCTTACGGTTGTAGACTAGATATAAAAATTGGATCTAATGCTATTTATGTTTTTCTAGACTACTAATGTGGTATGTATTTAAGTTTTATTGTCCATTCTCGGCTGTAACTGCTATGAGCTATCGTGGAAAAAGCCAACATCAGAGGAGTACTTGCCCAGCTTCATGACTGGCACATGCTTTCTTTTCAATTTAAGTTTTGTGATAACCATTATTACTTTGTAGTGTAAAATGAACCTTTCTAATTAATATGCGTTTGTGTATGTTATATGTACATGTAGGCTATAGAGCTCAAACAAAGCTGTTGAAGGTGGGTTTGTCAGCTGCCAGGGCATGAAATATATTACCTGTTTCAACTCTGTTTTGTTCAGACAACTTTCAAATGAAAGTCAAAAGATTATCTAAGTATCTCATCATTTAGATGTATCTCTGTGATACTGCTACTGTATTATTGAAAATACAGTGTTGAAGCTCATTCATAGCTCATTGATCATGTGTCAAAAAATCTGAAATTTTAAGTTTAAAGGTTTAGTTTGAAATAAAGTAATTGAAACTTGGACACACATTATAACATTAAATTAACTCACATACACTGGTATTAAAGGTGTCCAATTAAATTTTGAATGTAACAGTTATTTGTGGTGGAAAACAATTAAAGGGGCTCCTGTTGCAAAAGGGCTATTGCAGTTCATGTTATGTCTTAGGTGGGAAACATCTTTGCAAAATTTCAAAGGCAGATGCTACTTTGTGAAAGGAGGTGTCTGCCAAAAATACGTTTTCAGGTAAGGAAATGTTAACATCCTGTTGAGAAATATTTTCACCAAATAACTGTTTTATACACATTCTGCTGAGTTGTATATTGTATAGTCTTCTTTCCACATATTTTGTATTACTTTGTTTACTCATTTTTCTTTCAGAGGTTCCTTGGGGTGCCTAAGCATAATCAGGCTTCTGAATTGTGAAAGAGATATGTCATGGGATTGTTAAAGAATATGAATAGGTTTAACCATGATAGCCATTAGGGATGTGGTGCTATCCAATGGCTTTCATGAATTTAACATTTTGTGGTTTTTCATCTTGCTTTATCTGATAATTTATCCAATAAATCTTACAGTAGAATTTATATTTTATTTGTTTGGAAAAATCACTATTATGTTTTACAAGTTTTTATGATTATTTTTTTCATTTTTATCCAATAGACTGTTTTGATACAGAACTTGTACCATAATCCTCAGAATTCAGCTCAGTCAGCTGATGGATCACACTGTAAGTTGATAATCTTCATTTAATAATTGTGATAATTATGATATTTTTGTTTGTAAGTCAAACAATTGTGCCAACAGTTATTAGACTTTCAGTTGAATTGTTTTAAGGTTAAAAAATGTGTTGCACATTGTATAGGGACAAAACATGTTGGCTTACTAGAACAGATATTTTCCATTTATTATTAGTACTAACTTTGTGAATTTGAAGAAATTTTCATTCTTGCTACTTAAAACAGATAAGCATTGTTTTATCAAAATGAATCCTATTTTCTCTCCATATGTATGGCTACCGGTGTTTAGGATAAATCTCCCTTTCACAAAAATAGTTAGTATCACAGCTTGAAATATAGCAAAATATATTTTTAAGTTGTGCACACCTAGTCAGTTGGTTATTGTAGATGTGTATTTAATAATGTAGTTATAATAAACAACTTTTGTTTAAACTAATTTAGTCTTTGTGGATATCAAGATAATATATGTTTTCTGTGCATATAGTTAAAACTGTATTGAATTTTGATTAGAAGTTATTTATGAACTAAGAGTAAAAAACTTATTTTGACAACTTGGGATAAGATTCAGAAGCAATACTAAAATCAAAAGCCAGCTCCTTCTACCATCATAACACAGCCATTGACTGTTTCAGTAACAAACTGTTTCCTTCATTATGATTAGTGTTTAGTGAACCAGTCAGTGGTTATATATAGTCAGTGCCTCCTTCCATCACAGTGGCTCATGTTTTAACAACTTAACTACTGACTGGCTTCATAAGCCAATCTTCCCATTTCATCACAGTGATTCATGTTTTAACCCTGTCTGCAAGGATCAATGACTAGACATTTGTGTTTTTATAGTACAACACTATGTAACAAAATTTCTACTTTTTCTTGTTCCTGGACACAAAGTGTTATTTTCCAAACTGCTTATGTCTAAAGTAAATGGAAAATTCCTATTTTTCTCTTCAAACATTGCTTTTGTGACCTGCGAGCGTATAATGAAAACATGATGGGAGACTATATTTGGGGGGTGATACATGAAAGTGATTTACATTACAGCTGCAAATCTTGAAAAATTATTCACTTCTAAACATATTTGTTCATTTTTGTATAACTTTAGTAGAAATACATGCAAATCTTGATTCATATGTTGTTTTATTCAGACATTATGTAAATGAAAATGTGCAAATTTGCCTGTTTTTACATAGAAAATGAGTTAATTTCTAAATTTCATTATCCAGTTTACAAAAGCAAAGTTTGAAAGGAATAATGGCCATTTTCTGTACTTTTACAACATAAGCAATTAAGAAATAACATATGCTATCCAGGAACAAAATTTATGTTACATAGTGTAATTTGTAGTCATTTTAGAATTAACAAAGTATTATGTATATTCATTTCCCAATTTTTTATGATGTTATGAGATTGGTCATATTTACCAATATTTAAAATAATATATAAAATATAATTAAAACTTTTGACAACTCTCTTGAGGTTATAAAGATTTTACTTATGAAATTTGAAAATATTTTGGTGCATAAAAGTATTTTGATTCTCAAGATCAAAAATTATTTTCTTACTGGATACTTAGCATGCAAAAAAAGAAAAAAAAAGAAAAACATTACTTAAAAAAATCTTGAAACTTAAGAACAAAATCTGATATTTTGTATATGAAAGAAAAAATTCTGATACTTTGTATTTGAAAGCCCTGTAATGTTTATTGATAATCTTTCAACATATGCTTACTAATTTTAAAGATATAGCATGAAAACTTTTAACAAGCTCAAAATAGTTATGAGGCTGGTTCTGAGTCTGTGCCCAATACGTAACGATTCTATACATCTTGGTGTCTCATGTTTTAACAACACATCCATTGATTGGCCAAGTAGCCAACTGTTCCTTCCATCACAGTGACTCATGTTTTAACAACACAACCACTGAATTGTCCAGAAGCCAACTCTTCCCTCCATTACAATGATTTATGTTTCAACAATATAACCTGTGATTGGACCAATAGTCAACTGTTCCCTCCATCACAAGTATCCATGTTTTAACACTGTAACCACTTACTTAACTGTGTTCAAAACAAGTGGTAGTTTGTGTTACTTGGGTAGACTGCTCTATATAATTGACCATCATATCATATAATACATAGTTGTAAGGTATAATAGGGAGTTGGGTCATATATTGTTATGGCTGGTCAAATGAATTCTGTGAGATCGCTTATGGTAACTTAGTCAGAACGAAACATGCTTTGTTGAGTTAGACTAGAATTAAGTCACTGTATTGTTAGATTTAGTTTTGAAAGCTTTACATCTATTCCTTAAAAACTGTCTGATTTTTCCTCCAAATGTTGTCCAGTGTTAAAGAACATAGACCGTCAAAGCCTGACACACGTGTTACTTATGAATTTGTTTGAATCAGTATGCAGTATTAAGCTGTATGATCCCAGTTATTTAATTTCAACAGTTGTAAAGCCCCATATTAATGATATTTCCAACCCTGCAAATTGTTATCATAATGTGTGGGGACACATGCTTGTCAAATAATTCTATATGATTAAGATATCTCATAGGTATTGCATTAAGAATTCAAAACAGCTTTCTCCTTCTGTATAACTTTGAAAACTAAACCAGAAATATACTAAATGCTGTAAAGGTATTTATGAGTCACAAATTTCACTAAGAATTAAATATAACATTTAAATGAAATCAGTTTTAAAATTAAAAGAATAAAATTCAAAATTAGCACAGTGTCTTTCTCATACAATAAGCATCAAATATCTCTTGCTAGTTCAACTGATAAAAACAATTAAAGAAGTACACAATATGCTCACCGTTGGCATTTTCAGTAACTTCTGGTTAAAGCAACTAAGAGAGAATCTAAGATTAACAAAGCATTGTACAGGGTAGCCCGTAAGTCCCTACCCATCCATATATCTTATGTATACAGTGTATCTGTGTGCTGTCTCTCATTCTTGCTGCATAATAAGTATTCATGTACTTGTCACAATATGCTCTTCAAGTCTAAATGGTCTTACATCGGCCATATTTCTCTGAAAAAAAAATAAACAAATTTATAATACATGCGTAATTGAATATAACATAATAACATATGGATGGGTAGGGACTTACGGGCCTCCTTTTATATAATTAATTTAATATACTGTTTTTACTATAAGAATAGAAAGTCATGTAACAAAACACAGTAATAAGAATGTATTTATTTATCATATTGGTACTCTGGAAACATTAGTTAGCTGAAATTCCAGTAATAACTCTGCTAAGCTGCCTAAGGAGACTTGAGTTACTCCAAATTCCAAATAATAGGATAACTGTGAAAAATAACATATTGTGTATGGTACAAAATGTGTATGCAATCACTATTTTTGATAGAACTATCATTAAAAGAAGAAAAAATTCATACAAGTGATTTCTTGTCTCATGAAAACCATGACACTAGTGTACACAACATATTCATCAGTCCATCACATTTGACATTTGAAAAATGCATGAGGGCTGTAAACATCCCCTACCAAACAGTACACAGAGGCTGTTAGCAGACTCATGAAGTGTTTTGATTATTTTGTTTACAAAATTAAACAATAAAGTTAATTTGTATTGACTTAATTGTACTATTTTTGTATAAACAAAATAGAGTTTCATTGGTTAAATTGAAACATGTTCATGGCATGTTACTGAACTGCAATAACTTTTGATCAGTTCAGCACCCTTTTGGCTTTTTATCATTTAGAAAGTAGTTTGTAAAATCCATCTTAGGTCACAATAAAATTTAATTTCTTCCTAGTCCAGTTTTGTAATCAAAGCTCTAAATGTTGACTTAATCCCTTGGTTACAAATATTTGATATCTGTGTGGAACTATATAGTTAGAAAATGTCATATTCCTGTGTAAGTAACACTGTTAGTCTAAGCCAATTAAAATTTATGTATCAGAGTCATAGTAACCAACAGGGTCATGCAAAAATGTATCTCAGAATGGGTGGTATGGGTATTAACACTTTTACTAATAAAGCAGAGAACAACATTTTGACCTTCACAGATCATCTTCAGAAGACTAAAGAAGGTTGAAATGTTGTTCTCTGCTTTATTCATAAAAGTGTTAATACCCATACCATCCATCCTAAGATACATTTCTACTTCAAGTGGGTTTAACTCTCATCAAGATGGTTATACAGATTTGCCTGTGAGTTTATATGTCTATATAAACAGCTGCTGATGGTGTGGCCAGTACCATGACAAATAAAAATAGGACTTGAGTTCAAAAGTATTTATTTCTTGGTAAAAAAAAAGAGGGCCAGTAGTGAGCACAAAATAGCAGGCATCATGACAGACTTGACAGGGGCTCTAACAAGTCCTTGCAAAAATTATTTTATTTGATGGGCACTTTCGAATATCAGTGATGATACACATCAAATATGAAAGACTACTGTATTAATCCCTTTTTACCGTGACTGGTAACCAGGGAAATCCATTAAGTGGCTTCATTGTTCTAAGTCTGAAGTAACTTAACACTGGCAATAAAGTACAGCAATTACTTAACTCTGTAATCAAACATCAGGATGAAAGAAGATGAAAAGTAAGTCATAAGTAATTGTGTAGTAAATACATAAAATATGATTAGTCCAAAGAACATATTAATGTAATTATGACGTCTAGAAAAATGATATACTAAACATACCATGAGGTGCATCTAACACAGCTAATTCAACTATCCTATACATACATGGTTAATTTACTAATTAACAAATAATTATACAGAATGTAAATATCATTATTACAGTAACACTTCACTGATCCCTCTTGATATCTCAATTTACTATTCTATAGATTTCCCATATATTTGTATTAAGGGCAAATTATAAGGGTTATGCTTGAATGAAGCTACTGATCAAATTAAGAGTCTGAAATGACTGTCATTTTACCACATGCAGTTTCTTAACTACATATATTAAAAAGCTAACATATGGTACTGATATGTGTTAGAAGAAATCAAATTAGTAGCACTTCACAAATAAACCTTGATAAAAACAATGTTTAACACTATATATAAAGTTTTGTTGTCATACCATTGCCCAAAAACCATAGAGAATCACCAGTAGAACAGAGTTTATATAAAAGTTTTGCATTATGCTAGTTGGACTCTGACAAATTGTTGCAGACTAGAAATGTTCCCCAAACATTGTCAAGAACATCTTAGATCCTAAGACTGAGACAAGCAAATTTGAAAATAGGAAAGGAAGAGGCAGACACCTAAATTCCAAGATATTCATATTAAATATCTTCATTTATACAACCTCTGGGGCAGAAGAAAGACTGCCACTGATCTCAAGCATGAGATAAATGACCATGTACCGAATGATGGAAACATGTCCAGATCTGCACTATCAAGAAGACTGAACAAGAATGGAATGTTTGGTCTTATAGCAGTTACAAAACCTTTATTTTAATCTCCACATAATATCAGGAGACCATCAGACTGAGATTTGCAAAAAAAGTACAAAAACTGGACTGTTGATGATTGGAATGGGTATTAAGTTTTATATATTTGGTTCAAAACATACATTGTATGTCTGGGGAAAGAAAGGTGAAAGATATTTATCTCAATGTATAGCACCTACCATGAAGCATAGGTGAGGCAGTTGGATGGTTTTGGAGTGTTTTCTGATAAGGCAGTACAAGATATTTGCAAAATAGATGGAATAATGGATTAGGGCAAGATCAGATGCTGATATATCATGGTATATCTAGTGGTTTCTGTATGATTGGTAAAAGATTCTATTACCAAGAAGATAATGACCCCAAACACTCATTCAACCCATGCAGAAATTACTTAGCTAAGAAAGAAGCTAGTGCAGCTATTTAAATGATGCACTGTCCCCCATAGAGCCCCAATCACAATCCATTTGAGCAGATCTGGGATTTGATAGGTTAAAAGTTACTTCCAAAGAAACTGTGGAAGTGTATTAGACATTTGGAGTAAAATTCCGAAGGACAGTTTGATTAAATATCTTACAACAATGCCTGAAAGACTGTTTGTAGTTATTAAAGCAAAAAGGGGGACACACAAAATATTGTTTGCTGAAGTCTGAGTTTCTGTTGTACTAAATATGTATATTAGTAAAATATTGGTGTTTCACCTGTGATTTGTCTTCCACTGTTCTTTGAAAGTAATCTGAAATCTAATTTTTGACTTTGTTCTAACACCTTTGTGCAGAGTGAAGATGAAATGTCTAAGCAATGAAAAGTTTCAAAAAGGATCACAGTAGTAATAAGACGGTATAAAAATAACAAAAATCATGGAATAGCAGTAATGTACAGAATATAAATAAAACTAATCATGTAAAGCTTTACCATTAAAAGTTTATTATACAGGTTACATAACTGTAGTGAGAAGTGGGGTGTAAAATTAACTGTGGTCACCCTATTAAAACTGTTCTTTATTACCCTATAAAGTTAAGAAATTGAGGTGCTGACTCCTGTTAGTCCAAATACCTTCTGCAATTTATCTGAGGAGTTTTACACTGTAAAATTAAGAAGGAAGGACATTTGGACTTTTAGTTTACACTGCCTCTGGTTTATGGATTTCAGCCACTTTCTCAGGAAATCACATGTAGGCAATCAGTGTTAGCAAATGGTGACCTGTTAAAGTCAAGTTTACCAGATATAGGTTGAAATGTTTTGTATTCTCATTGGTTTGATAATTGTAAGTCTAGAGTATTGTGTTACTTTTTTTTTTTTAGTTGTAAATATACTTGATTTCTTGTGTCTGTTGCTGTTAGCACAAAATAACATTAACACTTTTTTGTTTCAGGATTTTAGTAGAAATCAACTTTTTTATTCTGTTGTTGATATGTAAATATTATTGGCATCTTATAATTATAAATATGCATTATTCTGGAATTTATAAAAATACTGAATGCCTAATATTTGATACTAAGTTGTTATTGCCAGTTGTGTTATGATTTAACTTGTGGGTTTTTTTTATTCACTAATCATTTAGTAAGATAGAAGTTTAAAGCCAACACCAAGGGCTAGTCCCAGAATATAATTTGTGTTATATCTGATTGTTTTTGTGTGTGCATTTTAAGTTACAACTAATAATAATTCCATTACAGTATTGACAACAACTACAGTGGGTGAAGAGGAAATACAAGAACATTTTGATAATTTTTTTGAGGATGTGTTTATAGAATTAGAAGACAAGGTAGGTCACTCATAAAATTTTGTTGGTTTTCATTCACTCTTGGTAACAGTAAATATAACGCTGCAAAGGACCAAACTATGGATGTTAGGTAACATAAGTATTAGTGTTGATGTGTTACTATTTTGAGGATATGTTTATAGAATTAGAAGACAAGGTAGGTCACTCATAAAAATTTTATTGGTTTTCATTTACTCTTGGTAACAGTAAATATAGTGCTGCAAAGGACCAAACTGTGGATGTTTGGTAACATAAGTATTGGTGTTGATGTGTTAATAGCCATGTGTTAGAATAACATCACTATTATTTTGTATGTTTGTTAGCTGTGTGTTAAGGTAACATTAGTATTTTTATGTCATGTATATGCATTAAAAATTTATTAAATTTTTTTAATTACCAGTGTCTGCTAGGCATGAGTTAGGGTAAGGTCAGCAGTATTGTTAATGTCTGCTAGGCATGAGTTAGAGTAATGCTAATAGTACTGTCAGTGTCTGCTGGGCATGAGTTAGGGTAAGGTCAATAGTATTGTCGATGTTTGCTACCATGAAATATTAATGCCCATGTGTGTTAATTGCAAACACCTTTTTACGAAATGCCAGTAGTTATCTCTGACATTTGCTCCTTGATTATTTATAACCAATAGAAAGAGCAGGTTTTGGAAACTTTAGAATTCATTATGAGGCAACATTTGCTCTTTCTGTTTTTGGAGCTGTTTTTGCACCAGATTTTTACTGGCCACCAACAAAATGATGTTGATCAATGAAAGAAGTTATAGCTTAATTATAAAGTCAATAAAATTATAATTCTTGCAGGGCATTCTCTTCTTTGCATATATTGTTTTGTGTTCCAGATATGGAATATTTTTAAATGTTTAAGGTAGACATATTTATTATAGAAATAAAAGGGTAGCTGAAAGTAAAAAAACAAAAAAAAACCAGTAAGAGATAAAAATCATGAGAAGCATCATAAATTTAAGAAATTTAAATTGACTGGTATGACTAACCACTCATGTTTAAATGTATTTTACTCACCCAATTATTTACTTACCTTAAACTTCTTGATATTAAGGTTATGTAAAGGAAAAAAAACAACAAACAAACAAACAAATATACCAACAAAGATCCCACCAAAAAATAGGGTTAACTTTTGTCAAAACTTCGACACTTTGACAAAAGAAAATACAAGAAGCAAATGCAAGTACCAAATTTCTTTTTTTCACTTACATTGTTATTATTATTAAAATTAACTATAATGTAAAAATTTGGAAATTAAGTTGGATAAGGAAAAGTAAAAAAATAAATAAAATATACAATAGCAAAACCAAACAAAGAATATTTGTTATAAATTTAGTGTTGTTGTATTTTGATCATACATGCTTATAACTTGAAGCAGTATTTACACAAAGCTTTTCTTGTTGAGCTAATTGAGTTTAACACTAACATAAGGAGTAGTAAAGAAATAAATATAAATTACCTGGAGATCTGAATTGTTCTATTTTTGGGGGAGAGGGGTCAGCCCACTGTATTTGCAGTGTTCTCTTTGCTCATATTTTGTAAACGAATGATCTTGCATATAATTACAATGCAATTCTCTCAGCTGGCTGCTCTCCATGCAACATTCTACTGCACATGCATTGTGTGATATAGCTATAACATTCTCTGTCATACCCTGGAACTTGGCCAGTTTTGTGTGAGTTATAATATGGTTATTTACTAACTTAGTAGATACAACTATGTGTTGTTCATGGGGAATGAATAGATAAACACAGAATACAATGCACCTGAAAATATTTGTATTTTGTACCCTGTACATGCTCAGAATTGCTCTGAGATCATCTAATTTTCAGAACTTATTTAAGATTCAATGTGTCTCAGTGTGCTCATAGTCCACTTTGTGAGATTCCAGAGTTGTTGGGTTTTTTTTTCTTCTTATTTTTCCTGCTGACATCTGTGTGTTTTAATTTTGGGCATAAAAATTAAAGTGTGAATGCCTGTTACAATGTGCCTTCACTCTAGTAAAATAAAAATAACTTAGATTTATTTCATAATGTTATCCAGTTACTAACATGCCTCACACTGAAAGAGTTGATGAACATAATGTTTGTATAAATCCAACTATAAAAACTTTTATAATATACTGGTATTTTTATTGTGTATTTTGTGTACATTTTAGATTGTCCAGTTCTTTGATGGATGATTTTAGAATACCCAGAGGTTGTCCAGAGGATAATCTGCAAAATCCTTAAACTTAACCATTGTTATATTTGTTAGCCATGAGTTAACATTAGGGTAATATCAGTATTACTGTCTGTGTTTGCAAGCCATGTATTAGTGTTGTCCATGTTTTCTGGTCATGTATCGTAGTAGCATCAGTGTAATTGTCTATGTTTGCTAGGTATATGCTAGGGTAACATCATTATTTTCTTGTTTTCTAGCTCTATGTTAGTGTAAGGTAGATATTATCATCTATAATCTATATGCTAAGCATATGTTAGCATATCATTATAATTATAATCCATGTGTGCTTGGCATATGATAGTGTAACATATTGTCTGAGTTTGTTTGTCAGGTGTTGTGTAATATATCAGTATTATTGTCTGTATTTGCTTGCTGTGTGTTATGTAAGATTAGTATTACAATCCAGGTTTGCTGGAAATGTGTTATGGTAGCATCAATATTGTCTGTATGTTAATCATATGTTAGTGTAACAACATTATTGTGTGTGTATACTAGTTTTGTATTAGTGTTATATTAGTAATATTGTTCCTATTTTTTGTATGGGTTTGCAATGAACATTGTCAATAATTATAACAAACAATAAAAAAATTTGCTTTGATATATATAAAATAGTATAGCAATAATAACATTGTATTGTCATGTCACAAAGCTCATTTACTTCTAGTCCAACATTGATACTGAAAATAATAGAATACATGCTAATAAAACAATTTTGTTTTCCAATTTTAGAAGTATGTGTTGGATTCACAAGCTTTAGTTGATAAGATTATGTTTTATAACAGTTTGGGTGCTTTATTTTAAACCTGTTTAGTCTATAAAGCAGTCTCCAACTAAGACAGTGGTAAGTCTGAGGACTTAAAAAGCTAAAATTATGGATTTGATCCCCCTCGGTGGACACAGCAGAGAGCCCAATGTGAATTTGCTCTAAGGAAAAACTACTTGTAAAGAAGGGGCATTTTGTAAATGTAGTTGTTTATTTTGTTATTGTAGCAGCAAAATGTATAGAGCTTTGAATGTAAATACAAGTTTTTAGGTTTTTAACTGCTTTAATTTTCAAAATAATAAATTTTTAACTTTAAGTAGTTGAGTAAAGAACATTTTATAAGGCTGTTTTTCATTTATGTTTATAGTAAATGCAAAAAAAATAATTGAAAGGCAGAATAAAAGAAACTTGGATTTTGCCTAGGAGGTAGTATTCATTAGTAGGTTTCTTCAGAACAGTTTCTGTTTATCTATTTGTAGTATACTCCAGATTGTTTTGTGTGCTTCTGAATTTTCAGTTATCTAAAGACACATGTGAAGAGAGGTATTTCATTAATCCTAGAGCTAACTTGTTTTAAAATACTTAAGTATAAACCATTTAAGTTTTATTTTTTTTGTGTGTGTAAACGTACACATAAATGACATTTTGATTTTCCTGCATCTTTACTTTTAACCTGAGTAATTTTTAAAGATCATGTACAAGTGCTCAGGGTCAGTAATACATTGCAAATTCATCCCAAACTTTTGGACATGTACCACGTCATGAAATTGAGGGAGTGTCTTTAATCACACTTTGATTATTTGTTTTTGAGAGCTGGTTTAGTAAGGTATATAGTTATAGATGTGAAGAAAGAAAGCTTTTATTATTTAAGTATAATTAGGGTAATACTATGTGTAATTAGGGTAATACTATGTGTAATTAGGGTAATACTATGTGTAATTTGGTAATACTATGTGTAATTTGTTGACATAAATATATTTCAGTATGGGGAGATTGAAGAGATGAATGTATGTGACAACCTTGGAGATCATCTTGTTGGCAATGTTTATGTGAAGGTAAGGTTTTAAGATATAACTGTAACAGTCTAACACTTGTAACTTTAATAATAGGTGCAATGTAGTATTCTGTTTAGTCAACCCTGGCTTAAATCTATCATTTAATAGACTTTCCTTTATTCTTAACTCCTGTTCATTACAACTGCATGTATCTTGCTGCCTGAATATAACATTGACCTTAAATTCTCATACTCTTATATCAGTATTGTTAATGTTTTTGTGTACTCATGAGTTTAAAATGTAATTTAATGTAAAATCTCTGAGTACATGGTAGATCCATGTTAGTAACAGAAGGGCTAATAGTGATATGTTTGATATGAGAAACCTTCAACAAATAAAACTAACATGGGCTTATTGTACCTTGGATCTTCTACGTGTAGCATACATACATGTGAAGTAAACCAGTTTCTAGCTGTAACCTGTATGATAAACTAGTTACAATAAAACAACAGCAAACACTCAATTTCTAGCTTTAACCTGTATGATAAACTAGTTACAATAAAACAACAGCAAACACTCCATTTCTAGCTTTAACCTGTATGATAAACTAGTTACAATAAAACAATTAAATTCTGATGCCCCAGAAAAGGTTTGTTCTAAAAGCTTGTTAGCTTTATTTAGTATGAAAAAAACTGAGTACAATGAAACAGTATGGAAACACTCAGTATCTCATCAAGGCTTACATCACATTAAAAGCTTGTTACTTTCCCAGCTCTATCTGTATAAAAATAACTGATTACACTGAAACAATATCATGAAAATGCTTAGTATCTAAACAAGGGTTACATCACATTAAAAGCTTGTTACTTTCCCAGCTTTATTTTGCATAAAAATATGTTGAGCTGAAACAATATCATGGAAACATTTCATATTTCAACATGGTTTTGCAACATTGTGTTATTGCTGAAATTTTTTAATCAGTTTGTATTACAACCAAGGATATTTATATTGTCTTGAAAGCCACAAAATGTGTAGCATGCTCATGTACACAAGTTTGTGCAGTCTAATGTTGCACCTCCCAAATTTTAGTAGTAAAAGTCAGAAACCTGTGTTGTACAACTGTATTGATACATTGAAAATTTTAATGATATGCAACCTTATTGATATGTTGTAATAGTTAAAAGTCAGTATTCCATGGACTAAACTGTACCATCTTTTTGATGTGTAGGCAGGTTTTAGTAAATGCAAATTAGCAAGTGACAAGTTAAAGTTCCTCCATTTTATATTGTATGTTTGTTTGCTATTGTAAATAACAAAAGGCAATCCAAATTGATTGAATGTAATTATATTGGTGTATAAATGTTTCTATCATTGAATATTGTGTAAAATTTGCTTTTAGTTTATGGTCATTGTTCTTAAATATATATCCTAAATATATGTGGAGTTTTTTTGCTTCAAAATGACAGCTCAGTGCAGAATTTTTTCTCAGAATTTTATAATTTTTTATTTTTATATATTTTATTTGTATTATGCAATATTTCAGCATATGTAAAATAAAATTGTATGTAATTTTTAAAAAGTAATTAGTAATTTATGATTTTTAGGTAAAGATCGTTTTTATGTGGTAGTCTTTGAAACATATTGTAAGGCAAAAATAAACTTTGCATTGCTTGCACAAATAGTTAACCAAAGCTTTTTCCTTTTTTCCTGCACAAACAACATATTGTCTTCTTTCAGGTTTGGTCTTTCTCATAGGAGATTCTTCAAAAAAATGATGGCCAGTTAGACGACTTGTGTTTGGAATATATGATGGCCTAACAGCAGTATGGTATTTGTCAGTACTGTCACCATACTTTGCAAATGAAGCTGTAACCAATTTCAATTTGAATTGTAGTCGAGCAAGATTGCTACCAAGTTTTTAGTAAATCACATGAGAATTCAGCACATTAATATTCAAAATTCATAGATATATATTCTTATAATATTTGTTCAGGTGACTCTTTGTGATATCCGTAGCTGACAAGAACTGATCCATTGTATACACTCCTGACATGTTATTTTTGAAGTCTATGCAAAACTTGGGCTTTTGCTTCTGTACATTATCTCTTCCTGTTATTGTATCCATTCTTGCATCATGAACAGTACTATGATCAAAATATCTTTATCTTTCCATTTCATAAGCATCAGGTTATCTCAATACCTAACTGATGTTTCATCTTTCTTTGGCTGTGAAGAAATCACTTCCTTTAGAAGTTCCTTTTTTCTTCTTTTATTTTTTGAATTGTGCCTATGATCATCAATTTTATGTGAAGCCAACTATTTATATAAAGATATGCTGGAATAATGATTATCTATGCTGAAGAAGTAGCCTTTATTCAATAAATCTTCTATGCGTGATAGGACTATTTTCATGGCAGGGGTCTGCATCAAGTAGGTGTATAGGAATTTCTGTTCCCTTGCCTGTATATATTATAAATTACAGTAAAACCTAAGGTGGAATTGCATGAGACCAAGTAAAATTTCCAGCTTAAGCAGTTTTTCTGGCTTAGATATAGTGAACATGCATTTCCTTAATTATATATAATTTTTGAGTGGAATGTTATACTTGTTTGTCTCAAGGGAAGCAAGTTGTTTGTGAATAAAGTTAGTATACTATTTATGCTATATTTGAATAAGAACAAAAATAGACATTCAAAATATACACAAGTACACAGAATCTTAATCAGATTTATTTGAAGAAAGTGCCCAATTTCAACTGTTTCATTTTTTTAATGGGCTTTCTCATGTGGTTAAAAGAAAATACCTATTCTATGACCTTTTCATGAAGTTCATTTTCCCCCTCCATTTTTGCATACAATTTTATAGCATTAATATAACTTAACACTTGGAATGAAGTAGGAATTTCTGTTTCCTCACTATTTTTTTTTCATTTTGTTCATCTTCTGAATCTCTCACATTGTTACCATCTTGCAATTCTATTATAGATTTTAAATCAGTTTCTGTTAAAACATTCTTTGCAACATTCACAAAACTATCTGCATTCATGGAATCATCTGCATCAATCTTTTCAATCAGAATTTGGATTTCACTAGAATCATCATAACAAACGACTTCTCCACAATCTCTGCCATTATCAAGAATAAATGTACAGTTTCGAAAGCACTTTATTATGCATTCAACTTTTACGCATTTGATTGAATGACTTAAAAATGCAATTGCATCTAACATGTCAATTTTCTTGGTCATTTCAGATGCTCCCTTACAGTCCATGTTTGCAATAATATGCTGAAGCATCAATTTTCTGTATTTCAATTTTATACACTGTATAATTCCATTATCTAGTAGCTGTAGAACTGATGTTGTACATGGAAGTAAAAAGATTAAATGAACATTTGAGAGTTGAACTTTTGGGCAACAAGTTGCATTATCTAGGAGAAGAATATTCCTATTTTCTTGTTCCATTCTTTTATTTAATTTGTTCAAAAATTCCTCAAATATAACACTTGTCATCCATGCTTTATTATTCACTTTCTATTCTACAGGAAGTTGATTCTTCCTTAAATTTTTGAAACAGTGCAGATTTTCACTTTTACCTATTACCCATGGTAAATTTCCCTAAATTTTAAAATTAGGAAAGATAAGAATTTATTTTTTGTGAGAATTATTTAAAGAGTAGAATTTTGCACTTAAAAGGCATATATTTCTACATATCATGAATCTAATTTAACTGCAAAGAAAAAAGAACAGAATATATTTAACTGATATTTACTGTAACAAAATGTCTGATAATTTATTAATATTTAAACAAATTATTAATTAAACAAGAACTTATCAATATTTAAACAAATTAAAAATTAAATAAGAAATTAATATTTAATCAAAAACATTTTTTCAACCTCACTCAGGTTCTAATCTTACTTGTTGATAGATGAGGTAGGTTAAAGATAGTTTTCCATCTGCATTACACAGGTTTCACCATATAGAGGGCCTTTTATAAGGGAAATCTTAAGATAATGCTGCAAAATTTTGATATTTCTGGCTTGTACAGGTTTCCACATTATGTGTTTTCTGGCTTAGACCTGTTTTGCTGTATATAAACATAGCCTGTTTTGGCTTCATAAAACAAGAAGGATTCTACACCAAGTCTTGCTTGTTTGAGATAAATATACATCTTCCAATTCCATCTTCCTTTCCTCAGTAAAAGGCTTTTATTAATATAGATGTCACAAGAAGGAACATAGGCAGCTCGAAAAACGTCTTTTTTATAGTTTTAGCATTTATCTATTTTGAATAATTTGTTGCTTGAGTCATTACTGCCTGAAAAATGCAAAAATATCAGGATTGACAAAAATTTCTCATATTCATCACTTCACAAAATATTTGAATATTTATTCCCAACATGCTTTTTCTAGTATCAGTAATAAACTTAGTAGCATATTTATTCCAGCCATGATAAAGAGATATTCAAATGATGGTGAAATGTTTATATTATTGGAATATGTGGATGTTAGTGATGAATGAAGCTTTCATTTTTCTGATTCAGATAGTGATATCGATATGGACAAAATATTAGATTCAATAAGTGCCTCTGAACATGATGTGACCCACAGTAGTTTGAGTGTAAATGACATGTGAAGTGCTGGTCCCGAAATTAGTGATGATGTAGTAGCAATTGATGTTTTAGGAATTTTTGAAACCATAATGAATGATGATATCATACAACTTATTTGTAATGGGACAAATAAATATGCTACTAAGTTTATTTCTTATACTGGAAAAGCATGTTGGGAATAACAAAACAGAGTAGGCTTCATGATTGGAAAGCCATTTCTATAGAGGAAATTAGACTGTTTAAAGGCATTCTGTTTTAGATAGAAATTGTAAAAAAACTAACTTTGCAATCTTATTTCTCCAGAAGCCCCAAAATAAATGCTCCAGTATTTTGTGAAGTTATGAAAGAATCTGGAAACCAAAAAAAAGTGAAAATGCATGCACTCAGCAATTGATACTCAACTGACATAATATTATAGCTATTGTACGTATTTCAGCATGCTTTGAACCAATGAGTGAGCCATTTATATCAGTGGAAATAAATTATCAACCAATTAAAATTTAGTAATCAATTGGGTGCATTCCATGGGCTTTTGTTTAGAAGCAAGTAAAGTGCACCATATGGTGTGTTCTGCAGTTGCTTGTCAGTTTACAGTTACATCGTATGGCGCATTCTGCAGCTAAGGGGTTAACATTGTGAAATTTTGTATCCTATTAAATCTTAACAGTAAGAAATATCCCCATGAACCTTAACAATGAGAAATATCTCAATGAATCTTAACAGTGAGAAATCAAGTTATCCAGTGAAGTCTAACAGTAAGATATCTTATATCCTCCCCTTGAGGTAGATTTCTGTGCATGGTGAGGGACCTCCCAGAGAAGGTTTTGTACTTTCAGTTTACCTCCTCTGGTATCTGAACATTCACCCATGTGTTTGCCGTGTGCTCTCCTCCCCATGAAGATTGTGGTGGCTGAGTGGTCCAGCCCTAACATATCACTTTGGTCTTGAATTCCTGTAGACAGGTGGCCCCCCAGGGTCAATTAGTTAGTCAACTTGGGCTAGAGTCTACCAAGTATCAATGTTGGATATTTGAATATTGTGTTGTAAACACTGTGTCTGATGTTAGTGTTTAAGTGTAGTGTTCATGAAACTGGTGTTGCTGCAGTATTCTTATTTGGCATTGCAGTGCATCCCCTCATAGGGCTCTGTTGTGGGTGAGGACAGTGGGCACTGAAATGGTCTTATTTTATTATGAATGTCCCTATTCATGAACAAAAAAATAAAAATGAAAAACAGATTATTGGAAAATGACCACATATGACACCTTGATTTCTGATTTTGCATTTATTGTCTAAGAAATCTTTGGGCACATGTCCCCTTTTTTCATTCAGAAGGGATTAGAGGGACTTGCTGGCTCCTCCAAGTCAGTAAGGAAACACCACTTGGGAGACATCTTGGTGGAAACAAAGAATTGGGAATATACCCATTGAGGTTACTCCCCATGCTCTCCTGAATTCCTCATGAAGAGGTGTTGTGAATAGGGACTTGAAGAATATTCCTGAGTCAGAGATCCTAGCTGATTTTTCCAGCCAAGGTGTTTCGTAGTGCACTGAATCTCCACTTGATTCACAAGATAGAATTATGGTACCTACTAATATTTACATCTCCATATCCTCCTGCCACAGTCAAGACAGGTTATCTGAACTGTAAGGTACAACCATACATTCCCAACCCTCTCGGATGTTTCCAGTGTTAGCGATTTGCTCACTCGAAGACATAATGTCATGGTTCTTTGACATATGCTTGTTGTGGTGGCAAAGACAATGATGCCTACAAATGCAAACTGGAACCACACTGTGTTAATTGTTGTGTTTCACACCTATCTTACTCTAGTTTTTGCTCTAAGTAGGTGGAGGAGAAAGAGGTGCAATGCTTGAAGACTTTAAACAATATCTCATACCAAGAGGCTTGGAATTTATTCTCCCCACTCCATCTTGGACATATGGTGATCCATTCTGTTCCACTGCTACAGTGGGAGTGCAGACAGATCCCTTCATACCTCCAACAGTTATTTGCAAAACAACTGAAAAATCTTTTGCCCATCATATTTAAAAGAGTTGACGAGTCTATGTCTACTTCCATCTCTGTCCGCACCACTCCTTCCAGTGGCTGGTTGGCTCTAATTACTTTGGCTTTGGGCGTTTCCTTGGGTCCACCTTCTTCTATGGCCCCGAGATGCAAAATGATATTTTGTTCATGCTTTCAATTTCTGGAATCTTTGTCCATAGACGGGGACCTGCCTACTTGACCTGGGGCAGGATCCATGGAGGTTGATAGACCTTTGTCCAATAAAGAAGAAAAACATGTTTGAAAACAGAAAGGCTTCCCTCCCCATTCTTCTCCATAGGAATAAAAATGGCCACTTTGATACAGTGGGACTGTCTGAGGTCTCCTCAGAATATAGATGACATTAAGGATTTGACTGATTTTTACCATCCTATGTGTCTTTCCTTACAAGATAATTGTTTTTGATAATTGGATCTGGCAGGAGAATGATCTTCCTGATACTTGCCATTAGGCTATTATTATCCCTTTTTTTTAAAGCCAAGAAAGGATCTCCAAATTCCTTCAAGCTACCATCCAGATCCTTAGAGAGGATGGTTAATGCTTATTTTGTTTGGTTTATTGAATCAAACAACCTCCTCTCACCAATCCAGTTTAGGTTTTGATGACAGTGCTCCACCATGAACCACCTGATTTGACTTGAAACATCAATAAGGGAAAGCCTTTCTCAAGTGACAACATCTTGTTTCTGTTTTATTTTTTTAACTATAAGAAAGCTTATGATGCTACTTGCAGGTATGGCATTTTGCAAGACCTCTACTCATGGGTTGCATGGCCATTTGCCCATTTTTTATCAAATATATTTTAATGGACCAGTTATTCTACGTTCATGTGAGTTCAACACTTTCCTACAGGAACTTGGAGTCCCTTAGGGCTGTGTTCTTGGGGCTTATATTTGACCGTAAGGTAACTTTCATATCACATTCAAGCAGCTATGCCACTAGTGTACAAGATCACTTAACATCCTTTGTGTCCTCCTTTCCACCTTTTGTAAAGCAAATTTACATTCTTTGCTCAAGATCTATTGTGATCTCATTCAGTTGAAACTGGACTATGAGTCTTTGGTCTGTGGCTCTGGCAGAACCAGTTGTTTGGTGCAGATAGCCTAGTTGCTTTGCACCGTAAAATGCCAGACAACAACCATCATATATCCCAATGAAGCTAAGTAATGATAAATTGTTTTATCCAGTAAAGCTTAACACTGAGATGTCTTGTATCCCAATGAAGCTTGACAATGATAAATCTTTTTATCTAATGAAGCCTAACAGTGAGATATTTTGTATCTCATTGAACTTTAAGAATGATAAATATTTTTATCCTGTGATGCCTAACAGTTATAAATCCTCAGGTTTATCTTTAATATCCCTATAGATATAGTAAATGCCAATTTATATCAAAGATAATGGACACTCAGTAACAGGAATAGTGGGAGTGTTGGGGAGGTTGAGATTGGCCCAGCAACCTAGAAGTAGTTAGATAATGAACAAGCAGACACACAAACTTGTTTTGCTTTTCATATATGTGGATTTAACCAAGTTTTTTCTATTCATGAATGCAGTTAACCACCTACTGAGGAAGGTGGTTTTACTGTAGACTATGTAATTACTAGGTTATAATTATCATGAAGACAGTGAAATCCACATTTGTTAATCCTAGAATTACTGGGTGCCCTTTATCTTTGTTTGTTTAATGCACACATTGTATTAAACTGGTTTAGTTGTTACAAGACTGTAAACAAAAAATACCATGAATATTATATTTAATTCCACTGACTTATTACTGGATGTAACTAACAAGTTGCACCATTTCAATTTTCAGTTTTTTTCCACTGAGTGTTGAACATAGATAATCTAATAATACTAACCAAAACACATGTGCTGAAAATACAGTTTTTGTTGGTGAGCTACAACTCAGTGTTTTTTTAAATAATGAGTGTTAAATCTAAAATCTGTTTGTGATACAGGTTATTGTATGTTAAGCATATTGATATACATTATATTTGCACTATATAACTTTCTGAAAATTACAAAAATGGTAGCTCTTCATTTGTATGAAACATATTAAACATCACTTTATTAACGATTAGCCTAAAGATTTAAACACCACTACTAAGGATTAGCTTAAAGCTTTACACATCACTATTAAGAATTAGACTAAAAATTTAAAGATTACTTTATTAATGATTAGACTAAAGCTTTAGACATCACTTTATTAATGAGTACATTAAACTTTAAACATTACTTTATTGAGGATTAACCTATAGCTTTAAACATGACTTTGGCTTGTTGATTAAACCCAGATGTATTTGTAGTTTCGACGTGAAGAAGATGCTGAGAAGGCAGTAGCAGACTTAAACAACCGATGGTTTGCAGGAAGACCTGTCTATGCTGAACTTTCTCCAGTTACAGACTTCAGAGAAGCTTGTTGTCGACAGTATGAAATGGGGTAACTTGATTTGTAACTTTATACAAGATTATTAGTGGTTTAAGTTATTTTTGTGTGTGTGAGGGGAGGTGGGATACAGTAGAAATTAAAAAGGGTAATTGTTTGGTATTGAAGCTTTTCTTAATTTATATCAGAAATGTTTAGATGTTCCTAGAAATGAGTGTATCAGATAATAGGTGAGTTTCTTGCATTTAATTTTAAAGCCATCAGAAGAGCTGTGTTGTTATTTTTGAAGTAATTATTATAATAATTTATGCATATAGTGAAAATCAAAGAGTTATAGATAAAACTTAAACTGTTTTTTGGGCTCAATGTTCAAATTGAGTGTAGTTAAAAAGATTCTGAATTTAATATAATTTTATATGAGTAATAGAATAGATTCTAGAATACATTTCAGAGGAAGTAAACCTTCCATTATTTAAACAGTTTAAGCCATCCTGGTTTCTTTAATTATGTTGGCACAGAAACAGCAACATTCAAGAGTTTAGCTTCTTATAGCTTTCTGAAGTAAAGTTAAAACTGTAGTATATTATGTGTTGTTACTTTATCTTATAGCTTTCTGAAGTAAAGTTAAAACTAGTATATTATATGTTGTTACTTTATCTTATAGCTTTCTGAAGTAAAGTTAAAACTGTAGTATATCATGTGTTGTTACTTTATCTTATAGCTTTCTGAAGTAAAGTTAAAACTGTAGTATATTATGTGTTGCTACTTTATCTTATAGCTTTCTGAAGTAAAGTTAAAACTGTAGTATATTATGTGTTGCTACTTTATCTTATAGCTTTCTGAAGTAAAGTTAAAACTGTAGTATATTATGTGTTGTTACTTTATCTTATAGCTTTCTGAAGTAAAGTTAAAACTATAGTATATTATGTGTTGTTACTTTATCTTATAGCTTTCTGAAGTAAAGTTAAAACTGTAGTATATTATGTGTTGTTACTTTATCTTATAGCTTTCTGAAGTAAAGTTAAAACTGTAGTATATTATGTGTTGTTACTTTATCTTATAGCTTTCTGAAGTAAAGTTAAAACTGTAGTTAATTATGTGTTGTTACTTTATCTTATAGCTTTCTGAAGTAAAGTTAAAACTGTAGTATATTATGTGTTGTTACTTTATCTTATAGCTTTCTGAAGTAAAGTTAAAACTGTAGTATATTATGTGTTGTTACTTTATCTTATAGCTTTCTGAAGTAAAGTTAAAACTGTAGTATACTATGTGTTGTTACTTTATCTTATAGCTTTCTGAAGTAAAGTTAAAACTGTAGTATATTATGTGTTGTTACTTTATCTTATAGCTTTCTGAAGTAAAGTTAAAACTGTAGTATATTATGTGTTGTTACTTTATCTTATAGCTTTCTGAAGTAAAGTTAAAACTGTAGTATACTATGTGTTGATACTTTATCTTATAGCTTTCTGAAGTAAAGTTAAAACTATAGTATATTATGTGTTGTTACTTTATCTACTCTACATAATTTTTTATAATAAAAATAATTAAAAACTTTTATATGTGTGTATCACTCTGCAAGATTTGTTGTTATGTGTGTTAGATTTTGGTAGATATGAACATTCATTTTATTCCAGAGGTTTCTTTCAAGAAACTAAATATTTATTTCATTCTATCGTAGCCCCTTAAAGACGTGAGGGTGTTAAGACTTCCTTTACAATACTGATATGAGGTATTGGTAAAGTTTTTGTTTTTTCTATTGAGACCAGCACCAACAGGTGGTGTTAGTGATATCTTGAGAGAGATACAAGTAAGAAAGGAAATCCCTCTAAGGTAGTTGTGATAATATGTTCACAGCTAAAGCTTTCTTTGAAGCAGTATGCATTATTTTAGGGTCCATGAAGTAATTTTGTGTTTTAATAGAAGTAGTTTTTGGTTTTTAGAGTCATCTACTGATATGGTGATTGTTAGAGTATTTAACAAATTATATAGAAGAGTATAATTTTTTGACCTTACTGCTGATTATATATAAATTAAGAAGAATTACCTAGTTTTTGGAATTAGAAATTGTTTTTAACATACAGGCTTTAATGTAGAAGTAATGCTGGTGATTCTGTTCTTATAATGTACGTGTTATTCTAATTTATAAGGCACTTTTGTGTCCTTTCAAACCAAGCACAAGTTTTGTTTCAGTGCTATTGGCTTAAGGTTTTAAATTATCAGTATTTTGAAACAGTTAAACTTTTTTACATTGTTGAGAAACATTATAAATAAAGGTTTTATAACTAGTCATTTATTGTTACAAAAAGTGAATTTTTAACATTTACTTTCAAGGACAGTTTTCGTTTTTGAGAAAATTGGTGTTGTAAAATTATTAACTTGACATTGATATATTGCAATTGTACATTCAATGTTATCTTATTATTATGACTTTGAAAGAGATATTGTAAGCTACATGTGAGAATAGTGTATAGAAATATATTTGTTTATTTCTGTTCATAATGTTATTTTCTGTTAGCGTCCTGCGAATATAAAACAATAAAAGCAGGTTAAACATTCTTTCACAGCCATTGGCATGTGCGTGGGACACGCTATATAACTTTTGTTTTAACCTTGAAAAGTGTGATACTAACCACATGTGTGGAATATTGTACCACCATGAAGAAATTGTATTCTCCATCAAAGTTTCCTAAGTTTATCAGTTTCAAGTTTCAAAAATTCAGATAAGTAATGAAATGTTAAATGTGTATATTCGTTGTTATTGTGTACCTAAAAATAAGCCATGCACCAGGAGAATTGTGTTTGTGAATGTGGTAGTGAAAGAGTTTGAGAGAATGTTTGTGTTAAGAAAACAACTGGAAATTGTCATTAATGATATTGTAACTGTAAGTCTTATAGTTACCTAGCTAATAACAACACTGCTTTTTTTGTGGTAAAACCTAAACGTGAAAAATATGAAGAATTGAGCCTTATGAACAGCATTCTGCTGTGTTACTAAAAACATCAGTATTATTTTATAAAAATATTTTTTAGACAATATTAATTTAGTATAAAAATGAAATTGTGTGTTTAAATGGATATATTAAATTGGAAAAGGCTTTTAACAGAGGTATCTTTTACATTTGGAAATGTGACTTACTGCTGCTTGCTTGTGAATAAAGTGTGTTCTATAATATGCTTCAGTGGTATGTGGTATTATATCTGTTCTGTATCTCAAATTTTATGAAATATCTAAAACTTTATTGTTGCATTATTAAAAGTTGAGTTAAAGACTTTACAAAGATTATTTTTAGATTGTTTGATGTACTTTAGAAGTTTCACTTATTTTTATTATTTGTATATATGTGTAATAAAAATAACATTTAAGTAATTCGTGAGAACTGTAAACTTGGTAGATGCTAATTATTTCAATATTTTTAATTTTGATACCTTTTCTTTTGTAAAGAGAGTAATACAAATTTTTATTTTATACCTCTTAATAAATAATAAACACATTGTCAGTACCACATCTTAATGATTTGATGTATGAAGGTAACATTACAACAAACTGAACTCCCTTGTATCTTCTCAATCCTCAGATTGAGCAACATGTCCCAAAATTGGTAAGTCTCTGATTTTGTAGACATTTTCTTACATATATGTAATTTTTTGATTAAGTTTTTTTTTGTTAATGTATTTTACTGTGCCTGTTGTACAATAATAAACTTGAGAACATAAACGTTTCACTGATCTATGGATATTTTTATTTCAGGGAGTGTACAAGAAGTGGATTCTGTAACTTTATGCATTTGAAACCCATTTCGAGAGAACTCCGGCGTGAGTTGTATGGACGAAGAAGGAAGAGACTGTAAGATTGTTTAGAGAATTAACTTAAAAATATATAATAAAATAAGAGTCAGATTAATGACATAAGAAGAGTAAAACAGTGTATGATATAGTGATTTGTTTTTGTAATATGTTAAATTCTAAAAGTGTAGTCTCTTATTAAATCAAAATAATAATTTATCAGTTTTATCAGTAATTTGTTTGCTTGCTTGCAGTTTTTTATTTGACGAGTAGAATAATCTGCTTTTTTTTGTTAATTTTGTGATTAGTTTATATTTGTGTCTTCAGACCTGATATAACAGTTCAAGTTGTTTTAATCCATATCTATCTTTTGATACTAAGGTCCCGTTCCAGATCAAGGTCTAGGAGTTACGACCGTAATCGTCGTTCTCGGAGTAGAGAGCGCAAGCGCCGAAGTCGAAGTAGGGAGAGAAGGGATCGGAGGTCTCGAAGTCGTGAAAAAGATCGTAAGGACAGAGAAGAAAGAGTAGGGCGGTTCTGAAAAAAAAAAATGTATGAATTTGACTCCCCCCCCCCTCAAATTCAGTGTTAATTTTTCAAGACCAGTCATTTGTAAAGTATGGTAGCAGTAACTTCTGATTTCTAATTAATTCTTCTTTTAAATGTAAGTTTCTGAGTGAATAAAATATGCATTTGACATCTTAAAGAAACCTGTAATAATGTTTATTTGTTTTTGTACAAACTGTGTAATAAATTGACATAAGGACAAAATCTAACAGTATCAGGCATTAAAAAATCTAATTTTTTAAAATAAAAAACACTTCCATATGCATTTACAACAGAAGAATAGGACAACTGGAATTTTTGTAATTGTAAGAATTAATTTGAAAAAACAATCTATTTATAGATATCAAAATTTTGTCATGATTTTTACACGTGTTCAGTTTTTTATGTAAAAATTTGTGGTCAACATTGTGCATTGTGTTGTTTAAAAAGAAATTAATTTGACCTGTTATTACAAACATTTAGATTGTTGTAATAATAGCTTAATGTGTTATTACCTCTTTCATTTTTATGTTTATTATCTTGTGAAACTTCTGTAAGCGTAATGAGAAAATAAATGTGTTTTCTCAACAAAGTCGTGCAAGGTGATTCTCTAGGAAGTTGAATCATAACTTCCAATTAATTTTAAAATGTTCAATTATCTGATACTATACCACTTGAACTGTTGGGAGTAACATTTTTGTGATGCTTTCTATTGTTATCAGAACATTTGCTGTGATTCTAGAGACTAAAATACTCCGATCTCTTTACTTGGTTTACACATTTATAGTTTTATAGAAAGCTATTATAATTCCTCAAGTGTTTAAGCAATTATTATTGTTGATATTAAAATCAGCATTTTCTGCTAGATCAATGGTAAGTTTAAAACTGATAATGCTAAAAGTTAGAGTCAATCCTTCTGTCAAACATAGCACAGACAGTGCATTATTTTGTATTTTTCTGGCAAAGGAAATTAGAAATAATTAATGTCAGTGTCTATGTTATAGAAACAGTCGCAAGACTTGATTAATAAAATTTTTATTATAATCATTCATCTTTGTTTCATTACAACATTGTGTGGGTTATAGAACAGTCACAAGACTGTTGATTAATAAAATTTTTTATAATCATTCATCTTTGTTTCATTACAACATTGTGTGGGTTATAGAACAGTCAAGACTGTTGATTAATAAAATTTTTATTATAATCATTCATCTTTGTTTCATTACAACACTGTGTAGGTTATAGAAACAGTCACAAGACTGTTGATTAATAAAATTTTTATTATAATCGTTCATCTTTGTTTCATTACAACATTGTTTCTAACCTACACAGTCACAATACTTGATTAACAAAATTTGTATAATAATCGTTCATCTTTGTTTGATTACAACATTGTGCAGGTTACAGATTAAGTCAGATTATTACAGATTATACAAAATCATGTGATAAAAGTACACTGCTCTATAAACCTAACATTACAGTCTTATTTTCAGTATTGTAAAAAGTTCCATCTGACAATTAAGAAAAAGAATTTGTCATCACCACAGATTTTCATTTCAATTTTCTCTCTTTCATGTTCGTTTTTGTTCATCTGTATCATGAAGTCCACACACCATATTGGCTGGGACAGCTTGGTCTAGAGAATAAATAAATTGGTATTAATGTTTAGGAACGTAATGTTTTAGAAAATTGTTGGTCTTGTGGTATTTTTTTTTTTATGTACTGTTGCCACCATCACTAGTGTTATAATGAATCCTCACAACATTTTGATGCCACTCACTGCTGCTATGTTTTGCACATTGCATCATACTGATACGCTCATGTTGTTTTTCTTTTTATAACACACTGTGAAAAACTGACCAAAAATGTGGGCAAAGTTACTTGTTTTCATAGGGCACTTCTGTAAAAGGTAGTGGGATTATTGAATTGTAGGACACGTATGGAACCTCAATGCGATTTAGTGGGATCACTGAATTGTAGGGTACATATGGAACCTCAATGCGATTTAGTGGGATCACTGAATTGTAGGGTAAATACAGTCATGTGAAAAAATTAGGACACCCTATGAAAGCTTGTGTATTTTTGTACAGGGGTGTCCTAACTTTTTCCTCAGTTAGAATATGCATTTTTGTAGAATTACATTTACAGAAGATTTTCAAAGTCTTTTCTTCAGTTTTAATTGTTTAGTTATATTCCTATATCTCAGTATTGTTAAAATTGAGATTAAATATCTATATATCCAAAAATGTTACAGAAATACACAGGCTTTCATAGGGTGTCCTAACTTTTTCACATGATTGTATGGAACCTCAATGCAATTTAGGGGGATTACTAAATTGTAGGATACATAAGGAGTCTCAGTATTATATAGTAGGATTAGCTTATTGCAGAATACATAGAGCAGAGATGCCAACTATTTCAAATGACTGAGTGTAATGACTTTAGACAGAGCCCTTTATCATTTGTGGCTACTAGTCCTGACCAATGTCTCTAAGGTGTTTATTATTATTATATTATTATTATAACTATTACTTATTACTGCTATAGATTGCTCATTTATGACTGTGTTTTGTGTATTTAATAAATAAATTTAAAAAAAATTCTTTTGAAATTATGTCTTATTTTGTTCAGAGTAACAAACATACTGGTAAAACAACATTGAACATGCACAAACAGTAAGGAAAAAAAGCCTTTGTGTAAGGACTAGTTTGTATCATGTTTATGACACTTATTGTAATAGTTTTGCAGCTGTTGCAGCCTTTGTTTTCATGAGTAAGTCTCTGGATCGTTGGGAATTATAACAACATTGTCCATTTGACTGCATACACATCTTGTGTGTTACAATACTACTCAAAACTGAGGTGCTCAAGTTTGGTCTGAACTTGCTTTTGTTTTTAGTCACTAAACTAAATATCCATTCACTGTCAGCATTAGAATGGAAGATTGTAAGAATTCCAAGCATAACCATACACAGAATATCATACTTCTGGTTGCCATTTCCATCCTTAAGTGTATGTAGACAGCTGAACCCAAAACTTGTCAACATTCAACTGAAGGACAGTTTCTGAGAAAGTATCAATTTGATAGTTCAAATATTGCCCTTTCAACTTGTCAATAGTGTCGTGCTCATGTGTACTGACAAGGACAGGATACCTGTCTGTGAAGTAGTGTGGAGAAGAGAAATCTTTGCTGACTTTCTGTTTTGGATCAGCAACCTCTGCGTGAATCAGAAGTTCATCATTTAGAGGGAAATATTTCATCATGTAACTTGTAGCTGCAATATAGTATTTCTTGACATTGGTGTAGAAGCTGATCAGGCCCAGGTCCTTTTCATATTTAACAATGTATTGCTTGGCAGCATTTCCAATAGAAACTGCCTCATCAGGTTTGCGTAAGGATTCATTGTTGTAGTCAAGTTCAGTGATGTTGCCTTCAAGATATTCTGGCTTGATGTATCTGACAAGTATATTTTTAACTTGTGTAATCAGAGTTCTATGCATAATGTGTATGCAAGGGTCTTCTCTTTGCAATATCAAATTGGCTTGCTCAAATAGAGGAATTGCAGACTAAAGAAAGACAAAATAAGTTCATTTTGTTGTCCAAGAAAACTGTTAACTTATCTAACTTGCTCTGTGCATAACTTTTCTTGGTTACTTTCTTGCTAGCTTTCGTTTTCTTCTCTTTTTTCATTGATTGTCTCTTCTTCAGTTCAAGGTCAGACTGCCTAAACATATATTGAGTTACATCAAACGATTCTTTGTCTGCTTTTGAAGACTGTTGTCTTGTGTCCCTATGTGGCTGGGAGGATATCCTGACTATTAAAGTTTTGTTGCCTGACTGAGCTGCACATTTAGATCCTTTTGAATCTAGTTTTTCCTTTTCACAGTAAAAATACTTCTTCAATGGCTTTCACATGTCCAATATTCCATTGAGGCACACCCCAAGTAATAGCCATCTTGTGTTAACAAGTTGTAGAATTTTTCTTGTTTCTTTGTCATACAATCCTTGAAACTCTTCGAAATGTTGTTTTCTGCTAGCACTTTTGTCCACAAAATGGTAGATATCTATCAATATATCAGAAACTGGGCAAGGCAGTTCTCTGGGCAGCAATATTCATGAGGTGACAGACACAGCCCATGAAGTAAATGCTAGGCTGTCATCTTGAGATGTGTCCCAACACACCTTTACCTATACCAGACATAACTGAGGCATTGTCTGAAGAAAAACTAAGACACTTTTCCCATGGAATTTTCCTCTTTGTCAGTTTGTGGTCCAAAAGCTTGAAAATATTCTCTCCCATTGAAGCTTCTTTCCATTTAACCATTGTCAAAAGAGAACAAACAATTTTTCCAAGCAAAGGGTCAAGATATCGTACAACAACTAGATAGTTTTGAGTCATCCATCTCTGTGGATCCATTTGTGGCTAAACTGTAAACACTGTTAGTATATATGCTTGAAATCATTTTGTCATCTTCACAACCCAACATTTGTACAATGGCTGTAGTTGTGGTTCTAGCACAGCCATATTTTTTTGCTATATCAGAGTCTTGGAACATCTTTTTAATAGATGTCCTGCATGATTGGCTAGAGCTAGGGGTAAATTATGAGCAATGACGACTTGCATGAACATCACTTCTGCATTTATGGTTTCATATTCTGAATTCTTAGTCATAAATGTTGTTTTTGTCTCCACCTCAGCCTTTTGTTAGTGAGATGCCAATTTTGTATGTCTGGAACAATCATTTGTCCCGCCATGCGCCACAGAAAAATCGATGTAACAAACTGTACAAAACACACGACTGTCACGGACTTTTGATGCAACGACCAGATATTTTGTACTATACTCTTTCCTAAATTTTTGATTCACAGTTTTAGTCGTTTTAGATTTGCCAGAAACAAGACAATCTGATGAACGAGGCCTCTCTTTTTTTTCATGTTGTGAATGATTGCATTGGAGTTTCTATGCCGCTTAGAAAACGAGAAATACCCATCTACGATTGGCTGACAAGCACTGATGACGTAACTATGGATTCCCCCATGTACCCAGTATGAAGAACCGCACTCAAACTATTGGTAGACGGAGATACAAATATTTTTTATTATTTAAAGCACAAACATGATTATCGCAAGTAGCCATTTGGACTATGTCTTTTATTTATTATCAAAATTTATTTGCATCTCACTAGAAATTTTCTTTTCACCAAATTTCAAGCCCAGGGGGAACAATTTATCACTTTCAGTGATGACGAGAAACCCACTTGTTGAGAAAATTTATATGCAAAAGCATTTCGTTTGGGCTGAGAAAACACTTTTACATAGAAGCGAACAACGCGTTTCGACCTTCTTCGTGAATCTGACAGGTTGACCAAGAAGGTCGAAACGTTGTTCGCTTTTCTATGTAAAAGTGTTTTCTCAGCCCAAACGAGCCGTTTTTGCATATAAATTTATCACTTTATTTTATAGGCCGATATAATATATAATAATTTGGAAGTTGCAACAAGTGGTCATATTTTTCTGTATGAGCTTATAGTCGTAATGTATACACCAATATGGTAATGATTATGCTCAAATCATTATGGTTGGCATCTCCACATAGAGTACCTCAGCACTGTTTAGTGGGATTAGTTAATTATAGGGTACATTGGTAACCTTAGCATTATATAGTAAGGTTAGTTAATTGTGAGATACATAAGAAACTTCAACACTATTGAGTTAGATTAGTTAATTGTTGGATACTTTGAGAATTTCAGTGCTAATCAGCGACGTTACTGAATTCTAACATTAAAGATGTTTTTATTTAAAATTTTTTTGTGTGGCTCATCACCCATGTAATTATGGATCAGATTTAGTAACTATTAAAGTCTCAGACTCATAGGGAATGTGGTGTGTAAATCATTTAAAACTATTTTGTTCAAATGGTGATACTAGTATTAAACATGTCCATGCATTTTACAAATGTTGCCTTTAAATTCTGAATGAAGAATTTCAGTTAGATGTTTAGGAGCCAATGAAAAGTAAATTAACATTTTAAATGTAGCAAGCTGTTCTGCCTGTCAGACCTGTATGTTATGAGCAGAAATCATTCCCTTTGAATATTATGGTTTAAATCAACTTTTTTTTTTTTTTTTTAAAAGGAACAGTTATTTATTTACCTTTGGTGGATCAACACAAATCAAGACTGATAAAAAGATATTGTTCAGTTCATGTTTTATGCAAAACGGAAGGGAAATAAAACAAGTAATGAAACAAAATGATAAGTACAACATAACTATGCAGGCAACAATTTAATATGTCTGAAATAACACTTATCTGTTCATATCTCCTACAGATATCAACTATAACCATTCTTACAAAATTGCATTCAACTTTATGAAAGCAATAAAAATAGTTTTATTGAAAATTAGTACTTTCACATTTAAACAACATCGAATCATTTAAGAGAATGAACCAGAAACATAGGGTGATTCTTTCTCTTAATGCAAAGTTTAGCATGAGATTAAAGCAACTTACCAATCAGTTTGGGCAAATCTAAATTTAAGTTATTCATGATGCTCACAAACTCGGCCTTTGTCTTGGTGAGTCTTGGATTAAAATTTTTCTCCTCCATGACTGTAGTCACGGTTTGTCCTACAGATAATTTCATGTTTACAGTAACAGTCACAGTATAGGTGAATAGAAATTATTAGATTATCAATATTAACATAGTGATTGGCAGCAATGAGAAATGTTAATAGGAATGTCACTGAGCTGCTGCAATGGAAAATTTTAATCCTTAAGACATCTTAAGATAGTAAAGTTTTTCCAATGACTTTCAGAAATAAATCTTATTGAATCCACAGCATTCCAGCATTTATGAAAACATATCAAGAACCACCAAAATTGTATAACGTAACATTAAAGAACAGGGAACCTTTTGGTGCATCTAGGCTGTCTATCCACTCACCAAATAAAACATTAAAAACTTAAGCTAACCCTTATTATTCATATATTTATCAAGCTTTCTCCTTAACTTCCCTAAATTAACTGCATCTACCACATCTTAAGCAACCTATTTGAAACACTTTTTAAAGAGAATAAACCTATCTTAAGTGAATGCAAGTCTTACCATGAAAGAATTTATGTTTGTGGCTTGTCTTACCATTCTCATTAATAAATGTGGAAAAAAGATGATACATCAACGTTATCAGTTCTCCAAATAATTAAAAAAACAAAAACACCTTTCATTTTGTCAAAAAAAATTTTAACCTCTCCTTGTTAGGTATCCTAGCAGCCTTCCTCTGAACCCTTTCCAATAATTCAGTACCCTCTCTAGGTAAGGAGTACAAGACAAAAAAACAGTACTCCAAATGTGACCTCATAAATGACTGATGCCAAGAAGTTATAACATCTTTACTACTACTCTGACTTAAACTTAAAATCTGATTTGCCTTCCCATGAGTGACAACAAATTGTTTAAATTTCTTAAAGGATTTATCAATCAGAACACAAAGATCTTTTATTTTTGTAACTCTGTAGATACTGTTCCTATCAAAATTATACTAATAGTTCAGCTTGTGATATGCCATGTGCACTACCTTACTTTTATTATAATGGTTATATGCCATTTATTTGCTCAGTCCACCAAATCACCTAAATTATGTTATAAAGCAGTAACATTCTTCTCACAACCAGCAACACCTAAAACTAATATCAGCAAATTTAAATGATCTGTTGACCATTTCTTTATGTCATTTGTGTAAATCAAAGAATAAAAAAGAGAACTGGTACTAAGACTGAGCCCTGAGATACCCTACTTGTGACATTAATTCAGTTTGACTGAATTCCTTTGTAACAACTTTCCACTTTCTTCCATCCTAGTTACTCTTATATCCAATGAGGTAACTTTTTTCCCCCATGTCTAAAAGAGAGAGAACATTTTGTGGCACTTTTTCAAATGTTTTCTTTATATTTAGATACACTAAATTTATATCCATATCCTCATCTACATAAGTAAAGAATTTCAAAAGAATAGTAAGGTATAATTTTCCCTAGTAAAGCCATGTTAGGAATTTAAAAATTTAACTTGGTAAAATGAATTTACAATGCATCTATTATCAGACTTTGGAAAAAAAAAACTTTTCCCATAACTGATGTAAGACTAATAGGCCTATAATTACTGGGACAATTTTTATCACTTCCTGTGAAAATTGTAGTAACATCAACCAAGTTCCAATCTTCTGACAAGTGGTTGCAAGTGACTCACAGATCCGATCCTTAACCTCTATCAAAACACTTAGGTAAATACTATCTGGCCCAGGAAATTTATCATTCTTTCAATATCCAAAATTTTTCTTAAGTTCGGAATTAATGCAGCTACCTTTTGTCCCATCTATCAACTGTTCAGGGTGAGGAATATTGCTAAAATGTTCATTAATAAAAGGAATTGAGTTTTGGACGCTTTGAAATAAATGACCATAACATAATATAGAGGTGAAAGACTTGTTAACTGGAGAAATATACCTGATAAATGGATCAATGTATGTGTTGCCTCCATATAGTAAAAGCTGGTTTTCACTATATTTTGATCTTCATAACAAAGTAAGAAATTGACCATTACCTTTATAATCATGTGCTGGATACAACATGAAGTCTTCTGGTAAGGACAGAATCTGGGAATGTACAGATTCGTACAGTACCTCCGGGCTTCCTGTAAAATTATAACTTCTTATGTATCAAAGGAATGAATACCTGAAAACGAGAAATCTACTTGAAGTAAAAATGTTTTCTGAAGAAGGCTGGTATGGGTACTAGCACTTTAATTAAAATAAAGTACAGAAAAATGTCTCGACCCTCTTATGTCATCTTCAGGTTAACATCTTTGCTTATACTCATATCAACCGTCTTGAGAATACAAATGGAATGATTAAAGCCACAAGACAGAAAAGAAATACCTTTATAACCAGGGTATAACATAGACATACATATCAATTTATATTGTTGTCCATTGTTTTCGGGGCTTATGGATAATAATATGATAAGATCATCCAACGACATCGAAATGAGATAAAGAAAAATTACCTTGCTGAAAATCTGTCCGGCCACACCCTCGTACAAATAGAGCATCTCCCGTGAACGCCATTTGCTGTTCATGACAGACGTATGTCAGACAACCTGATTAAACGATTTGATCGATAGTATATCACTAACAGGAAACAATCATCACATTAAAGTTAGGAAAATCGATATTACTAAGTGGAATATGTCACCTTTTCAGAATAACACAAACAATATCACTATCAAAAGCATGTTATTTATTTTATATAATGCGTATGAGTGAAGAAAAGACATTTTAATGCTAGACATAAAAGAGACTTCATTAAAATAAACCGTTTTTCTTTAATTAAACACTCAAACTTTTACTTCATAACTTCTTAAGGAGCGTTACCCTCAAACGCAAAACTTTTCTAAAGCATTACCGCTGATGTATACCAGAAACAATATCAGTATTTGTATGGAACATGTTACTATTAATAAACACAATACCTATATTTTAGAACGTATTACGGTTAATTAATATCGCCAAAAACACAGATATCTGGAACTTATTGTCGTTAATAAGTAATCTAAATAATATCAAAAACTGTAACACGCAATCTTAAATAAATACCGTCAACAATATTTTTAATTTACCAGTTAAGCCATTTTGTCTTAGAAGTAAGAGCTGTTGGGTTTCTTCGGTTGTTTAGTAAATTAGTCAGCATACTCATTTTGCAAGAAACTTTATTGGTGACCTAGGTACTGTTAGTATCGAAGCATTTACTTATTAAGTTAGGCCTATATGTAAAAGTGGTTGTAGCAAACGTTATGGCTGAACTAAATTAATTTGTTTTTCTTCACTTGAATTGAAATTATCAATAACTTTCACACTTCAACACCCTCTCCCTCCAAAAACGTACAACAGAACACGTCACAACTATTTTGATGAAAATAAAAACAGAAGTTTGATTAAATGTTAACCCGATCAAGAAATAAAATCGAAACCTTTCTAGAAATGAAGAAATAATTAAGATATAGCAAGGAAGAAAATTAAAAGAAGACCAAAAAGAGAGGAATAAGTTAAATGAATGAGATATACAATTAAGACATAGAAAATGAAACGAAATTGAAAAAAAGATCAAAGGCTTTGAGGTAGAATTTAAAAGAAAAGTAAAAGTAAGAGATAAGATATTTAAAGAAAAATTAAGAACAAAAACAAATCTGATTGCAGAAGCTGTTGGGTATGTGGAGAAGGATTACACCGATAATACTGAAGAAGTACATAAAGACTATAATAAAAAGAAGTAAATGAGGGAGAAAATAATATCAGTGACAGAAAAAGAAACGATATTTGCTTGTTTTGGAATTTCGCACAAAGCTACTCGAGGGCTATCTGTGGTAGCCGTCCCTAATTTAGCAGTGTAAGACTAGAGGGAAGGCAGCTAGTCATCACCACCCACCGTCAACTCTTGGGCTACTCTTTTACCAACGAATAGTGGGATTGACCGTCACATTATACACTCCCACGGCTGGGAGTGCGAGCATGTTTAGCGCGACGCGGGCGCGAATCCGCGACCCTCGGATTACGAGTCGCACGCCTTACGCGCTTGGCCATGCCAGGCCACGATATTTGCAAAGATTAAACCAATCTTGCTTCTTCCTGCATTCGCCCAAGAATTTCAACTTATTTGGGTTCTAATCCCAGTCATACCAAACATGCTTGCCCTTTTAGCCGTGGAGGCGTTATAATGTTACAGCTAATCCCATTATATGTTGGTAAAAGAGTAACCCAACAGTTGGTGGTGGGTGGCAATGACTAGTTGCCTTCCCTCTAGTCTTACACTCTTAAATTAGGGACGGCTGACACAGATAGCCCTCGTGTAGTTTTGCGCAAAATTCAGAAAAAACAAACGTACAGACAATTTAACTTATTTGGCTTACACCTTTAACTGCTATTACTTTGCTGACAGTGGCTGTAAGACCTTCCAATTATATTACTAGTAAATCTAGCTCCAGAATTTAACTGGTCAGTTTAACAATAACACTCATCAAAAAATATATGATGGAGTGGTGTCATAAGAGGTATAACGGGCCCAGTTCGAAATAGTTTCCAGAGTGAACAGATTGTGTAGTGAACAACAAGCTATTCACTATACTACTCATTTAAGATAACTAACTTTAACAACATTACGTAACCTTCCACCTGAAAGCCATGACAACTATCAAGCACTGGTAGCTGTTTTATCTAACAGGAGTGATACGCAGAAGGAAGGATCCAAAGTAGTTTCAGAGAAAATACAAAGGAATAAAGGAATAAACATACAGAAGATTTGCCCAATTATTTAAGTCGAAAGTTTCACGCGGAATGATTTGTTAATTAGTACATTACCAATTTAGATGTTAAAACAGACAAAGATATGTGAATTACATCTATATCCTTACAGGAATTTCTACAATTTAATTCATTAAAATTGTTGATAAAACTAAAGGCGTCATTTAAAAATTATAATGCCATCGTATTGGATTGTATTGAAACGCTAAATCAAGTTGATAATAGTCTAAAAGACCAAAAATGATTAGTTAGACTAGTTACACAATATGGAAGAAATAAATCATAATACGTTGGTATTTAAGGTGTAACTTGAAAGGACATGTTTTTAAGAACTGTGGATAAAAGAATGTAGGGAATAACAACCCAGGTTTTAGTAAAAAGGAACTGTAGCAGATGAAGAAGACTTGATCATTATAGGCAAGGATGTGAAGACTCAATGGCTGTTAATACATATTAGAGACAATAAATTAAGGATGGATCTTCAAACATACTAAGACTAAAGGAACAATAACGAGCCAACTATAAATCAGGAAACAGGAATTAGCAGGACTTATGGGACAAAGTGTAGCTGGGAATACCCCATCTGCTTCAAATGAGATAAGAAGTTCATTATTTAAAGAAGCCAGTCCACACGTTCATAGATTTATTGATACGAAACCTTGCACTGATTAATACTGATTCTGCAGCTTCAAAAGTTCAATTCTATTTGATTAAAGAAAGATGAGTAATTGCTTCCAGTAAGTACGAAAGCGCATGAATCGATGAAAAGAGGAAATAGACATAAAGTATCAAGAAGAGGTAAGTTAGGAGTCACCCCTTACCCTTTCAACATTTCAGGTTATCTAAGTAATTAGCATTGAGAAAGAGTGCATACCAGGAAATGACTTTATGCAAACACATGGATGCAAAGTTAGGCTAGGTTCCAATAACTTCACAACCTAGGACCAAGAAATTCCTGTACATGTAAAGGACTACAACAGAGACGTAACTTCTAATGGTAAATAGTTGGGTAGTTATTGTACTACTACTAAATGAAACACACATATCGGACTAATAAAAGTAAATTTACATTTCATGATCTGGATTAATGCTTGTGAGAACTGTCACATATCTGAATAATAAGTGTCATCTTTACGGCCATAAACACAATGAACAGTAGAAGTCGAGTTTTCTAGTTAAGACAATAGAAGATGTGAAGCTACACAGGTAATATTTTCACATCAGGAATAGTCATTTTGAGATAAGATGTAAAAAGTGTGATATCAAATCTTGACAAAATGACAACTTTCCACCGCACTACAAAAGTTGTGTGACCAGAGTTGTGGAGTGTTTTACAACCAATCAATGCCAGAACCGTCTTGCGTTGCTTGTGGAATACCAAGATACATTATCCAGAGCATATACAAAACTTGCATCGTGATTTATTACATATATGCGTAAAACGTGAGCGTGTTCGAGAGTGTAAATATCCATGTGAACATGCATACATATTTAATATAGGCAAACATATCCAAGTTTTATAATTATACTGCATAACAGTTAAGCAGTAATTAGAAAGGCAAAATCGAGGCTAGGAAACAATGTCAATCACTCTTCAACTAGCCGTAGCTAAAGGGGTAAGTCTTGGGGCTTATAAAATTAAAACATGGGTTTTTATCCATGCGGCAAAGAGAGCACAGATAGTTTGTGGTCTTTAACTTTTTGCTAAACGAAAGACAAATAAATACAAAAATAAGAGAATATCTACACTGTTTGTTTTGCCCCTTCAGTGGAAAGTATTTCAATCGAATACTTTAAATGATAAAACCCAGGATTAGATAATAGTGGTGGGCACAGTACAGACAGCCCACTATTTATCTTTGTGCTTAAAAATGAAAGAAACAGTGACTTTCTCTCAGTTAAGTATTATTAAAGTGAAACACTACATGGACGATAGTGAAACATCACATGGATTATAGTGAAACACTACATGGACTACAGCGAAAACATAAATAAAACTACAAACCAGTCATAGTAACAATTCTATTATAGGTCAAGTGTGTTTTTAGGTTGGACTGATTTCTGAGAGTCAAAAATAAGTTTTAGAAAGCCATTGCTCGACGAATTAGTATTAAATAGAGAGTGTCTCATTGTCCGTGCTCATAAGCAGAGCTCACTATTAACATTTATTTAATATTTGCCAAATTTCATGCTATTAGCTTTTTGCATACACATATTGATATTTGCATACCATTTCCTCTTGATCTGTATAGTCATCCATATATTTATATATATTATTTTATCTGAAAAAAATAGAAAACCTATCAATTATACTCAATAGAATGGCCACAAGCACGGACTTTTGAGATACACTCAATATTAATTTCCTATTCACAACCTTAGAACGGTAACAGGAAATTAACAAGCAGGTCACGCATTTTGATGTGTAGTAGAAATAACTCACAATTTATTTACTTCTGTTTTCAACAGACTGATTGATAGACCATACCATGAGTGTGTCCTGGAGTACTTCTGACTTCCAACTCATGTCTACCTATCTTTATCTTTTGACCATGCTCTACGTGAATGTCAGCCTTAGCATTGGTTACCTTGGAGATAACACTTTGACAGAAAGGAATTCTCTGTTTTATCTTCCCAGTGCCAGTAATATGGTCAGCGTGTACATGAGTATTAGCTGTTCGAATAAAGAAATATATTGTTAAGAAACAGTCGTTTTGGAAGAGTAAAGTTAAAAAATACAATGTTAAAAATACAATGTTAAAAATACAATGTTAAAAAATACAATGTTAAAAATACAATGTTAAAAAATACAATGTTAAAAAATACAATGTTAAAAATACAGCAATTTTTATTAAACTGGAATTAAAAAGAAAGTTGTAATTAGGAAAATGAGTTTAAGTCCTAGTTTTTAAATCCAGAATATGAGAGATTAATTGGAACGACTCACCAGCATAGACAAGTTTAAGTCCTAGTTCCTCCACCAATTTGACGTCTCTGTCAACTAGTTCCAGGACTGGGTCAATTAAAATAGCCTCTTTGGAGGTCTTGTCAGCCAACAGGTAGGTGTATGTACAGCTGGTTCGATCGAACAGCTGAGAAGATACAAACACGTTTTATAGACGTCTTTGATTCTCTTGATCGAGATTTGAATATTATGTTAAACTTAGTTTCTTATAATATGAAATACTGGAACGATCACCTTTTCTACTTTTACTGGCCTACAATTTTTATGTGGTTAAATTTAAACATTTTTCACATTTTTAGTTAACATTATTACTGGTAATGAACGTATTTTTCACTTGACTTTTATAAATTTAATATTTTGCTTCATGACATTTGAAAATTCTCCTGTTTATTGTAAAGACTAGTATGATTTTTATGGAAATCGCAACGTTACTTAGCTAAATCCTTTTAAAAATAACTATATATTAAACCATAACGTAGTGCCTATTATTTAAAATTTATACCAGTTTCTCATTGATTTGTTTTATCTGAATTGTTGTAAATCTGTAAATCTGTTAAAGTTGAACATGCTGAGATTTAATAGAATTACGACCGAAAATATCGATAAAAAATAGAGTATCTAACTGATGAGTCAATGCATTCTAGTGGTTACAAGGTTTTCTTCGTGACATTGTATGCAACTACTTACATTACTTACTGGGTAAATGTTTGTTTTATTCTATGTAGATAGTCTGTATTGATAAGAGCTTACTGCTACAATAATAGGCAAGCACACAATAATGTAGAATCTAACATGTTCAACCATCAATAAAATTATTCCTTATGCTTGTAAATCATTGTTTATCTTCCTTTTATTATGGGTCCGACATGGCCTTTTTTATCTTCTGTAGATAATATATTTCCACCCATGGGTGGGAAGGTGTGACTGTTGCGTAAGAATGTGAACAGCTAGTGTCCTTCAACGGTAAGCCAGATAATATTTCTAGACAATAACCTAATTTATGTCAAATGAAAATGACTAGTCATGTGGGTAAATTTGGAATGTTATATATAAACTTTCTGTAATAGATCATGGATAAGTACATGTTCTTGTTTCTGAGGGAAGAAAGCCAGTTAATTAATTCATGGATCCGGTGAACAGTGACCAATATAGCATCAAGAAATCAAGTACACAAACAGATTTGTGTATATGATCGCATAGGATCATTGCGATATAACGTTTGATGTGTCTGAGTTTTACTCATAGGATCATTGCGATATAGCTGAAGTTCTTGAATTTAGTTTATTTTACTAAAACTTAGCACACTATTCTACCAATAAATATTTCTCGCAAGTTGATGTTAGACTTTTGGTCCTCAGTGTTCAGTTAGAGCCATCCCTTACAATTTGCGACAAAGAAATATCAACAAGAGGTAAGGCAGTCAGTCAGAACCAGTCAGTTTGCACAAATTCGAACCAAATATCACGACAGACTTCCCTTTTACAATACACTAACAACTCCTCAGCACCATAGTGTCATAAAATCTTTCAATCGACAACACCGATCAGTGAGCTATTGGATGATTGCCCAAGCCAATGAACTGCTACTAGAAACTTATAAAATCACATTTGGAAGTCTAATGATATCAAAGTTTTTTTAACTTCAACATTAATATTAATAAAGATATCTGCATATACGTTTTTCTGACTTCAAACACACGCCTCTGAATGGATAGAATGCTAAAGTGGCTGCTAGTAGATTTGTTAATAAGTTATGGAATACAAACTAAGATTGTGTGACTTAAAAAAATGTATTGAGGTCCTATAGTGTCTGTGAAGGTGAAAGGCTCATTTGAAATGAAGACTGCTGTAATGTAAGGGTATATCCTGTCGCCATGTATGTTGTACACTGTTCTGGTATGTGTGATATGCAGACAGTGTAGCTAGTCTTGTTACTAGGCTTAGTATGATTTGAAATATTTTGACTAAAAGTAAATTGTCAGATACAAAAAAGAATGAAAGGGTACGAGGAATAGTTTATATATATATATGAAAGACTGGAAGTTGGGAATGATATTACTGAGGAAATTAACAGTTTTGTGTGCTTTAGAAATGAAACAGAAGACAAAGATGGTAACAAGAAAGATAGAAAATGACAGCAGGAGTGAGGCTTAACAGCTTGAGTCAAGTAATGAGGAAGCAAAGAGATGTCAGCGTAAAGATCAAGGTCAGAATGTTGCAGTAACACCAGAGGTACTGTATGAGGTAAAAGCTGGATTAACCAGCAGGAACAGTAACTGATAATGTAAAAGTTTATTTACATTATCTGTGTGAATTTAAGCTACTTAGGTAGCTTGTTTGGAGCATAATAAGGCCTACCTTCCAATGGTAAGTGTTCAATACTTATTTTAGAAATAAGTTGGCAACAGAGCATAGCAAAATATGAGGTACAAAAAATGACTAGAGGAAGACTGGCAGTGCAGCGGCATTTGACTCAGGTGATATTTATGGAAGAACAAATGTTGAGGAAAAAGTGTGAAAAAAATGACAACGACACGAAGAAAGACCAAGAAAAAGGCCAAGAAAGAAGATGGAAGGATGGTGTGAGGTAGATGGCGAGGAAAAAAATAATTCGAAGAAATCAAGAAGACCAGCTACAAGACAGAGTACAGTGGAGGATGCAGTGTCGAAACGGTGGACGTGTATGCTTTATTGGCTGGTGGAATACCACTAAACAATATAGTAGGATTGTTAATAAAGTTTAGTGGATCAGTGCATCATATCTCACAAACATCATGGCATAGGAAAGTAAAATCACACAGGGGTGCTAAAGGTGTCGTATTGATGCAAATTCTTCAGACTTTGCATGTTGCCACTAGATGTGCCACAATGAGTTAATGTCTGATCGTTTGCAATAACTGTTCAAAACATGCTTCTCCGTAAGCTAGAATGTATTGCATCTACACGGAACTAGACTTGCAGCAACAGTGTATATCTCCTCTGATGTCTGGAACAGTGCAAAGATTATCAGAGTATATACGTGATTTCAGGTCTGGTTAACTTATATAAAAAACGTGAGGAGAAATTATGCTGTCCTGAAAGTGGTCTAGAAAGACGTGTTTTACCTGGTTACTGCTATGTGAAAAACTCCTGTATGAAAACCATAGTGTGTATTACACTTTGTTTCTGTAACATGGAAATCACATTGGATGTGAGTAGGCCAACGACTTTCAGCTTTTTCCACAACTGCAATACAAAATCAATGGTTAAATCCATCGTTTTGAGAACTTGATGAAGATAAAGCTTCTAAGGAAACATTCACAAAATTGACCAAAGATGTTTGTTCAGTGCTAGCCGTCCCTAACTTAGGTAGCTAGTCATTACCACCTACCGCCAACTCTTTCATCAACGAAAAGTGGGATTGACTGTCACATTATAGCACTCCCACGGCATGTTTGATGGACGGAGATTTGAACTCGTGATCATGAGCTCGCGAGTTGGGAGCTCTTATCACTTGCCCATTCCGGGCTTGATTAAAAGCCTTGTGAACAGTTAAACTAGGCAAATCCACACAACAAGTGACACAAAGTGCACTGATGCACAAAAGTACAGTTGTGATGGCCTATTCTGCTACAGCATAGCTAACGTGGGTTTCATTATATGTCGGTGCTTTGTTTATACTTGGCTTATTACAAGTGCAATCTTTTTCTTGCAACGTTTTCAGGAACTTACACACAACAACGTTGGAAAAATCCATCTGTGAAATTATTTCGTAAGTTAATTTTTCTACATACTTGGTTTATGTTCATCGAATGAACTGTACTGGGGTCAACAGGTACATTTATACTCGTGGGAAATATTAGGTGTCTTTGTTTGTAACATTTGACAAATGGTGGAATTGACATCTGCATGACACTCGTTACTCATGTGCAATTTCATGTGTAAGTTATGCTATACAGTTTGTGAGATATGAATGAATTTGAACATTTTGTGCAAAGCTACACAAGGGCCATCTGCGCTAGCCGTTCCTAATTTAGCAGTGTAACACTAGAGGGAAGGCATCTAGTAATCACCACCCACCGTCAACTCTTGGGCTATTCTTTTATCAACGAATAGTGGGTTTGACCGTCACATTATAATACCCCCATGGCTGAAAGGGCGAACATGTTTGGTGTGGCGGGGATTCGAACCCGCGACTCTTAGATTACGAGTTCGAATGCTTTAATCACCTGGACATGCCGGACTTTCATAAAGTGCTCATCTGTGCAGTTTTCTTTGTAATCACTTTGTATAAAAACCTCACCTAGCCACATCACTCTTTACATCTGAAGTTGAATGTTTCTAGCGTTTTTCATCATTCTACCTAAATTTTGGTTATACAAGGGATTTATTACATTAGTTTGTATTTATATTTTTACTTGTTACTTTTTAATTTAAGTTAATTTTAAAGCTATTCTAAATAAGTTTTGTTTTGCAAAGCGCAAAATGGGTTATCTGTGGTGTACCCACCACATGTATCGAAACTCGAGTTACAGTGTCATAAGCCTACCGATATCTGCTGAGCTAGTAAAAGAGAGAGGGAAGGATTTAAATGCGAATAAACTGTTGACGTAGCGCTAAACCAGTTGATTTCACATCGAATGTTTTGTTACTTGTCTGTGATACTTCACAATCCACGTAGCTTTGTAGATTAGATAAAGGTTATGAAATCGAAGTTGCTGTCTTAAAACATATCGCACTGAAATATATGCAGGTGATATCACTGGATACAGTAATCAGTTTTATAAATAAATACAGTTCATACACAGTACTCGGTTTTATAAAAAATCCCTACTTTTTATTTTACCTTTTCACAGGTCTGTTCTGCCGTCGGGGATAAAATGGCCACGTTTACCATCATGACACAGCAAAATTCTTTCACGTATATGAGTTCAGGTGTGACACCTGATTTGAGAGTCTGTTATGACGTACATATTAAACGATCAACATCAGTTGTCAGTTTCTGTGAGTTAATTATGGGATTTGTTTTTACAAAATGTAGTTACTGTTGCGAAGAAAAACATGAGAAACTATAAAGATATTAAATGAAAAATATGTGTACTTAGTGTCAAGGACTACATGTACTTGAACTTCCTTGAAATTTGATAGTTATCTAGCCGTTTTCAGCAATAAGACAGTCACGTACACCAGCATGATTCAGCGAAAGTATCACGTAACTAAGTATTTTTATTATTATTATACAACATCCCTTAAAATCGTTACGATTCTCTGTTAAACAGTTAATATTACTTATCTGTTTTGGAAAGTTTTTACGATAACTAGGAATATGTTCTTATTAATAATTATCTTACATACAACAGGTAGAACTATATTTTAACATTACGTTATTTAGATCAGAAAATACGAACATTAACCGTTGAAAATGTTACTGTATGACGTTTCCCATTCTTACATTTTTACGATACAGTCAAGCAGAGGAGAAACAGAACTAGAGCGACGCGGTATTAGGAAAGAGAGTTTTACAAAAAAATCAGCAGAGAGACGATTAACTAATATACTTCCTGAAACTAATATAACAAACTTCAATACGTTTGGTGTACATGAACTTTTTAAACACAGAAACAAGGAAAACTTTCCTTTAAAAATATTATGTTCGAAAATATCAAGAAAGCTCCTTTTGATGTCTCTCTTTTCTTTGTGATGTCATCTTATAATGCTTATATGACATGTAAACACAAGAGGCAACGAAATGACATGTCTGGTACATTACTTTTATATGAAAGATAAATCACACGCGCGTGGCCAGGTGGTTAAGACGTTCGACTCGTAATCCGAGGATGGCAGGTTCGAATCCCCGTAACACCAAACATGTTCGCCCTTTCAGCCGTGGAGGCGTTATAATGTGACTGTCAATCCCACTATTCGTTAGCAAAAGAGAAGCCCAAGAGTTGGCGGTGGGTGGCAATGACTAACTGCCTTCCCTCTAGTCTAACACTGCTAAATTAGAGACGGCTATCGCAGACAGCTCTCCTGGAGCTTTGCGTGAAATTCAAGTGACACATGAGGAGGGTCTAGCTGAGTGTGACTGGTGTTTTATTGTTCAATTCCTGGTAAGCGGTACATGTATACAGACGCGCTAGCTGATAAAAGCCAGAATAGAAGTATAAACTTTACGATAAACAAAATATCATGTTTAACATCTTTTAATTGTTTGAACTGAAGTAAGTAAATGTTTGAAATATATATTAAGTGCGCCACGAGTTGATTCTACTCTGAAGCAGATCTCTAAGTTATTGTAACAATTAAAGAACTTTAAATAGTGTATTAATCCCACAGGCTATTACAAAAAACATTAAACAAGAGTTGCCGCTTTCTTTCAATTGCTCGACACTTAATTGAAGTTTGTTTAAGTAAAGTAATATCTATATATTATTGTTATTGTAGGAAGTCCATGTTCATAAAACTACTGTATGGCAATGACCACTCTGGCTTAAGCATGTTAACCGCAAAATTGTTTTTAGTACTTGAAAAGATAAAGTAATAAATTATGTTTGTTTGTCAGTTTTAGGCCTGGCATGGCCAAGCGCGTAAGGCGAGCGACTCGTAATCCGAGAATCGCAGATTCGAATCCCCGTCGCGCTAAACATGCTCGCCCTCCCAGCGGTGGGGGCGTATAATGTGACGGTCAATCCCACTATTCGTTGGCAAAAGAGTAGCCCAAGAGTTGGCGGTGGGTGGTGATGACTAGCTGCCTTCCCTCTAGTCTTACACTGCTAAATTAGGGACGGCTAGCACAGATAGCCCTCGAGTAGCTTTGTGCGAAATTCCAAAACAAATTCCAAACAAGTTTGTCTGTTTTAATTTCGCGCAAAGCTACTCGAGGTCTAGCTGCGTGAGCCGTCCCTAATTAAATGTAATTCTCTTTACCATAACATTTGTCGAAATCAAATTTTAAATGATTCCGAAATAATATTAACTATCATATCAGTTAAATACATAAAATTAAAATATTGTGGGTGACGCTCTTTTTAAATGACAATATCAGCCATTTTATGAAGGCTGGACGGACTGCTTGTTATACATTGTAAATAATTTGTTGAATGATCGTCTTGTAAACAATGTTTGTTTTTTATATGAATTTCGCGCAAAGCTACACGAGGGCTATCTGCGCTAGCTGTCCCTAATTTTGCAGTGTAAGATTAGAGGGAAGGCAGCTAGTCATCATCACTCACCGCCAACTGTTGGGCTACTCTTTTACCAACGAATAGTGGGATTGACCTTCACATTATAAAGCCCCAAAGACTGAAAGGGCGAGCATGTTTGGTACGACGGGGATTCGAACTCGCAACCCTCGGATTACGAGTCGAACGTCTTAACCCACCTGGCCATACTGGACATACAAATAACACAAAAACAAAATACAGCCTATTAATAAAACTAATAAATATATTTTGTCACTACCTGGGTTATAGCTGGGCTTAATGCTGTGATTGTCTGATTAAAAACCTTCTCTGAATGTACACCTTTGAAGTTTAAATTAACCAGTCACATTTTATTTGTTAATCTCCCGCCGAACATGATTTTTAAAATAAAATAAATAAATAAATAAATTTTAAACATTTATGATGTGAAAATTTTCTTAACTTATGTCGTGAACTTGACTATCAAAAGTGTTCTTTCCTACCTGACGAAACAAAAAATCTTCTGTCGTCATCAGAGAAGTAGTTAGAGCTCTCAATGATGATGTTGTCCAACGAGAGGTTGAATGTTTAACCCAGTAATCTGGAGTTTTTAAAGCCTGTAACGAGCGATAAATAAACCTAGTGACGATTGCCATGTTTTTACAGTCAGAACGGCGATAGAAGTGTAACCTGAAACTTCGTGGGAAGGACAATGTATATGTGGTGTTTTATTATAAACGTAGATAAAGTCCTTAATTACACACGACTAAAGGAGCAACGAATAATCTACAATGAAACACTGAACCTTATTTTTTTATACTAACACCAAGCGGGTTTTTAGGAATGCTTCCAACTTTTGGCTGCTAGCCAGATAAAATTTATTACTATAATTAATATGTTATTCAAAAATAATTGATGGCACGTCATGGCCAGGTGCGTTAAAGCGTGCGACTCGTAATCTTAGGGTCGCGGGTTCGAATCCTGTCGCACCAAACATGCTCGCCCTTTCAGCAGTGGGGGCGTTATAATGTGATTTCAACAAGTAAAATCGGTATCTTTGTCCAGTTGAGAGTTTCATATCATGACCTTTGTTCTTTCATAACATTGATTAATATTGAATTTAAATACCGTTAAGCCGACCAGCTAAGAATATGCCAGTGCTATTTCTATTAACCAGAGTGGTATAGGCTACTGCAATAGCCATTTGAATAGAATAAACATTATATTTTGTTTGTTTTGAATTCTGTCTAAAGCTACATGATGGCTATCTGCACTAGCTGTCTCTAATTTTGAAGTGATAGATTAGAAAGACGACAGCGAGTCAGCTCCACTATTCAATAACTTTTTAGCTGCTCTTTACCCTTGAATAGTGGAAATACACTCTAATTTACTTCCTCAACATGTTCGGCGACGGGAATCGAGTCTACGACCCTTCACTTGTGAGTTGAGTGCCCTAACAGCTACTTACTATAGAGTACAAGAAAACACAAGGCAATCTCCAATACTTTTTGAACCACTTATTTATGCTGAGACTACTTACAAGTAAAATAAACAAAAATATATTCAAGAACTTTCTATATAACCTCTATGAAAACAAAGAAACGAACAAGGCTAATAATTGAAGTAAAATAGAAGAAAAGAAAAATATAATAAAACACTAATAACGAAACGATTTTGCTTTCATGATGTTTTTAAGCTGCTTCTTGCAAAAGATAGTTTAACACCAAGAAAATACAAAAAAGTAAATTTATAAATGAAAACACAGAGTGCAGTAATTAACACCATTTAACTAAAACATAAAAATGGTGGGTGGTGTTGACTAACTGCCTTCCCTCTTGTCTTACACTGCTAAATTAGGGACACCGCAGATAGCCTGCGAGTAGCTTTGTGCGAAATTCAAACGATACTTACATAATCTTACTATAAGGATGATTCATTATGTAAGTTGTCCTAGCATCCATCCCCTAGTGTTTGCTGGCTTGATTACCGTAGTTTTTGGTTTGGTAATTAGAAATTGTCCAATGGTGTACAATGGCTATTTTGTTTTGGGATGTATACGCGAAAAAGGGAACAAAATGTCCTTGAAAGAGGGTAAAATTTATATTTGTTTTTTTATAGACCTTTGACTTGCATCGCTTAGAATTTACTAGATGAGCTACCGTGATATTTTTGTATGGCAACTGGAAACTGTGAGTGGTGTTCGAGGGTTGAGTTGTTTTAACATTTTTCAACGAGAGAAGGAACAAAATATTTTTAACACAGGTCACATTTTCAATTTTTTTATATACCTTTGCTTTTGAATTTAATTTTACAAGAATTTAGTTAGTTAAATAAGTGAAAAAGACGTTCCATAAAGGGTGTATGCAATTGGCGTCTAATGACGTCATTGGGAGTTAGAAAAGAAAGAATAACAATAACAACATAGTATGTTAATGTTTACTTCCTTAACTCTCAGCTTGTCTTTCATAAACATTGTAAATATTATACTTATAATCAAACAACGTACTTTAACCTTTATAATGAAACATACCACTTTGATACAAATAACATAAAATACATGAAGAATAACCTTAATGAATATAATAAAAATATAAAAAATAACCAGTTCATGGTCGCGTGCGTAAACTAATTATGTCACGTTATATTTACGAAGCATATTCACGTACCAATTAAAAAAAAACTTGCAAATCTTGACACTTGAATACATGTAAACATGTGCAAAAGAGACAGGACTCTGTATTTTAACGTAAAACAAAATGAAATAAATGTATGAAGTCACTTCACAAAACAAAACAAAAAACAACTGATATACCACTATCTTTTACATGGAGAAGCCATTCTCCACTAAAACCCACAAAAAATTTATAAATTAAATTATTAATCTAAATATATATGCAAAATGTATATTCACCCCTGAAAGCCATCAAGGCTTCACTCCACTTATTTAAATCTCACCAGTAGAACTTCTGGTATTACGATTTTGATTTGATTAGTGGCTTTGAGGTCTGCTCTGACATGTTCTGTTCATCTTTGGCTTGCTTGTACAAACAGAAGCTGGACATCTTTCTCGCGTCTCGGTGGATGAATGACCTTTCATTTTTGTCAATCTTCTAGTTGTAGAAGGTACAAATCTCTCCATTTAGCTGCTATCTCTTAGCAATAGTACTTGAATCCCGGAATCTATTCTGACCCGAGCATTTAAGTTATCTTGATATTGACAATAGTGTAATTTAGGAACCATAAAATTCGGCCCAGTTTTATTTCAAGCTTTATTAATTTAATAACTTGTGATAAAATTAAGATAAATTAAAACTTGACTTTTCAATTAAAGGTTTATTTACTGTTATGGAGTTCGTTTTGAGAATTAGTTGAGGTTGAGGGAGGTAATGAAGCAAGTAAATTCTTGTCAGTTCCTAATAGATTACAGCACTGTGTGTTTAAAAATTTTATAATATTAGTCGCACGTGTAAATTCAATGAACTTGGTTGCTACAAGACTTCTCACGAGGCATTTAAATCATATAAATTGATCTATAAAAGATATATATCAAGATATATAAAATACAAGGTGATCAGAAAAAAAAGAAATAACAAATGTGAGAAAGCGGTAATGAACGTTGAGAGAGAGGAAATAGTAGATATGCTTTCAGTAAGAGCTATAACTATTTCTAAGCCTAATTTTTTAATGTGTTGTAGATATAGTAATAAATCAAAAGTTGTTATGTTTAAATTTGATATTCATGAAAAAAATAACTAAAAAAAAAGAAAGAAATTTACGGCTATAGAATAATCTTAACAAAGTCAACCAGTAAGCAAGTATTGTCAGAAGCAATCTACAAAGAAATGGATTGAGACAATATAACACATTTACCAAGATTAAAATTCGTGCTGTTATTGTTGTACCCTCATACACATTCAGAGGAATCGATATTTTTTTCTTTGACTGTATACTAATATTTGTTAATGAACATGAGTGAAAAATCTAACAAATACTGGGTGGTATGCTCTGTATATCAAAGGTTATAATGATTTTTCAATCACTGTTTGTCATCTACGTGATCGTCCTAACTGTCGATAATCGAGTGATAATTACACACTGTAATACATACGTCACATCTTAATATCACTTGGCATTCGATAAGGAAAGAACATTACTTCCTTTTGGTCATTATTGCGTGAATTGATGACTGTCTTAGCTTTGGTGGTCGAGCAGTGCATATACCATGCTTCTAGTGCTGCCCAGTGGGTTGGAAAGCGAGAGGTCAACAGTCTTCTAGCTACTTGTTCATTCTTCATATTAATAATCAGGTGGAAATATCACAATTTAATATACGTAGATTATAGTTTATGTATTACATAATTTCCTATCTGGGTTGGTTTTGCGCGATTTTGTTGATGTTAGCCACTCTACATACTTCTGAGGACACTTAGAAACTTATACTTGTGGTTGGAAAACATACCTCACACTTATAACGATTGACCCATTCCACCTTAATACAAAGATTGACCAATTCCACCTTAATATAAAGATTGACCCATTCCACCTTAATATAAAGATTGACCAATTCCACCTTAATATAAAGATTGACCCATTCCACCTTAATATAAAGATTGACCAATTCCACCTTAATATAAAGATTAACCCATTCCACCTTAAATATAAAGATTGACCCATTCCACCTTAATATAAAGATTGACCCATTCCACCTTAATATAAAGATTGACCCATTCCACCTAAATATGAGCAGATGCAGAAAACAGTATGTTGACCCTTTTTCTATTGCTATACATGTCATCATCAACTACGACAAGTGCACATCCTAATTAGTTCTGTAAATACTAACAAACATTACAAGCATCTGCTTGTTAGTTTATATTACCCACACTGCAAAAACACCAGATTCAGGTGATAAGGCGAAATAAATACCTTCATCACCTGAAACACTTTATACAATTAACTGAACAGTTGGTTTTTGAATTTTAGCTTCCTCGTCGATGGGTTCGTTCTCGTAATTAAAATCATACCATCCAGCTTTCGGTTAACACATCCAAAATGGTTTGTATTAACATATAAAACAAATGATAAGCTTTGGCCCAATTCATAAAATCTTTGGTGGTGTTTACTATGTAGGTCCTTTATTTGTTTATACCGCAATCTCTGAAATAGTAACTTCAGCATCGATCTTCCAGTGAAGTTCTCTTCTTCATGGCTTGCATTTGTTACTGCTGAAATGGTCGTGGTATCAGTTTCTACATAATATCTTGAACTGGGACTTTCCACAAATAGACAAAGTCTCGTCATGAAATAAGATCATTCACATATTTTTATTGCATACCTTGAAATGAAGTATGAGAAAAAATCACATTCTTGCAATATTATTGTATTTTGAAGGTTTAACAACCACTTCAATATAGCATAGTCCATCCAGACAGTGAATTTTATATTATATGAGTGCTGATGATGGTGTTTTGCAAAGACAACCACTGCAAGCAGCTTTTTCTATATCTCACAGTATGTTCATTTGTGATCCATGAACATACAACTAGTGTATGCAGTTACATTATCTATTCCATCCTACAGCTATACTGTCTCCATTACAACTGGTGTTCTGATGAAACTTACATTTTTGGCAGGGATAGGCCAGCACTTGAGCATCCAGCATTGCAGAACTTAGGGATAGAAATGCCTGATAAGAATCTTAATTCCATTAAGGATAGGAATGCCTGATCAGAATCTTAATTCCATTAAGGGTAAGAATGGCTAATCAGAATCTTAATTCCATTAGGGATAGAAATGCCTGATCAGAATCTTAATTCCACTAGGGATAGAAATGCCAGATCAGAATCTTAGTTCTATTAAGAATAGGAATGCCTGATCAGAATCTTAATTCCATTAGGGATAGGAATGCCTGATCAGAGTCTTAATTCCATTAGGGATAGGAATGCCTGATCAGAATTTTAATTTATTAGGGATAGGAATGCCTGATCAGAATTTTAATTCCATTCAATGGAAGTTTTTAAATTCAAGAAAGCCGATATTGATGCTTCAAACTTTAAAAAGGTTGCTGTAGTATGATACAAAACCAAGAAAACTGTTCACTTCTTGATCATATGTCAAGATCAGATCTTATGAGTGTTATCTTAGGTGGATTGATAGGGACTCAGTCATGACTGAGATACTCCACCTCCATTCCGCCTTTTGATTTATGTTTTAAGTTTGCCTTTCATATGCAATGGAAAAACAAACAAATATTTTTCAAGATCTGGTTCTCAGAAGCAGATTCGAAAGTTTGGCTAAACACCAAAACATTGTTGATGTACATCAGGTAACTCTTCATTTACAGTCTCTCGAGTATAAGTTACGTCACAGCCAATCGAAATAATCTGGTTAGTTACGACACTTAATGTCGTAATACGGATTCATGTAAATATTTTTCACAACAAAGCAGTTTTCGGCCTTCTTGTTTTTACCTGGATATCAAAATATTTAACCGATTGGAACCTTCCAGACATTTATCTGTTGACGGCAAAGCTATTTTCTCATACTTCTGTTGTGTGAATGTAAGTTACTGCATTGTTCTCTCTAAAATTCCTATAAAATCATGATGTACTTTTCTCTTTCTTGAAAATCACTATTGTGATGATTATGCATTCTCCAAAGGTTACATGACTCCTGCAACATTCACTGTATTTCAGTGCTTGCAATGTCTTTGATGTTCCAAGGAAGTGATGCAGTAGTTTATTATTTGTGTATCAACTGTGTCTATATGTTATTACGTTACTGTTTTCCAGTCCAATTAGCATAATTGTCATAATTTTCCAATCCGTCTATTAGCATAATTATCAACCAACAACCAGAGGTATTTAGTAAGCCTGTATATTCTCTTTGCAGTGGTATGATAGATGCAACCTAGTGTTATTGCTAGCACTAATTACTTGCACATTGAGCAACAGTAGGACTTTATACTCTGTTAGAATCATCTCCTTCTGAGCTAATTTTTTATTTTAGGCAGAGAACACTTTACTTCACGTGTGGCTTCTGCCACTATATTACATGACACTGAGACACTAGACTCTGTTTGGATTAAACCACAGAACTCTACTTGTGTATATGGAGATACTATTAGTTTCTTCATTACATACACTTGTGCTGTCTACTGCTCTTGGGCTCAAGCTGTGTTGCACTGGATGAAAAACACCAGCTCACCCTTTGCAGAGGTAAAAATGACAGAAAAGGTTTACAGTGTGCCTGTCCTCTGAAATCAGAGGTGAATACCATCATTCTGTGGGCAACATTTCCTTGATTGAGCCAAAGATCTAATTTCGTTAAAAGTTTAGCCTATCACCATTGGATAAAACGAAATTAGTAATTACTGGTCATAATAATTATGTCACTCGTAATTATTGTACTTTTCCACTTATACACAGATTGGAATTGGAACATGTCATGTTTCATCCATCTTTGACAGAGCTAGATTGACAACTAAACTGTCCACTAGACTCGCTTTAGCTGGTATCGAAGCCTGATGTGGGATCCACCAGATTTTCATAGGATTTGCCACATGGACCACTGCTTGTTGTTCGTTACTTCAGACAGTCGATATCAACATCATTGTTTGTTTGACTACTCAGTGAAATGTTGATGTTATAGTTTGGCTGGCATCTGCTGAGCTTTTCGTTGGAACTAATAGCTTTGTCGTCTTTGCTGTATTAGTTTAGAAGTAAAACAAATGTGGTACTTTTTCTATCCCATAAAATGTCCAAGTAGAGGAATCAACCATGATTGTGGTAAGTTTACTATGATCACACTTCATTGTACAAAAACTCTATAATCAATTTTGTTATAGTTCTTCTCAATTGCTGGAAACCAGTACGGCTGTATCACGTTTCTGCATAGTAAAAGCTGCTGGCTGTCAGTCCTCCACTTTGATCTAGCCCAGTGCAATGGAGATATCTAGATCATGTAGATCATGCCATATGCCAGTGGAGTTGTTTCTACAGTTTCTAATGCAGTCTTCTCTCTCATTGAGTTGATTATTTCAAATTATTCTATTATGAACACTGTCTACATGATAATTAAGATATCTTTCATTTCTAGATACTCTCACACAAACTCAATGGAAATTCCATCAAAGAACATGTCGACCAGCACGTCCCAACTAGCTGCCAAGACCATTGCCAGGAATGTATTTCCATGCTACCAGCGCCAGACGTCTGTGCAAATGGTCAGTCTCTTGTTGCCGACTTTCTTCTGAGCCTTGGATTCACCTTGATAGACCATCCACTTCTCCATTGGATCGTATCACTGATGAAGCTTTTGCAGAGTTGCTTTACAGTTGTTCTACTGCATTTTGTTTAAATGCTCGACATTAAAGAAAATGACAGATTGTCAAGACTCAGGACCAGCCACTGCACAACGAATGTGTTTCTGAATTCATTCATTCCATACAATCACCTGTTCTAAACATTTTAGAAATCTGTACAGATCCTCTTTTATCATATTTTTGAACATAGAGGATATCTTCTACTTGACCTTACTCACAGAACGTTGTATGCCAGGCCGAAATCTCGCTATCTATTTCAAATTCACGATAGATGCCAGGAAAAGATGTTGCCAATGTAATCGGTTCTGGGCTGAAGCCACTTAAAGGGACTCCAAAACCCAGCTGAGTTGTTGGTTTATGGTGCAGACCTACTCAAACTACGCGGGTTGGCACTTCGTAAAGTTGTAAATGGCACTTGATTTTGTAAATTATCATCAATGTTGAAGAAAATCTTTCAGTCTTGAAAAGTATCTCAACCATGGGTTTCCCACTGTCTTATCTGCCAGAAAGATAATTCTGACTAAATTCATCCAGCCTCTTTTCAACAGTTTTAAATAGTCTTGACCAGAGCTTTGGCTGCTGGGCTCTGAGTATCAGCAAAAAATGAACATATTAGAGACCTCTTCACATGGTCTTGAACGCGTCAGACGTCAATATATTCTATTAGACCTCAACCATTCGCATTTCCTTTTCATTAAGGCTGGTTCTCAGGAAAAGAATTTAGCCAAGTCTTGTACAATACCTTAGGATTTTGTTGTTTTTTTGTCTTGTTGCGTTTTAATCGACACATAGTCCTGAGAGTGTTTAGCCATAAAATAATGAAAAAAATTCTAAACCGGTATCATTACAAAACTGACAACAGTTCTAAACAAATAATTTTCATGAAGATAACTCAAAACTGTGAAAAAATATGTTTTTAAACCAATCTTTTAGACCTCTAACAGAAAAACAATTATATGAAATTATCCTCTCAAATTTCAAATAAAATTAACTTAGAACTGTTATAGAAAGACCCTTATAATATAAATATTAACAAATTACTTCAATGCAGATGTTTACATTTAAAGACTATTATAAAACAAACTAACAAAAGAAAAATAATGAATAATTTTCAAAATAAACTGTATACACTGAAATACCCCAAAACATCATGTAAAGAATTGGAAGAAGAAATAAGTATAGAATAGTCCTTTGAAGCCATATGTTTTTGTGAAAATACTGAGACTTTCATACAAAGATGTGAGTAAATAAATAAACAAGGAACAACCATATCAAACTTACACTGAAATTAGGCTAACTGCTGTATCCACCACGGGGAATCAAACCCTACATTTTATAGGTGTAAATCCAAAAACGTTACTAGTGTCCTATGGGGGACAAAATCCAATCCTTTATACGAAGATATATGAAACTTGCCCCAAAGTAACTGGAGTAAACAATAAAACAATTATTTTATGTGGAATAACTATTAATTGAAAGGTAGTTTATTGTAGAATAATAGTAAAAACACAAACTAAGATAGTTATTTATTGATAAATTCTAGTAAAATTTACAGTAAATTGCTGTGAATTTAAAAGAAGACATTGTAAATTAGTTCTGAAGTTAGGCCTGGCAATAGGCTGTCAATATTTTTACCTTAAATTAACAGTAAAATATTTAGTGTAGAATCATTAGTTCAAACCAATCGCTGTTATGTGTAAATAAAGGCATAAACATTTAACAATCACTTATTTGAAATAACCCAAAGCTGTGGTTTGAAGAGTTGACAAAGAAAAATAGATATAGAACCAATATTTTGAACCAGTTGTTTAGTTTTTTTTTTATTGAAATACCTTTGAGATAAATAACTGGCAAAAGAAACTAAAGCAGAATCATTCAAACTTATTGTTTACACGAAAAGCTCCGTAAAATGTCGTGCAAAGAATCGACAGAAGAAATAAATGCAGGACGTTTGTTTCACACCATTTATTTAAGTTAAAATGCTCTAGATTATCATATAAAGAATTGGCAGAAGAAGTAGATATAAAATAACCTTATCGAACCATTTGTTTAATAAAAGTAACATTCAATTGTCATATAAAGAATTGGTAAAAAAATATGCATAAAACTCTTCTTTTATATCAATCATTCACACGAGAAGAACCCGAGTCTATAGTATTATCGAATGAAACCAAGAAATTCTATATACATGTAACTATAACCACCGTACACACAGCCAGAACCTTTGTATCAACATAGCCAGATCCAATATATCAACAAAGCGAGAACTTCTGTAGAAATTAGCTAGAATATCTATGTCAACATAGTAAGAACCTCTATATAAACAGAATCAGAATCTTTGTAACCTCACTGATAAATCCTCTGCACCACGACGTTCAGAGTCTCTGTATCAACACTGTTTGATCCAATGTATCGTCCAAGACATGAACATGATCCCTGCATCAGTATAACAGAAAACCACTATATTAATATGTCCCAAACTTCTGCGTTAACATATTTAGAATTTCCGTAACAATGAAATCAGAACTTCTGTATTACTAAAACCCCAACTTCTGTTCTAACATTGCCAGAATCTTTTTATTGACGTAGCTGGTATCAAAATAGTCAAGACTACATAAACACAGCTAGGTCGTCTGTATCAGCACTGCCAGAACTTTATCAAAATAATCAGAACTTTTATATATTTTAGGCCATTTCTTTATATTACAGTCGTAGGTTTTTCATGTATTAAACTAGTTTGAATTTATCGTCTATATTTGTTTCTTTTTTTTGTATAACAGATTTGGGTTTTTTCATGTAAAAATTAGCTGAAAACGGTGGTTTCATAGGTTTTTCTTTCGTTTGTTCTTATATGATAGTTTTAGTTTTTCTTTCACGAAATAGATTAGTTTGAAATAAGGGTTCTATGTTTATTTTTTGTTAGTTCATTATATGACAGTTTTAAGGTCTCTTCATATAAAAGCTTGAACAGAAAGAATCTTATATAGTTATTTTTTCTAACAGCTCTTTAAATTATAGTTTTAATTTCCTTTCATATAAATCATTGATGTTAAAGAATGGTTTTATCCTGCTAGTTCTTTATATGAAAGTTTAGATTTTAATCATATAAACGATTCATTTAAAGAAATGAAATCATTCTACAGTTTTCCTTTACCTTGTTGTCTGTATATGAAGTTTATAGTGTTTTCATGTAAACAATAGGAAAGGATGATCCTATATGTATTCCTTCTCCCATTTCTTTATTAATGACAATATTAGGTGCTTTTCATGTAAGAAATTGTTTTCAAAAGATCATTCTACGTATTTCTAACATGTTTGTAAATTATTTTGCTGCAAAGAATTGGTGTGAAAAAATGTTTCTATGTTTACTCTTTCTACCAGTTTCTTATAGGAGAGGTTACTTTAAGATATTTTCGTGGAAACAATTAATTGAAAAGATTATTTAATATTCATATCTTAAACGAGTTCTTTATTTGACATTTTCAAATACAAGATCGGTTTCAATATAATAGTATCTGTTTCTTCTTTGTTAGTTTACTTATTGAAATCATACGTTTATTGTTTTTAATCTAAGTTATTGATATCCAAGAATCGTTTCTTTTCAACTTCCTTTGCCAATTATTTATAATTTAGTTTTTTGCCATAGAAATTTAGACCATTGGTTTGAAAGGATGGTTCTTTATTCTTTTTCTGTCTCTGACATCTTGAGATTCTTTATATATAAAGTAAGTTCCATATTAATTTTTTCCAATAATTCCTTATATTACAGTTTCAAATTCCTTTCATGTAAGCAATTGATCTATAAAAATTGTTCTGTATACATTTATTATTGCAGTTTTCATGCGGAAGTTTTAAGTTACTTTCATTTAAAAGTTTTTTTTTAACGGATGATTCTGTATTTATTTCTTCTGCAAGGTTTTATATGACAGCTACACGGTATTTACTTTAAACTATTTATTGAAAAGTCAAGTCCTACATTTACTTCAGTTTATTAGTCATATAAACGATTGGTGTGAAAGGATGACTGTATATTTGTAGTTATTTTAAATTAAACGACTGCTTTGAAAAACAGGGTCGGTATAAAGTTGACTAATTGCTTAGTTGTATTACAATTTTAAGGTATTTTCAGGTGAACAATTTGTTTAAAAAGACGATTGTATAATTATTTCTTCACACTAACCAGATGGTTGCATAGTCATTTCTTCATACTAAACAGATGATTTTATAGTTGTTTATCCATACTAACCAGATGGCTGTAAAGTTGTTTCTTCATACTAACCAGATGGTTGTATAGTTATTTCTTCATACTAACCAGATGGTTGTATAGTTATTTCTTCATACTAAAAAGTTGGTTGTATAGTTGTTTCTTTATACTAAAAAGATGGTTGTATAATTATTTCTTCATACTAAAAAGATGGTGGTGTAGTTATTTTTTCATACTAAGAAATGGTTGTGTAGTTATGTATTCATACTAAAGAGATGGTTGTATAGTTGTTCATACTAAACAGATGGTTGTATAGTTATTTCTTCATTCACTTCTGTATTTGAGAGTTTCAGGTGATATCTTTCAAACAGTTGGTATGAAATGATGGTTCCTTACTTATTTCTTCTGTCAGTTCATTAAATGATTGCTATTCAAAAGTTTGATGTAAACTATTGGTCTGAAAGGATGGTTCTATATTTATTTGTGCTGCAAGTTATTTATATGACAGTTGTATAGTCTATTCATAAGGAAGAAATGGTTCCAACTGGTTTGATACAGATATTCTGATTATGTTGGAACAGAGATTTGGTAAATAAACTCTGAATATGCTGTTAACAGTATATGTATACACGGAAGTTCTGGGTATATTGATACAGAGGTTGTGAGTGTATTGATACAGCCTGTGTGTGTGTGTTTTCTTATAGCAAAGCCACATCGGACTATCTGCTGAGCTCTCCGAGGGGAATCGAACCCCTGAGTGTAGCGTTACAAATCCGTAAACTTATCGCTGTACTAGCGGGTGACTGTTCTGATACTCAGGTTTTCAACACGTTGTTACACAGGCTTCAGCTACGTTGTAACAGAGCTTAGGAGTGTATTGTATATAGATTCTGGCCTTGTTGTTACACAGACTGTGAAGGTATTATTACAATGTTATTTTGGCAAAATTGGTATTTATATTTTACGAAAAAACTTTAAATTGAGTTAAGATAATGTTTATACGATATTCAAGATATTTGATAATAAAATGATAAAATTAGTGCAGGTCAAGACAAACGTATTAGTGTTAACGAGAATTTAAACTTTGCTAAAAATACTGAGTGCAAGAAAACTGTATTATTTTAATTTTTTTGTTATTATTATCATCAATTAAAAACGTATTAAGTGCAAAAGTTAGCACTAGATGACAGCACTATACAGTTTACCTATATATCTGCTGAGTGGAACCTGTTTGTAAAGTCATTTTTACGGAAAAATAAAGTGTTATATGATTTTAAGTTAAACTGCGTTGTTCTTTTAAATTAGCATTATGAAAGACGATTATGAAAACAGAATGTCTGTATGAAATATATGGTACTTTCATGGAGCTAAAATAGGTCCATAATATGGAAGCGTGAACATATACTCTTCAAAACAAGAAACGCAAAAGAGATATTTTTGTTATTTTAAAGAGAAATATATGTAATAACGTTACAAGCTCAGCGTATGTGATGTTACACGTGCTAAGGCACTGATTGTCAGACCAAAATGACAATAAAAGTTGTGCACTTTGAAAACGGAGGAAAACATCGGATTTTTCGCCAAAACGCATGCGTGTCCAATAAAGTTGTTTGAGAGATCTGCATGATCTGCAAGTGCAACACGTGCAAAATCCCTATAAAAGTGACTAGTTCTCGGTTTCCATAGCTCAGTGTTAAGCTACCGACACGCAATACAGTTACCCCAAGACTGACTGAAGCACAACGCAACAACGCCATTGGTCGCTTGGAAGCAGGCGAATCTCGATCAGATGTTGCCAGAGCTATAAATGTCCAACCAAGTACCATCACAAGGCTATGGAATCGTCACCAATAACATGGATCAACTCGTGACCGTCCACGATCTGGCAAACCTCGTGTGACCACGCCCGCACAAGATCGCAACATCCGGTTACGTCACCTTCGGGATAGGACCACCACTGCGACGTCTACTGCCTCAATCATACCAGGGCTGCGTAGGATTTCCGATCATACCGCAACCGTCGACGAGATTCTTTGGCCCCATGTGCAACCCATCATGGTGAACGTCAACGACGTTTTTCAACATGACAACGCCCGTCCTCACACAGCCCGACTCACCACTGTCTTCTTGAGACACCACAACATCAACGTTCTTCCCTGGCCCTCCAGATCACCAGATTTAAACCCCATCGAACATCTTTCGGACGAGTTGGACCGACGTCTGCGACGGCGACAACCTCAACTGCAGACTCTACCTCAGCTTGCAGCAGCTTTGCAGGCTGAATGGACAACCATTCCACAGGATGTGATTCGTCATCTCATCGCTTCCATGGGCAGGAGATGCCAAGCAGTTATTGATGCTCACGGGGGGCATACTCGTTATTGACGTTGAAAGACGTTAAACTTCACCTAGTGAGCGTGGACTTCGCCTTTGCAGACTTTGGATGTTCAGCAGTGAATGTGCAAAGTTTCACACATGTCATACAGAACTACCCAAAATAAACTTGTTAACAATTTGTCTCATATTTTGCCTTTTGCGTTTCTTTTTTTGAAGAGTATATTTAATTTAAGAAAAAAACTTCTCCACAAAATAACACATTATTGTTATTTATAAGTACAACATAAAATGAAAGTAATATGTTATATATGTCATAAAGGAATGTCTAAGAAATAAAGTTTTATATTGTATTGAACGTCTTCATAAAATAAAACTACAGGGTGTTCGGAAAGTCACTGTGCACTTATATATTTTTAACAGACATGTTTCAATATAAAATACAGGAGGTAGATATGAATGACAATTATAAACAATATTGAAAGTGACCTTCGTTGGCATCAATACAGGCTTGGATCCTTCTTATTTTGTTTCTAAACACTGTTATCAGTTGCTGGCTTGAAATAGACTGAATGAATGCTGTTATCGCTGCTTTCAAGTCATCCAGCGTGCGTGGACCATCTCGATACACTGCAGATTTTGCTGCTCCCCATAGATAAAAATCAAGTGGATTAAGATCTGGTGAGCGTAGGGACCACACGTATTTGGAAATAATACGTTATCCAAAACATTTCTTTAATAACCGCATAGATCTGTGAGATGTGTGGACAGCAGCACCATCCTGTTGAAACCCTGAGTAATTGATTTAATCACTTGTTATCTGACCGATGAAGGTGTGAAGAATCTCCGAACAATAGCGCTCGCTGTTTATTATGTTCATAAAGAAAATAGGGCCAACAATTCGACATCTGGAAATCGCAACCCACACACCAACCTTGAAACCATGTAGGGGTGTTTCGTGCAAACTGTGAGGATTATCGGATGACCACATTCTTGAATTTTGTGAATTAACGTAACCCGAGAGATGGAACTATGCTTCGTCGGTGAAAAAGGTCACATCCAACACATTAGCTGTATTTTCTTCGATAAATCTGTTAAACCATCTGGAATAGAGTATTCGTTTTTCGTTATCAGTTGCTTCCAGTTCTTGTACCGCCATTATTTTGTATGGGAAGAGCTTTAATTTCTTTCTGACGGCCTTATGAGTAGTTCCAAGACCAATATTATGCTGCTGAGCTAACTTTCGTAATGATTTTGATGGACTTTGCATCACACTGTCAGAAATATTCAACAGTTTCTCCTCCGATAGCTTTGCTGGCCTTCCACAGCGTTTGGCATCATCCACTGATCTTGTTTCCCGAAACTTATCAACAAGGTTACAAACTGCATTGCGACGTGGAACAGGTGTATCTGGGAATTTTTCAGCGAATCGCTGTCGCATCACATCTGTGTATCTACCACCTTCTCGAATTACGTGTTCGACGAGCCAAACACGTTCTTCAGTTGTTAAAACCATATTGGGATCAAAATCTGAAATACAATAAAATATGATTATGAAAGTCACAGTGACTTTCCGAACACTCTGTAGTTTATTGTGTCTAACGTCTTCATGAAATAAATCTGGTATATTGTGCGGTGAACCCTTTATGAAATAGTTAGTTAGTTATCACCTTTAGATTCCATCTGCGGATTCTTCAACAAGTATTTAAGTGAGTAGGTTGTTAGCCCACTGCACCGAGCCGTCCCTACTTTAGCAGTGTAAGACTAGAGGGAAGGCACCTAGTCATCACCACCCACCGCCAACTCTTGGGCTACTATTTTACCAACGAATAGTGGAATTGACCGTCACATTATAACGCCCCCACGGCTGGGAGAGCGAGCATGTTTGGCGCGACGCGGGCGCGAACCAGCGATCCTCGGAGTACGAGGCGCACGCCTTACGCGCTTGGCCATGCCAGGCCCCTTTATGAAATAAAACCGGAATATTATATGGTGAAGCCTCTATGAAATAAACCTGTATGTTGTACGGAGAAACCTTTATGAAATAAAGCTGGTATAAACCAGTGGTATGTTGCTTTAGAAAGAGGCTTTGAAATTGGGCCCGACGTGGTTTAGTTGTTAGTGTGTTGGTTGTAAACCTGTAGGTTAAAGGTTCATGCTGTAATTCTCTTGAAAAATTTTAATGTGAGTATATCGTAAGAGTGAAAGTCAATTCCATAGGTGTGAGGTATGCTTGTAATTTGCTAGTTGTGGATTCGTAGGTTTAAGGTTTGAGCTGTAATTCCCTTGAAATCTTTTAGTGTTGGTGTATCATAAGAGTAAAAGTCAGTTCCTTCATGACGAGGGGTGGTGGTAATAAATGATGAGTAGTTCAAAGTTGAGATAAACTACACCAGGGCTTAACTGGAATACCTTTAACTTATTTAAGAATATTGTTAGAAAATAAAACTAGATTGATATTTGTAGATGGTTCAGTAACTGTTGTTGTAGTGTTTAAAAATTTCGCTCAAATCAACGTTAAGGTTTAGTTGAACTGGTAGATTATAAGAAAGGCAGATAGATACTGGCAACCAGTGACAACCTGAACTTAAATTATTTGGATCTGAATGTTATTATTATAGTTTTCACACTGCACGAAGTGCGGAGCGCGTTTTTTAGGCAGAGGAACTCGAAACAAGACAGTCTTCACGGAAATCACTACGCGACGCCAGGTCCGATTGGGTACATTAAAACTAAGGTTATACGAAAATATCTTTACGAATTAAAACTAAAATATCGAAAATTATTTTTTCTTAGTTTCTAGCTTGCAAGTTCTAATTATGGGGTCACTTTGATAAAGGGTGCTGCACAACCTTAAAAAAAAAACGATTAATTTTTTGTGGCATTACATTATTATATAAGAATGTCGAAATGACTTTCTAGTAATGTCATGCTGTGGCTGTTACGTGATGCGCTAGTTTGTGTATTAAAAACTGTTTTAATACAACGTACTGAACCATGTAATTTATAAGCTCAAAATTAATTTCTTGTCTACGAGAAAATCCAGGAAAAAACGTTTATTTGTGGAATGTATGTGTGCGAGTTTTTCTTATAGGAAAGCCACATCGGATTATTTGTTGAACCCATCGAGGAGAATCGAACCACTGATTTTAGCGTTGTAAATCCGTAGATTTACGGCTGTACTAGCGGGGAGCAGTTGTGGAATGTAATTTTATAGTTAATAAAAGAATATTAGAATAATACAACTTCGCATCGCTGGAGAATGGAGTTCAAATGTGTCTCATGATTCACAATGGGCTCAATTTACCAATAAAATTTATCATTATAACTAATTACTTTTATAGTTAGCCTCTAGCCATAGGTGATCCAACTTGAGAACAGATCTGTTAGGAACCCAGCGGAGCACGTGTGGAACGTTAGGACTCACTAGCTTGTGAATAAGGATCAGAAATACAAATTCCAATGACAGATTCTGGTTGTTTAAATTTACTCCTAGACTTCCATAATGCCTGGGCGACTTTCTAAATAGGTATTGGCCACTATCAGTTGGTGTTGCTCCAGAACTGAGGAAAGAAGTTCAAAAACGAACAATTTCACACAAACCTCTGTTGATACTGGATGTTGTTAAATTCTGTGGTAGACAGATACTGTAAATAGTGTGAAACGTGATTTTCTTCACCAAAACGTATTGTTCCTGCAGAGCTATGTTTCTCATTGGTGTAATAACGTTCTATAAGTAAAATGTTGGGCACATTTATTTTAAATAACCTTACACTTCACATGCTTCCCTTGTTGTTTTAACAGCAAGAGTAACTCGACTTTCTGATGCTTTGACAGTCACTCATTTGAAGTTAAGAAAAGTTTTGTTTTTGTTTGTTTGTTTTTGAATTTCGCGTAGAGCTACACGAGGGTTATCTGCGCTAGTCTTCCCTAACTGAGCAGTGTAAGACTAGAGGGAAGGCAACTAGTCACCACTACTCGTCGCCAACTCTTGGACTACTCTTGTACCAACGAATAGTGGGACTGACTGTAACATTATAACGACCCCACGACTGAAAAAGCGAGCTTGTTTGGTGTGACAGGGATTCGAACCCCATGACCCTCGGATAGCAAGTCGAGTGCCTTAACCACCTGCCCATGCCGGGTCTTAAGAAAAGCTGCAAATTACCCGTGGATTAAGACGTTTTGTGCATTCTGTATGCTAATGGGCGGTGCACGTTCTGAAGGTAACGTGTTTGCAACGCTTAGTTTAGTTGTGTTATATTACAAAGTGAACAGCATTGTGAAGGTAAAGTGTTTGGAACGCGTATATTTAGTTGTGCTATATAACAAGGTGTAACACATATTCTGAAAGTAAGGTGTTTGGAACACGTATATTTAGTTGTGTTATATAACAAGGTGTAACACACATTTTGAAGGTAAGATGTTTGAAACACGTATGCTTAGTTGTGTTATATAACAAGATATAACATATACGTTGTAAATAACGTTCTTGATAAGTTTGTTATAGTTATGTTCTACATTAATATGTAAGACACATTCTATAAGTAAAGTGCTTGGAACGCTTATTTTTACAAGCTTTAAGAAGCCAGTTCTCATATGTATTAGAAGCAGTTAACCAGCAGTATTTCGAACAGTAGCGATACGTATTGTACTCACAGTAAGAGGTAGAAGTGTTGGATGTATTTAACCATTAAGAATTGCGTGCTGTGTTGTTTTTTTTTGTAGTAAAGCCACATTAAGCTATCTGTTGAGTCTACCTAGGGGAATCGAACCACTGATTTTAGCGTTGTAAATCGTAGACTTACCGCTGTATGGTAGCCATTATCAACTGATGTTGCAACCTACAATATTCCCGCTGTTTAAGGGTTAAAGAACGAAATACGATAACCGATAGAGTGGTTTACAGAACTCCAACTAAGCGAAGAAGAAAAAAAAAAGTGATCTGAACCCAGATATAGGAAAACTGTTACTTATAAGACGCTTATTTCTGTTGTTAACAAATTAATAAACAAACAAACAGACACCGTACATTGTGTGGATATCGTCCTGTTTTGTATAAGACTTTATTGGTTCGCTCATGGTAGGTGTTGAACAAGAAAGACCAGTGTACCGGTTATCGCTGTACAAAAAAAAAATATATATATATATATATGGAATTGATTTTGCTGCAGTATTTCACACCAATGAAACCTCCCATACAATATCGTGTTATCCTTTATGACGGAGCTTTGGTGATGAAACGGTGGAGAAGATAAATATTATTAGTATTCTAAACTTTCTGGCTAGAATTCAATCGAGATAGGCCGCACTCTGTCCACCAATACAAAAAGCATGTCTTCAAATATCAAACTTTCAAAACTAATACTGTCTACCTAAAAAGATAAGTAGCGACTATATGCTATGTTTCGCTTGTTTTGCTAGCTGTAGGGAACATGGGAAGATCAGAATGTTATATTTCATTCTCTCTCTGGTCCAATACTTTAACTGCAGAAATACTCCTCAAACTTGCCTGTTTTTTTAACAACAGTTTGAAACTGCTTAGCTATGTGAAAGGAATACATACCACAGCTATAAACTTCCTCTTAAGAAACTTTAATTTTCAGTTTTCAGATTAAAGACTGCAATAACTATAAGTTAAGCCTAGTATGAAGGTTTAGTAGTGATAAAACGCGCGATAAAAACTCGACTTTTCTAGGGTGCAGGGGTGTTTCGTGAAGTAAAATCTGTAAAGCTATTGGTAAGCGAAGTAAAGGAAATGTTGATGTTATGATGTTTATGAGTTATCTATGAAACCAAACTAATAAATGAGCCACAACAAGAAAACCCGAACTCATTGGCTCATGTCTATAAATACATTAGGCGAGACACCACCACAGTTATAACACTGATACGCAAAGGTCTAGTTTTAGATTACAAACAAACACAGTTTTCTGAAAAAAACGTTTTTATTCTATCTTGATGAATAAAGAAACAAAAAATATCTCAAGGAAAAAACGTGAAAAGAACGAAAACGTTCACACATGTGACAGTGAGGATTTCAAAAAAACTTATCTACGTGAGATAGGGTAAGAAAAACAAAAACAAACTTAGAAATTCAATAGTTGTGATAGTGACAGATGACGGTAGAAGTAAAAAATACTTATGTATAGTTTACGCAAGTAGAAAAGTGTAAATAGTATATGCAGGAATAAGTGGGAGAATGTGTCCAACTAAAGGGATGTTATAGTTTTAGTAAAATAGACATTTGGTTGAGGTCTCTCAAAGGAAATTCAATAATATCCTTGGAAAAAATTCTATAGTTAAAAGTTGTACAAAACACTATGATGATTTCAAAACTTTACGGGTGTTTGCAAACGGTCAAACTGTTGTTAAATTGTTCAATAACCTTTAAATCAGCGATAATAATTGAAGTCAAATGGTGTTAGGCCCGGCATGGCCAGGTGGTTAGAGTGCTCGACTCGTAATCGCGGATTCGAATCCCCATCATACCAAAAATACTCGCCCCTTCATCCGTGGGGACGTTATAATGTAACGATCAATACCACTATTCATTAGTAAAAAGAGTAGTCCAAGACTTGGAAGTGGATGGTAGTGACTAGCTACCTTCACTCTAAACTATTACACTTTTAAATTAGGGACAGACAGCTCTCGTGCACCATTGCGCGACTTCAAAAACAAACAAACAAACAAACAAACAAACAATTGATACTTTTGTAATATGTAATTAAGTTATACTATATTCTGCCTTTAATGCTACTTTCACTGGTTAGAATCTTTATAATAAATATTTTTTATCTTACTATGCTTTTAGTAAAGATATAGTTTTGAATTATTGATCTAGTACCTAGATTGAGAACCATCCAAAATGTTATAAGTTGGCTAGATCTTAGGAGATACTACTGGGTTTACGGCCGAAAATATCGCTAATAGCGACAACAATTAATTAATGAAACCAAATTCTAATCTTTATAAACAAGAACGTAGCAAAAATTATAGTTAATTAACTATATTCATTACAGGTTTGATCTACGTAGGTAGCTTGTTCTGATTGGAAATTCATAGTGATATCTTAAGTTACTGTATTCCATTAATGTCAGTGAAAGGTATGTTTTTAATTTCGCGCAAACCTATACGAGAGCTATCTGCGCTAGCCGTTCCTAATTTACCAGTGTAAAACTTGAAGGAAGGGAGCTAGTCATCACCACCCACCGCCAACTCTTGGGTTACTCTTTTATCAACGAATAGTGGGATTAACCGTTACTTTATAACGTACTCACAGCTGAAAGGGCGATCATGTTTGGTGTGACGGGATTCGAACCTGCGACCCTCAGATTACGAGTCGAGTGCCTTAACCACCTGGCCAAATGTTAGTGAAACTAACTTGAAAGCAAAATTGAGTCTGTAGTTACAAAGAAAGAGAATGAAGAACAGCTGTTTTATTCTTTTATTCTATTACTTAATACCTGGTTTGATTTTGATTCGTTTCGAATTTCGCGCGAATATACACGAGAGCTATGTGCTCTCGCTCTCCCTAATTTAGCAGTGTAATACTAGAGGGAAGGCAGCTAGTCATCGCCACCCACCGCCAATTCTTTAGCTACTCTTTTACCAACGAATAATGGGCTTGACCGTCATATTATAACACCCCCATGGCTGATAGGATAACTATATTTGGTGCGACGGGGATTCGAACCCACGACCTTCTGATTACGAGCCAAACGTCTTAACCACCTGGTCATGCCGGATCTTTAATATCTGGAGAAGCATGACACCGGTGTAAGAAGATATAATTATTACCCTTTCAAACAACAGTGATTGAACAATGAAAGACAAATTATAGACCACTTTAATGAAATTTTAATTACACATGTTACTGATTAGGCGTAATGTAATGAGAAAGCACAGAAAGCATATCTAATATAATAAAATAGACATAAATCCACTGGTTTAATGAACCGCCAAATATAATTCCCATAATTAAATTAAACAAATTAATAAATTAAAGATAAGTCATAGAACTTTCTATGAATAGGGATTTTCTACAGTTTATTCAGTGATAACACGTTTTCTTTCTCACACATAGTGAAATTTAGTTGAAGAATAAATTAAAAAAATTATTGAGCAAGGAGAAAGGTATAATATATAATGAACATCAACGTTTATGATTACAACAACTAACAGTATTACCAAATATTAATCTAGTTAAGCTGACGAAGGCGTTGTGTACTGTATAAAGATTTTTAGATAAATTACTGTAACTAATAGAAGTAATACGTTTTGCCACCAAACTAGAATCATTATATATTCATTAAGTTAAAATCTGTAGACGTGACAATTTGACAAACGTTTCCTGTGTTTGTTTGTAATTATGCGCAAAGCTACATATATTAGGATTATCTGTACTCTACCTTCCACGGATATCGAAACCCGGTTTCTATCGCAAACATATCGTTGTGCCATCTGGAGGCATTTCGAAAAAGTAGTAGTATTCTGTAAAGTACTTAATCTCATAAGGAAGAGAAAAATTTAAAAAAAAATCGGCGTTTAAAACACGGTGGGAGAAATAATAAGGTATGGAAAATATTTGTTACTAGAAATAAAAGAAATTGTAATTTTAAATTTTAAAAGTTTATGTTTTATTACAAATTATGAACCTTTCTTTAATTATAATAATATCCAAGTCTCCAATCAGTGTGTATTTTTGTATTAAAAGATCATCTATTTTCAGGGTGAAATATGGTGGATGGTTAAGTTTGATAGTGTCAAGAAAATCTGGAATATTTGATAAAACGATACTGTCAATATGCTTAACTAATATTTAGAACTTTTTTACTAAGTCTAGTTCTGAATGAAAATTGTAGTTAGTATACAAACCGGTGAACAACTTGTGGGATGAACTTACCTATAATGATATTCTGTGTATATGCTGAATGATATGTTGGCTGATTGTACGCCTGTGTTGTAAGGAAAAGAACACACACCTTGTAAGAATTTCTTGGGTGTAAAACAAATATTCATGGTCATTAACACAAAGTATTAATTAGGACAATTATTAACACCTATTACACGTGCCAACACAACATCTTGGAGTAGTAGGCCTATGGTGGTCATTCCGGAAACCGGTTATATAGGATTATTTCGATAGATGTCTATGAACGAAGCTGGGTATTAGTTCCAAAACAACAACAACAACTAACTACTAATGAAATCATGGCATGATGAAATCTGTATGAAATGATTTTATTAATTTGAGAATCGTTAGGGAAATCACGTTATAACGTAACTTTGAGGCGTATGGTTAAGGCGTTAGTCTCATAATCTGAGAGGCATGGATTTGAATCCTCGTCACAACAAACATGCTCGCTCTTTCAGTCTCACTATTCGTTGGTAAAGAGCAGTCCAATAGTTGGCAGTGGGAAGTGATAACTATCTGCTTTCCCTCTAGTCTTACACTGCTAAATTAGAGATAAATATTTCACATAGCCCTCGTGTAGCTTCTCGAGAAAATTCGAAACAAAAAGAAACAAACAAACCAATATCGATACTACGATTTCCGTTGTCAATACAGTATTCAATCGACAAATCTTTGATTCATCTGGTATGCCAAATAATTTGAGATATCTATTCGAATAAGTTCTTTCCTCATCCGACTTAGACCCATGAAGTAGCTTAACCTCTACACTTAAACTATCACATTCACAACTACATCTAGTACATTTCAAGTCTGTTCATTGCTACATCATGTTACTTTAGACTTATAAGATGAATTTTCCGTATTGGCTCTCACGGTAAGAGCGGCCTAGACTTCCAACATAGTGGCAAACTTTTACTTTTCGTCAAATTAATACAAACCTACTTTGAATGACGTGTTTTGGACCCACATCAAGATGCAAGGGTGGCTCGTGTGGCAGATGTTAAAAATATTTTTACATTTCTGATGAAACCCCTATTTTATTTGTATTAATAGAAAAACTGATGTATTTATAAAGAATTATTAAAATATATTTTTTTATTTTTTAAAGTTGAAATTTTCCATTTAACTTCCTCTTCTTTGACAATCTACGTTTAAATTTTCCATTTAACTTCCTCTTCTTTGACAATCTACGTTTAAATTTCCCATTTAACTTCCTCTTCTTTGACAATCTACGTTTAAATTTTCTCCAGTGTACGTGAAATATTTTTTCCCGTAGTCTCATCCTTGTAGGACCAGTTATAACCATGGCGTTTTAACGTAATTTTATGTACAATATGTATCCAGAGCGACATACTACTTTATTAATTTTTGTACATAACACTCAGGCCCGGCATGGCTAAGCGTGTTAAGGCGTGCGACTCGTAATCTGAGGTTCGCAGGTTCGCATCCCGGTCGCGCCAAAAAATGCTCGCCCTTTCAGCCGTGGGGGCGTTATAATGTGACTGTCAATACCACTATTCGTTGGTAAAAGAGTAGCCCAAGCGTTGGCGGTGGGTGGTGATGACTAGCTGCTTTCCCTCTAGTCTTACACTGCTAACTGAGGGACAGCTAGCACAGATAGCCTTCGAGTAGCTTTGTGCGAAATTTCAAAACAAACATAACACTCTTAATACGTTTTTCGTCATAGATTTTAATATGTTTATACGTATCATGACCTCTAGGTGTCGTTATGTCGAACTCTAGTTTTTATAGACAGTTGTTGGTAAATTTTTATTAGTTTATCCATTCTTCATGCTGAATTCAACTATGTTTATCCATTCTTTCGCTTACATTCGTCTTTTTTTAACATTATTTAAGTTAAATTAAATTCTATTTATACTCTAATAATTTGTTATTTATACCACTTTTATAAACCTTTTGCGAGATATTTACTGATAACCTGTTTTAAATAATTTCAGTGCATTCTATAAATTTTAGGCCTTTTTCTCTTAAAGTGTTATAAAATATGTTTTCTGTGATATCTCGATGATGATTTATAGCATAAAAGTTTATCTTATCGCCATTAGTTGTCTTAACTAAGACTGCTTTTGTGGTAAATATTCTATTGGTGCTGATTTTCGCTTCCAGGTGGCCCAATGTTAAGTCCGTGGATTTAAAACGTTAAAGATAAGGCTTTGACACCTATGATGAGTAGACCACAAATAACTCATTTGTTAATTTGTGCTTAACAAAAACAAACAAACTTTTGATCAACCTACAAAAATGGATGATTATTTGTTATCTAGGTTTTAAAGTTTTGGCAATAATTATTTCACGGAGCTGTTTCTTACTTAGAGTGTAGACGTTTAACTAGTTCGGTACTTTAGTGAATAAACCAAATTATAGAGGGGTGAGCATTTGTCGTTACGGTACTTGTGGCCACATTCGGTGATGACAACCATGTATCTTTACAATAGACCTGCAGTGTAGTTTTCATTGCAAAAGGCTTCTCGCAAAGCTGTTATGTCCGAATCACATCACTCCTCCCTGCATACTTTCAACAGTACACTTAATGTATGAGGTGAAAGGTTTTCAGTGCGATAGATCAAAAATCTGTAAGTTACTTGACTGATATTATTCGTACGGAATAGCGCAAATGCATATTTTATTCTCCATTTACTTGTTTTACACGAAGTTCGAACCAAAGTTATGACTGGAAGTTATCTATATCTTTGTTAAAGTCATTTGAAAATGGAGATTATTCTTGAGCATTTTGCGCATTGATACCTGGGGTAAGTGAACGGCTTTTCCTTCTAATATTTGTGTTCATGGATTCTCTCCTGTTAAGAAACGCCGTGGTTTGATTACGACGGTTGTGATACACTTAAGTCAGGTCTTCTTTTCTAGAAAATTTTGGTACTTCAAAGTTATAAATTTATTTATATATTTCTTTTATACAATTCTATTAAAAACAAGGACACAACTAACTTATAAATTATAAACACTTGATTTAAACGCATCTTTATGACCTGAGTCTGTAAATGTTTTGTATCGAAAATGGCTTTGCATACCTTTTTCAAAACAGATCTATTTTCAGTGGTACACGCGTTATCTATAGCGCGTCGAATAATGCTGAAGTATAGTTCTTATACTTTATATCGTCTGTGGACGTCATGAGATTTTGAAATAAATGACTCCTTCAGTTACTGTAAACCTTTTCCTTACGTTCGTTAGTAGTTATTGCTTCAACTTTTATTCTTTCACTACCACACTTATAGACATGGAAGCTCATCCAGTTCAGGGCTTATTTTCAGGAACACATGATGGTGTATAATTACTTATATCTTGCTAATTACTTGTTTTCAGAGGTAACTGCTTAAAATGTTCCACAGATGATTATGTTCTCAGATTGTAAGAAATACCAAGTAAAATAACTATAATAGCATTTATTTCCCAAATTTCCAAAATTATTGATTTTATTGTACACCTATTAATGAAAAAATTCTACTTAATATCCATTATTCAAAGTTGAAGTAATTTTAGGCAGTGTGTTTCATATATTTACACGGAACAGCACTTTGTAGGTGGGGACATATATTTGTGGCTCATTAATTTGATGTTATAGTAGCATTCATGTTGATCAGTTCATGCTGCACTAGCATCCAGAGTGTCAATAATTTCATGTTGTAGCATCTTCCAGGTTGTCAATAGTTTCATGTTGCAGTAACATCCAGTTTGTCAATAATTTTGTGTTGTAATAGCATTCAGTTTGTTAATAATTTCATGTTGCAGTAGCATCTAGGTTGTCAATAATTTCATGTTGCAGTAGCATCTAGGTTGTCAATAATTTCATGTTGAAGTAGCATCCAGATTGTCAATAATTTCATTTTGCAGTAGCATCCAGACTGTCAATAATTTCATGTTGTAGTATCCTCCAGGTTGTCAATAATTTCATGTTTCAGTAGCATCTAGTTTGTCAATAATTTCGTGTTGTAGTAGCATCCAGTTTGTTAATAATTTCATGTTGCAGTGGCATCTAGGTTGTCAATAATTTCATGTTGTAGTAGCATCCAATTTGTTGATAATTTCATGTTGTATTAGCATCCAGACTGTCAATAATTTCATGTTGTAGTATCCTCCAGGTTGTCAATAATTTTATGTTTCAGTAGCATCCAGTTTGTCAATAATTTCGTGTTGTAGTAGCATCCAGTTTGTTAATAATTTCATGTTGCAGTAGCATCTAGATTGTCAATAATTTCATGTTGTAGTAGCATCCAGTTTGTTGATAATTTCATGTTGCAGTAGCATCCAGACTGTCAATAATTTCATGTTGTAGTATCCTCCAGGTTGTCAATAATTTCATGTTGTAGTATCTTTCAGGTTGTCAATAATTATATGTTTCAGTAGCATCCAGTTTGTCAATAATCTCGTGTTGAAGTAGCATCCAGTTTGTCACTAATTTCATGTTGTAGTAGCATCCAGTTTGTTAATAATTTCGTGTTGTAGTAGCATCTAGGTTGTCAATAATTTCATGTTGTAGTAACATCCAGTTTGTTAATAATTTCATGTTGAAGTAGCATCTAGGTTGTCAATAATTTCATGTTGTAGTAGCATCCAGTTTGTTGATAATTTCATGTTGCAGTAGCATCCAGACTGTCAATAATTTCATGTTGTAGTATCCTCCAGGTTGTCAATAATTTCATGTTGTAGTATCTTTCAGGTTGTCAATAATTATATGTTTCAGTAGCATCCAGTTTGTCAATAATCTCGTGTTGAAGTAGCATCCAGTTTGTCACTAATTTCATGTTGTAGTAGCATCCAGTTTGTTAATAATTTCGTGTTGTAGTAGCATCCAGTTTGTTGATAATTTCATGTTGCAGTAGCATCCAGACTGTCAATAATTTCATGTTGTAGTATCCTCCAGGTTGTCAATAATTTCATGTTGTAGTATCTTTCAGGTTGTCAATAATTATATGTTTCAGTAGCATCCAGTTTGTCAATAATTTCGTGTTGAAGTAGCATCCAGTTTGTCACTAATTTCATGTTGTAGTAGCATCCAGTTTGTTAATAATTTCATGTTGAAGTAGCATCTAGGTTGTCAATAATTTCATGTTGTAGTAACATCCAGTTTGTTAATAATTTCATGTTGAAGTAGCATCTAGGTTGTCAATAATTTCATGTTGTAGTAGCATCCAGGTTGTTAATAATATGAACACCTCTGTGTTTGTGTTATGATTATTTTTTACATTATAAAATAGGGCTTTATTCTTGTTCATATCGTTATGATTTGGAACATATATGCTGTAATTATCTTACCATTTCCAGCACTGTTACATGTGCTATTAAAATTTTGTCCTCATGTTGTCATGAGCGGTTGCAAGGGGTTCAGAGTTTTGTCGTAATTAGAAGTGTAATAATTTGTGTTGGTGTTTATTGTAAACTGTGTTGTTATGTGCGTTGGTGTATAAATAATCTGTATTTTCTTCATTAAATGCACGAACTTGCATCTGAATTGTATTTTACCTTTCACTTATTTCTGGATTTTTTCTTTCCTTTGGGTTAAGAATATTTTCGCTTTAATATTTGCGTTTAGGTGAATGTTCGTGTTTCAGATTAAATAAACAAACATCACTTTTGCAATTGATAAATTAAAAAGTTAAAGCCAGAAAAAAAGAGGTGTAGAAATATTTAACAGTAAACGTCAGAAATGCAAAACGTGCTATAAAAGCCAAATAAATTAAACAAATATGAACGATACCTTGACATTTTAAGTAAAATATAAATAGATAAACTCTTAAAATCGAAACACATTTCACAACAGAGAATTTAACCTGAAAACAGCAAGAGAAACTTGAACATGCGATAAAGAAATTTCAGCAACACTGGAAATAGAAAACAACAACAAACAAAGCAGAACATTTGGAAGAGAAAAAGTTCTCATAACTTTGCTTATCGTTCGACTTTACCATCGTAAACAAATATTTATCTTTTATTGTTATGATATGTTCTTGATCACTGGGAGATGTAATGTGTAATTCTAGGGAAAAAAACGCGTTATACCGCGATGGTTCGACCAACATGGGTTATAAAACTTAACTTTAGTATTCTTCTGTTTAACTGTTTTAAAGAAAATAAATATCAATCAGCTGAGTGTCTACTAATTGTATTTGTAAAGTTTGTGGTAAAACGAATATCAGGTATCTGCTCTAGTAGTAACACTTTTGGCAAAATAAACATCACTTAACGGACTTAAAATTACGATCTGTTGAATAAAATACATATCAGTTGGCCTTTCACTATAATTATAACACATCTGTCAGAAAAAAATCATTTACCCATTTGCTCTAATTCTAGCACGTTTAGCTCACATCAGACAAAGTCCGCCATGGTCAGGTGGTTTGGACGCTCGACTCGTAATCGTGGGTTTGACTATCCGTCACACCAAGCCGTGGGGGGTTATAATGAGACGGTCAATCCCACTATTCTGTAATAAAAGAGTAGCCCAAGAGTTGGCAGTGGGTAGCGAAGACGAGCTGCTTTCCCTCTAGTCTTACACTGCTAAATTATGGAAAGCTAGCGCAGATAGCCGTCGTGTAGCTTTGCGTAAGATGAAAATATAAACAAGCATATCAGACAAAAGCTTAAAATAATTAGGAAACAGACACTCATAAACTTTTTGAAGTTCTGTTTATGTACAGTAGAGGTATTTACTAATTTCTATTATCTTGCTGGTTAAAAGCAATCTGTAATAATGAACATAGAAAGGAAGAAAAAAGCAGCAAGAAATGCACTTTCATTATCCTAAATCTTGATGTGTGAGAGTTGAAAACATGTCTTGAATATATATCTTTGTACCAGCATCTCTAGTGGGCACGTTACCACACATATTGCTATAGAAGATCCTGGTGTGAAGAAAAGCCGAAAGTCACGTGAGCAGAGGACTGCGGAATTCTATCAAGAAAATCGCACTCCGGGGCACAGTTTCCTGTTGTTCTACTTAAGTTTGGCAGTTTCCTTTTGAAACGTAGCTCAAGATACCTCAAGAGTGAAGACAAAATGACAATAAAGATAAGGATGCTTTGAATCATGTCCAAAAATATTGTGTCATATCAAGTTTCCTGAAGAGTTGTATATTTTTTGGCGATTTTGTAGATCCTGCAAGTGTTATAAATGCTTATATAAGATTTCTTGTAAACATACGTTCTGCTAAGTTTTTCTTATCTTTCATAGTTGGTACCGAATATACAATAATATGGAAGCATATGGAATAATTTTACCAATAACAGGTAAAAGTGATGTAGTTTTCATGCTCCCAAATCGTGAACGATTTTGCAATTTAGCCCCTAAACCTCCGGTCATTGGTGAGAACACTTCAGTAATCTGTGGAACTCACATCTTGCAAGTTTGTAAAAATACAAACAACTTTGTTCTGGTTGACAAAGATGAACGGAAATTTTGAGAACGACGAATTAATACATGATAATAGTTCTAAAAAATTATACAGAGAGTAAGAAATTAGCTGATATGAATTAACGTAGACAGAAGTTGTGAGACTAATTGATAGGAAGAGGTCACTTGTGGTTTCAGAAATGAAAAATAAAACAGAAGAACAGATAAATGATCCTTTAGGAAGTTAAGAAAAAATAAAACGTAATTGTGAGGGTAAAAAGATTGACGGAGGTTGTTTAATGTATAGTATGTATGTCTGTTTTCTTTTTGAATTTCGCGCAAAGCTACACAAAGTCTATCTGCACTAGATGTTCCTAATTTAGCAGTGTAAGACAGCTAGTCATCGCCACCCACCGCCATCTGTTGAGCTACTCTTTTACTAACAAATAGTGGGATTGACCGATACATTATAACGCCTCCACGGCTGAAAGGGCGAGCATGTTTGGTGTGACGAGAATTCGAACTCGGGAACTTCAAATTACGAGTCAAGCGTCACCTGATTTATGTAATATATAGGAAGACAGAAGAATGAAACTTGTACAGTGAAGATTTTATAACGAGATTGTGAAGATTAGTGAGGAAAGAAGAGTAGATGGTTGTTGTGAAGCACAAAGCTGCACATAACAGGTATCGAAACCCGAATTTTAGTATCGTAACCTTGCAGGCTTACCACGTAAATTTAACTTTAGTTAAATATTGCAGAAAGAAAAACCTAGAAAGCTAGAAAATAAAAAAAGGAAATAAAAGAAAAGAAGAACGTGTGAAAGTCACGAGACAAAACACGTCAGGAAAGCAAAAATATTCATGGAAAACATGATTAAGATGGAAAATTATTTGCATTTTTATTGTGATGTTATCCCACAATATCTTGTCTAAAGGAAGTTTGAACATTCATGTTCTTTTAAATATCGATGAGACTTTTGTACTACACCCTTACTTTATGAAACGAAACTAAATAATCTTTGGTGTAGATGATGTTTAGCATTGGTTTACTAATAACATCGTTTTTACGTATTAACTTAATATGTATAACTTTAGTGGTTAATATTTTATAGCTATTAACATACTATGCTGAAGTCTTTGCCAAATAAAACCTTTCTATTCTATCTTATATACCAAGAATTATTTAAAAGAAAAAAAAACCTGAAAAATACAAAACTAAGTATGTTTTCTTATAGCAAAGCCACATCGGGTTATCTGCTGAGCCCACCCAGGGGAATCGAACCTCTGATTTCAGCGTTGTAAATCCGGAGACGTACCGCTGTACTAGCGAGGTATACTAAACTCATTTATAAACCAAAAAAAAATCAGTTTTTTTAGTATGATTTATGCATTTTATAATGTAAAGCTTTGAATGGTAGGAAAATATTTGTCTTAAGTTTTTATGTAAAACAAATCAAAAAGTTTCTTGAAAAATACTCTATTTTAAACTATCACAATTATAAAAAATGCAAGCCTATTATATTGCATAATAATTTCTATTTCTACATCTTACGTACTGTGTACTGTAATATTGTTCTGTGTTTAGTTGTTAAGCAGTTTTAAAAATTGTTAACAATTTTTGTTTCATTATGGTTGAATTGTGGAATAATTGGCATGCTAATAACACAATGGTTTACATACTTTGATTAGCTTTAGTTTTCATAGTGGAATAACTGAAATGTAAATAACACATCGGTTTACATACTTTGATTAACTTTAGTTTTCATAGTGGAATAATTGACATGTTAATAATTCAATGGTTTACATACTTTGATTAGCTTTTGTTTCAGTTGTATTATATATGAAATGATGAACTAAAATCGCTTTTATTAAAACACTTTAAAGATTTTTTTGTTTTATTTTGATCGAGTTACAAATTATTGATAATATAAAAATATTAAATGATTCATTTTTCTTTTAGCGTTAGTTTAGTGGTGAAACAATAAAGACATTTAGTTTGGTTACTTACTTGTATGAAATTCTTGAGTAACTGTAAAGCAACTGGAGTTTTGTGACACATTGATTTGACATTATTGTTAATCTTTAAAAAAATCAGTTCAAAAAGAACAGTTTTTATTAACAAGAAATAGTTTTGATTATTTGCTAGAACAATCCAAAAATAAAAGTATCTGACAGCAGAATTGGACCGAACTATATTGACGTTCTAGGTGAAGTTACAATTTTTCTATGGTTATCTTTACTAGTCTCTAGGGGTTCTCGGAATTTCTTCATCAGCTGAGCTACACATCTTTTCAAAATGTTTCAAACAAAGCGGGTTCAATAGAGCAGCAAGAAGAGTCTTGTAAACCTTTATGTGCATTCACCAGCTTGCAGACTGAGGTATCAAAGATTTGTAAATATAAAGTACTTCCGATAAATTAAATGTTTAACAATAAGTATGCTGACTGATTCATAACGTAATTCATTTTTATTCAAGAACCATATTTATTCAATATACACTAAAGATCAAATTACAGAATTATAACTTATTTCATTAGGTAAAAGAAAAATTCGTGTTGCACACCAAAAAGTTATACTCTAAGATACTCCCAAAAAGAATGTTAATTCTAATATTCACAGCTTCTCTTTTATGGAAATATTAGTAAAAATCTTTATTATAAGGCCCATTACCTTCCTCACAACTATATGTCACTATCAAAATATTAATAACTACACTTTTTATTTCCTAGTCTGAAATTCACAATACGTTAATAATTCTATTATAAAGGTTACTTGAAACTGTGTTTTCCAATAATTTAATTAATAAGTAGACTCATTTTCAGACTTAGAGAAAAACTAAATAATAAAAAGACTAATTTGATATCGATAATTATGGTAATTTAAAAATTTCATATCTATAGGATTCATTCAAATCGTAGTAACAATCCTTCTTTTCTGTTTAATGTGTTATAAAATTTATAATTACTCATATATTTCAAAACTGTAAATGTTTTACTATGAATATTTTATTTAGAAAACAAACATAATTAGTTTTATCAAAGTAATTTAATGAATTTTTCCTAATTGTTATAAACGATTATTTACTATTACCATCAGTAACACATTACGTAACAATTTTAAACTATCGAAACATAGTTTGTTACATTCATACTCTTTTACTATTCTCACTTCTATTTATTTAATCCTGTTATGTAGTCATAGAACTCACGTTATTTAAAATCATAGTACAGAGTTACAACTGGTGAGAAAGCTAGTGAGAGGAAGGAGAGGAGAATCCTAAGTTTTTATATCCGCTGTGTTAATACAGGTATAAGGTGATCTATAATAATGAGTTTATTAATTCTGTTAATGGAGATTTAAGGTGATTTTTAATAATTAATTAATCAATTATCTTAATGCAAGTAAAAAACATCTCTAATAATGAGTTTATCTATTTTCTTAATACAGGTTTAACAGAATCTTCAATAATGAATTAATTGATTTTGTCAAGAGAAGTATAAAACCATTTTTATAGAGAGTTTATTGATTCAGTTAATACAGGTATAACATTGTTTTATAATGAGTTTATTGATTCTGTTAATACAGGTATAGCAGAGTTTTGTATAGAGTTTATTTATTCAGTTAATACAGATATAGCAGAGTTTTGTATAGAGTTTATTGATTCAGTTAATACAGTTATAACATTGTTTTATAATGAGTTTATTGATTTAGTTAATACAGGTATAACAGTGTTTTTTACAAAAAGTTTATTGATTCTGTTAATACAGGTATAACTGTGTTTTTGTAATGAGTTTATTGATTCTGTTAATACAGGTATAACAGTGTTTTTATAATGAGTTTATTGATTCTGTTAATACAGGTAAAACGGGAATCTTAAACCAATGAGCTAATTGAGTACATTAATAAAGGTATGTTTTTAAACAATGAATGTATCAAATATAATAATAAAATGATTAGGGCATCTTTATCAGTAAGTTTATCGACTATGTTATTTAAGGTATGTGGGAATTTTTAAATAATGACTTTATCCAGTATGCTAATAAAGATTTCTCAGCAACTGTAGCAGTATGTTTATCAAACCAACTGTAGCAGTTTGTTCATCAAACCTCCAATTGGGCAGCCGATAATTAAGTCATTTCATGTGGAGTAAAAACAGTACATTATTAAACTTCAGGCACTGAATACAAGTAACTTAGGTTAACACATAATAAGTGATAACAAGTCTTTGTTTGTTTTAATCTAGTATCGTACGAATGTATCAAATGAATCTTAATTTTAATATTCACCTAATCCTGTTGAATGTGATGAGTAGGAGTTTCTATTGTTGTATTACATATCATACATACTGGCAACTCTGTGCTAACATGTACTTAACTTGCTGAAGGTGCTGAATAGAAGTTTGTATTGTTGTATTACATATCATACATACTGGCAACTCTGTGCTAACATGTACTTAACTTGCTGAAGGTGCTGAATAGAAGTTTGTATTGTTGTATTACATATCATACATACTGGCAACTCTGTGCTAACATGTACTTAACTTGCTGAAGGTGCTGAATAGAAGTTTGTATTGTTGTATTACATATCATACATACTGGCAACTCTGTGCTAACATGTACTTAACTTGCTGAAGGTGCTGAATAGAAGTTTGTATTGTTGTATTACATATCATACATACTGGCAACTCTGTGCTAACATGTACTTAACTTGCTGAAGATGCTGAATAGAAGTTTGTATTGTTGTATTACATATCATGCATACTGGCAACTCTGTGCTAACATGTACTTAACTTGCTGAAGGTGCTGAATAGAGTTTGTATTGTTGTATTACATATCATACATACTGGCAACTCTGTGCTAACATGTACTTAACTTGCTGAAGGTGCTGAATAGAAGTTTGTATTGTTGTATTACATATCATGCATACTGGCAACTCTGTGCTAACATGTACTTAACTTGCTGAAGGTGCTGAATAGAAGTTTGTATTGTTGTATTACATATCATACATACTGGCAACTCTGTGCTAACATGTACTTAACTTGCTGAAGGTGCTGAATAGAAGTTTGTATTGTTGTATTACATATCATACATACTGGCAACTCTGTGCTAACATGTACTTAACTTGCTGAAGGTGCTGAATAGAAGTTTCTATTGTTGTATTACATATCATACATATTGGCAACTCTGTGCTAACATGTACTTAACTTGCTGAAGGTGCTGAATAGAAGTTTGTATTGTTGTATTACATATCATACATACTGGCAACTCTGTGCTAACATGTACTTAACTTGCTGAAGGTGCTGAATAGAAGTTTGTATTGTTGTATTACATATCATACATACTGGCAACTCTGTGCTAACATGTACTTAACTTGCTGAAGGTGCTGAATAGAAGTTTGTATTGTTGTATTACATATCATACATACTGGCAACTCTGTGCTAACATGTACTTAACTTGCTGAAGGTGCTGAATAGAAGTTTCTATTGTTGTATTACATATCATACATACTGGCAACTCTGTGCTAACATGTACTTAACTTGCTGAAGGTGCTGAATAGAAGTTTGTATTGTTGTATTACATATCATACATACTGGCAACTCTGTGCTAACATGTACTTAACTTGCTGAAGGTGCTGAATAGAAGTTTGTATTGTTGTATTACATATCATACATACTGGCAACTCTGTGCTAACATGTACTTAACTTGCTGAAGGTGCTGAATAGAAGTTTGTATTGTTGTATTACATATCATACATACTGGCAACTCTGTGCTAACATGTACTTAACTTGCTGAAGGTGCTGAATAGAAGTTTGTATTGTTGTATTACATATCATACATACTGGCAACTCTGTGCTAACATGTACTTAACTTGCTGAAGGTGCTGAATAGAAGTTTGTATTGTTGTATTACATATCATACATACTGGCAACTCTGTGCTAACATGTACTTAACTTGCTGAAGGTGCTGAATAGAAGTTTGTATTGTTGTATTACATATCATACATACTGGCAACTCTGTGCTAACATGTACTTAACTTGCTGAAGGTGCTGAATAGAAGTTTGTATTGTTGTATTACATATCATACATACTGGCAACTCTGTGCTAACATGTACTTAACTTGCTGAAGGTGCTGAATAGAAGTTTGTATTGTTGTATTACATATCATACATACTGGCAACTCTGTGCTAACATGTACTTAACTTGCTGAAGGTGCTGAATAGAAGTTTGTATTGTTGTATTACATATCATACATATTGGCAACTCTGTGCTAACATGTACTTAACTTGCTGAAGGTGCTGAATAGAAGTTTGTATTGTTGTATTACATATCATACATATTGGCAACTCTGTGCTAACATGTACTTAACTTGCTGAAGGTGCTGAATAGAAGTTTGTATTGTTGTATTACATATCATACATACTGGCAACTCTGTGCTAACATGTACTTAACTTGCTGAAGGTGCTGAATAGAAGTTTGTATTGTTGTATTACATATCATACATACTGGCAACTCTGTGCTAACATGTACTTAACTTGCTGAAGGTGCTGAATAGAAGTTTGTATTGTTGTATTACATATCATACATACTGGCAACTCTGTGCTAACATGTACTTAACTTGCTGAAGGTGCTGAATAGAAGTTTGTATTGTTGTATTACATATCATACATACTGGCAACTCTGTGCTAACATGTACTTAACTTGCTGAAGGTGCTGAATAGAAGTTTGTATTGTTGTATTACATATCATACATACTGGCAACTCTGTGCTAACATGTACTTAACTTGCTGAAGGTGCTGAATAGAAGTTTGTATTGTTGTATTACATATCATACATACTGGCAACTCTGTGCTAACATGTACTTAACTTGCTGAAGGTGCTGAATAGAAGTTTGTATTGTTGTATTACATATCATACATACTGGCAACTCTGTGCTAACATGTACTTAACTTGCTGAAGGTGCTGAATAGAAGTTTGTATTGTTGTATTACATATCATACATACTGGCAACTCTGTGCTAACATGTACTTAACTTGCTGAAGGTGCTGAATAGAAGTTTGTATTGTTGTATTACATATCATACATACTGGCAACTCTGTGCTAACATGTACTTAACTTGCTGAAGGTGCTGAATAGAAGTTTGTATTGTTGTATTACATATCATACATACTGGCAACTCTGTGCTAACATGTACTTAACTTGCTGAAGGTGCTGAATAGAAGTTTGTATTGTTGTATTACATATCATACATACTGGCAACTCTGTGCTAACATGTACTTAACTTGCTGAAGGTGCTGAATAGAAGTTTGTATTGTTGTATTACATATCATACATAGGTGCTGAATAGAAGTTTGTATTGTTTGGCAACTCTGTGCTAACATGTACTTAACTTGCTGAAGGTGCTGAATAGAAGTTTGTATTGTTGTATTACATATCATACATATTGGCAACTCTGTGCTAACATGTACTTAACTTGCTGAAGGTGCTGAATAGAAGTTTGTATTGTTGTATTACATATCATACATATTGGCAACTCTGTGCTAACATGTACTTAACTTGCTGAAGGTGCTGAATAGAAGTTTGTATTGTTGTATTACATATCATACATATTGGCAACTCTGTGCTAACATGTACTTAACTTGCTGAAGGTGCTGAATAGAAGTTTGTATTGTTGTATTACATATCATACATACTGGCAACTCTGTGCTAACATGTACTTAACTTGCTGAAGGTGCTGAATAGAAGTTTGTATTGTTGTATTACATATCATACATATTGGCAACTCTGTGCTAACATGTACTTAACTTGCTGAAGGTGCTGAATAGAAGTTTGTATTGTTGTATTACATATCATACATACTGGCAACTCTGTGCTAACATGTACTTAACTTGCTGAAGGTGCTGAATAGAAGTTTGTATTGTTGTATTACATATCATACATATTGGCAACTCTGTGCTAACATGTACTTAACTTGCTGAAGGTGCTGAAGCACTCGATTACCGGCCGTATGTACTGTTTGCAGATTATCAGTATAATTTTGGTTGATGCTCCTATATTCTTCCCAAAGAGATCTCTAGCCTATTTCACTCGTCTCCAGATTTTGTTTCTAATGTCAGTTGTGTGCTTATGTCACGTTAATTTTGAGTCGCAGGTGAGACCTAAGGAAGGGTTCCATGGAGATATATTTCGGCATTTTTCGTGAGAGGTTTATTTAATTTTATAAGTACTAGTTCTTGCGATTTTCTTATAATAACTTTTATTCTCTTCTTTTGATATTATTCAATAATCTCACGTAATGCGGATTGTAAGTTTGTGGAGAATATATTGGAATTCTTCCAAATTGCTACATCATGATCGGATTAAGAGATATAAAAGAATTTTTTACCGGTTAGTGGCATGTCGCTTACATAAATGATGAAGATTATAGGGCTAACTACCCCTTCTTGAGGTGCACCTGCCTCGGGAATAAAATACTCTGAGTAGGAGCTCTTTGCATTTACAAGACAATTTCTACTATCTAGGAAGTTTGATAACCAGCGAATAATAATACCTCGTGGCAGTTCCATCTCCACCATTCGGAACTTAGGCCTAAGTGCCAGATTGTATCGAATATCTTTTCTAGATCCAGTAAGTCACGCGACCGTACATTGTTTTTTTATTAAAACTATCTATTACAGTTTTAGTTCATCTAACTATCTGATCAGTTGTTTGTCGAAAGTTCTCGAAATCGTTTTGTATATCTGTTAATTTTAAATTGCTTTATATATATATATACAACATGTTACCTACTGTTCTGTCTAAAAATTTTTTTTCTACGCAATGGTCAGGATGATGTGTCTTTAACTCTGTGATTTAGTTCTTGTTTTTCCTTCCTTCAAAAACATGAGAATATTCGCTTGCTTCCAAGAGACGAAATTCTGTAGGAGAGTTGTTCAAGTAATAGCTTCGTGCTTTTTTGGGGGTAAAATGGCTTGTCTTTAGCTTTTAAGTTTGTTTTATCGCTTTTGAGATTTTTATTTCGTTTGTAATGTGTTCGTCTTGTATTATTGTCGTTGTTGATTCGGTTATTTGGCTTAATATTGTTACTAGAAATGTTGGTGTGAACATTTTTTGTTTTATTCAACAAATTTATTTATCAGATATTGATGTTGATCATCTATAATGTAGGTGTTCTTTGAAAACTACTTGTTTTGATGTTATGTATGTGGTTTTTGGACACTTCTATTTTTAAAGATGTCATGTTGGTGTTATTTAAAAAGTTTTTGTTTTAAAAACGTTACATAAATGTTTTTTGAAAATTTTGCATTTTAAAGATGATATGTTTGTTTGTTTTGTTTTTAGAATTTCGCGCAAAGCTACTCGAGGGCTATCTGCTCTAGCCATCCCTAATTTAGCAGTGTAAGACTAGAGGGATGGCAGCTAGTCATCACCACCCACCGCCAACTCTTGGGCTACTCTTTTATCAACGATTAGTGGGATTAACTGTCACATTATAACGCCCCCACGGCTGAAAGAGCGAGCATGTTTGGTGCAACGGTGATTCGAACCCACCGCCCTCGGATTACGAGTCGAACGCTTTAACACACCTGGCCATGCCGGGCCGCAAGATGTTATGTAGGTGTTCATTCAACATTTTAGTGTTAAAGATATTACGTTGGTGTTTTTTGAAACTTTTGACTTTAAAAATGTTAAGAAGGTGTTCTTCGAAAACTTCTGGTTTTTAAATATTTGTTCACGCGCTTTTGTTGTTTCATATTTCCGTTTGAAATGTTTTGAATTGTTTACGGTTTTGTGCGTATCTTTTGTAGTGTTTCCAGAAGTGTTTCGGGTTGTTTTGTGCATTTAGTTTGTAACACAAAGTGTCCCCAGTTTTTGTGTTTTACTGTTTGATTTAGTTTGTAACACAAAGAGTCCCCAGTTTTTGTGTTTAATTGTTTGATTTAGTTTGTAACACAAAGAGTCCCGAATTTTTGTGTTTAATTGTTTGATTTAGTTTGTAACACAAAGAGTCCCCAGTTTTTGTGTTTAACTGTTTGATTTAGTTTGTAACACAAAGAGTTTCCAGTTTTTGTGTTTAACTGTTTGATTTAGTTTGTAACACAATGAGTCCCCAGGTTTTGTGTTTAACTGGTTGATTTAGTTTGTAACACAATTAGTCCCCAGTTTTTGTGTTTAACTGTTTGATTTAGTTTGTAACACAATGAGTCCCCATTTTTATGTGTTTAACTGTTTGATTTAGTTTGTAACACAAAGAGTCCCCAGTTTTTGTGTTTAACTGTTTGATTTAGTTTGTAACACAAAGAGTTTCCAGTTTTTGTGTTTAACTGTTTGATTTAGTTTGTAACACAAAGAGTCCCCAGTTTTTGTGTTTAACTGTTTGATTTAGTTTGTAACACAAAGAGTTCCCAGGTTTTGTGTTTAACTGTTTGATTTAGTTTGTAACACAAAGAGTCCCCAGTTTTTGTGTTTAACTGTTTGATTTAGTTTGTAACACAATGAGTCCCCAGTTTTTGTGTTTAACTGTTTGATTTAGTTTGTAACACAAAGAGTCCCCAGTTTTTGTGTTAATGTATAATACCTTTCATTGATCATATCCATTATATCTGTACGTGATTTCCATGTATATGTTCCAGTGTTTTGTTCGCATTTTGTGTGTGACAGATATTGTCGTTTTTTAATACGCTCAGCTATAATTTATCATTATTCGTCCATTTATATGCTCACGAGGCACTTGTCTTCATTTAATTTGGTAATAGTTCGTGTAATCGTATTTGTTATTTTTTTTTGGCTGGTCTATTTTATTGTAGATGTAATTAAGATGATTAATTGGTTTATTTCGACGAAATGCGAGATCTAAAGAACAACAAAAATCTTAAATATTTAAGATCCTCTCATGACTCAGCGATACAGATAACGACTTGTTACTTTAAAATTTAAGTTTTGATTCCTGTAGTGAACACGTCATAGCCGCTTGGCAGGTCTTGTCGAGCTGAAACTATGTGATGTCATAAGCTTGATTTTCACATTAAGATAAAAGAAATCGATATTAAAGTCATGTAACCCGTGAATAGTTTTACATACAAATGTCTGCTGCTTTTGCTTTTTTTTTGGAGGGGGAAAGAATGCCAGTAAAATGTACCTACTTATAATTATAGAAACACACTTTGCGATGCAACTGTGTCTGTTATAAAGCCACATGAATTGTTTTTATAAATCTAATACGATCGTTATGGATAAAACGTTTGGCAAGAAGCCAAGAAACGTCAGTTCATCCAAGAAATGAACAAATTGTGCAGAGCGAAAGAAGTGATAGCATGTAGCCAGGGAACGACAAGTTTCCACAAAGTGTTGATTTCTATAATACGATATAATTGTTTTACTGTTATAAAAGCCCAATTTCGAAAGTTTTGAAGACTTCTGTATTTAAAGTTAAAAGTAATTATAAAATTATTATTATGTTATTACTTTTATCAAGTGATTAAAAAATTTAGGATTTTTAGAGTGCTAGACATAGTTGTTTTTAATCTTTAGCGCAATTTTAATAAGCGAACAAATAACTTTCAATAGAGAAAAATACGCACTTTGAACAGCCAGTTTATAATGTTTCAATATTTTGTATGTAGGAGGCTTAAAATAAGGAGTTACACTTATGTATAAAAGGCGCGTATAAGCATTCGTAGTGTAATTTTTTTTCAACTTTTCACTGTTCCACAAACTACAAAATAGTACTTTCTACTATTTTACGTTTTATCGTCTCGGCTGGGTCTGGCATTGCAAGTAGTTAGGGCTCGCAATTTGGAATCTGAGTGTCACGAGTTCGAAACCATGTTACACCAAATATGCTCGCGCCTTCAGGAGTGGTGGCGTTATAATGATAGGTCAAATCTCAAATCCCACTATTTGTTGGTAAAAGAGTAGCCTAAAAACTGCCAGTGGGTGGTGATGGCTAGCTGCCTTCCCTTTATTTTACACTGCCGAACTAGGGACGGCAAACTCGGATAGCTCTTGTGTAGTTTTGCGCGAAATTGCAAAAGAAAAAAGTCTCGCTTATGTTTAAAATTGGAATTTTAAAACATGGGAAAACAATTTTCCCATTTAAATTAGAGATTACAAATGTATCGCTCCCTTTACGCACAATACGCATATACGTATCTAGCCAATCCCTCACTACCCACCACTTACAGGAAAATTTTCAAACAGAAATCAGGAAAAAAGCACACAATATATATATATATAAAAGCATTGTGTCCGGTAAAACTGCCCCCAAACTCTCTCCAGGGTTAATACCCTTCAAAATATTCCTGGCGAAGCAACACATTACATCATCATAATTTAATTGTTTGTAAAATAAAAATGTCGTTTCTCACAGCAAGTGAAGTATTTCTTTTTATAACTAGAGTGTTACCTCTTCCAAATTTCCAAAGAATATGCTGAATTGGGCTATTGTGTAACACAAAATTTCAAAGGAATCCAAAAATCTTGAATAATATTTAGTTCAGTTCTTTACGTTTAACGCACAGTTTCACATCGAATAAAGTGGTCGGTCGTTCGAGTTCTCGGAAACAATATTCCTAAACCTCATGGAAAGTTCTCGGAAACAATATTACTAAACCTCATGGAAAGCATCAACACAGTAAAGTAGCAATTTTTCATCCATGAGACTTACTGAAGTTGTGGCTCGGTTCTAGAGCTGATTGTCTTCTAGAAAGATCGATCCATTCTCGCCAGGTCTGGTTATTACTATACAGAAACAATATTGTTTGATGTGGGGGGTTAGCTCTTTGTTTTCAGCGGAAGACTGAAAGATTTTTAAGTTGGACTTTGAACATATATCATTTTCGGGATAGAAGAAACGTTTTCACAGTAACGTTATTGTACAATATCACAAAGGAAAAGAATATTTTAAACATTTATTTTGAATATTTATTTGAAGACTGTGTTTATCATATCTTTAGTGGTCATACGAGCTGAATAGTTACTGGTTTGATCTTATTTTTTGTAAACACAATAACAGCGGGACAATTCAGTGACTTTCTGATGAAATTTATGTTTTCTTGAGATGATGGTATCAGTTAGTAAATATTTCATGTAGTCATATAAGAATAAAGTTAAAGTTGATCGTTAAAAAATCGATAAAGATAAAATAACACTACACTGTTTGGAGCTCCTCTGTTTCTCCCACCGTCATTAATCACGACATTTCCGATTTCCATCTTATTTTAACGAATGCAAGCAGTAAATATTTTTCTTATAAGACGCAATTATTGCAGCAGATACGTGCGTACGCGACTGATGTCATCAAAGTATATTTTTCAGTCCTTATTCTGCCTTCAGATTTCATTGGGGGATTCGAAGCAACTGAAAGGCTAAATATGGATAAAGTATTTCCGAAATCAGCAAAAATAAAGTGTAAACATAAGAAGATTTACTCTTCGGTGGACAAACCGAAAGTTCACTAAAGTTTCTATTGTTACGTAACTAAAGATCACCAATTACAAGAACATGAACATGACTACCTGGATAATGTCTTAGAAATAATAATAACAAAAGGAATGCCGCCAGGGGAATAAATGTGACATTTTTGTTTGTTTGTTTAGAATTAAGCACAAAACTACACAACGGGCTACCTGTGCTCTGCCCGCCATGGGTATAGAAATTAAATGAAATTAATATAAGGTAAACTGATAATAAACCAATGGAGAAAAATATATTATTTTTAAAGTTATATTCTCTCCACAAAACTCGAGGTTCATAGGTTTATTTGTGAGTAGAATAGATAAATATTATTATTCTAGTTATGTCATATAACAGTGGGCTGAGAGTCGACTTGTTTAAGTCGTGAACCAACTTTATACCACTATTCCACGACAGCAAAGTGGTTGGTTGGTTTTTATAAATACAAAACTACACAATGAGTTATTTATACTCCTCCCAAAATGGGTATAGAAACCTGATGTTTAGAGTCATAAGTCTATATAAAAGTAAGTTGTTTGTTGTTTGCTACTTTTTAGGACTAAACAAAAGTAGAAAAGTGTATTGTGAATCATCTTTCTCAAAGCAGAAATAAAATCACAGTCATTTCCTTTATCTGCCCTCTAGCCATCATTAGGAATCGAACCAAGTATTTTAGCATTCTAAGCCCGTGAACTTACACCGCTGATCCACCGGGAAGAACTAAACGATTGAGAACTAGTTTAAACTGGTTATGGTGCTAGTTCGTCCCTTTGTTTTATTTTTAGCTGTTGCTTTAATTGAGAAGATCCCAGAAGAGCTAGTTTTTCTTCTGAAATTTCTCCAAACACGTAAATTTGTGAAGAATAGAAGACAAGACTGTGTGTATCTGTATGTATTGTTTCTTGCACTGACTAAGGTTAGATTGAATTATGTGGAAAGATCAAGGCTTAGCTTTTCACCGTGAAAGAAACAATTTCCTCTCCTGTCTACAATTGGTTTACTTTAATTCCGTTGTTCGAGAAACAAATTCACTTTAGTTTCTACAGATCATGGTTTTCAACACGACACTGTTCGCCTCTGTTGTACGGGTCATCCTCAACGACTAAATCCAAGCGCTTGTATTCCCCGGGCATATTTTCTAAGTTAATGCATAAAACATGAAGAAGACAGGTGCAAAATCAGACTCGAAGAACATTAGTATTAACTCTACTGGTTACCCAAACCTCTGAATTATGTTACGAAGTCTAGGCGACAACATTCAAGCAGGTTACAGTAACCTTTAATACATGTGTTCGAATTTATAGTTTTATAGGAACTGATGAAACACTTGAAAACACGATAATTTCTTATTTCACTTATTTCAAAATATCCGAAGTACTTTTCGAAACGTTGCATGTTGTTCTGTGCAGAGAAACTGTGAGATTACTGGCAGTCTGAGTAAATTTTACAGTAGCAATGAAGATAACAAGAACGTGCCAGTATTTCCCTAAGAACGTCTCAGCTTACTGATACAAGTATGTAAAATTTTCTTTTTGCGCCATGTGAGACTGTCGGTCTATATATAATCAGTATCGACATTTTTTGTATAATGTTGTTAAAAGTGTACAGGAGAAGTTAAACAATACACGAGTTCTAAATCACTTATAAAATTGTCTTCATTATTCAATCACTTAACAAAAAATAAACGTTTAAATAAACTAATGCAAGGCTAGTTAAGAAACACAGAACCATGGTCCATTTCAAGTTATTAATATTACCTATTAACACAACACAAATCAGTCCTATAGACTTCCATTACGACTACTGATAAAGTAAATAACAACATAAATGACAAAATATGTACATGATAAAAAAAAACCTATTGAACTCTTCGATTAAACCATCGTGATGCTCTTTTGTTCTGAAGTTGAAGGACAGTGGTTGTCCAAAATACTTTACTCCTTGTTTCTTGCACTGTTTTTCCTAATTGTAGCTTGGAGATCAGCTCCATTCAGAGTAGAAACACATAGCTACTAAAATGTACAACACAATCAAACATAAACAAAATGTAAGCTGAGTTAAGAAACTGCAGACAATCAGGTAAAGTAAACATGGTTCAAAAGCTCAGAACTGGTGATTTAAAGACAAAAATAAAACACTTTCATTATGGCACAAAGAGCTACCGAAATAGATGTGGTAGAATTAATAAGTAAGTAAATGTATATAATTATAATAATGTATACAGTTAATAAAATAAATAATTATAGGCTTTGTTATTAATGAATTCGATACGTTAAAACAAGAACAAATAATCGCTAAAGTAAACTATGCTTTAAAAAGCAAATATTCAAATTACGTAACATGATTTAAACAAGAAATACAGTAATGAAGAGTAACTTAAAAATTTGAGTAATAAATACTTGAATAGAAGATGGTTTCCTGCAGATAGCAAACATTAGTGTTTCTGGATGTGCCACTTAGAAAAAAATTTGTAGTTAGTTCTAAAAAAGAAGTCCACTAAAAAGTTTACATAAAATTATTGTGTTGATAAATAATAGATATTTAAACTAAGAAAACATACATTTTATAATTTTCCAAACTATAAAAAATTAAAGCTATTTATTTTTGCTAAACTTTTCTTCAAAGCGTAATATTTGTTGATGTTTTGTTTTTAATTAGATAGCTCTACAATGGACTATTTGTGTCGTACCTACCAGACGTATCGAACCTCGAATTTTTAGTATTATATGTTTACTGCTGAATCAGCGCTTGCTCTAACGTAATAAAGAGGATTCAGAAAACTATAATAAATGTCAAGAGTTTCATACTGATCCAGCTAAATATGGATTAAAAACATAAACTCAACTCTAGGAAAAAGGTTAATGTTGATTATTCTGGATAGCTCCTCTTACAAAATATTTTTATGCAATTGTACATCAGTGAGTGTATTTTAATATACTGTGATAAAAATCTCTGGAACGGTTTCCAGGAAAGAAAGAGATAAAACTTTTATAACTTGTGCCCAAAATAAAAATAAATACTATGTTGATAAATTTATATTAAAACGCATACATGTTTGTACAACATGCTTGTACAAAGACAAATTTTCATTTCAGAAATCTGTGTTAGCGAGCTTAGAAACTCTTGGAAAACAGTATATTGATTTTTGAAACGTCTGACTAAAAGTGTTGAGTATAGAGATTATAGTTATATATATGCAAACAAACTTTATAATCAAGAAACAACAAATTTACATCTAGATAAATGTGTAAATATTATCCCGTATTAGATGCCAAATTAAACGTTTTGTATTATCCTGTATTAGATGCCGAATTAAACGTTGTGTATTATCTAGTATTATATACCGAATTAAACGTTGTATATTATCTTGTATTAGACGCTGAATTAAATGTTGTGTATTATCTAGTATTAGATACCGAGTTAAACGTTGTGTGTTATCTTGTATTAGATACCAACTTAAATGCGTATATTTTATCTTTTTTTCTTTACTATGCATCAACTTGAATGTGTGTATATACTTTTTTATTGTATTGGACACTAATTTAAATGCATATATAATATATTAGTGTGTATTAGACAGGAACTTAAACGTGTATATATTACGCCCTATCAAATACCAATTTATTTTCGTTTTATTCTTTTTTATATTTAGATACTAACTTATGTACATGCGTCTTTTCTTGTGTTAAGTACCAGTTTAAGTGTTTACAAGTGTTCTGCCTTGGATATCAATTGAAACATGTGTATTATTTTTCTTATTTAGACTGGAAACAAAATCTTTCTTTATATTCAAAAGTGTGTAATTTCAAATCTTTTCTTTTAACACAATCAACATAAATTTGAAATATCACTTCAATATTTGGAAAACAGATAACTCTCACTAGTCATTTATCTTCTGGAAATAAAACTCATTCATCACGTATTTCATCTTAGCGTGCATTCAGTTCAGAGTTTATACCTCGATTCTTGTCAGCAAAATAAGTTTCTCTTCACAGAACCTGCGAACTCTTTAATGATAGAAAACAGGACAGAAACAAAAATCTTGATCCATGAAAAGAACGTTGAGTGAACGTTGTTTTTTTTTTTTCCATTTGGTCCTACATTTCCCATATTTTTATAGATGTTTGCTTGGAGTTCTCTGTTTTAGACGTAAAGAAGAGAAGATAGTTATTACACGGAACTGTTTTAGTGGAGAAAAATATTTTCTGAGCTTAAACACCAGAGTTCAATGGTCAGATAGCTTAAAAAAAATTCTGGTTGTTGTAAATTATATTAAACACAATCACCAAATCTGGACTGATCTTCGTGACTTTTATAGAAACTTTTTGTATTATCTCACTACCTAGAGATATCAATACATTGTATTAAATATAACCTGTAGAAGTCACTACAATACCTGATAAACTACTTGTAGAAGCTATTGTATTACATCATAGTGTTGTAAGGTGTAATTTCAATGGTTTAATTTAGATATTAGCTCGGGAAAGATGTCGTTAGTTCGAAAAAATTATAAAATTACGTCTAAAATACTTTAATGTTCTAAATTTGAAGTGAAAAATGTAGTCAGTTCTGAAAACATTAAGAAGTGAGGCATTACATATAAACACTAGTGGTCAATCAACTGGTAACCTAGCAGTGTGTTTGTTTCGTTTTCTGTAAAAGAGTGCCATTGATGTATTTAGTTTCAGTGATATATTTGGATCAGTATTGCTTATCTGGCACATTCAGTTACTCGATCGATTAGCAATGAAATTGTGTCAATGAGATTATTTTTCATTAGTCCTAGTTCAATTCTGGAGGTATCTGCGTTGGAACATCATTGGTTAATTTGGGCCTATAAGTTACAACAGTATACAAGTGAAAACAGATTGCTGGATGTTAAAAAGGAATTAAAATTAATAACTTGGATTTATTTACAACAAATAATTAAAAAACAGGCGAATAAAAGAAGAATGTTTCAGTCACTCTGATTGAAGACAATACTTAAAAAATTACAAAAATGCCATAATGAAAAAAAACGGTACAGAGAAACATAAATGGTAAAGAAAGGCTGTGATGACAAAACTGAAGTACAAAAGGACACAGACGAAGTCCGAAATGGATTACAGAAATACATTTATGAAATGAGATGATAAGATCATTTAAGTACAACAGAATATCAACGACAGAACAAACCATTTGGAAAACGAAATGGTAAATGGTAAATGGTAAATGCAAAGGAGTAAACCAACCACCATTTTGTCTTCGCCTTTACAATTAATTCAATCTCAATTAGAATGTATTACAAATTATAAAATATAAGATTATATTTCTTGATAAGCCATTTGTGCTTGCAAGACTTTCCTGGAGCACTTCAGCCACGACATTAACAAATCAATTTCAAGAATGTAGCTGATCACTACAACACTGGCCAATCATAAAACTAACAGATAAGATAAAAAATACCAAAAGAGACATATCAGGCCCATTTCGAACTTCTTTCCAAAGTGAACAGGTTAAATAGTGAACAAAAAGCGATTACTTTTGCTACTTATATAAAAGGACCAGCTTTGACGTCTGAGTAACCTTACAGTTGAGAGTTGTAACAATCACCTAATGTTGATAACAGCTATTCGAACTGGTTTGGAATGACATACCAGAAGGATTTATTCAGGGGAAAACTTTGGAACAGGATAAGAAGGAAAGAAGAGGGCTTAGCCAAAATTGCAAAATATTTAAAAAGGTTTGCCCACCTATCTTACTCAGATTTGTTGACAGATTACTAAGTCGTAGAAGACATATTTACACCTCAGCCAGCTTCTCATGCCTTAAGGAAGCTCTGCAGTTGATGGTTGGACCTAGGATCCATTAAAGTCACGGATAAACAACTAAAGACATCATACGAAAGTATTGGGGTAGTCAGAACGAGTTGTATTAAAACATCAATTTCTGCTTAGGATAGTCCAGAATAAATTAAAAGATTGGTTACACAGAATGAAAGTAATAAAAGATAATGAGAGTTTCAAGTGTAAAGTGAGAGGACATATTTAAAGTTTATAAATATTTATAAAATTTGTAGGGAATAAGAAGTCCTACTAAGGGATACCAAAAAGAGGGAACTATTATAGATGTAGGGCACCTGGCTGTTACATTATATACTCTGAGGAATAAAAAGCTGATAATTTATCAACCAGACAATACCTCAATAACAAGTCTTCGAACTGAATCAGAACATAAGAACAATAAAGGGTCAATAAGACATCATGAAACAGTAATTACCTGAAAAAAAAGTTAACTGAAAATATCTCATTCGTAACAAATGAAAGAAGGAATTTATTACATAAAGAAATAGTTTACAAATTAGCAGACTTATTTATGGGAAGTTTTGAAGAACATTGACCGACACTGGTTCTACTGGTATGGTAATAAAGGTTGGGAAATTACATCTAGAGATAAAGAGAGAAGTAGGAGTGATGTTAACACCAGGTGGATAAAGACCTTACGAAACAGAGAAAAATTTTTCTCTTACTGGAAAAAAACTTACCTATTTCGTATGATGTATAGGTGATTAGCATTGAAAATCAGTGCATATTGAAAACTGACTTTGTGCAAACAAATGGATGTCAGGTCAGGATAGTCTTAAATAGTTTTACATTGGATAACCAGGAAATCTTTGTGTACTTTAAAAAAATTAGTACACTAGACGTTGGACTTTGCATGACAACAAGGAGAGGCCCGGCATGGCCACGTTGGTTAAGGCGTTCGACTCGTAATCTGCGAGTGGCGGGTTCGAATCCCTGTCACACCAATCGTGCTCGCTATTTCGGTCATAGGGGCGTTATAATTGCGATCAATCCTACTATTCGTTGGTAAAAGAGTAGCCCAAGAGTTAGCAGTGGGTGGTGATGACTAGCTGCCTTCCTTCTAGTCTTACACTGCTAAATTAGGGACGGCTAGCTCAGACAGCCCTCGCGTAGCTTTGCGCGAAATTAGAAAAACAAAAAACAAACAAAACAAATAGTTGAGTGAAAGACACTAGCTATGTTAATTAACTATGACATCTTTTCTATTAGCTCAATCCTATTCGATGATTAGTTGTTCAGAGAAGAATGAACTTTAGGATTAACGTATTTAATGGAAATTTAAAAACAGTTTAATAATAAGGTACACGATGGATTTGTAGGGTCTTTAGCAGAAAGTGACTAAATAAAATAAAGACACATTTTACTGATAAATACAGTTTATCTAATTAACAATTTCCTTAAAATATAATTACGAATGATTATTCAAACAGAAGTTGATATTTTTGTTTAAAATTACAAACTTTCGCAATTACAGAAGAAACTCAACGTATTATACGTTGCTACGAATTAAACAGTAAGGACAAGGAAGAGATATAGGAACTTAGAGATAGTGCGGACAAGGGAAGAGATCCAGGGACTTACAGCTAGTAAGGGCAGGTGAAGAGATTTAGAGACTTAAGATAAAAACACGAGCTCAGGTAATTTCTAGCTCCGTTTAATTTGGACTAAAGATAACACTGGTAGATGACTGATTGTTTTTTCTAGTCCAGAATTACAGAACTATCCATGTTTGCTAACTTCTGGTGACCTGATGGGCTAACATCCCGAGGGAATGAGCCCTAGAGATAGTGAATCTCCATTCTATTTTGATGAATTAAACAACTCCGAACAGAGCGTGGTTTGCAATGAAATCCTACTGACGTTCTCTCTGTATTATTCAGGAAAATAGACCAAGTAGTCTTCTACTTAGATTGGCAAAACTACTTTCAGATATAGAGATGCGTTTTGTGAGGCTAGAGTTTTCGTATCCGAACAAAATGTTATAGCTAAAAGAAAGATAGGATCATCTAAGTACTTAACTCGAGCCAGACGCTTCAGGCGTGTTTCTTCAGTGTGTTTTTTGTGAGAACGGGAAATTCGTGAAGGGAAAATCACTAGGGAAACAGTTTAAATTTTTTGGCACATGAATGATCTTTATATATGCCTTGGGTGCTTAAAAACAAACTGAGAGGCGATTGACACTATTGTATTTTTTACAGTGGTTTTAATTTGTGATAATTAGGGTATTACAAAAGCAATTTAATATTTGATTTTTTTTTTTACTAGTGTACGATGTGACGGTTGAATATATTAATTTAATTGTTCATCTACGAGTTAGCAGCTGGATCGGAACTTAAAAGTCCTTCACTCACTGCATAAACTGATTTCAAAGTAAAATTTGTGAAGAGCACGTAACAGTGTTAACTGACGGCTGAAACTGAACCTGATATTTGTGACGAGAGAACGTAACACTACACTTGGGCAACAGAACCTGAATCTGACATATGTGATCAGAGGGAGTAATATTTCTTTCTGGTAACTGAATCTCATGTTTGATGATGTAGGTTTAAGCTGAGTACGTTCCAATTTTAAGATTTTATATTTTTTAACGTTTTACTACACCATAAAATCGTTCAGCGTTTCTAAATTCCCACGTGTTGTTCACAACATAAAGTCATGCGAACTTAACATCTTATTAAAATGGACATCTTATTAAAATGAACATCTTATTGAATACAAAAGAGTTACAGAGGATCTGGTTGAGGTGTTGAATATTGTAAAGGAGTGGATTGTGTTGATGCTTAAATTTTTTCGCACTTAACACTCATAATAGTTGGATTAGAAGACAGAAGTATAAATTTTAATAAGATAGGAGTCATATTCAGTTAAGACAGTTTTGTTAGCCGTACAAATAAGTTGTCTTTGGATTTTATAAAGGAAGTAAATTTAAGCAAGTTTAACAAAAAGCTTGACAACTATACGAATGACATGAGCTAGCTTTAAGATTCTTTAACAAAAAATTTATTAATAGTTTGGTTTATTTTAGAGAATGGGAGAGCGGAGATGGACCAAGAGGTTACATATTGTCCCAGAATATCGTGTTATGTTAAATTGTATGTAATACCTCTACATAAAATGGCAGTGTTTGGACTTTATACACACATGATAACCTTCATTGCGTTGGAAGTCAGTTTTTAAAATGGTAATGTATAGATCTTACTATAAGCTGTTAATCTTATTTCAAATGATAGTTTAAGTATTTTAATAAATGGCGATAATCCAGACTTAAATGTTAATCTAATGTCATTACTGAAAACCTTTAATATTCTTTGAAAGCCAGTTTAAGGATCTTATTAAGAAATAAAACGTTCATTAAAATGACAGGCTAATAATTATCGCACTAATGAATGATAGCCTTTATTAAAATGTTAGTCCAAAAACTTACTAAAGCCTTATAATTATCACTGAAATAACAGGCTAATAAATGTCACTCTGAAGAATGACAGCAGTTATTAAAATGTTAGTTCACAGATCATGTTGTAGTCTTTGGATATAACTCAAGGTTGATAACCTTGTTCAAATGGAGGTCTGAAGCTCGAACCAAAAGCAGTTAACTTTCATTAAAACAATAATACAAGGAACTTAAGAATGGTCTTAAACCTTAATTAAAATGATTGTTTAAGAATATGGTTAAAGGATAATAACCTTTGGTTGATGGTGTTCTAAGGATGTTAGCGATAACGCTCAATTAAATGAAGGTTTAAGGATCATAATAGAGGTGGACAATTGTCTTTAACATTGGGATCTGATACTTTTGTGCACCTTTAAAGAGTGAAATGTTGCCAGGAGTTATAAAACCAGTACTATAAAGAAAAGTTTCATCCATTCAAGTGGTCATCTTGTGCTTAAAAATAAATAAAATATTCATTTTTTAACCGTCCGATTTAAGTACAGTTTTCCTGTATATAGATGTATATACTAACGTCAGCGAAGGTGCTATTGACAATGTCAAACTGTTAGAGTTTCTCCGCTGCATATGGCGTAACGTAGGGTAAATCCAGCGTGAAATTATCAACTGTAGGTAGGTCCAGCAATTGCGAAACAGGATATCTGATCTGTTCTTTATGACTGCCTTAAACTTCCCTGAAGTATAATCAACAGTCTGTGGGTAGCGTTACCTAGTGTTCAGCTTAGACGAATTGCACATAGGAAATCGCTGTGGAAATGTATTATTGTGTAAAATATTCCTTGTCGCACATTGTTACGTGAACATAGTAGGACAGCGGTAAATCTTCGGAATTACAACACTAAAATCAGGGGTTTGATTTCCCTCACTCGACACAACAGATAGCCAGGTGTGGTTTTACTATAAGAAAAACACAAAAACATGTACTGTGTAATAAAAACAAATAACAGAATACTTTGAACTCACTCGTTTTTCGATGGACTTATGATTTAAATTGGACACTTAAGTTTAATTATTTAATTGCCAATCACATGTACAGTATTTTACTTGAAAATATTAAAAATCTATAATCATTGTATCAGACATAATTAATTTCGATTTGATAACTAACAAATGGAAGTAGCCAAACATTTCCACAAATTATACCTTGATATATTTTAAGCCTAAACTACTTTTGTTGAATAAAGTTTTTATACCAGTTATTTTTTCAGCTCGTTATGTAGTTGTCATTATTTGTTTATTTTAATTAATTAATATTAATAATCGATTTATTCCGTTAATTTGTTGTTGTTTTTTGAAAAAATAACTAAAACAAGTCTAGTGGCAAAATGTACAGAATTTTTGTTTGGACGATGAAATCATAACATTATCTACTGAGAGGTTTTCGCTATATACGAAAGATGTTGACATTACCTACTGTAAGTTTATCACTGTATACCAAAGATGTTGACATTACCTACTGTAAGTTTCTCACTGCATACAAAAGATGTTGACATTATCTACTGTATGTCTCTCACTGTATACCAAAGATGTTGATATTATCTACAGTAGGTTTATCATTGTATATTAGGGATGTTGACATTATGTACTGTAAGTTTCTTACTGTATACTAAGATGTTGACATTATCTACTGTAAGTTTCTCACTGTATAGTAAGGATGTTGACATTATGTACTGTAAGTTTCTCACTGTATAGTAAGGATGTTGACATTATGTACTGTAAGTTTCTCACTGTATAGTAAGGATGTTGACATTATGTACTGTAAGTTTCTCACTGTATAGTAAGGATGTTGACATTATGTACCGTAATGTTATCTCTGTATGCTAACGATGTTGACATTATGTACTGTAATGTTATCTCTGTATGCTAACGATGTTGACATTATGTACTGTAATGTTATCTCTGTATGCTAACGATGTTGACATTATGTACTGTAATGTTATCTCTGTATGCTAACGATGTTGACATTATGTACTGTAATGTTATCTCTGTATGCTAACGATGTTGACATTATGTACTGTAAGTTTCTCACTGTATAGTAAGGATGTTGACATTATGTACTGTAATGTTATCTCTGTATGCTAACGATGTTGACATTATGTACTGTAAGTTTCTCACTGTATAGTAAGGATGTTGACATTATGTACTGTAATGTTATCTCTGTATGCTAACGATGTTGACATTATGTACTGTAAGTTTCTCACTGTATAGTAAGGATGTTGACATTATGTACTGTAATGTTATCTCTGTATGCTAACGATGTTGACATTATGTACTGTAAGTTTCTCACTGTATAGTAAGGATGTTGACATTATGTACTGTAATGTTATCTCTGTATGCTAACGATGTTGACATTATGTACTGTAAGTTTCTCACTGTATAGTAACGATGTTGACATTATGTACTGTAATGTTATCTCTGTATGCTAACGATGTTGACATTATGTACTGTAAGTTTCTCACTGTATAGTAACGATGTTGACATTATGTACTGTAATGTTATCTCTGTATGCTAACGATGTTGACATTATGTACTGTAATGTTATCTCTGTATGCTAACGATGTTGACATTATGTACTGTAATGTTATCTCTGTATGCTAACGATGTTGACATTATGTACTGTAATGTTATCTCTGTATGCTAACGATGTTGACATTATGTACTGTAAGTTTCTCACTGTATAGTAAGGATGTTGACATTATGTACTGTAATGTTATCTCTGTATGCTAACGATGTTGACATTATGTACTGTAAGTTTCTCACTGTATAGTAAGGATGTTGACATTATGTACTGTAATGTTATCTCTGTATGCTAACGATGTTGACATTATGTACTGTAAATTTCTCACTGTATAGTAAGGATGTTGACATTATGTACTGTAATGTTATCTCTGTATGCTAACGATGTTGACATTATGTACTGTAAGTTTCTCACTGTATAGTAACGATGTTGACATTATGTACTGTAATGTTATCTCTGTATGCTAACGATGTTGACATTATGTACTGTAATGTTATCTCTGTATGCTAACGATGTTGACATTATGTACTGTAATGTTATCTCTGTATAGTAAAGATGTTGACATTATGTACTGTAATGTTATCTCTGTATGCTAACGATGTTGACATTATGTACTGTAATGTTATCTCTGTATGCTAACGATGTTGACATTATGTACTGTAAGTTTCTCTCTGTATGCTAACGATGTTGACATTATGTACTGTAATGTTATCTCTGTATGCTAACGATGTTGACATTATGTACTGTAAGTTTCTCTCTGTATGCTAACGATGTTGACATTATGTACTGTAATGTTATCTCTGTATGCTACGGATGTTAACATTATCAACTGTATGTTTCTCACTGCATACTGAGGATGCTAACATTATCAACTGTATGTTTCTCACTGGATACTGAGGATGTTAACATTATCAACTGTATGTTTCTCACTGCATACTGAGGATGTTAACATTATCAACTGTATGTTTCTCACTGCATACTGAGGATGTTAACATTATCAACTGTATGTTTCCCACTGCATACTGAGGATGTTAACATTATCAACTGTAAGTTTCTCACTGCATACTAAGGATGTTAACATTATCAACTGTATGTTTCTCACTGCATACTGAGGATGTTAACATTATCAACTGTATGTTTCTCACTGCATACTGAGGATGTTAACATTATCAACTGTATGTTTCTCACTGCATACTGAGGATGTTAACATTATCAACTGTAAGTTTCTCACTGCATACTAAGGATGTTAACATTATCAACTGTATGTTTCTCACTGCATACTGAGGATGTTAACATTATCAACTGTATGTTTCTCACTGCATACTGAGGATGTTAACATTATCAACTGTATGTTTCTCACTGCATACTGAGGATGTTAACATTATCAACTGTAAGTTTCTCACTGCATACTAAGGATGTTAACATTATCAACTGTATGTTTCTCACTGCATACTGAGGATGTTAACATTATCTACTGTAAGTTTCTTACTGCATACAGTGAGAAACATACTAAGGATGTTAACATTATCAACTGTATGTTTTTCGCTCTATACTAATGATGATGACATCATCTAGTGTAACCTTTTCGCTGTATACTCCTGTTATTGACATTATCCTGTGTAAAGTTTTCATTGTGTTCCACAATGTTAATATTATTTACTGTTAGTGTTGTGTTATATATCATTCATCTCTTCATTTATATTTGGTAGTATTTTCCATATTTCTTTTTCTTTATTTATGTTATATTTCTGTTCTGTTGATTTCTGATCAGACCTGTTTATTGAGCATGTTATGTAAGTACTTAATGAAATGTTTTCTTTTATTTGATAAATCACATGTATTTTTGATATGTTAATTTATATCTGCTTAAGTTTAGAAATACAACTTGATCGCATTGTTGTTAAGTTTATTTCACTATACCAACACTTACGTACAAGCACACACACGCGCATACGCATTTAATTCTGAGAAGTCAGGTAGCATGATTTTTTGTTTTTTTTGGAAACTATAATTTCGAAACCTAAAATTTCACTTTGTCAATAGTAACATAGCTATAAAGACTTACTAATTCTCCACTTAGGTAGTGGCGATTAATAACTAGAAGAATAGCCGATTAAATTGTTACCAAAACACAATTCTTCATTTTGATTGGGACTTGTTTTTACAACATCAGAAGGATCTCATATTAATCCCCTTATTCCCTGCTCCCCAGGGGCACAGCGGTACGTCTTCGGACTTACAATGCTAGAAACCGGGTTTCGGTACCCTTGGTGGGCCGAGCACAGATAGCGCATTGTATAGCTTTGTGCTTAATATAAAAGGAAACAAACAAACAAACCCTTTTACCCCAGCACACAATTCGAGTTCATTCATGGATGTTCTAGTCGCACATTTTGTAGCTGTAAAACTGCCTACACTGGCAAAAGCAAACTTTTAACTTCAAATGTTCACACAGAGGAATCTCCTCAGCACTGACCAACCACGTCTCCCTTCCTTATATTTGGCCTGGCGTGGCCAGGTGGTTGAGGCATTCGACTCGCAATCCAAGGGTCGCGGGTTCGAATCCCCGTAACACCAAACATGCTTACTCTTTCACCCGTGGTGGCATTATAATGTGACGTTCAATCCCATTTTTCGTTGTAGTAGCCCAAAAGTTGGCGGTGGGTGGTGATGGCTAGCTGCTTTCCATCTAGCCTTACACTACTAAATTAAGAACGGCTCGCGCAGACAGCCCTCGTGTAGCTTTGCGAGAAATTCAAAACAAACAAACAATTCTGCGTTTTTACTGTCCACTCAGTCGATCTGCTACTTGTGCATTATGATCACTAGGTTTTAAAGTTCGAGTTTTAATCCACAGGGACTAAGAACTTCCAATAAAGTATATCTTTCTTACTTAAATAAGAACTGTAGCTTTGCTAGAATGCATTTGTTTTAACAAATTTTAACTATCTGATTAGATATAGTTTTGGATTGTCGGACGATGATTCTTTTTTTTATACTTTTCAATATATATTTGTTCGTCGATTATTGTTCTTGACCTTTTCTAATTTTCTTATTTTATAAAAAAAAAATGTTCATAATCTTTTATGAATTCCTCTTTAACTTTTATCGTTATCTATTATTTAGAACGAAATTTTTCTGAATATAAAACGAGGTTGTTCTTCAACGTGCAGTAAGCATGTGATCGTGATGTTTACCACGAGTCTGTGGCCTAGACGAGTGAGTGACTATCAACAGAGAGTTTATTTTTACTTCCTGTTATTACATACGATTTGATAACTTGCAAATTTTAAAATATCGTTCTTGTAACTGAAACTGTCCGTTGAAAACGTATTATACACCCTTGTGCAAATTAATTGAAACAAATGGTCATTTTACAATATTTTCAGCATGGCGGCCGGTGTAGGTTCGCTGGACCCGCTGATTTCCTTTAATAGTCATTTTTTTACACAGACGGCGTCATTAGCTGTGTTTTGCAGTTAGATCGATCTATTTTTGGGATATATAACCAAATTTTGGGGATAAATACGTTATTCGAAATTACGTTAGAAGGTAAGAAGACCAGTCAAAAAACAACTTCTTACCAACTCAATGAAGCAGAAACGGTATCAATTGGGTCTGAAATACAAGAACTGGACGCAAGAACAATGGAGGAAGGCGTTATTCAGTGACGAGACTCATTTCTTCGTACAGGGTCAAAGAAGACTGCATGTTCGCAGATCTCCAGGTGAGAAACTTCGAGAATCTCACATCAATCAATTCGTGAAACATCCCTTGAAGAAGATGTTTTGGGGATTTTCAGCTACTATGGCGTCGGAGGGCTTACATATCGTAGAAGGTATGATGCGAGGACCACAGTACATCGAAGTTTTGCAGAGAAGAGTCGTTCCAGAATTGAAAAAGAGATTTCCAGATGGATCTGTCATTTTTCAGCAAGATTTGGCTCCTTGCCACACATCAAAATTTGTGAAGAATTTTATGACTACAACGCGAATAAAGGTGCTGGACTGGCCTGGAAACTCTTCGGACTTAAATCCTATTGAAAGTTTTTGGGCGATTTGTAAAGAAAGACTTCGAGGAAAGTACTGTACTACGAAAGATAAGCTAATTGAGGTCATAATTGAGGTGTGGTACCGCGACCCAAAAATTAGTAAAGATTGCAGTCAACTCGTGGACTCGATGCCAAAGCGGATTAATGATCTTCTGAAAAATAAAGGCGGTCATTTCATGTATTGACTGGTGAGTAATTTTGAATTCTCAGAAATAAAACGCAAAAAATTGAAAAAAATCGTAATTTTCCATCTTGTTTCAATTAATTTGCACAAGGGTGTATAAAGTATTATTTGACGATATGCACAATTAGTAAATTTACCTTTTTAAATAAACTTACTAATTAAGTTTGAGTATACATACGGTAGAAAGCACCTTGGAATAGTTACTTCCGTAACTTATGAAGCACAAAACCATTCAGTATTTATTTAAAGAGTATCAATACGTCTTTTTACAGGGCTCACCTTTTGTCTTTGATATCTGAATATTTGAACTCGTCATATGACCACGGAATACTTTAAGACAAATTGAAGTTGAATATCGTGTGGACCAGAGACACTGAGATTAGGCCTAGGGACTTGTTTTGATTATGAGAGAGGAGGAATGTGGTAATACAGTAGTTTAAAATGCTAAAGAAATGCCTTAAGTCCAGCAGATGGTGCTGTGAGACAACAAAGACATAAATGTTCACACTGAGACCTCACAAACCTCACTTGTTGACTTTTAGTGATCGTTCAAAATTTAATGTATTGAAATACTTTATCCTTAGTAAATATTTGAAGCAATAATAAAACTTAGTAGTGAGTTTTCCTTGGTGGACGTGATGGTTTAATCATGAAGATACCATGACTGTATTAAAAAGTATTAGTACAGAGATCTTATTTGTTGAAAAGAAAAACACAATTAGTTTATTATTTTAAATCAAGAGAGAAATTTACTCAGACAAATGTGTGTGCTACAAATCAATGTTCATTTTACAAACCTTTTTAAAAAACAAACAAGAGTAATCAAATATGTTATCACTTTTATCAGCTAGTGGGTTTTCTGTGAATCATGACAGGTAATGAGTTTCTATTTGTGCATTATGGAGACAAAATACAATGTAAATAGTTGTTCGAAAATTTTGTCAGTTGTTTTTGTGCACTTCACCTCTTATTAGGAATTCATGATTTTCGCACTGAGAGAGTACCTTAAGCAAGGCACGTAAGAACATTTTATAATGTGACGTGATTACTGTTTGAGCTTTCTAGAAAATACTAACTGCTTTAAGAAGTAAGAAATAATTTATTTTAGTGGGTGTTTTCAAACTAAACCTAAATCTTGTGCACGTTCGAAAAGTTCACTGTTTTTCTTCAGAAGAATAAAAGGTTATGTTTAATGAGTGTGATGAAATATATAGGCACAGGTTTCGACGTCACGCAAACTAGACGCTCAATACGAGTTGGCCGTGAGAAATAGACAATCATAACTTACAAGTTCTTTGTATAAGTTTTAGTTTGTTCCAAAGAGAGGTGTACAGTACAACTTAAGTGGGGTAGTAGTTATATGAATAGTAAACAAATTTCTGTAAAACAAAGTAAACAATAAAAATAAAATAACGGCGAAAGATGGTAGGAAATAGTAAAAATATTTAACAAAGTAAATAGCAAATAAACAAAGATAATTTTCAATAAAAATAATACGAACAAATAAGTTTAATGATTAGTTTAGTTTTGGAAATCTTTCCAGAAACTTGCGAAGGTCAACAACCCCTGGATAGAGATTGGTGTTACAGTATTTAACAGTGCTATCCAATAAACTTTTTTAATTTCCCTGTTCCTGTTAGGTGTAAAACTTGTTTCTACACCCATAAGTATAATGTCTCAAAGAGTGTGTCCAGGCATATAAATGTTAAAGTTTTTTTGTGAACGGATGATTATTGTTTTGATTATTGATTTGTGATTATTATAACGTTACTCTATAGTTTCTTTTCCGTTTGCACATTGTTAGTTTTATTTTAAGGAGAATTAAGATAAATGAATAAAAAAACAAAATGTTTTCTTTTAAAGTGAAAATTAATTTGAATTTTACTAGTTTTTGTTTGCCTTTTTACTTAACATTGTCCAAACGTCCTGTTTTACTGTTACTATCTCTATAGTGATTTACTTTCTTTTTAAACAACTATTCAAACATCCTGTTTTACTGTTACTATCTCTGTAGTGATTTATTTTCTCTTTAAACAACTATTCAAACATCCTGTTTTGCAGTTACTATCTCTATAGTGATTTACTTTCTTTTTAAACAACTATTCAAACATCCTGTTTTACTGTTACTATCTCTATAGTGATTTACTTTCTTTTTAAACAACTATTCAAACATCCTGTTTTACTGTTACTATCTCTGTAGTGATTTATTTTCTCTTTAAACAACTATTCAAACATCCTGTTTTACAGTTACTATCTCTATAGTGATTTACTTTCTTTTTAAACAACTATTCAAACATCCTGTTTTACTGTTACTATCTCTATAGTGATTTACTTTCTTTTAAACAACTATTCAAACATCCTGTTTTACAGTTACTATCTCTATAGTGATTTACTTTCTTTTTAAACAACTATTCAAACATCCTGTTTTACTGTTACTATCTCTATAGTGATTTATTTTCTCTTTAAACAACTATTCAAACATCCTGTTTTACAGTTACTATCTCTATAGTGATTTACTTTCTTTTTAAACAACTATTCAAACATCCTGTTTTACTGTTACTATCTCTATAGTGATTTACTTTCTTTTTAAACAACTATTCAAACATCCTGTTTTACAGTTACTATCTCTATAGTGATTTACTTTCTTTTTAAACAACTATTCAAACATCCTGTTTTACTGTTACTATCTCTATAGTGATTTATTTTCTCTTTAAACAACTATTCAAACATCCTGTTTTACAGTTACTATCTCTATAGTGATTTACTTTCTTTTCAAACAACTATTCAAACATCCTGTTTTACTGTTACTATCTCTATAGTGATTTACTTTCTTTTTAAACAACTATTCAAACATCCTGTTTTACTGTTACTATCTCTATAGTGATTTATTTTCTCTTTAAACAACTATTCAAACATCCTGTTTTACAGTTACTATCTCTATAGTGATTTACTTTCTTTTCAAACAACTATTCAAACATCCTGTTTTACTGTTACTATCTCTATAGTGATTTACTTTCTTTTTAAACAACTATTCAAACATCCTGTTTTACTGTTACTATCTCTATAGTGATTTACTTTCTTTTTAAACAACTATTCAAACATCCTGTTTTACTGTTACTATTTACTTTCTTTTTAAACAACTATTCAAACATCCTGTTTTACAGTTACTATCTCTATAGTGATTTACTTTCTTTTTAAACAACTATTCAAACATCCTGTTTTACTGTTACTATCTCTATAGTGATTTATTTTCTCTTTAAACAACTATTCAAACATCCTGTTTTACAGTTACTATCTCTATAGTGATTTACTTTCTTTTCAAACAACTATTCAAACATCCTGTTTTACTGTTACTATCTCTATAGTGATTTACTTTCTTTTTAAACAACTATTCAAACATCCTGTTTTACTGTTACTATCTCTGTAGTGATTTATTTTCTCTTTAAACAACTATTCAAACATCCTGTTTTACTGTTACTATCTCTGTAGTGATTTATTTTCTCTTTAAACAACTATTCAAACATCCTGTTTTACAGTTACTATCTCTATAGTGATTTACTTTCTTTTTAAACAACTATTCAAACATCCTGTTTTACTGTTACTATCTCTATAGTGATTTACTTTCTTTTTAAACAACTATTCAAACATCCCGTTTTACTGTTATTATCTCTATAGTGATTTACTTTCTTTTTAAACAACTATTCAAATATCCTGTTTTACTGTTACTATCTCTGTAGTGATTCGCTTTCTTTTTAGTCAGCTGTACAAACATCATGTTGTACTGTTACTCTCACTGTAATGATTAGATTTCTTTTTAGTCAACTGTACAAACGTTTTTTTCTGCTACAATTTCCATAGTGATTCGCTTTCTCTTTAGTTAATTGTACAAACATCCTGTTTTACTGTTACTATCTCTGTAGTGATTCACTTTCTTTTTAGTCAACTTTTATGATGTGAATTGAGTACCACAAATGTGTAAGTGGTTTAATTTCTTCGAAATACCGGTTTATAGGTTACATAATTAGTGTTGCGAGCTCAAATCCTGTTGCAGTTTCGATGGGTGGTGCTCGCTAGCTAATTTCCTCTACTCTATAACTGATAAGAAGTTATAGCGCAGGTAGACCTTCAGTGGCTTTACACTAAAATCAATTATAAATAAACAAAATGTTTCCCAATGGATCAGGGAAGGTAGTAGGAATAACATTGTTTCAGATTGATTGTCAACTCATATAAAAGAATGGTTGAAATGTGAAGATTAGGAAATACCTGGGTGAAAATTATTATTGCTTAATTAGGATTGGTGTTTTTCTAGATATAACAATATTAACTCGAAATTAAAAAAAAATAAGTTAGAGAAAAATATATGTCAAGATATAACTAATGTAAATTTTGTATCAATGCTAAATGGAGATCCCGAACATGTGTGTATGTGTGCTTTTTTATAGCAAAGCCACATCGGGCTATCTGCTGAGTCCACCGAAGAGAATCGAACCCCATTGTCAATCCGTACACATACCGCTGTACTAGCGGGGAGAGAGCCTGCACATATGTGGAAATGTTGTAAACATAGTGATTACATACTGAAGAGAGGTATATCCATACAAAGAAATGTGGCTTCAAGTAAAAAAATTAGGTTTGCTCATAAATTAAAGAAGAGCATATTCAACCGTAAACTCATTGCTAATGTTATGATCAGGGATTTGGAGGTTTATAGAAGATCAAGAGAGTTGTTCAAACGGAAATTAGGAAATCGAAAAAAAAAAAAAGATAAAACTGTTGCAGAAAATCTAACAATTAATATCAAGGATGTCTTTACATTAAGGGTAATAAAAATGTTAGGGCTTTTTATGGATGACAGAGGAAGGCTTATAAATGGTGATTAGGCGATGGATGGGCTATTAAATTCCTTTTTTATTCTTTTATTTTTTATTAATAGTATTATAGGATCATTTTATTCATTAATATAACAATGTTTCTAATCCTTCTTGGACCTGCTATTATTTTGTTATTTAGCAAAAACTACACAGTGGGTTGTCTGTGCTGTGCCCATAATGGGTAACGAAACCCGACTTTCATCATATAGACTTGCAGCTGTGCCACTGAGGTGACCTATTATTTTCAACTATAAGATTATTTTTTTAGATACAGCAATGCCTGTAACAATTCCATTTGCCATGCCATCTTAACTACAAAGCTAGTTTGTACGGATTTAACAGTATATGTAATTCTCGTTGAACCTGCTGTCTTAACTGCAAGTTTATTTAATTTAAACATAACCGTAAAAGTTGTGGTGAAAGATGTTCAGTCTTACACTGGGTATCACTGACATATGTTTAAATATAACAATAGAAGTTGTGATGAGAGATATTCATTCCTTCACCGAGTGTTACTGAAATTTGTACATATTTTTAATAGATTCATGTTTGCTGGCAGATATGTATATAAACATTTATAACAACTGAGTCCGGAAAGACTTAGTGTATCCGGGTGTTCATTATTCACATTCCGTTGCTGCATAAATATGCTTCACACAAAATGTAGATGACGTAGGAATAGTAACAGTTAAATTCCACTGTTTGGTCCGATAAGCTCGGCCCAAAGATTGGTTGTTCACTAGCTGTTATTTTTCCAGATTCGCTTATAATCCCTGTGTAACTTTGCACGATAAACTTTACACAAACAATCAGATTCTAACACTATCTTTATTGAAGGTTTCTGAAACAATTAAAGAAAAAATATAATGATCGTAAATATTTGTCGATCTTTCGCTCAAAGTCAATTTATACCACGAGTCTATTCACAGGAAAGGAATTTCTTTGTGTTATATTATCATATAATATTCAACAGAAACGGCTGAAAGCTGCACGTTAAACTCTCTCATTTCCTTAGCTCTTTCCAAGAATGTTGAAATCCTAAGGATGAGATGTACATTAATACCACAACCAACATTATACATTCCATTTTACGCTGCTTCTAATATCATTATGTCCTCAGACAGCTTCCAGCGTTACACAAAAAACTTACGTTGCGAGCTGGCACGCATTTAGGAAATTAAACGCGTTTTACAAAAATATTCCATAATTAAATACTGAAGACAACTGTAGCATGAAACTCAGTGAGGCGTGAAATAAACCACAGCCTATCGTTCTGGTTTAGTATTCTTGTCAGTTAATTTTCATGTCTTAAGTAATTTGGAATACGCTTGTCAGAAATGAGACGTTCTACTTGTTTGTGAATACAACAATCCAACTGTTATAATTGATCCAGTTTTAAAAGCAACGTAGTTTTCCACAATCTTAGGAGGCTTAGTGCTTTTTTTTATGTGTTTTGAAAATAGAACGTCTATATCTTTTCGTCTTGCTTCTTCTCTTTCAAAAGTGAATTTATTACGTTTGGCATCGTGGAAAATAGAAATCTTATATATTCCATACAAATTAATTGTGCGTTAGATTTAACAATTAATATTCTATTGTTTCGTTTGAAGAGATATGATTTTTACATTCTGTTTGCAATTGAAGCGAACCATTGAATATAAGTGCGAAAGTAAGAATTACATTAAAAGATGATATCACTAACTGCCTACTTGGTAAAGGGAATATACGGTCAATTTATATTAATATGGATAAAAAAGGGTATGTTTAGTTTATATTAATATGAAAAAGGGGAGTATTTGTTTGATTTATATTAAGAAGGATAACGGAAGTGTTTTTATCTGGTTTATATTAGGAGGGACATTAAGAGTGTCTATCTGGTTTATTTTATGATGGCTAATGTTAGTTAATATTTGTTAAATATTAAGACGGATAACAGTGTGTTATTTTGGTTGACAACGATATGAATAAGAGAAATGTGTGTTTGGAGTATATTAAGAGGAGAAAATGGAGTGTTTGTCTAGTATTTAGTAAGAGAGAGAATGGGAGTGTCTGTTTGTTTATATTAATATGGAAGGCAAAAGCTTTCGCTTGCGATATGCTTATATGAATACCAGGTTTGTCTATGCCAACGTTAAGATGACAAGTGGGATATTACGTTCAGCTAGTATTAATAGAGATAACTGGAGTGTCTGTTTGTTTTATATTAAGATTCTTAACATAAGTGTTTCTTTGGTTAATATTAAGAAAGGTGAGGGGAGTGTCTGTTTCGTTTAAGATTGATAACGTGTTTGTTTGTGTTGAATTTCTCGAAAACTACAGGAGGGTTATCTACGGTAGCCGTCCCTTAGTTTACCAATGTAAGACTGGAGAAAAGATAGCTAGGCATCGCCACCCTCCCCAACTGATGGACTACATTTTTACCAACTAATAATAGGATTGACAGAGCATGTTTGGTGGGACAGGGATTCGAACCAGCGACCGTAAGATTTCGAGTAAAAGTGGCCATTTTTACTTAGATGGAGACGAACTGGGCGAAGAGTCATTCTACTTTCGATCACGTATTTTTCTTCAGTAGACGAATCGAGATTCATCGATTCTGCTCTGGTTCGATTGGGCAGGTATTTGTCAATATATTTGGATTCCAGTGTCTGAGAGCAATAATGAATAATCGTTCGACATTTTGAGGCCAAAGAAGATGGACCCAAGTTGTCACTGGAAGGATTTTGTTTTTTTGGGGGATTGAGGACAAAGCTACAAAATGAGCTGTCTGTGCTCTGCCCACCATGGGTATCGAAACCCGTTTTCTAGCGGTGTGAGTCCGCAGACATACCGCTGTACCACTGGAAGGTATGGTAGGAACAGAGACAGGGAAAGACGAGTAATTGTCAACATCTTTATCCAACAAGGGTAAAAGACTCTACACATAGCGTAAAAACTGTTCTGTTGGGGACACGGAAAAATCTTTTTACCCTTCCACTGAAGCAGTGAAACAAAGTACAGCAGTATATGTCCGAGATGGAGGTTGGAACAATAACTTTGAAACCTCGGGATAAGAAATGTTGTGAACTTTCTCAAACATTGTAACCACTTCTCTTACACCCACCCAGTGCAAGAATGGAAGCAAGAGAGATGAGAGCCACTAGAATTAACACAGTGAGGGTCCAGTTTACACTCGTAGGCCTCATGACCTTATCACTGCAATAATCACATATCAAAGAACCACGATGTGATGTTTTTGAGTGACCAAATCACTGACATTGGTAAAATCTTAGAGGACTGGGAATATATGTTGTACCTTACAGTTCAGATAATCTTCCTTGACAGTGGCAGGAGTACGTGGTGATGTAAACGCCAAAATTAAAACATTGGTAGGCAGTATAATTCCTTCCTTCCGATTGGAGATACGTTTCACTGCAGAAACTCATTGGGTGGAGAAGCCAGTGAGAATCTCAGACTCTGGGATGTTCTTCATAGTCACAGTAGCATGGGGAGTAACCTCAATGGGTATCTCCCCAATGATCTTCGAATGCAAGAGGAGATCCCCGTATTTTGAGACAGATATTTTTGCCAAGATGTTCCCAGGACGAAGTTTTTTGACTGACTTAGGAGCCAGCAAGTCCATCTAGGAGAGCCAGTAAGCCCCTGTAGAAGAGCCAATAAGCCCCTGTAAGAGAGCCAGCAAGTCCCTTTAGAAGAGTCAGCAAGTCCCTTATGAATAAAAAGGGAGACATCTGTCCTAAAAATTTATGTGACAAAGGACGTAGTATGAAAAAGTGGGGTGAAGATGTGGAAGAAAGTGAAGACTACTTATCAGAATCTTCAAGAAGTGGTCGTTTACCAATGGGCTGTCTTTTATTATTTTATTTCTATTTGGACTTGGGGGATCCCTAATAAAAGAAGAAAGATTCAGAGCCTACTGGTTACACCCACCACGGAGCCCTACGAAGGGTCGTACTGTAATGCCAAACAAAGACACTGCAGCAAAGCCAGAGTTTTGTGAGCACTATCTCCAAACACCAGCGTCAGACACAGTGTCCACAATACCTGTTTATAACGTCCAGTACTGATACTCAGTTCACTATAGCCCAAGAGGACCATCGGATAGACACTGGGGGCCACCCTAAGGTCACCCGTTTACAGGAATTCAAGGTCAAAGTGGAGTGTTAGGGTTGGACTCCTCAACCACCAGGATCCTCTCTTCTCTTTCTCGAGACTTCACGCATGGCAAACACATGGGTGGATGTTTAGATCCCAGAAGAAATAAATTGAACCTTCTCTGTACAGGAAACCACTTCAAGGGGAGTTTCTGTTTAGTTTGTATTGAGAAGGATAATGAAAATTTCAGTTTGGTATATATCCAGATGGATAATGGGAGTATCTTTTTATCGTATATTAAGATTGAAAATGAGAATTTTTGCTTTGTATTGATATGGTTAAATGGAGTGTCTGTTGGATATGTATCAAGGTAGGTAACAGGAAAATTTATTTGGTTTATATTAATATAGATAAAAGGAGTTTTTGTTATATGTTAAGACTGATTGACAACGAGAAAGTTTGTTTGATAATATTAAGATGGATAAAGAGAATGTTTTTTTGGTTTATATTAAGAGGGATGATCTGATTTTCTGTTTGATGTGTAATAAGATGGACAACAGGAGTGTCTGTTTGATATATAGTCTGATGGCCAATAGTAGTGTCTGGTTTATATTAAGAAAGGTAACGGGAATGTATGTTTGGTTTATATTAGGATGGATTATGGGAGTGTTGTTTGTATTAATATTGTCAGTGAGAGTGTCTGTTTGCGACATATTAATATAGAGATCGAGAGTTTCTGTTTGGTTTACGTCTGGATAAATAACTTGAGCGACTGTTTCGTTTATGTTAAAAGGAATGACGGGAGTGTTTGTTTGTTATATATTACGATAGATAACGGGAGTGTTTGTTTGTTATATATTACGATAGATAACGGGAGTGTTTGTTTGTTATATATTACGATAGATAACGGGAGTGTTTGTTTGGTATATATTACGATTAACGGAGTGTTTGTTTTATATATTACGATAGATAACGGAATGTGTTTGTTTGATAACAGGAGTGTTTGTTTGGTATATATTACGATAGATAACGGGAGTGTTTGTTTGTTATATATTACGATAGATAACGGGAGTGTTTGTTATATATTACGATAGATAACGGGAGTGTTTGTTTGTTATATATTACGATAGATAACGGGAATGTTTGTTCGGTATATATTACGATAGATAACGGGAGTGTTTGTTTGTTATATATTACAAATTATATATATAATTATAATATTATATATTATTAGAGTAACTATGACTCTCTTAAGGTAGCCAAATGCCTCGTCATCTAATTAGTGACGCGCATGAATGGATTAACGAGATTCCCACTGTCCCTATCTACTATCTAGCGAAACCACAGCCATGGGAACGGACTTTGAGAAATCAGCGGGAGTGTTTGTTATATGTTAGATAACGGGAGTGTTTGTTTGGTATATATTACAATAGATAACGGGAATGTTTGTTCGGTATATATTACGATAGATAACGGGAATGTTTGTTCGGTATATATTACGATAGATAACGGAAATGTTTGTTTCTTATATATTACGATAGATAACGGGAATGTTTGTTTCTTATATATTACGATAGATAACGGGAATGTTTGTTCGGTATATATTACGATAGATAACGGGAGTGTTTGTTTGTTATATATTACGATAGATAACGGGAATGTTTGTTCTTATATATTACGATAGATAACGGGAGTGTTTGTTTGTTATATATTACGATAGATAACAGGAGGGTTTGTTAGTTTTGTATTTACACGGATGAAAAAAGTGTTTGTTTGCTTATGAATTTCGCGCAAAACTACACGAGAGCTATTTACGGTAGCCGTCCCTAATTTAGTGGTGAAAGACTAAAGGGAAGGCAACTCTTGTAGTAACAAACTTGGGCAACTCTTGTAATAACTCTTGTAGTAACTCTTGTAGTAACTCTTGTAGTAACAAACTTGGGCAACTCTTGTAGCAACTCTTGTAGTAACTCTTGTAGTAACTCTTGTAGCAACTCTTGTAGTAACTCTTGTAGCAACTCTTGTAGTAACTCTTGTAGTAACTCTTGTAGCAACTCTTGTAGTAACTCTTGTAGTAACTCTTGTAGCAACTCTTGTAGTAACTCTTGTAGCAACTCTTGTAGTAACTCTTGTAGCAACTCTTGTAGTAACTCTTGTAGCAACTCTTGTAGTAATTCTTGTAGTAACTCCTGTAGTAACAAATGGTAGGGTTGATCGTTATGTATAAAACTTTCACAGCTCAAAGGCCGAAGATGTTTGATGGGGGATTCTAACCTGTGACGCTCATATTTCGAGTTGAGCGCCCTAGCTACCTGGCCATGTCGGGCCTAAAAAGAGTATCTGTTCAGTACATGTTAAGATTGATAAAGGGTGATTGGGTTTAGTTAAATTAATACGAACAAAAGGAGTTTCTTTTTATTATATATTAAGATGGATAACGGGAATATTATATTAATAGGGTTAACTGGAGTGCCAGTTTGGTTTATTTTAATCTGGATATCGTGGGCGTTTGTTTTTTGTATATTATGATAGATAACATATTAATTTATATTAAGATGGGTATCGAGAGTGTTTGTTTATTTTATATTAAGTAGGAAAACAAAGTGTTTGTTGCTTAGATGTCATTGGAAAAAGGATTTTCTGCATGGTTTATATTAATATACTTATTGAGACTGTCTGCTTAAAAAATCATCTGGTTTGTATTAACAGGAACACAGGAAGTGCATGCTTAGTTTACGTTAAAATTAATAACAGAATATTTGTTTGGTTTATGTTAAGAGGGGCACAGAAAGTATATGTTTGGTGTACATTAAAATTAATTAAAGAATGTTTGTTTGGTTTATGTTAAAAGGGACACAGGAAGTGTATGTTTGGTGTACATTAAAATTAATTAAAGAATGTTTGTTTGGTTTATGTTAAAAGGGACACAGAAAGTATATGTTTGGTGTACATTAAATTAATTAAAGAATGTTTGTTTGGTTTATGTTAAAAGGGACACAGGAAGTGTATGTTTGGTGTACATCAAGATAACGAGAATATTTGGTTTATATTTAGGGATAACTAGATTGTCTGTTTCGTACATATTAAAACGGATAATCTTAACGTTTATCTTGCTTATATTAATATGGATAACTGGAATGTCTGTTTTATTTTTATTAAGAGGGATAACGAAAGTATCTGTTTAGTTTATATTAAAATTAATAAAAGGAGTGTATGCTTAGCTTACATTAAGATGGATAAGAGAGTTGTCTATTTGTTTTATGTTAAGACAGACAGATAAGGGAGTTTCTGTTTTATTTATACTGAATAATGGTAGATGAAACAAAAGAACTCAAAGTAAAAACTCGTGATTGATGTTGGTCCTCGTGTTTAAAAACTTGTTTGGTGTAATTGTTAGAAACGTGACTAGTTAAAACAGATATATAAAATTTCTTTTTAAGTTTCATTAAATAAATTCACGTTTATGTTAGTACATTAAACTTTCAAAATATATTAATATCAAAGAGTAAGAAGAAAAGAGATGGTCAAATAACATCTTCTATGATGTTCTTGAAATGTTGATTTGATTTCTCTCAGACATTTTTTTATATTATAGCTGATGTTTATTGTTATAAAATTCTGGTTTTATGTAATTCCAAGTTCCTTTATAATAAATGATACGGAATATTAAATTACAATATCGTGAAATGTATGATTTTCTGTGTCTTGCTTGATCGAAGCAAACAATTTTAGTCCTTGTTTTAAGTTTGTTCATAAAGCATTTGATTCTTTGTGAAAAAACAACAACTAAATGTTCCTTTCTTATCTCCAAAATAAGCAACTATGTCAAATGTATTTAAACGTCAGATGTACTCAAAATGAATATGGTTTTGGACAAAGCATTTATATTATACGAAACAATATATGAAATAGGGCTACCTTTAACAATTAAACCTAAATAGGCCGTTTTTAAAACTATATGTCTTGAACACAAAAAAAAAATCATTTACTTTTGTGAGTTGTAGTGTATTCTAATGGGACATAAAAACAGTCAAACACTGATAAAGTTTCATGTTACTTATAACATCATCTATATATTTTAACTAAAACAGACTACTGAGATTCTAATTCCCAGTATTAGTTCCTTAGCAAGAATCCACCCTTAACCTGAGAAAGTCCGTAATTTGTCATCGATATGGCGGCATCTTTCCTTCCAAAATAAAGAATATTGAATCCATCGATCACGTAGCATCGACACTCCCTAAAATAATAATAGGCCTGGTTATTAAATAGTATAATCTATACATTTAATCCATCGTCTATGTTTCGTTCCGCCCTTCCTTGTAGTCAGTAATATGTATAGGTTTTGTTCTGTGGACGATTTTATATGAAAAAGTGAAAAGAAAATTTTTTATAACACTTCAGGAGTCCTTCAGTACTGTTTCTGTATAACATGAATTAGTTTATGAAGTTTACTTTCTTAAAGAAGAAAATTTAAATTATTAATCTTAACTTTTCTATTTTTTGAATAATTTGAAGAACACTGTATGGTATTAGTCAAGGGCTGTAAGTATTTTTTGTACTTAAATACTTAAGGTAAAACATCTAGTAATCAGAAACAGTTACCAATCCTTGGGCTACGTTAATCGAATAATGGGAGTAGCCAGTCACAGTTATAGCATACTCATGGCCCCGGAGTAGAGAGCAAGATTTTTATGAAACGGGCCTCGAATTTTAAACCTTCTGGGTATGTTATTCATAATAAGTCACACCTGACTTCATGATATATATTGCTGAAATTATAAACATAATGTTGATATTTTAAACAAATTAGTAAAATAAAGTAACTGAATCAGTGCATCAGTTCCTTGAATAAACATAAAAATATTACTGAAACCTTGAGACCCAACTTATATTTTAAGTTATGTAGTACTAAAATATCAACTGTTTGTAACGCAGACAGCACTGTATCAGTATTGTTTTGCAACTTTTCGTTACAATAGTACTAATATTTCACCAAAGATTTATAAAGCTGTGTTATGGAATTGCGATTACTTTTTACCATTCTTCATTCACTTTGTTACCATCACTGGTGTATGTATTATCACTCTGTTGCTCAGTACCATTTGTTTGTTTCCACTCTGTTATCATCACTGGTGTATGTATTATCACTCTGTTACTGAGTACCATTAGTGTGTTTCCACTCTGTTACCATCACTGGTGTATGTATTATCACTCTGTTACTCAGTACCATTAGTGTGTTTCCACTCTGTTACCATCACTGGTGTATGTATTATCACTCTGTTACTCAGTACCATTAGTGAGTTTCCACTCTGTTACCATCACTGGTGTATGTTTTATCACTCTGTTACTCAGTACCATTAGTGTGTTTCCACTCTGTTACCACCACTGGTGTATGTTTTATCACTCTGTTACTCAGTACTATTAGTGTGTTTCCACTCCGTTACCATCACTGGTGTATGTATTATCACTCTGTTACTCAGTACCATTAGTGTGTTTCCACTAATTGTACATTATCTTTATTGGTTTTACCATTGTGTGACATGAGTGTTATCAGATGTCACTGTCGTACCATTGTGTTATATATATTATCAGCTGCCTATGTCGTTGAAATCAGCATCGTAATTATTTTAGGTAAGTTTGACTAGTTTTATTGTTTAAATTAAATTTATTTAATTTAATATCATTCACTTCTCTCCTCTTAGTTTCATTTATTAAAATAGGAAAACCCGTTCACCTCACCTGAACATTTTTCAGTACAACGTCTACAGATAAATATAAAAAATCGTAAGCAACTTATTAGAACATGTTACGATAGTTACTTGTCTTATTTCCATAACACATAAGTCACAGCTTACAATCCTGTTAAATCAAGGGTTAGAAATATAAAGCAAAAAAAAGTTTTAAAAGATTCACAATAAAAATTGCCAATACTTCCTACCCTACGAAATTACATAAACAAACGGAAGAAAAGCGCTAAACTAACCAGTAAAACCATGGACGTAATCAGAATTTACAAAATCTAAGAAATATTAGGGTTGGTACATGTGTTTATAAAATTAGCACTGTTTAACATTTATACACATTATGAACTAAAGCATTCAATTAGGGTAATTTAGACGTTTATTTTAGTTCCACAGTTTAACTGATGCCTGGATTCATGCAACTGTGTATATTTTATAACGCAGGTGGAAGTACAGGAATACAACATTGTCATCAAGTCTATGTATATACTTTCTGTCAACAACGAACAATGTAAAAAAATACATTATAATTATTATATGCGAAATAGTTAGTACAATATGTTTGATTAGCTAGGCTCTTTACTCAAGATGCATATTTTTAGTTCTGATTTATGTAAGTCAGGAATTATTATTAATGATATCATACAGTTTCTAAGATATTCTTGCATTATTTAAGTTTGAGTATTTTATGTGAGAAGTTTCTAGTGGAATAAGGAGTTAACTTGTTTATTAATATAACATAACATTTTGGGACAACATGGGTCTTATTAGTCCATATCGGCTACTCATAACATTTTGGGACAACATGGGTCTTATTAGTCCATATCGGCTACTCATAACGTTTTGGGACAACATGGGTCTTATTAGTCCATATCGGCTACTCATAACGTTTTGGGACAACATGGGTCTTATTAGTCCATATCGGCTACTTATAACGTTTTGGGACAACATGGGTCTTATTAGTCCATATCGGCTACTCATAACGTTTTGGAACAACATGGGTCTTATTAGTCCATATCGGCTACTCATAACGTTTTGGGACAACATGGGTCTTATTAGTCCATATCGGCTACTCATAACGTTTTGGGACAACATGGGTCTTATTAGTCCATATCGGCTACTCATAACGTTTTGGGACAACATGGGTCTTATTAGTCCATATCGGCTACTCATAACGTTTTGGGACAACATGGGTCTTATTAGTCCATATCGGCTACTCATAACGTTTTGGGACAACATGGGTCTTATTAGTCCATATCGGCTACTCATAACGTTTTGGGACAACATGGGTCTTATTAGTCCATATCGGCTACTTCATCCTCTACACTAAACTGAAACCAGTAATGAATAAACTAGTAAAAAAAAGAATTTAAAATTCAGTCTTTATCACTCATGTGCTTATCAAACTTACTCTTAAACTCACTTAAATTTACTGTCTCTACAACATCGAAGGTAATAGGTAGTTCATTTCAGAGGTTAACTACCCTGTAAGAAAATTTCAGCTGAAGATTACTTCTACCCTGCCTAAAGTAATATCTGTGTCGTTTGGTCTTACTATTCTTACTGCGAAGTATGAAAATAAAACATATGATATATGAACACTATCAGTTCCCTTTACAATCTTAAACACCTCAAACAGACCCTTCCTCTCCACTTAACTCTTCGTTTTTCAAGAAGAAGCAACTTGAAAGTTGCAACAGCTCTTACATCCCGGATACCAATGTTGTAACTCTCCACCGAACTCTTTCCAATAATTAAAGGTCCTTCTTAAGGGAAAAAGCCCAAGACTCAACACAATATTCCAAATGTGGCCTAACCAGTGATCTATATAATGAAATTATGACCGTTTTAGACTTGTATTCAGTATTTCTGTAAGTATAATCTAAAGTTCTATTTGCCCTACCTCTAGCAACAGCGTACTGTTTGGATGGCTTAAGAGACCAATCAACTATTACACCTTTTATTTCATGACACAGTTAAAGTTATTCACATCCGGATTATAATTCAAATTATGATAACTCACATGCATTATCTTGCATTAATTGAAATTCACTTGCCATTTAATTGCCCAACTCACTAAATGATCTAAATTCCTTGTAACTCAGCAACATTCTCTTTACACCTAGCAACACTCAAGACCTTAATATCATCTGCAAATTGAAGTAATTTATTGATCACTCTTCTACCTCTATTACTGATATAAATCATAAAGAGCAAAGGTTCTAAGACTGAGCCCTGAAGTATCCCACTTGTGACATTAATTCATTTGACTGAACTCCATTTGCAACAACCCTCTGCTTTCTTCTATCCAGCTATTCTTCTGTCGAATATGCTAACTTATACTCTACATTTAAAGAGAGAGAATGTTTTACAAGCCTTTTATGTGGCGCCTTGTCAGATGCTTTCAGAAAATCCAGATACACCAAATCTACGTTTTTAAATTCATCTGCACGAGCAGTGACCTATTCAAAGAAAGTCAAAAGATTTGTAAGGCAAAATTTTTTGTTAATGAAGCCATGTTGATTATCTAATAAAATTGTAAAGTTTGCTAGATAACTTTGCGAAGTATCTTTTAACATTTTTTTTCCAAAATGTTTCCCATAACTGATATAAGACTAATTGGTCTATAACTACCGAAATAATTTTTATCACCTCACTTAAAAATAGGAGCTACATTAGCTATCTTCCAATCCTTTGGTACCTGTCCACTATTCAAGGACTGATTAAACATAGTAGTAAGTGGCTCAAATATCTAATCTTTTACCTCCTTCAATTCTTTTAGTTGCACAGCAGTATGTCTGTGGAACTACACCGCTATAAATTGGGTTTTGACACGCAAGGTGGGCAGAAAACACAAACCCTATGTGTTGTTTTGTGCTTAACTATAAACGAACAAGTAACTTACCTCCTTAAAACCTTTGTGGAAATATTATTTGGTCAAGGAGCCTTATCATTTTTTAAACCTCCCAAATCTTTCCTAGCCAGCTCAGAATTTTTTTTTTGAATTTCGCGCAAAGCTACACGAGGACTATCTGCATTAGCCGTCCCTGCTTTTCCAGTGTAAGTCTAGAATGAAGGCAGCAAGTCATCACCACCCATCGCCGACTCTTGGGCTACTCTTTTACCAACGAATAGTGGGATTGACCGTCACATTATAGCGCCCCCACGGCTGAAAGGGCGAGCATGTTTGGTGCGACCCTTGGATTATGACTTGAACGCCTTAACCCACCTGGCTATGCCAGGCAAGCTCAGAATTAATGCAATTGTTGATGAATACTGCTTAAACCTTCGTTAGTAAAAACCAAAAAAAAAGTAAAATTTAATAACCCAGCTATTTCATAGCCATCAGATACAAGCTTTCCTTTACCGTACCTAAAGAATCCTACCCCCATATTAACACTTGTATACTCTTCATACATTTAAATAAATTCTTACTGTTAATTTTTAAATTTTCAACCTACCTTTTCTTACACATCATTTTTGATGTCCCGATTTCCTGTGACCAACTTTCTCTACTTTTTACAATCTTTTAATTATCCTCTCATACCAATCAGTTTAAATTTTTTCAGCTTTTCTTCAATTTTATATCTTAAAATCTTTGTGAGCCAACCAACAACTAATCCAATTGAAAACAGATAATTCTTGTCTCATTCCTTCATAATTTGATTTTTTGAAATTTGTAACCAAAATATATCATTATTTCTTATCTCCATTTGCAGCAAAACATTGAGCTTAATATAGTAATTATCATTTGCACCCAGATATTCCTCATTTTCCACCTTCCAAATCATTTCTACATTTGAATTTAACAATAAAACTAAAATATCATTGTTTTTAGAAGGTTCCTTGACAAATTGATGAAGAAGTCCATCTAAACAGTTTACGAAAACATTTTGTCTTCATGAATTGACTATAAAATTTCCCAATTTATATGTCTGAATTTCAATCAGTCGTAATTATGACTTTATTAACAGCTGAAATTTAATATCATTGTAAATTTTCTCACTAATTTCATCAATATCATCTGGTGAACTGTAACAAATTCCTCCTCAAAGAAGTTTCCCTTTAAACTAATATAAACCCTTTTACTATATTCTTGCTGTTATTTTTGATATCCTCAACTTCAACAGGATATAACTCACAATCACATTTTACACATAAAGCCACTCCTATTAAATAGCCTGTAATCCTATATCAAAAAATGAAACTTTTATCATAAAATTCATCTACGTTTTAACATGTTTCAGTTATTCTGCTATATCAAAATTCTCCATTTCTTCTTTCCTTGCCATCGCAACGGTCATTTTGCCCCCTAGTGGCAACGGTCCTTTTGGCCCCTAGTGGCACACCGGGTGTCTACATGAACAAACCATTTTTACCAGTGCATCTACTTTATTTCTTATACTTCTAACATAACCAGTAACAGTTAAGCCCATAATTATAACTTCTTCTATACTCATTTCCTATGCTAAACTTTTCTGTGACTCTTAATCTTTTGCATTTAGTTTTTCCTGGCCTTCACCACTGTTAGATCCTACTTTAAAACATATCTTACAGCTGAGTTAATAGCCTTAGCAAACAAGCCAGCCTCTATCATATTTAAACATAAACCATCTGTACCAAAACGCTCATTTCAACTGAACTGATCCCACAATTCCAAACAGCCAACCTGCTCATACTTACATATTAACTCTCTTAACATTTAGCACTAGTGACTTATAACTTCACCCACACATTTAATTATGGATAGTATCTTTGACAAAATTAATTTGTGCCCTTTTTCTTTAAATACCTTTACCAACTCCTTGTTCACATTAATTAGCTTCTTTAGTCTGTCTTTCCCTACTTCATTAGCTCGTACATGCATCACAAAAATTGTGTTTCATTTAGTCCTCTTTATTATATATCCTACTCTGCCAGTTATATCCTCCACCTAATCTAATGCTATAAAACACAGTGTGTATCTATTTGCCCTTTTCTCGGTCACACATTGATGTCATAGCAACTTATTTCGTAACTTAAGTAGTTTGTCTTGCTATTAATTAGAAGCAAGTCGTCTATGAATGATCGAAATTTAAAACTGTTTTTGGAGTACAATGTAAAAACTTGCGACATTATGAAAACAGGAAGTTACCACATATTGTTACTATTCGAGTTTAGTCTACATTTTATAAAAACGGAACTCTTATTTTAACAGGATAAATTTTAAACTCTCTACTGTTTTTGTTATTTTTATCACAATACGTTCAAGAAAATATGCCATACGTGTTAACATCTAAATCGTAATATTCAATTACTTAATTATTTTCTCCTACAGGCAAATCGACAGAGAGACAAACAGAAACACACGTGCGTGTGGTGCGTGCACATTTTTTTAATGAGATAACTTGTAATATATAGAAAAGATAAGTTAAAATAACAGGAATCATTTCTCAACAAACATTTCAAAAATGTTTAAAAAGTCAAAATCAAGCTCAAAAATAATAAAATAAAAATATACCCCTCAGCCAACTTTTCTGGTATTACTTTCGACAGCTGTCGTACGTGGGCTGAACACTTCAAACTCATAAAGACGTCCATCAGTAAACAAATTGAACACGTAAGTATTATGGCGAGAAAAAATAAAGGTTGTAAAACAAATACATTTATCAAAATCTATTCAACATATATTCGTCCTTTAATAGAATATTGGTATCAAGTCACCTTCAACAGCTCAAATAGAATTAAAAACAAGATTGAGATACGACAGAACAGAGTTCTCAAACTTGCACTGAGAATTCCAAAATTTACCTCATTAGGTTATCTACACAGAATATGCAACATTGAAACAATAAATGAAAGACTAACCTCCCTAACGCTTAAATAATATAATAAAGTGAAAAACGAAACCCTCTAACTGCTGCTCTCCACACACACTGACAAGCGCATCTTACAGTATCCCCTTATAATTCATTCCTAGCCACGAAAGAAATCTAAACATACGGAGGTTATTTAGTATATAGTATGTATGCATGTTTTGTTTTTAAATTTCGCAGTGTAAGACTAGAGGGAAGGCAACTAGTCATCACCACCTATCGCCAACTCTTGATCTACTCTTTTAGCAACGAATAGTGGGATTGACCGTCACATTATAACATTTTCACAGGATGTTTGGTGTGATGGGGATTCGAACCCGCGATCCTCGGATTACGAGTTGAGAGCCTTAACCATCTGCCGGGCCTCTTGAAATAGTACTAATCCAACTATGTGTTTTCCTTTCCAGCTTTGGGCACAGGAAAGGTAGAATATTCAGCCCCTATCCTGTGAAAGTGGGTTTTCTAGGGATTCTTCTCTTTCACCCCTATCTAATTTCCGTGATCTCTTAGATTTTATGATCCCAGCTATGGCATCAGATTTATAGTTCCCGGCCGCCAGGTGGCTCTGTTAAAAGGTCCATTGAGGCGTATTTTGTCCGAACACTACCATCTTCCTTCTTCTCATCATTAACGACAAAACACGAAAGCCATCATCACCACTATTCTTTGTTTTCTCCCTGCATCTGCATCTATCGGACATTCACCAAATTCCTCAATCAACACACGCTGACAACCACTGTAATCATTAAATTTCTTGAACCTTCCACAGCATCTACTGTGTCTGTGTCTGTGTTTTTCTTACTGCAAAGCCACATTAGGCTATCTGCTGAGTCCACAGCATTTATGCATGGGGGCGAAGGAAGATAATTTTATCCTTGAAGACCTCTGTTTTGGAAAGTGAGAAATCTTTCCACCAAAAAACTAAATATCTGCCACGAATTTTTGTTTTTTGTTTTGTTTAGAAAAGGCGGTGCATTTTGGTAATTAACAACGGGTTTAATCTAATATTGTTTCTAAGAGTCTACGTACCGAATGTATAAAATTAAATGTATAAAGTATAAAATTATAAAATATATTGTTTTCTAATTTAGAGGCTCTGTTGATTAGAGAGGTATGTTTTTATTATTTAATTTTAAAATCTAAGAACAAGCCAGAGGGACGGTTTGGTTTGAATTTCGCGCAAAGCTACACGAGCCGTTCCTACCCACCACCAATTCTTGGGCTACTTCTTTACTAACGAATAGAGGGATTTACCGTGTTATGATAACGTCTCTCACGGCTGACAGGACAAGCATGATTGGTAATTCCGAGCTCAGAGGGAAGTTTACCTTTATTTATATATAAACAGACCATATCGTGTAACGGAGCAACAAAAAATATATATTTTATAATTTTATGTTACAATAGGTTCCGAATACACACACTGACGTATCATCGAGAATAAATCAACCTAATTACTCGAGCTAAGCTGGGAACTTTCGCTATATTATAATATAAAATCAGTTGTACGTGTTCTCCCAAATTGGACGTTAGAAAGCAAGAGTCCATTAGGAACAGCCAGTAAAACTGCCTCATCTATAAAAGTGCATCGTGTCAGGTTGGAGCAGAAATAAATATACAGGGTAAAACTTCTCATTATTTCCGAAGAGTCTAGGACTAGTTGTAAGGTCTTGATCAAATACTAGTAACGCTTCATATTTTTCAACTATTGGTATATTATAAAAGTGACAGTAAATCTCCTCGGGTCAACATTAGGGACGATTATATTTGACCTGACTGTTTATTCCAGAAAATAACATGAAGTTTATATTGAGATAATAACGACTAGTAGAGGTTAAATATAAAATAATAATGACCTTTAGTAGATGAACATAAAATGAATTGTACAAATTCTATATAAACCAATAATGAACTTTAAAGGTTAAATGTGTGTGTGTTTTCTTATAGCAAAGTCATATCGTATTGTCTGCTGTGTCTACCTTGGGGAATCTAATCCCTGATTTTGGTCTTATAAATTCGTGGACTTACCGCTGTCCCAGCGGGGGTCTTAAAGGTTAAATAGAAATTAAGAATGACCTTTAGAGGTTTAGATATAAACTTTAGGAAACAGTTAGAAACTAAAATAAATTTTAGACTAATAACGACCTTTAAAGGCTAGATATAAGTTAATAATGAAGTTTATAGTTTAGATACAGACTGATATTGATCTTTAGAGATTCAGTCTAAACTGCTAACGATCGTTTTAGGTTAGATATAAAGTAATAAACAAGTTTAGAGTTTAGACATAAACTAATAATAATTGTATAAAGGAAGATATAACTTAATACAGAGAGTAGTTGTAAAAATCAAATATATTTTTCCAGATACAGTAGTTCGATTACTATTTCCTATTACGATTTTAGTAACGGGGTGAAGGGGAAATGTGAAATCTCTTGTGAGTTTTAGTTGAGTAAGCCTAAATTAAATACGTAGTGTCGAATCATCTGGTCTAAAGCCAAGTGTATGAAATTGAACACGAAAATAAAAATATCATCAGTTCAATACTGAACTTACGTTGTTTCTGAATTAAACTATTTTCTGTTATTTCACCAACGATTTTAATAAAAACAAAGAAACCTCTTTAATCAACGGAGGTTCTACATTTAAAATCAATAAATATTTTACCAGTTTTGTTGTCTAGATATGTTATTTTATACTTACAGTGCCTAGACTAACAACAATATTAGATTATACTTTTGTTGCTGAGCGACATGGCACAAAAGTCATTGTAGGAAAGTAGTGTTACCATAACTCACCGTTTTTATTTATGTTAGAAGTTGTTAATCTAACCGATTTTTGCCAATAATTAGTCTACGAAAACGCCACAGTTTTTTTAATGTACAATCTTAAGTTTGATTGGCACACAAAGGAATTTACTAAAAATATGTATATATATATATATATATATATATATGTAGTTATCTTCGTGCTTTGATTTTCGACATTTTTATTTTATCTCTTCAACAATCACGACGAGTAATTTCTTACACTGTTTTATATGTACTTTTCTGTCTCTTTGTTGGCTAAGCTTGATTTTGTAAATATATTTATGTGAGGTCAGGGCATACTGTAGGGTAGGGGTGGTAGTACCTGCCCCGTAATTTTTGTGAGAGCCACTAACACTTTCACACTCCTGTTATGGTAATATACGAGACCCGAGCACATTACCACTGTTATAGATATCACTATACCCGAATACTCTGTCGTTATTGTCGATATATGATAACTACATATACAATCGCTGTTATCGATATCCACTCATATAGCTAACAAATTGTATCACCAATATCGCTACACCCGATTTCGTAACCTCAGTTATAGGTATCATAAACGATCGTGCTATATTATCTGAGTCACGAATATCAAAACCTTCTCAGTAACAATCATCGAGCCCAGTCTTGAGTTAATAACGAGAATACGTTCATGTACAGGGTACACCATACAACTGAACTGCAGTTCAATATTTCTGCTTGGTCTTGTGCTATGGTTTTAAGTGTACAGATGAGGGGTAGAACTAAACTAAAACTTCGTAACTTAGTGACAAACCAGTGATACACAAGAACTCACATTTCTTTTTTACTTTTCACCAAACTTCATATTTTGCATGTCTGGCAGTTCTTAGCTTTAAGCTTCACCTGTCTTGAAAGTTAACAACACAGCGTAAAAACACGAGTTAATAAAGTCATAGTTGAACAAATATAAGAGAAAATCGTAAAATGAATGTCAAATAGAAATTTGAAGTTCGATGCTAAAAGGCTAAACAACTGTAAGTCACAACAAGTAAGAAACTTTGACTATTTTTAAGGTTTTGGTAGTGAAATAAGTTACATTATTATTATATAAACCTAAAATATCAGTTATAAAATATTTTTGAACAAATAAACTACTGGAATAGTAAGTTACTTGTATCGTTTTATTAAATCCTGAAATACGGGTGAAAATGTAATGAGTCACCAAATGAATGAGATTATATGCATTTATAACACGTGTGTTTGTAAACATCCATTGAAGTAGAGATTGTAAACTACGTTCTATAGATAACTGTAATAATTCACTAATTGCGAGACTTTATGGACTTAATTTATGTGGGTCTGTAAACTCATTTTAAAGTGACAATTAAAAAATTCCATCTGTAGAATTACAAAAACCGATTAATATTGAACACCATATTATACATGACAATTAGGATATGTCCCTTATGGAAGTTTAATAATTTATTTAAGATGAAAGTGCAAAGATCTAATAAAAATGAATCTATAAAATGCATTTAAAATGACAGGGTAAAGATTAACTAAAACGACAGTGTAAAGTTCTATTACAATGACAGTGTAATGTTCTATTAAAATGACAGTGTAAAGTTCTATTAAAATGACAGTGTAATGTTCTATTAAAATGACAGTGTAAAGTTCTATTAAAATGACAGTGTAATGTTCTATTAAAATGACAGTGTAAAGTTCTATTAAAATGACAGTGTAATGTTCTATTAAAATGACAGTGTAATGTTCTATTAAAATGACAGTGTAAAGTTCTATTAAAATGACAGTGTAATGTTCTATTAAAATGATAGTGTAATTGTTTGTTTGTTTTTGGAATTTCGCACAAAGCTACTCGAGGGCTATCTGTGCTAGCCGTCCCTAATTTAGCAGTGTAAGACTAGAGGGAAGGCAGCTAGTCATTACCACCCACCGCCAACTCTTGGGCTACTCTTTTACCAACGAATAGTGGGATTGACAGTCACATTATAACGCCCCCACGGCTGAAAGGGCGAGCATGTTTGGCGCGACCGGGATGCGAACCCGCGACCCTCAGATTACGAGTCGCACGCCTTAACACGCTTGGCCATGCCTATGACAGTGTAAAGTTCTATTAAAATAATAGTGTAAATATCATTTAACAATGGAAGTGTATAAATTTATACAAATGAAAGGATAAAAGGTCCCTTATTTTGTGATATTGCAAAAAAAAAAAACAATTAATAGTAAGATTATAGAGCTGTGGAATTGTAAATATCCAATCTGGGGTTAAATTCTCAGTACCTCTCTCATCATAAATTATACGAATCTGGGATTGAAGGATGAATCTCGAGTAGGTCCGTTCTACTAAAGGTCTAACCCTAAAGGAACTACTAAGAATCATTTTACGTAAAACTGTAAAAAAATAACGCGTGTGAAGATATTTAAAGCTAAATGTAAATAAATTACTGAATTTTACTACAGGTAAAGCTGTAAAAATTAACACGTAAAAAGTTATGAATTTTAACAATTACAGAGTTGTTAAGACTAAACCTTAAAAATCATAAAGAATCTCTATAGGTGTAACTGAAGAATAGCTCTCGTGAATCTATTAGGAGCTATTCTTAAAGCAATGATTAAGATCCATTCATCGTGAAACAGTGAGGATTAATACCATGAAAACATGAATAATAACAAGTCTGAAGTTGTTAAAACTTAACCTTAGCTGAAATAATGATATTCACTTTAAGCGAAACTATGAAGACTGACAATATGCACCAAACTGTCCAAGGAGAGATAATGTGGTGAGAACACGAGTCCTCAGTTTACGTGGAACTATAAAATTATTTTAGGTGAAACTGTCGATGTTATCCATTAGGTACTATCGAAATCAACTCCAGCAAAAGACGGTTCTAGAATAAATCAAAGTAAGTATTTTATTAATGTTATCAGCCTTATATAATTACAAATGTTATATAGATAAACAGCAACTAGAAACATTTGTCAAGAACTAAAAAGGGCATTCTGTTAGCTTTATATAATTACAAATGTTATATAGATAAACAGCAACTAGAAACATACTGTCAAGAACTAAAAAGGGCATTCTGTTAGCTTTATATAATTACAAATGTTATATAGATAAACAGCAACTAGAAACATACTGTCAAGAACTGAAAAGGGCATTCTGTTAGCTTTATATAATTACAAATGTTATATAGATAAACAGCAACTAGAAACATATTGTCAAAACTAAAAGGGCATTCTGTTAGCTTTATATAATTACAAATGTTATATAGATAAACAGCAACTAGAAACATATTGTCAAAACTAAAAGGGCATTCTGTTAGCTTTATATAATTACAAATGTTATATAGATAAACAGCAACTAGAAACATGTTGTCAAAACTAAAAAGGGCATTCTGTTAGCTTTGTTCACCTATAGAAATAGTTGTGTAAGCGACGATACAACAAAATGAAATCAGACTATAAAACAGTGATGAAAATTTCGCCAAATTAAAACAATTTTATTAGTAAAATTAAAAAACAAACAGCCCTTCAACAGGTTATAATTGCCACTGGTAACCTGATAAAGGGCTATTATCCAAAACGTCATTTTCTCGTTTCGTAAATAAAGTTATTTTAATTTGGCGGGTTTCCTTAACCTGTTTAAGCATTTATCTAGTAGAATAGTCGTGAACGGATCTTATAACATCTATACAATGATTTTTATCTACGTTCAACACTTTGATTTCAAAGTTTTCAACTCTATCTTAGGGCTGTTTTCCGGCCAACTGAACACTTGGGGAAATAACAGCTTTAGACAATACATTACAGCACTGAGTATCGGCACCTGGAGACATATACGCATATAATTGGAAATACACTAAAAGCAATGAACTCATAAAAACTTGTCACTTATTTAAAGAACGAGGCTACAGTTAATTAAACATAAGAATAATACACACGTATTGAAACGTCTAATAACATGTTCACCTGTTATGATTAAAATATTCAAACAAATTAATTACACAAAGAACTAATTTCCAACCCCTAATTTGTATGACTTCAAATACTTGTCCATATCTGATTTTTTTCTAAAGAAACACGATTTGACCCTGTTCATTATTAGGAACTTGTTACATAAACGTCGATACTCAAACATTCCGGAGGCTGCTCAGAGGTTTGTTTGTTTACCTAATAGAACTTCCTGCCTTTCCAGGAAATTATTACATCCACGTGGATAGCAGGTATACTTGTTAACCACACCTTTCTGCTTGGATAGCAAATATAAATGTTAATTACGCTTTCTCTCGTGATAGCAACTTAACTGTTAACCATGATTTTCTATCTTGATAGTAGATAGGACTGTTAATAATGCTTTTTTGCCTGGATAATAGAAAGGATTGTTAATAGCGCTTTTCTATCTTGATAGCTCATATAATTGGATATAGTTTTCCTGATGAATATCTCAGTGTCTTCTGGATTTTAAACTTCAGGCGTACTGTAGCTGACATGGAAATCCAAATGCCACCTTCTAACTGCTAATAACCAATTTTTTTCCGCATATGTATAGTAATTTTCCTTACTTTGTGTTTGTTTTTTTAGAGTATGTCGTGTCATTACAATTATGCATATTATTATACACATCACTTTGTGCACTCTTCGTCTGTATAACTGGTTCTGATATATTTATCAGTTAACTAGAGTGCAAATTATATACTTCATTATTATTTTTACTTACTTACCAACTGCTATGAGTTGGTTATATTTACAAAGAAAATATTAAACAACATTTTTGTTACGCTTGTCTCTTGCCAAGTGAGTACAACAGTTGATTCAGAAGCATTTTTATAAATATAACAGTACTGTCTCTAGTGTATTTATTGTACGTACATGTAATTACTGAGCAGGGTGTGGGTGAATCTTACCCAAAATTGTTGTGGATGTTCATTAACTCCACATAAAGATACAAAATAATTTTTACGTTTGCATGTTACGCTTTTTATAGGAATTTTGCGTTTTTATAATACCACTTCGTTCGCTTTTAATGAGTTTTCATAAAATTTGGCACGAAAGTTTGTTGGGTTCATGCAGTTTATGTTTTGCAATTTTTATGAGCGTCTTTGCGTTTTTTACAGTTACATGTAAGATTAGCAACTTTTTTTCCTAAGATAACCTTTTATCATCACAAATTTACATAACTTCGGTCTAGGTAACGAGTATTCCATTTAGTGGTTCAATGTTTTATGAGCTGTTATTATTATTACTTTTTAGGTGTATAGTTGACCTGATAATGTCACTAAGCTGGACTTTATAATTTTGAATGTGGAGAAAACTCATAGAATATGCACAATTTGTGCTTAGTAAAATAATTTGCATGGAATAAAAGCACACATTAACGTTTTGTTAATGTAATCAATTTAAATATTTAAAAGTAAGTCCAAGTGTTTGTAGGAACCGTTAAAACATTTAATATAGAAGATGTTATATTATATGTTTTCAGCTTAAGTAGACCAAAAACAACTTAGCTTGAAATAAAATTATTTTTTATGTTTATTTAATGTGTTTTTTGTGCTGAAAGAAGGTGACGAACTTCTTTCTTATCGTGTTTTCTGTTCAACTAACCTTTAAACACTTTGATTTATTCTTCCTTCACAGCTCTCAGGCATCGTACAATGATTTATAAACTGGGCTAACAGAAACACATTCACACTAGTAAAATATTTAGTGTGGTTCTGCTTTTAAATAGTAAGTTTTTGTTCCTAATAAAGGAAACTCTACCTTTCGAAAGCCCTTGGGATATTTAATTACTTTTCCTGATGTATTACTTAATGCTGTAATTTATTTCTTAGGCTGTGAGAGCTATAGGTTTTAATAATAAGGTTAATGTTGTTGTTGTTGTTTTTGAATTAAGCACAAAGCTACACAATGGACTATCTGTGCTCTGCCCACCACTGATATCGAAACCCGGATTTTAGAAGTGTAAGTCTACAGACATACCGCTGAGCCACTGGGGGGCAATGATAACGTTAAGATAGGCCTAGAAAATTCCAATTGTTATATCTTTGAAGATAGATGATAAATACGAGATAGTTGTTCAATGAGTCTTAGAAAAACCAACAACAAACCATAATAGAGTGTATCAGTCAGTATGTTAGCCATCGTGGTTACTTTGGCACATATGTTTACTTTATTTTACCTTAGTCTTAAACTATTAAAGAAGTTTGAAGTTCATTTATAATGTAGGCCTGCAACAATTTACGACGACGTACAAGTGATCTAGCTTTTAAGTTCTTAAAACGTTAAAGGAATAAATAAACTAATTTTTTTTTTATAGTTTGAGTGGGTTGTACTCTGAATTATTTCCAAAAGATAATTAAACAAAAAAGTACCAAGGAAAGAACATAGATACAACAATATGTTTAATGTTTTAAACACTTAAATTTTATTTTTGTATCGCAACTTTTGTAAATTTTCTTTTAAATCTTGTTCAAAATATAAATTCTTAAACAAAGATTTAAACTGGAACTACTTTAAATCGTTTATGGAGAACGAATATTAAAACCAGAGTAAACAAATTAAATGTCACAACTTCATGTTATTCAACTTGCTTTGCATGGATTCTGTTTCAATTGAAAACTATTATTTTCTGAAAAATTAAAAGAAGTAAAAATCAACAGCAGTTTTAACTATTAAACCAGTACTTAAGAAGAACTACATGGAAGATAATGGATATTTGATATCCCACGTCGTTTCTTTTTGCAGTCTGCGCACAATAAATGAATTTAATCTTTTTCTAAAGACGCTGACACGAAAAGTTATTATAATGAAGGTTATTCTCTGAAGACGATCTTGTTTTTATCGGGTAGCAAGTGTCCCCTCTTTACGATTACATCTAGTTTTAGTTCTGAAAGTATTTCATTTCTTTCAACAAGCTGTAGATGTCTTGAATAATTTCCATTAATCTCATAGTGCCTAAACGCGAACATTAAATAAGCACAAACGTATCTAATGTTACTAGAAATAATTCTAACGGAACGCCAGCTTCGAGGTAAAGTTATGTCACTGATGATTTTCTTCAGTCCATAAAGTTAGATAATCGAGGTATCTCTCCGTGATATCCGATGTTAAACTGTCGTTTTCGATGTAGCATTAAAGGCTTGTCACTAAAGCGATTTTTGATTCGTTCATATAGAGGACAAGCTATTTGCTGAAATAAGAATAAATCATTCTGCTTAAACGTTGAGTTTACGATCTGATGATAAAAAACAACAACGTTGAATTCATTAAAAGTATGTTTAATTAGAAGTATGAGTATGTTTATTTAAACAAACAATTACTTAGAAGTAGAACAACTAAATTATAGGTGTCACGTTCAATTAAAGAGACGACGTGTAAATTCATTAATTAAACCATTGGTAATACCATACCAAACTATACGATTATTAGTGAATTCAAGTCTTGGTAATACCATACCAAACCATATGATTATTACTGAATTCAAGCCTTGGTAATACCATACCAGACCATGACTGATCACTGAATTGAAGAGCCGGTAATATCTTACTTGACTATATAATTTATTACTGTGTTGTAAAGTTTGTAATACTTTATCACATTACATGGCTAACTACCAATACCATGTCCGATGATATGATTTACTTCTGAATCCATTGTTCGTAATACCCTATTAAACTACTATTGAAAACATTGTTTAAAATAGAGAGCTTCTTTGGGCATTTAGGATTATATTTTTCAAGTTTTTTTTAAAATATTTATACTAAACTGTTCAGATTTTCTATGACTGATATTGGTAAATTAATTGTTTTCTTTATTTGGCTGTTTTGAATTTCGCGCAAATCTGCACTAGCTGTCCTTAATTTAGCAGTGTAAAACTAGAGGTAAGGTAATCATCATCCACTGCCATCTCTTGGGCTACTCTTTACCAATGACTGGTGGGATTGACCGTTACATTATAACGCCCCCACGGCTGAAAGGGCGAGTATGCTTGTAGTGACGGAGACTTGAAACCGCGATCCGCAGATTACGAGGCGAGCGCCCTAAACACATGTCCAAGTTGGGCTTTTCTTCATTAATAGAAATGTACATAATATTTCTTCATCAATAATTGTTAGTGTTTAAGGAACATATTAACCCAACTAATCGCGAGTAAAAAATTAAATCTTCAGTGGCTGAGGTTGGATGTTTGAAATGCTATCTACATAGTGAAATATATGGTATCCTAGCAATGAAATTTAATAAGAGCTGAGAGAGTTTATGTACCGTTGTCATAGCTAGAAGTATAATATTCGATAATATAACCACCATAATAACCGATATCCAATTGACATAACCTAATCGTAAGTTTCTTTAGTTTAATGTAGAACAAACGATTGAAGATTTTGACATTTTTCTAATTGAACGACTAACTCATTAGTTAAATGTATTTCCAGCAGTTTACTGTATACGGCAGTAAATGTCATAAATGCATTTGAACTATTTCTAGAGCTTTAAGATGTAACGAGTTTTAAGCTACTAAAATCAAAAATATTCTTTGCTCTAGAGTTAGCATGAAAAAATATGTAACTTCTGATTGGCTGAAAACAACGACAGCAGAGTAATATTTTCTATAAATATATGCAGAGTTTGTGATCTACTGGGATTGGTTAAGAAAAAGGTTCTAGAAATATTCTGATTTTGAAAATATACTTTTAGCAAAATTTCAAGCAAACATTTGGTTATATAAACAAATTAGGACTTAAGCTTCAAACGGCATATAACTGCTAAAACAGCTATAACTCCATAGACTACGTAGATTACTTTTATTAGATTTTACCGGACTTGTAAAACGAAACAACAGAATGACCTGAGTTATGAAAAATTTACACGAATTCGTGCAAAATATTTAGTTCTTTTTCTAACCACTCTTTGGTTCAAGAATATTGTTTCTAGTAATAACATTCTTCTAGTTAGATTCATTCGTTTGTTCTTATATTTTTACAAATCGAGTTGCTTGCAATATTAATAATTTATTTAAACTCAATCTTAAGACTTTCTACAATAGCCTAGGAACCTTTGGTAATTGATAGGACCTAATACAGTTTTTTCATAAACTTCGTTTTCTACGAATATCCTGAAGCGTCCAAGGTACTCTGGAAACGTAGAGATAAAGGATCCAATATTGCCAAGGGATTGGTCCCCTTAGGCTCTAAAGTATATGGGACATAGGAAACATTTTAGCCAAATGTTCTCTGCTTTAGGAATAAATGCATCTGAGATATAGATAGATTAAATTACGTATTACAGTCACGTATCATGAATTGAAATTAAAGTCAAAATTAAGTAATTTTTACCAGAGTCATAACGAAGGAATTTAAATGTGTTAAACTATAATAAAAACACGTGTAAGAATGTCTTTGACTTTGTAATACAGTCATACTTAAAAAAAAAAAATATGTTAAACTATAATAAAGACATGTGTAAGAATGTCTTAGACTTTGTAATACAGTCATAGTTTAAAAAAATAAATGCGTTAAACTATAATAAAGACACGTATAAGTATGTCTTAGACTTTGTAATACATTCATAATTAAACAAATTAAATGTGTTAAATTATAATAAAGACATTTGCAAGAATGTTTTAGACTTTGTAATAAAGTCATAATTAAAAACTTTAAATATATTGAACCATAATAAAGACGTGTAAGAATGTGTTTAACTCTGTAATACAGTAACAATTAAAGAATTTAAATGTGCTGAAGTGTAATGCAGATACATAATAATGTCGTACACTCCATGCTACAGTCATATGCAAGGAATTTGAATGTGTTGAATTATAATACTGACATGAGTCATATGTTAGGAGCTTAATACCTTAAATTCGATAGTATAATATAATATTAAGGATCTAAATGTCTTAAAATCTATGGTAAAAGATATAGACTCAATAGCACAGGATAAATACTAGGAATTTTAAACGTCAAACACTGTAGTACAGTCATGCGTCATGAATGTAAAAATACACGTGTTATGGTGACTTAAAATACGCAATACAGGACGCTTGTCAGGTCTTCGTCTTAAAAAAAAAAGTTACAGTCTTATGTTAACAATTTAAATATCGTAAGAGACACTCGTTAGGATTGTTAAATTACGTTATAAAGATCGCGTGTCAGAACATTTAAACCCAACGGAAATATATACACGAAATAGTTTAAAAGACAAACTAATATTTCATTTCGTGTAAACTCACATTTTATTGAACATACTTAAATCTGACTTGAAGCAGTGCGCATTTACTGAATATAGTTAAACCCAACATGCAGCAATGCTTGTTTACAGAACATAGTTAAACCATACTTACAGCAACGCTAGTTTACTGAACACAGTTAAACCAGACTTGCAGAAATGTTATATTACTGAACATTGTTGAATCAGACTTGGAGTAATGTTGGTTTATTGAACATAGTTAAACCAGACATGGAACAATGTTAGTTTAGCGAACATATTTAAATCAAACTTGAAGTAATGGTAATTTACTGAACATAGTTAAACCCAACTTGAAGTAATCCTTATTTACTAAACTTACTTCAACTTAATTTGCACCAACACTAATTTAAAACAGTGTTTTAACAGTGCTGCTTTTACTGACGGTATTTTAAGTCCCAGCATAAAAAACTGTTCCAATCTCAACTTAGAGCATCACACATTTAGTGACGTTACACCAACAGAAATTACTAACCCAAGTTAAAGCAATACTATATTTTTAACGATAATTAAACCTAATGTAAGGAGTTACTCGTTTGCTGTGGATATTTGAATCCAAACTACCAGTGCTGCTGTTTACTGACTAGTTTATTGAGAATATTTCAAACTCAGTTGTCAGCGTGACAAATTTATTGATAATAATTCAAACTCAGTTATAAGCTTGACTAGTTTATTTAAGATATTAAAACTCATTTGTCAGCTTGACTACTTTATTTACAATATTTCAAACTTTGCTATCAACATGACTAGTTTAATAACATTATTCTAAACACAGTTTTCAGCGTGAATAGTTGATTAACTGTAAACCAAATTCATGGCTATAATGAAGTTTCCAAATCTAACTAATCGTATTGTTAGTTTATAGACAATATTCTATTTCTAAATTGTAGATCTGGTTATGTGAAAATACTCTAGTCATGTTTGGAGCATCATTGAATTTTAAACTATATTAGAAATCTTTATTAATAATAATAATTATTAATAATAAATAATAGTTTGAGACTTCACTGAAAACGTTTCACATCCTAGTTATAGCCTGAACAGCTTTCCGAAACTGCTTCAAACCCAAATACTTATAGTTTAATAAAAATACTCCAACCAGTCTTATTGAAATACTAGTTTAGTTGGAATATTTAGAACCCATAAGTCAGCCCTCCTACTTTATTGACGATACTATACATCCAAATTATTTCATTATTAGTCTCCTGAGGACACTTGAAACTCAATTTACTGAACAATATTACTGGACAGACTCAATGCTATTGAGTAAGATTAGTTTTTGGTAGATAAGTAGTCATCGATGTATCTTTCATCTGCTGGACGTACAACCTATGCTATGAACCAAATCTTTCAGTCTTGGTCTCATGCATCCATAACGTATTTTTGGCAGATTATAATCTCTTAACAATATTTGGAGATTAAAGTTAGTTTTCTTAACTGATACATGATAAAATATTCCATTCTCATTTAGTATTCTTGATACTGTAAATCTGGACACTTTTCTGCCATTTGATTGTTTACCTCATGCTTGTGATCAGTGGCAGTCTTCCTTTTGTCCCGAAGGCTGCACAAACGAAGATACTTAACATCAGTATCATTGATTTTAGGTGTTGTACCTCCCTCTTACCTTCCTATTTTCAAACTTATCTGCCTTGGTCTCACGATCTGGGTTATACATAACAGTCTTGGTCTCACGATCTGGGTTATACATGATAGTCTTGGTCTCACGATCTGGGTTATACATGACAGTATTTGAGGAGCATTTCATGTCTGCAGCAATTTTTGGGAATGTCTAACCAGCGTCAAGTAAAGCCTCTATACGAACCTTTTTCTCGACTGACAATTTTCTACACATTTTTGGGCAATGGCTTGATAACAAAACTTAATATATAGTGTTAAACACTGTTTTTATCAAGGTTTATTCGTGGAGTGCTATTAAAGTGATTTCTTCTGTCTTATACTGATACCGTATGCTATCTCTTTCTGTATAGTTAAGACACTTCATGGAGCAGCATGACAGTTATTTCAGACACTAAATTTGACAGTATGTTCATTCAGGCAAAACCCTTATGACATGCTCTTGGTACAAGTATATGGGTAATTTAAAGAATGATAAGTATTCTCAACCTGGCTCATTTATTTGCCAACAGTAATCAGTGAAGCATTACTATAGTGTTGTAATTTACACTGTGTAATAGAATGGTAGAATTAGCACCATAAAATGGAAAAAATGACAAAATATTTTTTAATCCTAACACTTTTGCACAGTACTGTATAAACGGGAATTATTTGAGGTTATGTATGCAATGCTGTCTGGTTCATTACATGGAGTCTTTGAAGAGTCTCTCTGTGTGTTACATTTTTTATTAATCATGACAGGAAACGTTTGAAGAATGAATTCTTTATTGTACAGACCATATCATAGAATCTTTAGTGTACGTATATTTCATGTTGTATTGACCATGAAAGGAAATGTTTTGTTGACACATGTTAATCTTATGCTAATTTTTATCAAATGTTTTTATAATAAATAATTTGCCAACTGACTTCAAGATAGTTCTTCTGGCACTAAGTTGATATTTGTTAGCAAGGTTTACAAAACATCTACACAAATCGTGTCTTACCGTAACAGAGAAACACGGACTATACTTAAAACGACTTATTTATCTACTATTCTGAAGTCAATATTTAAATTATCCTACTAGGAAACGATAAATGAGGGTTATGAATCTCTTCTGTACTAAGTTAACTTGATATTTGCTTGTGGTAAGTATACGTCTCCATGTTATAGGTAATTCGACACAGAGCGTATCAAGACGTTCTAATGAGTTTTAATTTGCATCTTAGTTTAAAATTTTGTTTATTTCGTTGACCTGAAGCTACCGATAGTTTTCAATATTATAAATCCTTCTTTTAAAACGTTGCATTAAAATATGATATCAACAAACTTTGAAATTAATAAACTAAGCCTCAAGAAATGAATTTCATTTCAGATTCACCTGAATTTTTTTATTGCCTATAGCTTATTAAGTATTATTTTCTACTGCCATTTATAGGTTAATTTGATATAACTGCTTTTACATAATGAAAAACGTTGTTTTTACTATATATCTTTAGTGTCTTTTTTAAAAAAATATTTATTTAGGATATATTATGAAAAATATTATGAAAAAACGCGTAAGCGTTTTGTTGACTTTTGGCTAATATCATTATTATGAACTCCTCTGGTACTGTTCACATTAATGTGTGAGCTTTGTATCCTTGAAATGTCCAAATTATTCATTTTAAAGTCAATATTCTAAGTCTAATAAATTAAAACACATAGTGAATATTGATGTTAGAGGTATTATGTTTTGCGTATTATTTATTATACAACATTTAAGGTGATATTCTCAGAAAACAGAAGTTGAGATTTTAATTTTTAAGAGCACTTTATTTGATGTGAGTTAAATGGCCAGGTCAGAGACCAGCATCTCAAGTGACACGAGTTGAATGACCAGGTTAGAGACCAGCACCTTATGTGATACGAGTTTAATGTGCAAGTCAGACACCGGCACCTCATGTGACATGAGTTAAGTGACCGGGTCAGAGACCAGCACCTTATGTGGCATGAGTTAAGTGGCTAGGTTAGAGACCAGCATCTTATATGACATGAGTTAAGTGGCCAGGTGAAAGACCAACAATTTAAGTGACACGAGTTATAAGACTAGCATCTTATGTGATACGAGTTAAATGATTAGATCAGAGACTAAATTTTATCAAGTAAATCTGAACTTAATTTTGAACTACAGGCAAGAAGAGAAGACAGTAAATCAGCTTTGCCAACTTTAAAAAGATTTTTGTCCTGTTCTTCGAACTAAATAACATTGATGACTGTTACTTTTATAACGCACCCGTAACTGGAAGTGTTTAGCGTGTTCATCGACTCTTAAACAAAAGTAAGAAAAGGGCTAGCTAGCTGTAAATGAGTATTCTCCAAATGAAATCTTCAACATTTTACTTATGACTATCAAAACGTATCAAAAATCTTAAACATTTTGGATCAATTTTTACATGTTAATTATTGATTTTTGATTAATTGATTTTCTCTTATCCTTACTTTTCAGTAAAGCATTTACATGTTATAAATTTTCTTTACTTTGTAGGAAGAAATATACTTTTTTCTCTGTAAAATCATATTTAATCCGTCTTTTCACGAGCTTTGGAAATTCTCAATAGATTCACAATTGTAAGCTTTACAGTTTAAGAATATTACGTGCGTCTTACTTTTACTTTGAACTCTTACAGTCGAAATTCAAGTTACGGGCCTTGTAGTGATTGAACATAAAAGCCCACTAAATTGAAATCTACTCCTATTGGGCCGTCAAAGCCACAAAAACCTCAAGGTGGCTTAGAATTGATTTCGCTTCCATATCTTGGCATGGAAATAGAAGAAAGCTAAACTTGCCGTGACAACGTCGCTGGTAAAACCCAACCGTCTCATCTCATTATATGTAGGTTTGAATAAAAAACAAGAACCAGTATTATCATGATCCATCCAGTGTTTTTACTTCAATTTCATTTTTAAGATTGGAAGGATCAATTACTCTTTTCCGTCCATTCTTGGCTTCAGATGAGGACCATCTTCTCTGTGGTTTAGCGGTAATTTTGAGGACCTACAATCTTAAAAATAAATCGAGATTAGATTTCTGCACGAGCATAATACATTTTCCAGTTTTCCTTCTTAACAACAACAACAAAGCAAACAAAGATTGACAAGATTGAAGGGTTCAATCTTACTGATCTCTAACTCGTCATCACGATTACGTTAGTTTTGTCTTACTGGTCGTTAACTCATAATCAGAATCAAAGAATTCGGTTAATTTTGTCTTAATAGTCTTTAACTCATAATCAAGATTAAATAATTAGATTAATTTTGTCTTAATAGTCTTTAACTCATAATCAAGATTAAAGAATTAGGTCAATTTTGTCTTAATAGTCTTTAACTCGTAATCAAGATTAAAGAATCAAGTTAATTTTATCTTAATGTCTTTAATCCATAATAATATAAGAAAAGAAGAAAAACACAGTAAATGAAACAAACTGTTTCAAACAAAAGTTTAACTATAGATACATTCGTGTGTCCACTTCAGTCTCACTTCGTCTACTTCTACACCGTAACCAAAAGTGGGTTAATCTTAATTTGAAACTAACACCAGAAATGAAGTATTATTAACAATAATTATATGAGTTGAAAATTGTGAAACTAAAACAACTTGAAACTTTACTTTTATCGATTCAAAACTCAACAGCTATTCAGAAAATTAGAAGTTTAAATTGGAAGTGTGCCTTTTATTTGTTATATGTTTGAACTTCACCTTTACGAAAAAAAAATCACAGTGTAAACAGAAGAAGTCACAAGTATGAGGATTCCATAGTGATAGTTATCTATTCTAAATAAGCTTCAAAGATTTATGTCTTTCATTTTAGCTGGTGTTGGTAGTAAAGTTTAGACTTGAGTGTTGAATTCACATCTTTAAGCCTACATGAATCACAATTTGTAACATGTTCCTGTCGATATGATTAAAGGGATTATTTAACATTTTTCTCACAAGTCATTAAAGTCTTGTTGATTTCAATAGTATGTCCGAAATTTTGTTTTTGACTTTTAATGGAAAAGCCTTACTACTGTTATAAATCATTGTGCTATGGTATTGACAGCCATAGAGAATAAACGTTATTAGCACAAAATATAATACTTGTATTTTGTTTTTGACAGTCACAATGAGAAATGTCATTAGCACGAAATATAATACTGGTATTTTGTTATTGACAGTTACAGATAAGAAATGTCATAAGCACAAAATATTATATTTTGTTATTGACAGTCACAGATGAGAAACGCCATTAGCACAAAATATTGTATTTTATTATTAGCAGTCACAGAGAAGAAACCTTATTGGCACGAAATGTAGTATTTTGTTACTGACATTCTCAAAGAAGTAGCATTATTAGTATGAAATTCATTATTTTCTTATTACAGTTTCAGGAAAAGTGTGTGTGTGTTTATCTTATAGTAAAACCACATCCAGCTGTCTGACGAGCCCACAGAGTGAATTGAACTCCTGATTCTAGCTTTGCAAAACCCTAGACTTAATGCTGGACTAGCGGGGGGCGGTGTCAGGAAAGAAACATCATTAACACAAAATATGGTATTTTGTTACTGACACTCGCAGAGAAAAAACGTTGTTAGCACAAAATATGGTATTTTGTTATTAACACTCCTACGAAAAGACGTTTCTAGTCCTGATTTCTCCAAGCCCGTTCCCCTGGCTGTGGTTTCGCTAGATAGTAGATAGGGACAGTGGGAATCTCGTTAATCCATTCATTAATGGATTTAAATGGCAATTTCATTTAAATACAAAATTATTAGCCTAATATTAATAACATTTCAAGTTGCTCTGGGGTCTATTAGGCCCCACTTTTTGTAGGAGTGTTAACAGTCAAGGAGAAAAATTAACAGGTACGAAAGATAAAAATTTGTTTCAGACAGTCATGAAGAAAAGAAGTCCTTTCAGGAAAACATCATTATTAAAAGGTGGTGTCTCGCTTATGGCTAGGTTAGAGAATAAGTAATCACTATGCGTCTTCTGTAGTCGTTTCCTTTAAAGACGAGATTCATTTCAAACTATAAAAAGATGAGAATCAACAAACTTGTTTTTTGTATTGATTTGATAGAAGCGAAATAAATATAAAATTATTATATAACACTCTTGGTTCCCTTTGTTACCGGCTGTTTTTTACTCTTCGAAACTATCTTCCGCTTATATAACCCCTTTTGGTGTAATTCCACAATTTATTGAGAAGCTATTGAATTATACATATATACGTTTACCGAGTTTCACGTTCAATGTTTTTTTTTATGTTAACCAAATGTAGCGACTCGGATAGAGATTAATAATCAATATCAAAAAATTAATGTTTAACAAGATCAAGAAGTATAAGTTCATTTAAAACAATGTTCCGAGCTGATTTGAGTTTTTGGATTTCTTTCGTATATTTCCCGCTTACTCTTTGTTGTCCGTTACAAATATGTTAGCATGCAGACAGTTAGTTTTTTGTTTCTGCAAGTTGCTGTACTTGGTTGTTTAGTCTGTTATGTGACCTTGCTATTAACATGAGCTTCCAACAATTGAATTTAAACAAATCTATTGTAACAATATTCAGTTTTTTTTTCTGTCCTGAAAATGCGCCCATATCTCAATATTTAAATATCCACGTGCTCGTTCAAGTTTGTTCTTTTTTAATGTATTACGTTAGGTTGCAGTATAATATTAAAAGTTTGTGTATTAAATTAATAGCATTATTTATAATAAAGTTTACCAGTAACTAAACTAAACAAAAACATACACGTTATATTATTAATATATCTCTTTATTGAATTTAAGCTATGCATATTAAAGGCTTAACTAATGTTAGGCTTAACTAAGACAAGTGAACTTAACAGGTTTCTGCGTTTGCGATCACACACCTTTTGTATTTTTCTAGAAATCCCGTATTTAAAAAAGTAATATTATAGTAAAGATACTAATTTGACCTCAAATAGTTTACAGATCTATCCTAGTCTACGATAAAAGCAATTTCATAACTCTTGAAAATTAACTTGTGTAATGATTTATTTTTCTAATAACATAAATGCCAGTTAGCCTAGTCGATTTTTTTTTTATTTTGCTGGGATTCACACAGTTTATTTACGTATTTCTTATAAACTGGCGAAAACAGGTTGGGGTTATCGCTCGCATCTTATGTATTTTTAAATATATCGGACTCTAAAGGGCGGTATTTCATTAGTTCAATTTGGTTGCAAAATATTAAGTCTTTATTAATCAGCTATATATCTTTCAAGTTTTGACACTTAAAGGATACATTTATGGAATGCTGTTTTTTGTTAATAATCGCTTTATATTAGATAATTTTTTTTTACGATCGTTAATACTTTACGTTTGATTACCTTTTCGTAACATTAAAATATTGCACGTGCTCACATGCGTTAATATGCTATAACTTATGAAGAGAAGTGGATGTTTTGTAAGTTAGTTTGTCAAAGTAAAGAATAAAAAGATTTTGTTTCCTTAACCTAAGAAGAAAAATATTGCATCAAAGTAGTTGTAAATCAATAAAATAACATTATTTTCTAAAAAATATATAATACTAGCATTGATATAAGTTTCAGAAAAAAGATATTCGTTACATCAGCTTCCGAAAATAACTTATTATTACACGTAATAATTTTATGTCAGCGACATAAGAGGGTAAAACACATCAGTCACAGTCTTATCCGATCTTGCTGGGATAAGATTTGCTAATATTTTTGGAGCTGGTGTCAGGTGTTCGTAATGCTCGGTTACTTTCAGTTAGAAAACTATGGTTGAGTACTTGTGGTTTGCAAATGGAAATCACGAAATTTGCAACAATTATTTAAAGTGTGTAAAATTCAAAACCAATTTCATATAGAACATTTATCTAGTTAAGTACTTGCTATCAACGGTCGCGTTTCCTGCTGATTCATATATACCAGCAGGAAAGCTGGGATCGAATTATATATTTCATGCTTAAGAGCGATAGATTCAGTTTTTAAGAAGTCTTATATTTCACAGTTTGAATAATTGTGGCAAAGTAAGGAAGGATGAATTCAACAGAGAAAAAGGTTAAATTATCAACGGTAAAAGACGTATTTTGTTACATGTAAAAAAAACACAAACCAACAACAACCGAAAGCTATAAACTTTGATTAATACTTATAACTCTAATTGTCAGTTAAATGATTTGCCATAGTGTTTCTTTTGTTGAATCTCATTTTAAAATCTACTTTATCGAATCGGATATAATCGTGTATCTTACTTGTTTGATTATTAAATATAGTCATCGTGTGCTAAAATTAGCAGTCGTTAAATTATCAATAAGAAGAAAAGTAGAACTTGTAACTGAGTGATCACCAGCGAACCTGAAAGATAAGAAGAAAAATCTATTTGACATAAGCTTAGGTTATTCGTTAAAGAAAGCAAAAATTGAATAACGAACAATATAAAATAATGTTTCCCTTCCTTCTTCCTTTTGTTACTAAATCTATAATGATCTCATGAGATGTTAACTGTATATTGTGAGAAAATGTTTAAAATTTATTGTTAATGAAGATATTTGTCGAGTTTTTAGTAAGTTTATTTGTGAGTTAAGCACACGTACAATTGTCTATGAGTATCTGTTGAAAACATTAAAGAAGAAATCTAGTTTTTTATTGCAACATGGACTTGATTTCACATTATATTTGTCAGAAAATCTAAAAGAATCCGTCCAACGAAAAAACACGTTATAACAACTTGTCTGAGAAGCGTTTATTTGTTTGAAAAATAAAACAGAAATTTGACTAAACATGAACTTTCGAAATGACCTAAAGTTGAGATATCGGAAATTCACTGTTGTAATTAACTAGTTAAAAGGAGATAAAGGAGAAAAAAGAACGACATAGAAAATTCAAATATCAAGAAAGAAGGACATCGAACATTGAGATAACCATACAGAAAACTAAAGGAAAAACGGAAAAAGGAAAACCAAGGAGATTATAAAAAAACTGTAAAAATATCAAGAGGCAAGAGATGGGTTACTAAGAAAAGAGTCAAATAAAAGATATCAGCAAACAGGATCGCTCTTTCAGCCGTGGGGACGTTATAACGTGACGGTGAATCCTACTGTTCGTTGGTAAAAGAGTAGCCCAAGAATTGGCCGTGAGTGATGATAACTATCTGTTTTCCCGCTACTCGCTCACTGCTAAATTAGTGACGGCTAACGCAGTTTGCCCTCGTGTAGCTTTCCTCGAAATTCATTACAAATCAAATTAATCTAATGAAAGAGATACTATTTAAAGAAGACTTAAAAACAGAAATAAATATGATTGTAAACACTTTGAACAATCAGAGATGTTCTGAGAGAGTTCAGAAAGGTGAAGGAAATACAGAAAGATTATAACGACATTTTAGTGAAACACAAAAATACAACAAAAAAGTACAGAAATACATTAATAAAGTATGGAAAGGATTTAACGACAAATCAATGACAAAATAAAACCTTTGGAAAATTAACTGGTAATTTGAAAGATTATAAAACACAAAGATTCTGTATTTATCCAAGACTGAGGCAACACAGGTATACTTCTTAAAAGGTAGCTTTATAGTCGGGAAATGCATTAAAGTTGTAGATAAAATACTAAAGGTACCATCTGTAATACTCAAGCATAAATTTTCTCTGACGATAGTTAAGAAAACCGAAAGAATTAATCAGACAACTAGTTACACAGAATGATGGAAACAAACCTCAAGAAAACAACTAGTTACACAGAATGATGGAAACAAATCTCAAGAAAACAACTAGTTACACAGAATGATGGAAACAAACCTCAAGAAAACAACTAGTTACACAGAATGATGGAAACAAACCTCAAGAAAACAACTAGTTACACAGAATGATGGAAACAAACCTCAAGAAAATAAATATTTCAATAATAACTTGAAAGGAAATATTTCTCGTAGCTATAGATTGAAGCCTATGTGGAATGAGAACTACTCCCAGAGGATACAAGTAAGAGAGAACTGTTATTATTGTGGACAATACATTACAGCCAAGAATGTTAGAAATCACAGCTCTTAATAAAGCGAAGGACACGATACCAAAAGAGCTCAAACAGATCAAAGGAACAACAAAGAACTAACCAGTCATCTAGAAAACAAGAATTAGTTGGATTTGTTGGAGGAAGCTCGACTGGGAATATCCTCTCTATCCCAAATGAGATAAGAAGTTCAATATTTGTGTCCACGAGCTTATTGACGAAAACCTTACTGTGAGTAATAGATCGACATTGGTTTTACAACTACAACTGTTCGAAAAGATGTGGTAATGAAAGATGAAGAAGTGATTCCAGAGATGAAAAGCATATAACCAGGAAATATCTATGAGCTACATGACAAAATCTATACTTAAGCAGTGTTGAACCACGCCTAGGAATGTTGAAACGTTGTTCTCTGCTTTATTAGTAAAAGTATCAATACTCATACCAGCTGTTCTGAGATATGTTTTTATTTCAAGTGGGCTTCTCGTCATCAAAATTTGAACCAAACATTGCACCATGATATGAGGTGTTAATGACCAGCAGAATTTTCCTCCATCTGAAGAGTAAAGTTCTCATTCATGACTTTACCTTGAAAATACTTAAATAAACTTTTCCAGAAGTGCTAAGTTATTATGATGTTAATATTGTTACACTAGATTATATCAAGGTGACAAGGTGTGATTGAAACAATTCTCGTTGTGAGGAAGAACGAATTAGTCAAAGTCAATTAGGTGTTGGGAAGGACGACATGTTTATTGAGAAACAAAACAAAAAGAGAGTTTACAGAATCCAGAAAGGTAGATAGCTCAAGTCAAAAGTTGTCAACCAAGATCGTCTACAAAATCATGGTTGGTGATAAAACAGCTCACTGGGTAACCCAACCCTAGAGAAGAATTCACGAGGGGAAATTCTAGCTGCTGAAGAGACTAAGGATATTATGATTAATTGATTAGCTATTTTTATTTTATTACTTACTAATTTAATTAGTTTTTTTCCTTTTAATTTTTTAAAGTCCTGGAATTATCTAGTGGTTCCAGTAGACGGTTTTGAATTTCTTCATCGGCCACACTCACACTTTCAGCCGTGAGAACGTTATAATGTGCGGTCAATCCCACTTTCGGTTGGTAAAGAGGTACCCAAAAATTGGCGGTTGGTAATACTTACCATCTGTCTTCCCTCTACTTTGTCAATTCTAAATCAGGTACAGTTATTGCGAATAGCCTTCGAGTGATTTACGAGAAATTCAAAAACAAACAAAATATTAGAGATTTCAATTCTTCTTTTAGCGGTTGGATTAAAATTTATTTTTTATTTGGAGGTGGCCGCTAAACGAAGATTAAGTCTAACCCAACCGCTAACCATAGAAGGAAACTAATCGATACTTGAAAAAACATCAGGCATAACACGGAACAAAAATATTCAAACAACTAATAGTTCACCACAGCACTACCACACTTATCTATAGTTTACCTGAAATACACAAAACAACTAAAGTCGTCAACTGTAGAGATTTATCACGTCACTTCTAAATTATACAAGATTAGGAGGAAAAAGTCCTCAATTTTTATGTACTGAGTTCACTTTGTGAGGAATATATATACAAACAACGACAATAACTTCATAATAGACAATTGTATGTATCCAGCCTCTTCACTAACGTTCTACCATTGACACGTTAGCACTTGAAAATGATAGAAGTCTTAAAGAACGAAGCCAGTTGACCAAATCCACATTGATCGACTCACAATCACCTGTCTGTGTCAACACGACCTACTTCTAACATGAAGATAATTACTTCCAACAACAAAAATATCTAGCTAAGAACTCACTGCTATGACCGGTAATCAGTAGTTTCTATGCAAACCTTTTACTTCATAACCCTCAGAACACCTTACACCACAATATTTGGCTTTTATATATATATGTTAACGACACATTCATAAAACAGCCACGCACTACAGACAAGATCCAAGAACGTATGTGCCACCAGATAAACTTAGTCAACAGTCAACGATATCCTATTATTAGTTGCAATTGTTGACAAGAAACATAGGTTGTAAACCAGAGAAGTCCGAGTATATGTATGTATGTACAGTAACTACTTCGAGTATAAGTAACATATAAAGAATGGCATTCTATAAGGCCTAGTCTTCAGTGATAACAAGGTTTATATATAACAGACGATGCTAAGAAAAATAATATATCACTACAACCCTTCTTGTAACTGAATACCCTGAACACTGGATAAAGAAAATAAATTCCAAGAATAAACAAGAAGAAAATTACAGACAGGTGTATCTAAAAATATGCAGAAGATATGATAACATTAAGATAACAGAAGCCTTTAGCATACAGAAGACAACAAAACCTCGAAATTCCCACTGAAAAAACTGAACTACGTTAGTTCATTAACGTCCTAACGAAGAGATATACCAAACCAGCGGAGAGCAAATCAGTTTCCTTCTTACTATAAAGAAGACCCAGGATAGAATCCCAACAATTATCACCATAGAAATAGTTCTTCTCAGGATCTCCGTGATTCCGTATCTGACTTCTTTATTTTTACTTATTTTCCTGTTTGCTTCGAAAGAAAAATATTTAGTGTCTGTATATGTACTCTTTTGCAATAATTCTAATTTGCTCAGCGTCTTTGTAAAACGCATGTATAATTAATTTTAAATTAATTTCTACCTTCAGTTTCTACATAGTTAGCACTCTTTTTCTTGATTCGTTTTTAGAAACTTTGAAATTGATTTAACTTTCCTTCTTATTTCGTGTAAGATATCACTTAGAAAATGAAAATGTAATCACAAGATCTCGCGATACTACCGAAACTAGTCGGATCAAACAACTAAAAAATGTGTTAACTTTCACTGTGCTATAAAACAAACAAACAAATGTTTGTGTGTTGAACATTTCAAAATAAAGTATTTCTCTTCACCCTTTGTCTGTAGTTTCACAGTAGCTCAGCGGCTTATAATTCTAAACCTGGTATCAGTATCCAGGCACAGTACAGCCTGCCAGCTCATAAACAAATTATATTATTCTAGATTACTGGCGTTATTTCAGGTTACGTTATTTTGTACTCCCTAATTTTAGGACTCTAGTTTACTGAAGAAGTCTCGGGATAGAAATTTCATAATTGCAAGTCTTTACTTTTGTATTAAAATTATATAAATTGTGAAATAGGGAAAGATCCAATAAAATATCTCAATTTTTAATAAATAGTTGGTTTGGTTAAGCGAATAGTTGCACAATGGCCTATCAGCGTAATAAACAAAACTAATCACATATATGTATTTAATATACAATAAAGGAACGAATAAGAATGCTTATTGGTCCTCCGTCAAAAAATCTGTTTTAATTAAACCAGAAACAAATAAAGAAATAACAAGATAACTGGCTGTATTTATTTAATATACATGTATATTTTCTAAATGTTCACGTGATAAAGTGATATCAGTCTGGAAGTACAAGTTTTCTTGTCTTGAAGATTCTGATGAACATTTCAGTAAACTATTTTTGTTTAACTTCAAGAAGTTTTAGGAAACTGGCTCAGCATAGCCTTTCAATTCACCCATTTTATATACAGAGTTTAATATCAGATACTTAATGCACTTTTGATCCAGTGAATTTCAAAAAACGTTACACAGTAATTTTGAGAGTTTCTGAGATTAGTTTTTCAGCTTCATAAGGTTATAGGCTAATATTAGACAGCCAGTACTAAGAAAAAGCATGGGGCTCGCCAAGTAATCTTGCAAGTTACCTAAACAGGAAATAAGAACGTGTGAATGACACCGCTGCTTTCATTATAATTCAGCGATTGGTTATACTTGTGAGAGTGAAAATTTCTTATAAACAGTTTTTTATAATCAAAAACATTATATATCACGTTATTAGGTGTTATGAAGAAAGAAAGCTGAGAATAAGGTTTATCACGTGAAAATGTAGTCAGTTTTGTTCATGTAATACATTAATTAGACAGGGAGTTCTTGAAGAACAAAGGAAACAAACATGACTGTGTTGTAGTGCAGAAATCAATTTACTCGGAGAATATTAAATTAAAAAGTTTTATTTTTTATGAACGTCAGTAAAACAATTATAATGAGAATGAAATAGTTGTTTTACAGGAAAGAGACTGACATGAAAGATAATCTTTCTTTTGGTCAACCGTACATTCCTGTTTAAAACGAATTTTGAACTTTACAGCTAGTCTAAGCTCATGGCAGTATGACTTAAAGTCTGTTCTGACTTATGGCAGTATGACATAAAGTCTGTTCTGACTTATGGCAGTATGACTTAAAGTCTGTTCTGACTTATGGCAGTATGACTTAAAGTCTGTTCTGACTTATGGCAGTATGACTTAAAGTCTGTTCTGACTTATGGCAGTATGACTTAAAGTCTGTTCTGACTTATGGCAGTATGACTTAAAGTCTGTTCTGACTTATGGCAGTATGACTTAAAGTCTGTTCTGACTTATGGCAGTATGACTTAAAGTCTGTTCTGACTTATGGCAGTATGACTTAAAGTCTGTTCTCACTTATGGCAGTATGACTTAAAGTCTGTTCTCACTTATGGCAGTATGACTTAAAGTCTGTTCTGACTTACTTAATAAAGTCTGTTCTGACTTATGGCAGTATAACTTAAAGTCTGTTCTGACTTATGGCAGTATGACTTAAAGTATGTTCTCAGTTATGGCAGTATGACTTAAAGTCTGTTCTGACTTATGTATACAACTGTAATGCAGTTACTAAATGAAGTTCCAGCACGCTTGACTAATACACAAACCTACTACGTCAAGGATCTACCACACAACAATGGTATTCACATTAGAAGTCTTGGCTCTCTACCCATCTATACAAACAGAAAACGACGTCAGTGCATGTATGAATTCATGACAAATGACATAAACAATTTGTAGTGGACTGAAAATGAACACTGTCAGGAAAAATCTACATTTCATGCTTTCTTAATGTTGACAACAAATTATGCCTTAAACGTAGAAGTATTTCAATAATTACTATTATTTATGCACGTTTTGAAAGAACGCCACTTCACAAGTGGCGACAAGGTATCGATACTGACTGGCTATGTTCTATGGTTTAAATACAGTAATAACGTATTTGGAAGGTGGAACCACGGTCTTCTTTCTTGAATTTTTAGACTTTCTAAATTTCATAGACCTCAACATCCAGTTCAAACCTGAATCACTCAAGGATTGACAACAACATACAATCTACCTTGTTTCACAAACCAGTTAGTAACCTCTCTTCTTTAACTTCAACTCCCAACATCCCAAAACTTCCAAGATAAAGATAGTTATTGGAGAATTAAATAGAATCGATCGCAACTGCAGTAAAAAACATTCACAACACGATTTGAAGTAATACACTCCTTTCGATAAACTCATATCCACTTTATTTTTACGTCGAGAAAATGTTCAAGAACTACAAAATGGTATCACACTTCTGAAATGAAAAAAAACAACACAAATTAACAAGGAATAAAATACAATTATTCAAATATAACAAAAATATTATACCTCTAACTGATGAAACAATATCCAAGAAAATAATACCATACAACGGAATAATGAACTTGGATAAATCATAATAAAGAATGAATGAAAAATTTTTAAGTCTGTTTTGTGCGCCGCTTCAAGCAGACGACCTTCGTCAGCATTAAACACCGTGTTACAATGGAATTAGGCTAGAAATAATCGTTAAAATATAAAATAATACAAATCTTCTAGTTACATACTTTCACCATGGAGAATAATAGCTGACAAAAATACTGATGAAAACATTGTTGGGTTTATTACGTAAACATTTTTGAAATTAGCAAAAATGTAAACAAATAGACCAAGTGAAACTGGATTTACAAAAAATAAACGTAAATACGCAGATTAATAAAATGATAGTTTAATACAATAAAATAATAACCTATGGTCATTATTATGTGAAAGAGAATACATACACATAGATAAGGTTATATATGAAAATTTAACCTGGAATAGGTGGTTAGATAAACGTGTCTAAAGAAAAAGTGTAAGATGGTGAAATTAAAGAAATGACTGACGGAGTTTAGTTATCATTTGAAAGTAAATATTTCGTTTATACTACAAAGGGACTTAGTATTGAGTTAGAAACTTACACAGAAACATGGCTTTCTCAATTCAGTGTATTGAATGGCGCATTTCTCATGACTAAGACAGCCACGTCACAAGTACCATCGAAGTTTTTAGAAACTAGAAGGTCAATAGAGCCTTCTCTTCAAGACATAAGGTGTTAATGAAACGATAACCCAGTTTTCTGACTACTCCTCCAATATATAGTTTGTGACACCTGCTACACTGGATGTACTAAGTGGTACAAGCTAACACACAGGTATAATATCCTCTGACGTGGAAAGTGTAACTAGGACCAGTTATTGTGTTTAAGATAACATCGAGGTCTTAAAACATCAAACAAAACCTGTAACTTACATCATTGCTGTGGAAATTGACGTGTAAATCTATTGTTTATTATAATTTATCTAAATATTTTCTACTCATCCAAGTGTTTTTTATAATCCACCGTAAATTTTTCGCACCATCTATCAAATCCGTGTAAACAGCCTCAGAAAACATATATTCCAGTTGCCAAACTGCGATTCGCGAGCCACATGTGATCCTTTGACATGTAATGTGCGGCTCGCGGAAATATGTTGGTTGAGCACCTTTTTGCATCACAATTAATATAAAAGGGAAATAAAAAAAATCAAGCTTTATAATTATTTAACGGGTATAAACTGTGAGTCCGCTGGATTAAAAGGTAAATTTAATGTTCATGGTGAGTAAATATATTTAAGAATTTAAATCCTAATTTTAATGCTAAATTTGAATCAGGTATTAAAGAAATTTCAGATCAGCAAAGATTACAGAGAAATTTTGCTGGAGAATTAAAAATATTGTACAAGCCGGTGCTGACAATGTTAGATTTAGTGGGCGTGGCTTATGATCACGTGATTGTGGCGTGTGTGGATGTTTTGTGGACAGTTAATTTAGTGTGATAGTGGGCGCTGTAGAGTTTGGTTGCGTTGCGCGTGTTGGAGCTCATTGTTTCTTTTCATTTAATTTTTTTAGAAGTGTCTGTGAAAATTTTGTGAAGGAAGATGGCGTCATCAAATTGTAGGAAGCGAAAGTATGAAGATGAAAACAGAAAAATTAAGCCAGAGTGGATGATAGATTTTGCACTCAGTAACTTGAAACGCCACAATGAAACAAATCACAAAAACTTTTCTTTGATTTTCTACTTAAATCATAATTAGAGAAAAAGAAGTTAACTGTGTTAAAATCATCCCTAAATAAACAGCAGATGCTGTTGACAACGTTCAGTAAGGAAGTTGATACAACGACTGAAGCCAGTTTTGCTATATCATGGAATATTGCTCGTGCTAAATTTGTTAAGAAGAATAAGTTCAAGTTTTGCAGTGTTATATCCAAATAACAGAAAATCTCAGCGACTAATTGCCAAAACACCAGCGCTACGCCACACTTCAGAGATACATATCTCCCAGATCAGTGCTGATGTTGCAGTCAAAACGCAAAATGATTTAAATAATTCCTTTGCACTCATCTTAGCCCTTGACGAACCCACAGATATACAAGACAATTCACAACTGGCGGTATTTGTTCGTTTGTTTCCTCTGATGTTGCTGTGAAAGAAGAGATAGTAGACTTCTGTCTCTCTAAACTAAATCCATGCCAAGTTCATTTGCATCTGCGTTTAGTGGCACTGAAAGAAACAACTCGTGGTGTTGACATTAAAAATGCGCTTGACAGAACCTTAACAAATACTGATACTGCACTGGATAAACTCGTCAGTGTTGCAACAGATGGGGCACCTGCAATGGTGGGGAAAATGCAGGATTAATTGCACTTATGAAAAGTGATCTAAGCTTTCTAGAGTTTCTCCCTGTTCATTGCATTATTGATCGTGAACAACTGGCAGCCACAAATTTCAAGTATGAAGGTGTTATGAAATTTGTTTTTGGAATTGTTAATTTCATACGCTTAAATGGGAAGACCCACCGACGGTTCAAAAATTTTATTGAAGAACTGAAGCTTGAAGGTAAACCCAGTGATGTCACTTTCTACTCCTTGTGAGGTACATGTCAACCAGCAATGTCTTAAGCAGGCTTGTAGATCTGTTGGAGCATATTATTGCTTTTCTTGAAGAAAATAAAAGATTATATCCTCAACTGAGAAATGATGAATAATGGATGCAAGATCTAAGGTTCCTTACTGATATAATGAATCATCTACAAATTTTCAACTTGGCACTCCAGGGGAAGGATAAGATTGTTTCTGATCTTACTCAGACAATTTTCAGCTTTCAGAATAAAATACGACTTTTTCAAAGAGACATATTGTCAAGAAGCTTAAGTTACTTTCCAAATCTCAAAAGGAGAGTACATATATTCCCTGATATTGAAATAAAAGACCACAAACAGGAAAAATGCAAAGATAAATTACAAGGACTGCTTGATAATTTCATAGACAGGTTTGAGAACTTGCAGAAGCTAAAGCCCTACTTCGGCTTTCTTGTAAATCCATTCATAGTCGATGTAAGCAATTATTGTTAAATTTTCGAACTTCTGGTTACAAAATCACCTGCTGTGGAAATGAAACTTATAGAACTACAGAAGGATTGGGTCTAAAGATGATCCATAAATCCCATTCTACAATTGCGTTCTGGTAGCAAGTGCCAGATATAAAATATCCTGAACTGAAGAAAACCAGTGTGCAACTCATCTCAATTTTCAGCACAACATATTGCTGTGAATCACTGTACTCTGCAATGAAGTTTGTGAAGTCGAAGTATTTTGCACTCCTTACAAATCAACACCTGATGGAACTAATTCGTACAGCCTTGAGAACATATCAGCCGGAATTTCAATGACCCACAACCAAAATGGAAACTCACAAGACCTCTACTGGCAGTAAACAGCCTAGTAATTCCATCAATGTCTGTTTGTATCAGAAGCATATTATGATAACACTAAAATTTTGTAAGATGGTATCTGATAAAAATATTTCTAATTTTATTGCTTTACACAGTTTCCTCCATGTTTGACCAGATATTTACTAAAACAAAGAAATATCATTAGAAATATCTGTTTATATACCTTTTATTATTATTTTTGGCAGTCTCATTTAATGTTAATGAAATGCAAATTTGTATATTTTTCTTAGATGTTTCCGTAGTTCATTACAGTATTAAATACGCTCAATATAGTTAAAACAATAATCAGACAGGATTTTGAAAACATTTGTTATACACTTGTGTACTTTATGATTGTCAGAACTAATACAGATTAACAGTTTAAAACTAGATACATGGATAAAAATTATGCACATGTATTTATTAATATTTATATAAAATTTATGTAACAAAACGCGCATGTAACAACAAAAACGTGTGTGTAATATTTGTTTAGTTCTCAAACATGTTTTCACCATGAAAAAGAACCATAAACATACTAAATTGAATAAACAGAACCAGAACCTCGTGAAGCGTGTTTTAACCAATTATAATTTTCCGATACTGAACGAAGCGTCTTTTCTGAAGGAACGATTTTGCGCTTTGTCGAACTCATACAGATGAATACACTCTTGTAGTTGATAGAGAAATATTTTCAATATAAACTACAGTCGATACAACATCAACCAACACCAAGAGCGAAACATTCAACCAAACAGCTGCCAATAACCCCTCCCTGTAGTGTTACCGATACCACGATAAAAAATAAGAGATAATACCTTTCAGGCATTCACTATTATTAAGAACATACATATTACTTAACTAAGTGGCCCGGCATGTCAAGGTGGTTAAGGCACTCGACTCGTAATCCGAGGGTCGCTGGTTCGAATTCCCGTTGTAAGTCCGCAGGCATACCGCTCAGCCACTAGGGGGCGTCTCTGAAAATCATAATAACTTGTATACTATAGTAAACTTCCATATGATGCGGAAAACCTAATAAAAACAAAAATTCTAGAAAGGAATTTTCTACTTATTCTCCAAGATTTACAAATCTGGCTATGCTGACCATCTCATAATTACAGCTTGTAATTACCCCACGGAACAATATCTTGTCTCTTCTGGTGGTATCTCGCTTCTCCGACATTTAAAACAGCACTGTTGTAAACCATATTAAAGACTTTAATGACACAAAACCTGTAACCTAAATGTTCACCGTGGATATACAAAATGGGTGTCGAAAAACCTTTACTTTTAAATTTAATTTCCAATAGTGCGGAGAAATTGCCTAATGTGACCTCTACTAATTAACTATATGAAATGTCATTGAAACTGAAAAGTATTGTTATTTTATTGTGCAACACCATACTTGCACAAAACCAACAATTTCCCCTAGAAATTCAGAGGATAAATTGTCGAACGAAATAGTAATTAATTCCGTCATAATTAGTTGATATAAACAATGTATACTCGTATTGGTTTTTCTTGAATCTCGGCCCGGCATGGCCAAGCGTGTTAAGGCGTGCGACTCGTAATCTGAGGGTCGCGCGTTCGCATCTACGTCGCGCCGAATATGCTCGCCCTCCCAGCCGTGGGGGCGTTATAATGTTACGGTCAATCCCACTATTTGTTGGTAAAAAGTATCCCAAGAGTTGGCGGTGGGTGGTGATGACTAGCTGCCTTCCCTCTAGTCTTACACTGCTAAATTAGGGACGGCTAGCGCAGATAGCCCTCGAGTAACTTTGTGTGAAATTCAAAAAACCAAACTTCTCTTGAATCCTACTTCATAGCGGTTATTTTTACATCTTAGAAAAATACAATACAAGTTTAAACAACATAAACTAAATACAATACAAATTTAAAAAAAAATAATTCCAATAAAAATATAAACAAAACAAACTAAATATAAAAAGGTTTAAATAAAAGAAACAGTACAATACAAGTTTAAATAAAACAAACTAAGTATAATACAAATCTAAACAAAAAAACGTAAATACAAGTTTAAACAAAACAAAATATTTCAATAACAGTTTAAACAAAACAAATTATTTTAATAACAGTTTAAACAAAGGAAATTAATTACAATACAAATTTCAATAAAACAAAATATTTCAACACAAGTTTAAAGTAATATCAGTCAAACACAATACAAATTCAAACAAAACAAACAACTTCATTACAACTTTAAAAACAACAAACATCATTTCAAGGTTAAAGCAATACAAGCTGAATACAATACAAATTTAAATAAAACAAAGTACATCAATACAAGTGTATATAAAAAAAACCAAGTATTTCAATAGAAGTATAAACAAAACAAATTTAAACAAAACCAACTAATTCAATAATAGTTTCAAGCAATACAAGCTAAATACAGTACAAATTTAAAACTAAACAAACGAGTTCAATAGAAGACTTAAAAAACAAAGTAAATACAATAAGATTTAAACATAATAAACTATTTGAACAAAAGTTTTAACAAAACGAAACTTTTCTGTACAAGTTTAAACATGCCAGAGCAAATACAAAACAAATTTGAACAAAACAATTTCGATAGAAGTTTGAACAAAACACTAAATAAAGTAAAAATCTAAACCAAAACTATTTCAATAGAAGTATAAATAAAACACACTAAAACCATACAAGTTTAAACAAAGAAAATACAATAAAATTAAACCATACCAAACTATTTCATACAATGGTACAGAAACAAACTAAATAAAATAGAAATCAAACAAAACAAACTATTTGGACACAACTTTAACTAAAAACAAACTAAGTTCAATAGACTTTAAACAAAACACACAATTTCGATAAAAGTTTAAACAAAACAACTAAATATTATATAAATTTTAACAAAACAAACTATATCAATAAAAATATAAGAAACAAACGAAATACAACACAAGATTAAACAAAACAAACTAACAGCAATACAAGCTAACTACGATACAAATCTAAACAAAATAAACTAATTCAATGAAAGATTAAAGAAAACAAATTAAATTAAATAAATATGCAAAAAACAAACTCTTTCAATACAAGTTTAAGGCAATACCAATCAAACACAATAAAAATTAAAACAAACAAACTAGTTCATTACAAGTTTAAACACAACAAACTATTTCATTATAAGGTTAAAGCAATACGACCTGAATGTAATACAAATTTAAATAAAACGAGATACATCAACAGAAGTGTATGTAAAACAGTTTCAACACAATTTAAAAAACAAACTAAATAAAGTACAAATTTTAACAAATTAAACGACTAAATACAAGTTCAAATAAAACAAACCATTTCACTGCAAACTTACACAAAAGAAGCTAAATACAATAATTTTTTGAAAAAACTATTACAATACAAGTTTAAACAATACAAACTACTCCAATCCTAGTTTAGACAATACAAACTACTCCAATCCTAGTTTAAACAATACAAACTACTCCAATCCTAGTTTAGACAATACAAACTACTCCAATCCTAGTTTAGACAATACAAACTACTCCAATCCTAGTTTAGACAAAACAAACTACTCCAATCCTAGTTTAAACAAAACAAACTACTCCAATCCTAGTTTAGACAATACAAACTACTCCAATCCTAGTTTAGACAATACAAACTACTCCAATCCTAGTTTAGACAATACAAACTACTCCAATCCTAGTTTAAACAATACAAACTACTCCAATCCTAGTTTAGACAATACAAACTACTCCAATCCTAGTTTAGACAATACAAACTACTCCAATCCTAGTTTAGACAATACAAACTACTCCAATCCTAGTTTAAACAATACAAACTACTCCAATCCTAGTTTAGACAATACAAACTACTCCAATCCTAGTTTAAACAATACAAACTACTCCAATCCTAGTTTAGACAATACAAACTACTCCAATCCTAGTTTAAACAAAACAAACTACTCCAATCCTAGTTTAGACAATACAAACTACTCCAATCCTAGTTTAAACAAAACAAACTACTCCAATCCTAGTTTAGACAATACAAACTACTCCAATCCTAGTTTAGACAATACAAACTACTCCAATCCTAGTTTAGACAATACAAACTACTCCAATCCTAGTTTAAACAAAACAAACTACTCCAATCCTAGTTTAGACAATACAAACTACTCCAATCCTAGTTTAGACAATACAAACTACTCCAATCCTAGTTTAGACAATACAAACTACTCCAATCCTAGTTTAAACAAAACAAACTACTCCAATCCTAGTTTAGACAATACAAACTACTCCAATCCTAGTTTAGACAATACAAACTACTCCAATCCTAGTTTAAACAAAACAAACTACTCCAATCCTAGTTTAGACAATACAAACTACTCCAATCCTAGTTTAAACAAAACAAACTACTCCAATCCTAGTTTAGACAATACAAACTACTCCAATCCTAGTTTAAACAAAACAAACTACTCCAATCCTAGTTTAGACAAAACAAACTACTCCAATCCTAGTTTAAACAAAACAAACTACTCCAATCCTAGTTTAGACAATACAAACTACTCCAATCCTAGTTTAGACAATACAAACTACTCCAATCCTAGTTTAAACAAAACAAACTACTCCAATCCTAGTTTAGACAATACAAACTACTCCAATCCTAGTTTAGACAATACAAACCTAGTTTAGACAATACAAACTACTCCAATCCTAGTTTAGACAATACAAACTACTCCAATCCTAGTTTAGACAATACAAACTACTCCAATCCTAGTTTAGACAATACAAACTACTCCAATCCTAGTTTAGACAATACAAACTACTCCAATCCTAGTTTAGACAATACAAACTACTCCAATCCTAGTTTAGACAATACAAACTACTCCAATCCTAGTTTAGACAAAACAAACTACTCCAATCCTAGTTTAGACAATACAAACTACTCCAATCCTAGTTTAGACAATACAAACTACTCCAATCCTAGTTTAGACAATACAAACTACTCCAATCCTAGTTTAGACAAAACAAACTACTCCAATCCTAGTTTAGACAATACAAACTACTCCAATCCTAGTTTAGACAATACAAACTACTCCAATCCTAGTTTAGACAATACAAACTACTCCAATCCTAGTTTAAACAAACAAACTACTCCAATCCTAGTTTAGACAATACAAACTACTCCAATCCTAGTTTAGACAATACAAACTACTCCAATCCTAGTTTAAACAAAACAAACTACTCCAATCCTAGTTTAGACAATACAAACTACTCCAATCCTAGTTTAGACAATACAAACTACTCCAATCCTAGTTTAGACAATACAAACTACTCCAATCCTAGTTTAGACAATACAAACTACTCCAATCCTAGTTTAGACAATACAAACTACTCCAATCCTAGTTTAAACAAAACAAACTACTCCAATCCTAGTTTAGACAATACAAACTACTCCAATCCTAGTTTAGACAATACAAACTACTCCAATCCTAGTTTAGACAATACAAACTACTCCAATCCTAGTTTAGACAATACAAACTACTCCAATCCTAGTTTAGACAATACAAACTACTCCAATCCTAGTTTAGACAATACAAACTACTCCAATCCTAGTTTAGACAATACAAACTACTCCAATCCTAGTTTAGACAATACAAACTACTCCAATCCTAGTTTAGACAATACAAACTACTCCAATCCTAGTTTAGACAATACAAACTACTCCAATCCTAGTTTAGACAATACAAACTACTCCAATCCTAGTTTAGACAATACAAACTACTCCAATCCTAGTTTAAACAAAACAAACTACTCCAATCCTAGTTTAGACAATACAAACTACTCCAACTCAATACAAACTCCTAGTTTAGACAATACAAACTACTCCAATCCTAGTTTAGACAATACAAACTACTCCAATCCTAGTTTAGACAATACAAACTACTCCAATCCTAGTTTAGACAATACAAACTACTCCAATCCTAGTTTAGACAATACAAACTACTCCAATCCTAGTTTAGACAATACAAACTACTCCAATCCTAGTTTAGACAATACAAACTACTCCAATCCTAGTTTAGACAATACAAACTACTCCAATCCTAGTTTAGACAATACAAACTACTCCAATCCTAGTTTAGACAATACAAACTACTCCAATCCTAGTTTAGACAATACAAACTACTCCAATCCTAGTTTAGACAATACAAACTACTCCAATCCTAGTTTAGACAATACAAACTACTCCAATCCTAGTTTAGACAATACAAACTACTCCAATCCTAGTTTAGACAATACAAACTACTAAACCAATCCTAGTTTAGACAATACAAACTACTCCAATCCTAGTTTAGACAATACAAACTACTCCAATCCTAGTTTAGACAATACAAACTACTCCAATCCTAGTTTAGACAATACAAACTACTCCAATCCTAGTTTAGACAATACAAACTACTCCAATCCTAGTTTAGACAATACAAACTACTCCAATCCTAGTTTAAACAAAACAAACTACTCCAATCCTAGTTTAGACAATACAAACTAAATCCAATAAAAATTAAAACAAAACAAACTAGTTCGATACAATTAAAAACAAGTTAATACAGTACAAATTTAAAGAGAACAAATCATTCAATACAAGTTTAAACAAACCAAACTAAATCAATACAAGTTTAAAAAACGAAATTAAACACGATTCAAATTTCAATACAAGTTTAAACAATTACAAGGTAAATAAACTACAAATTTCAATAAAACAAACAACATCAATCCAACTGTATACGAAAATACTATTCAATACATTAAAAAAAAACACACGAAATGCAGTACAAATTAAACAAAATAAACAACTTTACTAAAATATAAACAAAACAAATTATTGAACACAAATTTAAGCAAAATAAACTGAAAGCAATACAAGTTTAAACAAAACAAACTAAATACAATACAACTTTAAACAATACAAGCAATTTCAATACAATTTTGATGAAACAAACTAAATACAATGAAAATTTAAACAGAACAAACTATTTAATATAACTTAAACAAAACAAATTAAATGCAATACAGGTTCAAACAAAACCAACTATTTCGATAGAAGTTTAAACAAACCAAATTAAGTACAATATAAATTTAAACGGAACAAACTAATACAATACAATTTAAAGCAATGCAAGTTAAACACAGTACAAATTTAAACAAAGTATATAGAAAATAAATTTGAAAAACAAATTATTTCAATACAAGTATAAAAACACAATAAATACAATACAAATTCAAACCAAAAAAGTATTTCAAAAGAACTTTAAACAAACCAAACTATTTCAATGCAAGTTTCAAGCAATACAAGCTAAATACGATACAATTTTAAATAAATCAAACTAAAAAAATAAAAATTTAAACAAAACAAACTATTCAATACAAGTTTGAACAAAACAAACAAAATACAATATAAATTCAATTAAACCGAATAGTTTCAATCCAAATTTAAATGAAACAAACTAAATGCAATAAAAATTAAAACAAAACAATCTATTTCAATACAAGTTTAAACAAACCAAAGTAAATACAATACTAATTTCAACAAAACAAAGTATTTCAATACACGTTTAAAGCAATACAAGCTAAATACAATACAAATTTAAACAAAACAAACTACATCAATAAAAGTTTAGAGAAAACAAAATATTTCAATACAAAATAAAAAAGGCCTGGCATGGCCAAGCGCGTAAGGCGTGCGACTCGTAATCCGAGGGTCGCGGGTTCGCGCCCGCGTCGCGCCAAACATGCTCACCCTCCCAGCCGTGGGGGCGTTATAATGTAACGGTCAATCCCACTATTCGTTGGTAAAAGAGTAGCCCAAAAGTTGGCGGTGGGTGGTGATGACTAGCTGCCTTCCCTCTAGTCTTACATTGCGAAATTAGGGATGGCTCGATGCAGTGGGCTAACAACCTGCTCACTTAAATACTTGTTGACGAATCCGTAAGCGATTGCGGCCCTTTGTTCCTAGATGGAATATAATGGTGATAACTAACTAATTAACCAAATAAAAAACAAACTAAATACAGTACAAATTTAAACAAACCAAACTATTGAACCTTAGTTTAAACAAAACAAACTAGTCAATACAAATTTAAAGGAATTCAAACTAAATACAATACAAATTTGGAACAAAACAAACTCTTTCAATACATCTTTAGACAAAACAAAATAAAGTACAATAAAATATTAAAACAATGCAATAGAAATACAATAGGTATTTAAAGCAATACAATCGATATACCATACAAGTTTAAAACAATACAACAGTAGTTTAAAAACTAAAAACTAAATAAATAAACGTTTAAAGTAATATAATCTAAATACAATACAAATTTAAACAATACAATCTAAATACAATACAAATTTAAACAATACAATCTAAATACATTACAAGTTTAATGCAATACAATCTAAATACAAGTTTAAAAATATAAATTAAGTACAATAAATGGTTAAAGCAATACAATCTAAATTCAATATCAATAAATTTTAATTACAATACAACTTTTAAGCCATACAATCCATATAAAAAGTTTATTTTTTTCAGCACTTAAGAAGAATTCGATTCAGTTCATTATTTTAATTAATTCATTGTATTGTTTTATCAACGATGACCGAAGAAGGTCGAAACGTTGTTCGCTCTTCTATGTAAAATATTTTCTCACCGTTTTTGCATATAAAATTCTTACTTGATTCTATAGTCATGTTATATGTTACTAGATGTTATTTTTTACCTGAAGTAACAGTGGTTAAATTAACTGAATATTGATTATGATTGAATACTGTGATTTGAAGTGACACTAGATCTTTAAATTCATTATGCTGAAATAGCAGTGATATTAATACTGTGGATTAATTCGGTGGTTCTAACACTATGTGACTCAGGAAATGAGAACACGAAGCAAAACACCGTATCTCATTACTGGTACATTTAAAGATCGAGCTGTCACATGTTTCCACCCTATCAACATGTGAAGCAGTAATATCTCTTAGCCAGTCTCAACATAAAGTCAAAGAACGACACAAAAGAACCCTCTGATAAAGAAATATCATAGACAGTTTCTCTAGATGTAGAGAAGGTGTTGGTGACAGCTTCATTGCCTGTTCATAGTCATAATCAGGTTTTGGAAAGGATTAGAAGCTATCACGATAAACACAGAATAGTTATGGAACAATGAAAAGAAGGAAAAATGACATTTCCAAAGTAAAGATTTTCAATAAAAAGCAGAAAAAGGTGTTTTCGACATTTTTTACTGTGAGTGTTCAGATTTTTTCCTTTTGCTAAAGATTTTTAAGTACCAAAGAGAGAACAAGCTTACCTCTTAGATTACAGATGTGACAGAAACATCTTTATAGGCTCAGTCAACAAATCTACCACTAAAAATTCCAAGAAAGGGACGAAAAAAAATATATATCAGAACTTTACTCTGTACAAAGTGACAAAGCTGCTGGACGAAACACAGATGATACATCCGAGACAAAATTTGATGATAATGAAACTCTCCGAGAACGTATTACTGATAATGACTATGTTTCACCCACCTATTTGTAGAGAGCTGTGGAAACTGGTGAGGTAAACAAAAGCCTTCATGATCAAAAGGTGTCATGCTTCTCCAGATATTAAAGACCCGGCATGACCAGTTGGTTAAGACGTTTGACTCGTAATCAGAAGGTCGTGAGTTCGAATCCCCGTCACACTAAACATACTTATTCTTTCACCCGTGGGGACGTTACAATGTAACGATCAATCCCACTATTTCTTGGTTTAAAGAGAAGCCCAAGAGTCGGCGATGGGTGGTGATGACTAGCTGCCTTTCCTCTAGGTTTACATTACTAAATTAGAGACGGCTAGCGCAGATAACCCTCGTATAGCTTTGCGCAAAATTCAAGACAAACAAACAAACGATTCTGGAGTGCTGATGTGGTATTTATTTCTTAGTAATTGATACTGGGTCGAGTAGGTTTTTACTTAGATTTAGTTCATGGATTTCAGTTTGAAAAAACTTCATGAAGGTATCAAAGGTTTGCAGTTCTCCTGATGGTGTCCATTCGTACCTTCTTGCCTTTAGTAACTTTAAATAAAAATCGCGTGTAGAGTCGAGAGTGGTAACGTCAACATTATAGAGAGGGGTTATTAGTAGCTGTTTGATTTGAATATTTTACTCTCGGTGTTGTTTACTGTTGTATCTACTGTAGTTTTTATTTAAAATATTTCTGTATCAACTAGAAGAGTCTTCTCATTTGTATGAGTTCCACAAAGCGCAGAATCGTTCCTTTAGAAAAGACGCTTCGTTCAGTATCGGAAAATTATCATTAGTTAAAACACGTTTCACGAGGTTCTGGTTCTGTTTATTCAATTTAGCATGTTTATGGTTCTTTTTCATGGTGAAAACTGTTGGGATCATGCATGTATTGTCGAACTGTAGCAGCCACTGAGCTTTCATTAATCATGTATATATTATTTCGGGAATTTTCTATTTCATTTGATTTGCTGTCTCCTATGCTGGTTTTAGCTCTAGTCAAATATAAAGAAAAGTGCCACAATGGTATGTCTGCGGAGTTATACCACTAGAAACCGAGTCTAGATAGCCGTTGTAGCCAGAGCACAAATAGTCCATTGTGTAGCTTTGTGCTTAACTCAAAACAAACAAACAAATATAGAGAAAAGCTGTGTGAGTCAGTGTTAATAAGGTTCTTCAAGTTTTCAACGTGCATTTAAAGTGATAAAAAATTTAGTTTAAAATCAAGTGGATTTACCCTGTGATGTAGACAGTTCTTTTAAATCAATATGTGGCTAGTGAACACCGTCTTGAATAAGATGGAAGTGGAAAGGCCCAGTCCTGTTCAAAAATATCTGTTGGAAAGTACTGGAAGAAAATTAGGATATGATTCAGGGGTGGCCAAACTTGGTTAACGTATGAGACACATAAAACAAATTTCATATGTTTGAGAACATAAACAAATATTACACACACGTTTTTGTTGTTACATGCACGTTTTGTTACATAAATTTTATATAAATATTAATAAATACATGTGCATAATTTTTATCCATGTATCTAGTTTTAAACTGTTAATCTGTATTAGTTCTAACAATCATAAAGTACACAAGTGTATAACAAATGTTTTCAAAATCCTGTCTGATTATTGTTTTAACTATATTGAGCGTATTTAATACTGTAATGAACTACGGAAACATCTAAGAAAAATATACAAATTTGCATTTCATTAACATTAAATGAGACTGCCAAAAATAATAATAAAAGGTATATAAACAGATATTTCTAATGATATTTCTTTGTTTTAGTAAATATCTGGTCAAACATGGAGGAAACTGTATAAAGCAATAAAATTAGAATATTTTTATCAGATACCATCTTACAAAATTTTAGTGTTATCATAATATGCTTCTGATACAAACAGACATTGATAGAATTACTAGGCTGTTTACTGCCAGTAGAGGTCTTGTGAGTTTTCATCTTGGTTGTGGGTCATTGAAATTCCGGCTGATATGTTCTCAAGGCTGTACGAATTAGTTCCATCAGGTGTTGATTTGTAAGGAGTGCAAAATACTTCGACTTCACAAACTTCATTGCAGAGTACAGTGATTAACAGCAGTATGTTGTGCTGAAAATTGAGATGAGTTGCACACTGGCTTTCTTCAGTTCAGGATATTTTATATCTGGCACTTGCTTCCAGAACTCAATTATAGAATGGGATTTATGGATCATCTTTAGACCCAAGTTCTTCTGTAGTACGGCCTGGCATGGCCAAGCGTGTTAAGGCGTGCGACTCGTAATCTGCGGGTCGCGGGTTCGCATCCCCATTACGCCAAACATGATCGTTCTTTCAGCCGTGGGGGCGTTATAATGGACGGTCAATCCCCTATTCGTTGGTAAAAGAGTAGCCCAAGAGTTGCCGGTGGCCGGTGATGACTAGCTGCCTTCCCTCTAGTCCAGTTTCACTTGGTCTATTTATTTACATTTTTGCTAATTTCAAGAATGTTTACGTAACAAATCCAACAAGGTTTTCATCAGTATTTTTGTCAGCTATTCTTCTCCATGGTGTAAGTATGTAACTAGAAGATTTGTATTATTTTATATTTTAACGATTATTTCTAGCCTAATTCCATTGTCATACCGTGTTTAGTGCTGACGAAGGTCGTCTGCTTGAAGCGGCACACAAAATAGACTGGAAAAAATTTTAATTTGGACATGTCATTTATCTCTCATTATAATTTCTTTAAGGTTTTCGCCCTTACGAAATTACATTCATCGAGTAATAGCCAATTGTCTCAGAAAAAACATGTTTGCAGTGTAAGCATGCGTGTCTGGTATATAATGTTGTTTACCAGCTTACGTGTAACATCTATCATTTTATGTACATAGGCAAAAGTGGAATAACTCTACATACAAAAACAGAAGAATATACTGACTATTTTTTATAAACAATAACATGAAAGTAGTGCAGTTACAAATGTTTTTAACTAGTCATGGACAAGTAGCATCTGACTTGAAATAACCATACTCTTTACCAAAAATCTTTACCAAAGCCATCAACTATACTGACAGAAAGTTCTTATCAAACAACTATAACCACAGATGTAAAATGACAAAAGTTAGTGCCTATAATTGTTTTATTCTTTCATTCTATCTTATAGTTTTAACTTGTAACTTCAATAGAGCTTTTTTGTTTGGTACAGTTAACACTTAATTATTTTAACAATACCTTTCTTTTGCAATTACTTTCCTTAAATCACTGTGTGTCACAGTTTCAGAACAGGACGAACCATTTGCACAGTGTTAAGGTATGACGTTGCTAGCACCATAAACTGAGCTGACCACAGTGTTTCTGTATCACGTAAAGAAGGAAATGTTGATGACAACTTTCCTAATTATCACTGCTTTTAGTCACGTGAAATAATACAGCAGTAATACGAACTTTCCTATTGTCTTTATTAGTCATGCATAAAGCTAGAGTATTATTAAGTTGCTTAAGAAAGAACTGTTTCTTTCTCCTGAGGATGAACGCATCAGGTACCTCACATTTTATAGGGATTTTCACACTTTAACCAGCGGAATTTTCCGTCTTCCTTATTTTCTAAGTATTGCTACAACATGGCGAATTCACACGTTATTTGGGTTTCCTTGATAAGCTTAAATGGTAACTTAATTATCATTGTCTTTATAAACAGAATTTCGTATACAACTATTGTAATCGTATTAAACTGAATTAACCTCTAACAACTGTTGTAGTATCCACAGTTACACGACACAATGTTAGGCCTAATTTCACTCAGCTATACAACAAACTCAGCTCGAGTTGTAAAACAAGCAATATTATTTCAGTGTGAACGTAAATAAATGAAGAGTGCTAGGCATAACATATCTATTTGGTTGCCAGCTGATGTGCGGCGTTATTATCTACTGATCACATTACCTGCTTCAGTAGTGATTTTATTAAATAGCTTTAAGTAATGAACCTTATATAAGTGTATATATTTCGGTTGGTTTGCTATTCATCACAACAACGTGGGTGATTTACGTTGTAAGATCAATAAGCAATGTAACAACAGAGCATGTCATTAAGCTGGCTTGCCGGTGTTAAGTGGTTCTATGTGTAATTTCATTTTTTGTAAGACAATTTACACAGTAGCCTACTGTTGTCATTGTGTACCGTTGTTGCTGCATTAATTTTGTTACGTAAGTAAGTATGATGAAAATTAGATATTTTAATTTGATTTGTACCAATTCAACTGGAATGCTTCATCCAAAAATAATCTGATTTTGTTAATGATAATTTAATAATTTAAAGTAAATTTAATGTTAATAAAATTTGTAAGAATCGTAACACTGAAGAGAGAAGAATCCGTAGAATAAAGTGCACCATAATACAAAAAAAAAATGATTAAAATTATATAAGACAGTAAAGAAACTGAAAAAAGGGAAGATAAACTTTTGATCTGTTTATAAACCAATTAAACAATTTGTAATTAAACACAACCAACAGAACAAATACAAAGTGAAAGAAATATATTGAATAAAAAAAGTATGGGGCCTTTGAACCTACGAAGCATACATTCGGTCAGTTGTACGATGACCTTTTCGATAAAAATCCAGGCATTTTGTCTGTCATTAAAGGTTCAAGACTGTGCCCTGCAAGTCACTAGAGAAGATATTATCATAACTGAATGCGATTTAAGATATGCCTTATGACCTATTTCGTATGATTTGCTAGACCTTGTTAGATATCCTATGTGATATACGAGGGCTGTTAAAAAAATACGCGGACTGACGTCATAAAACAAAATGTACTTTATTTAGAAATTACAGGTCTGGAACTCCTTCAAAGTACTCTCCTCCCCAACGCACACACTTATCCCAACGGTGTTTCCACTTGTTGAAACAGTCCTGGTACGCTTCTTTTGTAATGTCCTCCAGCTCCTTCGTCGCATTTGCCTTAATCTCGGGAATCGTCTCAAATCTTCTTCCTTTCAAGGGTCTTTTGAGTTTGGGGAACAAGAAAAAATCGTACGGAGCAAGGTCAGGTGAGTAGGGGGGGTGGGGAAGAACAGTGATCGAGTGTTTGGCCAAAAACTCACGAGTTCTGAGGGCTGAATTTCGCAGCAACGCGGTGCATCTTCAATTTTTCGGTCAAAATCTCGTAACAAGATCCAACTGATATCCCACACTCTTCAGCAAGCTCCCTGACAGTCAGACGTCGATTTGCCCGCACCAGGGTGTTGATTTTGTTGACGTGTGGGTCGTCAGTTGATGTGGAAGGACGTCCAGGACGCTCATCATCTTCAATGGACTGTCGACCATCCTAAAAACGTTCATGTTACTTGAAACATGTCGTACGCTTCATAGCAACATCACCGTAAGTCGTGTTAAGCATAGCAAAAGTTTTAGTCGCAGATTTTCCAAGTTTAACACAAAATTTCACAGCAAGTCGTTGCTCCTTCAAGTCATTCATTCTGAAATCCGCCAAACGAAAAAATCGCACTTCACTTAAAACCGCGTAGCTAATACACAAATGAAGATATCTGCAATCAGGAAATGGCGTCGTAATCAGCTGATCTGTGCAAACCTAGCGACACCAAGCGGATTCCCCTGGAACCAACTGGAGCCGCGCAATTCAAACAGTCCGCGTATTTTTTGAACAGCCCTCGTAGAATATGCCTTGTTAGGTGTTCTGTGTAGTTTAGAATAAACCTTGTTAGGTATTCAGTGTCATTTAGGATAGACCTTGTTATAGTCTGAAAAGATATTTACTGTTTTCCCTCAAGAGACCTGAATTCACCATCAACTATGTTTCCAAACTAAAACTGTTTTAACAGTTTATAACACCGTAAACTATTTTATTGTCACAAATTAATACAGGAAAAATTAAAAAATAAAACAATCAACAAGAAGCAAATTAACGAATTACAGGTTCAAAATACACAGATAGGATCGCTGTCCTTCTAATAAAAGTAGCACGTACTATTTCGTTGAAACAGCTTGAAATCTAACAACACTACACATGAAATGTATAGAAAGCGTTGAAATGTATTCAGGTGTTCCAGACTATATTACAAGCATACTGAATTACTTTGATGCATAATACCAGGCAATGAAACTAAATAACTAATGGTGTAGTACTTTAATGCTTATGCTTTAAACGAGTGACATTAGAATGAGCAAACAAAAATTAAACAAACATTTCGTATAGTATACAATTAACATTCTGTGTATTAAATCCTACACCTGCCTAACATGATCCAGTGGTTAGGGCGCTTGACTCGTAATCTGAGGATCGCGGGTTCGAATCCACGTCACACCAAACATGCTCGCCTTTTCAGCGGTGAGGCGTTATAATGTGACGGCCAACCCCACTATTCGTTGTTAAAAGAGTAGCGCCAGAATTGGCTGTGGGTAATGATGACTACCTGCCTTCCCTCCAGTCTTATACTGCTAAGTTAGGGATAACTGGAACAGATAGCCCTGGTATAGCTTTACGCTAAAATTCAAAATAAAGAAACAAACAATAATCTACACTCCGTGCGTGGCTCTAAAGGGTGTAACAAATATTGAATGAGTAAACATGGTTCGTTATTAAGCACAGAACAACAAAGTGAGCTAACTGCTGTCTGTCAACCACGGTTATCAAAATAAGATTTTTCAAATATAAAAACACTTAAATTTACGTCTGAGTCATCGTAAATTTTTAGCTGGATTTAGGTTGAATTTAAAAGAAATCGTAATAGAATTGTGGTAATCTGCATAAGTAAGCAGTTTAAAATATTGGTTGGATCAAAGAAATGAGGTGAAGAAAATATCTTTGTTTCTTATATAGAAATGAAATTGGTCAAAAGACCAGAAATTTTAACTGTATAATTAAAAGTTAAATGAGACAAAATAACATTTAATATTAATTTTTATAAGAGAGTGAGGCTGTATAAGTAGGAATTGAAGGAGATTAAAAGACATCTGGAGCTCAGTTTTGTCAGGAATCAAAACGCAAGGACTGTATCGTTTGAGTTATATGAAAACATCTAGTACTTAACAACGATTAGCAAACTAGAGTAGGACTGTACAAGTTGTTTGTTTGGTTAGAGTTTACCACAAAATTACACAATGGGCTATGTGTACTGTACTCTCCTCTGGTACAAAAACTGATTTTTATCGTTGTAAGCGTACAGACTTACCTCTGTGTAACTGGAAAATCGTATAAGTTGTGTTAGATGATATGACAAGTAATGGTCAGTAAACAGAAGCAGATACTTCATTAGTTAAGTTGGGTGAAGAGACTTTTAGTACTATGTTTTTGTAAACAAACTAAAAGCAGGGACTGTAAAATTTGAGTTGGTTAAAAAGACAATTAGTGCATAGTGTTGGAGGAATCTAGAAGAAATTAAATCTAGTGCATTACCCTGATTAAATTTTCATTTGTGGAAATTATACAGAAAAATAGTTGTACTGTTAATTCAATGTTTTATTAATTTACTTGTCACTTTGGTACTGTTAGGACCTGATTTACAACTTAGTAGTGTTGTTATTTGCTAAACCAGGTTCAACTTCACACAGAGTCGACCCATAGTTAATGTGCTGTCTTCTCAGGATAAGATTGATCCGTAGTTAGTGTGTTGTTTCCTCAGGATAAGATTGATCCATAGTTAATGTGCTGTTTACTCATGATAAGACTGAGAATAAGTTTTCTCACATCTTTCTTAACAGGTCTTTTACAGGTTTCAAGCGAGAAGTAACGGATTGATAACTCTTCCAATGATGCCTTTTTGTGAATTTCGAAAGGTGATCCTTTTGATGAAGCGTAGAGCTCTCGAAGGCTCACCTAATATGCTACATAATAAATCATTTATGAGCATCAACATTTAGGTTATATAGCGTCCAAGCAGGCAAGGTGTGGGCTTTACTTTGGTGTAATAACTACTGTTATTAACTGCTGACTATAAAACATAATAAATATTGCTGGTAACTTCTAACTATAAAACATAACAACTATTACTAATAACTGCTATCCATAATACTTAAGAAGTATTATTAGTAATAGTTCTAAACTCAATATTACTAGGAAACAAAACTTATTCGTGTTGATCCCGTGTTTAACATGGGGTCAACAGTTTTTTATTTGGTTTCAACTGTACACAAGGAAAAAAATGGAATTCATATGTTGTTAGCAAGTAATAAAGACTGTGTTCAGCAACTCAACAGATCGTAGTTTGGTGTTGTTAGTAACTGATAAACACTTTGTTGAACAACTCAATAGACTGTAGTCTGGTGTTATGACTAAGTGATGAAGAATGTGTTGAACAACTCACCAGATCGTAACTTGGTGTTCTTAGTAGCTTTTGAAGACTGAGTTGAACAACTCAACAGATCCTATATTGGTGTTGTTAGTAACTGGAGTAGACTGTGTTGAACAACTCAACAGAGGGTATTTTGGTGTTGTTAGAAACTGGTGAAGACTTGGTTGATCAACTCAACAGATCGCAGTCTGGTATTATTAGTAACTGATAAACACTTTGTTGAACAACTCAATAGACTGTAGTCTGGTGTTATTACTAAGTGATGAAGAATGTGTTGAACAACTCAACAGATCGTAACTTGGTGTTCTTAGTAACTGTTGAAGACTGTGTTGAACAACTCAACAGATGGTATTTTGGTGTTGTTAGTAAATAGTGAAGACTTTGTTGATTAACTCAACAGATGGCATTTTTGTGTTGTTAGAAACTGGTGAAGACTTGGTTGATCAACTCAACAGATTGCAGTCCAATGTTATTAGTAACTAATGAAGACTGTTTTAAAAAACGGAACAGATCGTAGTTTGATGTTGTTAGTAAATGATGAAGACTGTGTTGACCAACTCTACAGATTGAAGTTTGGTGTTGTTAATAAATGATGAAGAAAGACTGTGTTGAACAACGAAAAATATCGTAGTTTAGTGATGTTAATAACTAACGAAGCTTGTGTTGAACAACGAAAAATATCGTAGTTTAGTGATGTTAATAACTAACAAAGCCTGTGTTGAACAACTAATCAGATCGCACTTTAGTGTTGTTAGTATTTGATGAAGACTGTGTTGATGAACTAAATATATCTTAGATTGGTGTTGTTTCTAACTGATGAAGACTGTGTTGAACACTAAAGACATCGTAGTTTGGTTTTATTGGTAAAGTGAAGACGAATGTGTTGAAAAAACTCAACAGATTGCAGTTTGTTGTTGTTAGTAACTGGTGAAGACTGTGTTGGACAACTAAGCAGATCATGGTCCAGTGTTATTCGTAATTTATGAACCCAATGTTGAACAACTAAACAGATCGTAGTTTGGTATTAGTAATAACTGATGAGAACAGTGTTTAACAGCTAAATATATCGTAGTTTGGTGTTATTAGTAAGTGATGAAGACTTTGTTGAACAACTCAACAGATCGTAGCTTGATGTTGTTACTAACTGGTGAAAACTGTAATAAACAAGTAAAGTCATCGTAGTTTGGTGTTGTTGGAAAGTGATGAAGACTGCGTTAAGAAAACTCATCAGGTCGTTCATTGGTGTTATTAGTAACTGATGAAGACTGTTTTGAACAACTCAATAGATTGTAGTATGGTGTTATGAGTAAGTGATAAACACTGTGTTGAAAAACTCTAAAGATAGTAGTTTGGTATTGTTAGTAAAGGATAAAGATTGTGTTGGACAGCTAAACAAATCGTGGTACAGTGTTAGCAATAACTGATAAAGACTGTGTGAAAAAAGGGATTCGATCGTAGTTTGGTGAAGATAGTAACTGATGAAATTTGTGTTGAAGAACACAACAGTTTGTAGTTTGATATTATTAGTAACTGATAAAGACTGTGTTGAAGAACTCAACAGACGGAAGTATCGTGTTGTTAGTAATTTATGAAAACTGTGTTCAACAACTCAATAAATTTTAATTTTTGTTATTAGTAAGTGATGAAGACAATATCGAACAACTCAAAAGATCGTAGATTGGTATTATTAGTAACCGAAAAGGCTGTCTTGAACAACTTAAATAGATCGTAGTTTGGTGTTGTTAATAATTGATGAGAACTGTGTTGAACAACTCAACAGATCATAGTTTCGTGTTGTTAGTAAATAAAGAAAAATTTGTTAAACAACTCAACATATTGTATTCTTGTGTTATTAGTAAATGACGTAGGCTGTTTAACAACGGAACAGATTGTAGTTTGGTGTTGTTAATAACTGATGAAAACTCTTTTATAATACTCCTCAACAGATCGTAGTTTCATATTATTTGTAACTGTCTGTGTTTTCTTATAGCAAAACCACATCTGCTCAGCCCATCAAAAGTAATCGAACATCTGATTTTAGCGTTGTAAATCCGTAGACATGCCGCTGTAGTAGCAGGGGGTTATTAGTAACTGATAAAGTTTGTTTGTTTGTTTTGAATTTCGCGAAAACCTACTCGAGGGCTATCTGCGCTAGCCGTCCCTAATTTAGCAGTGTAAGACTTGAGGGAAAGCACCTAGTCATCACCACCCACCGCCAACTCTTGGGCTAATCTTTTACCAACGAATAGTGGGACTGACGGTAACATTATAACGGCCCCACGGCTGAAAGGTGCGATTGGGATTCAAACCCGCGACCCTCTGATTACGAGTCGAACGCCTTAGCACATTTGGCCATGCCGGGTCAACTGATAAATACCAGAGATTGATGTTGTTAGTAAAAGGTGAAGACTGTGTTGAACAACTCAACAGATGGTATTTTTGTATTATTAGTAATTGATGGAGACTGTATTTAAAAACCCAACAGATCGTAGTTTGGTGTTATTAGTAACTGATGAAAACTGAGCTAAACAGCTAAACAGATGGTAGTTTGGTTTTGTTCGTTACTGATGAAGACTGTGTTTAGAAACTGAACACACCGTTGTTTGGATTTGTTAGTAACTGATTGAAACTGTGTTGAACAACTCAACTGATCATAGTTTGGTGTTATTATTAACTGATAAAAAATGTGTTGAACAACTAAACAGATCGTAGTTTGTTATTGATTATAACTGGTGAAGACTGTGATGAACAAGTAAAGACATCGTAGTAACTCGTCTGGTCGTTTTGCGTTGTTGGTAACTGATAAAGACTGTGCTGAAAACCTCAAAAGATCGTAGTTTGGTGTTGCTAGTAACTTATCAATACTGTGGTAAACTCCACAGCAGATCTTAGTTCGATGTCATTAGTAACTGATAAAGATTGTGTTGAACAACTCAACAGATCGTAGTTATGTGTTATTTGTAAGTTATGAAGACAGTGTTGAGATGAACAGATCGTATTTTGGTATTATTAGTAATTGGTGAAGACAGTATTTAAGAACTCAACAGATCGTAGTTTTGTGTTACTAGTTACTGGCCTAAACTGTGCTGAACAACTCAACACATTGTAGGTTGGTATTGTTAGAAACTAATCAAGACTGTCTTTAGAAACTGATCACATCGTAGGTTGGTGTTATTAGTAACTGATGAAGACTTGACTGATCAAGTAAAGGGATCGAAGTTTGGGCTTGTTAGTAACAGATGAAGATTATGTAACATAATTCAAAATATCCTAGTTTGGTATTGCTGATAAGAGATGAAGATTGTGTTGAACAACTCAAGAGATCGTAGTTTGATTTATTAGTAACTGATAAAGACTGCGATGAACAAATTAACAGATTGTAGTTTGTTGTTGTTAGTACCTGATGAAAACTGTGTTAAACAACTCAACAGATCGTAGTCTGTTACATTATTAGTAAGTGATGAAGACTGTGCTGAACAATTCAACAAATCGTAGTTTGGTGTTGTTAATAAATGATGAAGATTGTGTTGAACAACTAAACAAATCCTGTTCCAGTGTTAGTAATAACTGCTGAAGATTGTGTTGAACAACTAGTAGTAACTGATTAGTAACTGATGAAGATTGTGTTTAAAAACTTAACACATCGTAGTTTGGTGTTATTATTAAGTGATGAAGAATGTGTTGAACATCTGAAAATATCATAGTTTGGTGTTGTTTTTAAGTATTGAAGAGTGTGTTGAACATCTAAACAGATCTCAGTTTGGTGTTGTTAGTAAGTGATGAATATTGTGTTGAACAACTTAACAAATTGTTGTCCAGTGTAGTAATAATTGATGAAGAGTGTGTGGAGAAACTGAACAGATTGTAGTTTGTTGTTTTAGTAACTGATAAAGACTGTGTCGAACAACTCAACAGATCGTAGTTTGGTGTTGTTAGTAATTGATTAAAACTGTGTTGAACATCTAAACCTATCTGAGTTTGGTGCTTTTAGTAATTGATGAAAACTGTGTTTAACAACTAAACACATCGTAGTTTGGTGTTGTTACTAACTGGGGAAGACTGTGTTGAACAACTCATCATATCTTAGTTTGGCATTGGTTGTAACTGATAAAGAATGTGTTGAAACATTGAACAGATCGTAGTCTGTTGTTTTTACGAACTGTTGAAGACCATGTTAAACAACTCAGCAGATAGTAGTTTGGTATTATTAGTAACTGATAAGGACTTTGTTGAACAACCCAATAGATTTTAGTTTAGGTGTTATTAGTAAGTGATGAAGGTTGTGTTGTAGAACTACACAAATCATAGTTTGGTGTTGTTAGTAACAGGTGAAGACTATGTTGATCAACTAAATATATAGTACTTTGGTGTTGTTAGTAATTGATGAAGACAGTGTTGAACAGCTAAAACATCGTAGTTTGGTGTTATTAGTAACGGATGAAGACTGCGTTTAGCAACTGAAGACATCATAGTTTGGTGTTGTTAGTAACTGGTGAAGATTGTGTTGAAAAACTGAAAACATCGTAGTTTGGTGTTGTTAGTGACTGTTGAAGACGTTTTTGAACAATGTAACAGATCTTAGATTGGTGATGTTATTAACTGGGTAAGTCTGTGTTGAACATCTTAAAAGTTCTCAGTTTGGTGTTGTTAGTATCTGATGAAGCCTGTGTTGAATATCTGAATAGATCGTGTTTGGTGCTGTTAATAAGTAGTGAAGAATGTGTTGAACATCTAAACAGATGTCAATTTTGCGTTATTAGTAACTGATGAAGACTTTGCTGTACAACTGAACACATCGTAGTTGAGTGTTGTTAGTAACTGGTGAAGATTGTTTTGAGCAAATCAACACATCGTAGTTTTATTTTGTTAGTTACTAACAACTCTTGAAGACTGTGTTGAATGAACATCTGAACAGATCGTATTTGGTATTGCTAGTAAGGGATGAAGAATGTGTTGAACATCTCAACAGATCTCAGTTTGGTGTTTTTAGTAACTGATGAAGACTTTGTCGAACAGCTCAACAGATGGTAGTTTTGTATGATTTGTAAATGGTGAATACTGTGTTGAACAACTTAAGAGATCTTAGTTTGTTGTTCTTAGTAACTGGCGAAAATTGTGCTGAATAGCTAAAACAGATCATAGTTTGGTGTTTTTAGTAACTTATGAAGACTATCTTTAAAAATGAACACATCGTAGTTTGGTGTTGTTAATAACTGGTGAAGACTGTATTTATCAACTGAACACATCATAGTTTGGTGTTGTTAGTAATTGATGAAGACTTGTTTGATCAACTAACTATAAAGATAGTAGTTTGGAGTTGTTAGTAACTGGCTAAGACTGTGTTGAAGACCTCATCAGATCGTAGTTTGGTATTGTGTATAACTGATGAAGACTATGTTGAAACACTGAATAGGTCGTAGTTTGTTGTTGTTAGTAAATGTTGAATACTATGTTGAACAGCCCATCGGATTGTAGTTTGATATTATTAGTAACTGATAAAGACTGTCCTGAAGAACTCAGCAGATGGTAGTATGGTGTTGTTAGCAATATATGAAAACTGTTTTCAACAACTTAATGAATTTTATTTTTTTTATTCGTAAGTGATGAAGACTGTGTTGAACACCTCAACAGATCGTAGATTGCTATTATTAGTAGCTGAAAAGACTACGTTGAAGAACTGAACAGATCGTAGTTTGGTGTTGTTAGTTACTGACGAAGACAATGTTTATAAACTGAACACATCGTTGTTTGGATTCGCTAGTAACTGATGAAAACTATTTTGAACAACTCAAGTGATCGCAGTTTGGTGTTGGTTGTAAATTATGAAGATTTTGCTGAACAACTAAGTAAATCGCGATCCATTTTAGGGGAAAATATTCTTATAATTATATTTTTAGTAAAGAATTATTAAAATTGTAACACATGTATTTGCTACATTTATGTTGTTATTAAAGTGAAACCACGAGGCACGTTATTTAAAGTTTATTAATTTTTGCGATTCTGGATAAATTATAATAAGAACGACAAAAATAGTTCAGTTTAAAGTAAACAAATATTAATGCAAGAGTTTTAAGAAAAGTTTTTTTTTAAAGTTATTTAAGATATATATTGAAGCAAACGGAATACTAGTCTTTCACCGAAAGACTATCTGTAAACTTCTGTATTTTATTAGCTCTAAGTTTCGATAGTAAATTATTAGTTTATAATGAACTGAGAATTTCATATTTCTCGTTTTGAGATGGCGTTTGTGCTCGAGGTTGATGTTTGAGATATTACCCGATATTAATAGTTTTATTCTGAAAATAAAATATCGATACACTTTAGGCTTAGATGTGCAATAATATCAGCCAATCAGTTATCGTATCGTCGTAGTGTATCATTCTTAATTAACGTTCAAAAAAGCTTGTTTTATCAATACCGAAAGAGTGTTTAGTTGTAGTTTCTACATTGCGAGCAATATTTTGGGAATGGCCGTATTATTTATTATAAACACACAAATAACGACTGACGGAAAAGTACAGAGTTATGAAAACTGTGAAAATAATTTCAACATGACATTGGAACATTTCATCTGAAGTTGGTTTCATATGAAGTCCTGTTTGTATCTTACAACAAAACTATACATTAGGATATCTTCGGATTACTGTAAGCTGTTGAGTCCTATATTTTAACGTTGTTTGTTCGTGAACATTTTCCGACACACCGGGAATCTGGTTTGTTTGTTTTTGAGCAGAAAGCTATATAAATGGCTGTCTGTTTGTGCCCAATACCAGCACTCAAACCTGATTTTTTTTGCGATATGAGTCCAGACTCACGATTGAGTCACTAGGGGTGTAAAGAAAATTTAATAAATGATATCGGAATAATGTGACCTAAAAGTTAGTCTGACATAATTGTAACATGTCAATATCATGTTACATGTAAAACGTAGTTGGGTACAAACTTATATAATTGAAGCATGAATCGGAATATTTATTCAAACTACATTTTTGATTTAATGAGCAATAATTAGATAATTAAACATGCCTTAGAATCATCTTCATAACTAAAAATTGTATTCTATGGTTTTGTTAATTATTTTAGCCACAATGGTGTAAAGGGTCCATACTTCTTACAGTGTTATTATGGTGTCTCTAGCTTTAACAGCATCAGTTGTTATTTAGAAACCGAGAAGCGATGTGTGAACAACTCATTTCACGACCCTAATAGTGCTTAGAGACAGTGAATGTCTCCTAGCAAGTAATGTGATGAGCCAGGTTTTGTCTTCCTTCTTATGGCAATAGGGTAAATGTATAAAGTAAAATAAGACAATTAACCATGCATTTCCTGTACCTGCAATGTAATCTGATTAAGGTGGTGTATTGAATAATTGGTGTAAAAAGGGTGTTTCACCCTATAGAAGGAGTGATTATAATTTGAAGTGTTTAGTAATCGATTCTGTATTTATATTTCAATAAACTTATAAGCGATGTTGACACAGTACATCTTGGATCGTGATGTACTAAACTGGTTCAAGCAGTAAGAAGAATATAGCCACTTACCTCGACTGGCACACTTACTAAATTATACATTCTTGATGAATTTGGAAATGAAATTCTCTGTACGCAGTGTCTATGAACTGACCGCAGATAATACTTTTTGACAAATGAACAATAATCGAAGAAAGCAACTTTATCTACTGTGAGGAGATACAAAGTTTTTTGTTTGTTTTACTTTTGTAAAGTTTTATCATTACAGCCTAACAATTGCAGTTCTTCGTATCGCATAGAAGTACAAGTCTGTTGACGCTGTTTCAAAATTTTCTGTTCAGATATTGTCGAGATATTTTTTTAAATAAGAGAAACTTTGTGACAGAATTAAAATGTAAATGTAGAACGAAATATAAATTTAAGCAAAACCATCATAAAACTCCAGAAATATAGTTTATTTGGTTTCAGGCATCTAAGATACTTGTCATTCGTAGAACAACTTGTAATTTGTAAACAAAATCAACACATTTATAATTCTATTGAATGTCTTGCAAAATATTAAAAAAAACTTACTATAATGGACGTAGCGTGTATATACATAACTATGTATGTGACTGAAACTGTAAATACAATGTGGCGCCGTCTATTGAATGGACTCAAAAACAAACATTCATTAAAAAATGTCACGATTTGAATATTGTAGAATTAGATAATTATAAACATAACCACAGTATGTACAACAACCATTTCTTTATAACAGAACACAAGTGCTCTCATTATAACAATAACGTGATTTGTACTAGGACTGTACATGAGAGTTTCATTATATATTTGTTGATACGCAATCTGTAAATAAACTACTAAAAATATAGAGTTCTTAAAAAATGTTGTTTTTTCAGTAAAGGATACCATTTTTAATAGATAAAAACATTATAGTTTATAGAAGAACAATCTTAACACTTTCCATCCAGTCTTTGTCAGAAAAAAATCATTTTTAAGAAAAATGTTTACTTAATTTTTTTTCAATTAAGTATCAGTACTATCCTTAATTACTACCATAAACATCAGCCTAGAGGGAGCTGTTTCTTTTAGTATATATAACTAACTGCTTTCAGTTATAATTGAGTTTATTGCTGAAGACCAAATTTTAGAACACAGATTACTTTGCCAAAAAAATAAACACCGAAAACGATACGTATTTTGATATGAAGGTCTCCGAGAAGGAATGGTATTCACCGAGTGTTTAGGATTCTTGCAGAAGAGTTTGAAAACTAAGAAAGTTATTATTGGAGTAAATGTTATTACCTTAATGTTCTTAGTAAGGCTCTTCTAAAAGCAAGGGAGGCAATATAATTCTTGGTAATTTTCTAGTAATAGGCAATTTTTACACAATGGTTTTCTAGCAACAACATTTTACTAATCATCTACGCAGCAGCAACCTTAATAACTTTTCACTAACGTAAGCATTACACTGACTATTCAAGTCTCTGTTGTGATATTGTTTGTTCACAAAACATTAACGTGTTTGGAAGTAAATATTAGAGATATGAGAACTCGGTGAAATTTTCCTCTCACTCCTATTTCAGTATGACACTAAAATATTTTTCAAATATTGCTTAAGTGTCTCTTGAGAAATATTACATCTGAATTGTTATCAATAATTCACTCATATATTTCAGGAACTTCTCGAGAAAAGAAGCGTCTTCAGAATTGAAGTAACTCTGGCAGAAAGCTTATATTATTACCAATCATTCGATGCAGACAAGTATCAAAGCCATTGTCTTCTTACCATTTTTTCTAAGTATAAGGATATTGTGACCTCATAAGGTGGAAGACAGTTTTAGCGTCATATTGTGGAGTTAAATTCTCATTAAAATCAAATAACATTACCCCTGGACTTTTCAACAGATGAGTCTCAACCCCAAGGGCTCAATATAAGAATAAACTTTTTATAACCCATAAATAAAATAGTATAGTTTTTTTATTTTTATACAAAAGTTTTTATAGATAAGAGTACTACTTAGAAATAAAATAAAATAAAAGATAAATAATAGAGAATTCAAACCTATGAATTTTGAATTTTGGAAGCAATATAAATTGATGAAGCAAATCCTGAAAGTAAAAATTGTGGTTAAAGTATTGAAAACAAATTTGTATCTAATTCTATGAGGTCTCAGTTGTTTTTTTTTTAATGTCCATTAGTACAGGACAATGTACTTTCTTTAACCATTAGCACAAACCTCTTATTTTAACTTGATATATATAATATTCACAATACCAGTTTACTTTAGAATTTATTACGCAGCATAATGTAATTTTGATGTTTTCGATGATTATGCATTTAAATGCTAGAGGAGTTTTAACTCTCTTTTCTCCATTTATTGAGGACCGTTTATCAATACACAATTCGATAAGCTTTGTGCCTTTCCGAATTACCAATTATTGATCACAATGTGGAAACCGGCCCACAGCAACCACCTTGCCATAGTACCTAATTACTATTAATTACTGCCAATCATGTTTTTTATAATCATCTTAGTATTTTCAGTTTCAGGATGTATATACAATTATTTTTAATATAAATAATTATATTGATATTTTGCGTTTAAGGAAAGAAGCAAAGGCTATCCTGCTTATAATAATATCTTGAAGGTCTTCTAGTAATAGTTTCACGTTCAAATTGATTTAAGTTGTATATGTCCTATCCATGTATTTTTGTGCTTTTTACACTTTATTTCCTTCAGCCTTCTTCCATGACATCTTCTCCATCCTTTATTGTACTCTCGTTTTAGTACTATCTCATTGACGACATTTTTCAAAGATTTTACTTCGTGGATCATAGGCTGTGGTTTATCAGATAGGTAGTTAGTCCATTTGTTGAATCATTTGATGCTATGACCTTATGAGATATAGGTCATTGTCAATTGAACTTCTAAGCCTCTCAAAGTTTTACTGATGTTCTACGAGTAAAAACCATTGTGGAGAGGCTTAATGTCTTTCATGAGTATGATTCAGTCATGGTCTTTACTGTTATTGATCAACTGAACAAATGTGTGCTTCACATTTGTATTTGAATGAATAGGATTGTTCAATTATTGCCAGTGACGGCTTAAACATTAGACTTCCTTAACTGTACTAGCTCCTTCCCATGTAGTATTGTATTTACTCACTGAGCCATTCACTGCTATGATTAGTGTCAGTCTATGTTCGTAAATCCATATTTTCAGCATTCTCCTGCCAGTTTTCACTCTGTTTAACTTAATAACATATACCTTTACCTACTCAACATTCTGAATGTTCTTTACTGGGTATATCTCTTTTACAATTTTCTTGGCCTCATTGGTTGATCACTTGACCAGTTTTGGTCCCTATATATCTAATTTATTTGTCATCTCTCTCAATTATTGTTATAGTGGGTGAGATAGGACTGTAACTGTTGTCCCGAGTCGTGCCTGGATGTCCAGAATATTTTGTATTAAAGTAATGATACTCAAACCAAGCCAAAAACTATTCTTATGGCTGCATTCATCACCTTCTGTAAGTTCATTATGGTTGACTGCTAATAAAGACATGTGAATTCCATATTATATTTTTATCATTGATGGTGTCATTACATCGATAAAGGTCCTTTACTGTACTTTCCTTAGTTGCAGCATATTTAAGAAGAATAAGACTTTTCGATGATGTCTCTCACATGTTTAGTATCTAAAGAAAATGTCATTCTACAGCCCATCACAATACAGAATTCTTATGTCTTCTTTATATTTATGTAAGTTTTGTCCGTGTGAGATATAGTAAACAACATTTCATGGGTTTCACCTGAATTGGATGAACATTTCGTTACCTATAATCCGCTGGCAGGGGTCTCTGCTAGCTCCTGGTATACCATTCATCACTTCGACTGGTTTGTGTAAAATGCTTGACACAGTTATAGCTTCAATATATGTACGTGTTGTCACTCTTGGGTCTTCGAAAGCATTGAATGTATGTATCACTTGTCTATACATTGAAAACATCAAGATATGCGAATCCTTGGAGAAACCAGAGCTGTTTTAAAACATTGCATTCCTCATTTTGCTGAATTTCACCTAACGTTGCCTGGTGTCCAACACGACCAATATTCATCGTATGAATTTCAAAAGCCTCCAGTTTTACTAGCAAAATTTAAATATTCACCGAATTATAGACGTTTTCTAGATCAAATAGCTTATCTCAACAATGTCTGAATTCACTGCTGGAAAGAGTAACAACCTCGATCATTAATATTGTACATCTTTTAAATCTTGCTCCTAATCCTCGGTAGGCGGACAGTCTCTTTCTTCTCTCACTTTCTTTAGGCAGACAGTCTCTTTCTTCTCTCACTTTCTTTATACTGCCTTTTCCACACATTTTGCTCTTCTTCCTCTCTTCTTTTACTCACATTATTGTCTTTTCTCTTCTTCTCCTTTTTGTCCCTTCTCTAAATATGTGTCTGCATTAAGTTAGGGCCTGGAATGGCCAAGCGTGTTAAGGCGTGCGACTCGTAATCTGAGGGTTGCGGGTTCGCATCCCCGTCGCGCCAAACATGCTGGCCCTTCCAGCCGTGGGGGCGTTATAATATGACGGTCAATCTCACTATTTGTCAGCAAAAGAGTAGTCCAAGAGTTGGCGGTGGGTGGTGATGACTAGCTGCCTTCCCTCTAGTCTTACACTGTTAAATTAGGGACGGCTAGCACAGGTAGCCCTCGAGTAGCTTTGTGCGAAAATTCAAAACAAACAAACAAACAAGTATTGAGCTATTCTTGTCATTAGAAAATCTAAATTGTGTTAGTTTAACGTGTGTATTGCTGCCGGCGGTTCTGTAAGCAGCTGCTAGGACTGGAACTGGCGGGACCTCTCACTGATGTTAATATAACTTTCATTGTCAATACGTTCTTCTCGCACCCACTGTGGCTATTAGGTTAAAGTTATAACTGGCTCATACGCAGCCAGTGTGGTTGTTTTTCTCTGAAACTGGGTAGACAGCTCATATCTGTTGGAATTATTATTTTTGGGAATTTAACACCATCCGTTTTCCAGTTGATGGAACGTGGCACATATTATTAATAATTAGGTGCTTGACTCACAATCTAAGGGTCGTGATTTCGAACAAGTACATCCTGTCAAACGTTGCGACGGTATAAATAACGTTATTTGCCACTTTTAGTTGTTTAAGAGTATCCAAAGATTTGGAGGCGGATGGTGTGTCTTCTCTCTACTGTTTAACTTTAAGACTAGGGACAGCTGATGCAGATAGCTATTGAGTAGCTTTGTTTCAAAATTTTATAAAAGCAAAAAAAACAAAACATAATGGACAGCCCACAACTATCTTATGTATATGCACATGTTATTTACTTATTTAAATAATTTATTAGTGTTTTATTAGTAATATTTTCTGTTTCTTTATTCCTTCTTCCTTCTCTTTTTTACTTTTTTCTATTGTATTTACTCATTGTAAATAAAACAATATACTCATTGTAAGCCTAATTTAATATCGAAACTTTACTATATACTTACACAAAATAAATAAAATTATCTAATATAATATAATTTATTATAATAAAATAACGTATTCTTGTTGTTGTTCTCGTGTTGAAGATAGATTTTTGTTTAACAATAATTAGGTGTAACACTATTGTAATAGTTATTATAAGTGACGCTGCTGCTCCTTGTTTCCTTTCTTTTTGCATGTGTTAACAGTTGCAAACAGGCCCACTCATTTATAATTTAACATTTAAGCAAACAAACGTAAGCCTAGTTTAGTCTTAACAGTCATTTGATAGGAAATTGCACATTGTAAGTAAATTAATTCCAAATAACTACTGTATTCCCAAAATTTGAAACTAATTAGTACACTTATAGTGTATTAGGAAGAATAATAACTTAATAAAAACCAACAACTAACTTTCTAGAACTGTACATTTTCCTCATCTTGAAATTGTATATTGATTTAGTAAACAAATTACTCAATAGTTCAATAATACGACATTGCATTATGTCAGTTTTATAAATATTAGTATCATGTTATTTTAATAAATACAGTATGATACAGTACTATATTAATAAATACGACATTGTGCGATGCTTCTTCAATACAGAGTTGTATTAAAGTGTGATATTGTATTTGGTATAACATACGGGTTATTTTAGTTTAACAAACATGAGGTTTTTGTTTTATAACCAACAGTACATGATCCGTTGTTCACTTGTGTATGTATAGTGTTCATGTTACTTTTAAGTTCATAAAGAAGTAACAGTGTTGACATGCTTGATAGCATGCTTTCTTTTTATTTATATGGTTTCGTTTCGTTTAAGATTATTCTAAGCTTGTTTATATATTTCAATTTTTAATTTATTTTCCTTCGATTACATACATTTTTATTAGAACTTGAGTTACAGATACTAGAATCCCGAAAACTCTTCTTTGTTTTCAATTTAATAATTCAAACTTTTAATATTTAACGTAGGTTTAAAAGTAAAAGAAGAAAAAAATAATAAATTTATTCGTCAGAAAGAGATAACAACGAAGAATATTAGATATGAATATATTGATGAATATAAAAATAAACAAAAACAATAGAGGCATGGTCTTGTGGAATGGTTAGCTATGAATCAAATAATCAAAAGTTCAAGTCGTGATTTCTCTGAACATGATCCGTACTTTCATATGAGGGTTTACTAAAAAGTGACAGTCAAGTCTGTGTGCACCATGGCCAGGAGATTAAGGCACACGACTCGTAATCTAACGGTTGTGGGTTCGAATCCCAGTCACATCAAACATGCTGCCACTTTTAGCCATAGAGGAGTTAAAATTTGACGGCCAATCCCATTATTCGTTGTTAAAAAGGATAGCCCAACAGTTGGCCGTGGATGGTTATAACTAACTGCCTTCTCTCATATGAGATGGACAGGCTGATTGGGTAGGTAGGCTTAGCCGTTGTAGTTTTGACTAATTCAACCAGTCCACACTTTATTTATATCAACTGAGGCATGTTGTGGCCAGTGGAGCACACAAGCACTAACTCGAGGTATTTACAGTTAAACTTAGCGATCGCTCAGCTCATTTCATCTCTAGGATAACTTTCTTAGAGTTCGGGTGAACTTATCCCGAGTTTAAGAAGCTTACTTTTTAGCTTCTTACACGAGGTTTCATACAAACTCGTTCTGGTATTCTTACGATCTTCCAAATAGTATACACAACTACTAGAAAGTAGTTCTGACACTTAATTGGTTATTTTTCCTTGATTGTTTCACAACACTCAACAACAAAAACAAAACTGCTTGTTCATTAGTTGCATATAAAGTCGGTAACTTGAAAGCCTTTTAACTTGAATCTGTACACATACTTTTGACATAGATATTACTTCAAAGTCCTGACTTACATTCGTTTTTGGCAGTTTTGTGTATGATAATGTAAATAAATATTCACCGTAGTTTTTCCTATGCTGTAATGAGGCTTTCGTAATTTTTTTCATGGCCTCGATAGTATCGCTTGTAGTTAGCATAAACAGGCAAGCAAGAACATTTCTCAATACGTCTCTTTTCTTACGCATTCGCGGTTATATAACAATTTTTTACACTTCCACAAATATGCATCACACTTTTCCTTAATACACATAATTGCTCAATACTTGAAGCATTTGAAATGTCCAAAATGCCTCAAAATTCTTTACTTTAGTCTTACACTGCTAAATTAGGGATGGCTAGCACAGATATTCCTCATGTCGCTTTGTGCGAAATTCAAAACAAACGCGCATTACCTCTGGCCATTTGTTCAAAATTGGTGATGTCTGTATTTGGTGAACCTGTTTTGGCTGTTTAGTCCGTCCGGTACATACTTGATGTTCCGCAGGTATAATGATATAGTTTCGGGTCTGCGCCAGCAGATGTGTGAATATAGTAGAAAAAAAGAAAGTTATTCTTATTCACGTCATTGACCTCAGTGGCACAGCGGTATGCCTGCAGACTTACACCTCTAAAGTCCAGGTTTCGATATCCGTGGTAGGCAGAGCACAGATAACCAATTCTATACCTTTGTGCCTTATTTCCAAAAGAAGAAATCAAATTCGTGTTATCAGATTGCAGAAGTAGAAGTTTTGATGTTATCAGACTCCAAAAGTAGAAGTTACAATGTTATCAGATTGTAGAAATAGAAGGTTTTGAATATTATTCCTTGAAAGATGTCTTCAGACGTTGTTCAATATGTGATTTCCAATGCTAAAGAAAGGACGCCAAAATTCTCTTTACAACTTACATTTCTTAGGTTATTGTTTAATATTACCGTTTTATGTGGCCTTATTCAATATTACCGTATTGTTTTGGGGTAATTCTTTATGCAACTTCAATTTATTGGGGCATTTTCGCCATGATACTACTTCACTGGTGTAACGGATTTATCAGATTTATCGTTATACATTTATTATAATAGCTACGCTTGTTTCTGTGTAGTTTTTTTATTGCACGGGACATATATTACTAACTGTGTAACAGTCAAGCCCGACCTGATCTTGAAACTCGTTGAGAATTTTTGAAAGTGTGAAGCAACGATATTTGTTACGAAACGTGTTATATCATTTTTACCAAAGGACTTTAGGGAAAGTTCTAGAGACTCGCGTGATTTGTATAAAAGTAACGCATGAAGAAGATAATATTATTGGACAGCTACAGTCAGTGTACTATAGGCCTAGGAAGCTATAATTGTGATTAATATCTTTTAATAGGAAATTACAGAATTCGACCAAGAACGTTTATAGATTTTGAACATTACAAACTGTTCAATTTCAGTGAATATCTTCGGACGATATCATTTCTACAGGGCCCGGCATGGCCTAGCGCGTTAAGGTGTGCACTTCGTAATCTGAGAGTCGCGGGTTCGCGCCCGAGTTGCGCCAAACATGCTCGCTCTCCCAGCCGTGGGGGGCGTCATAATGTTACTGTAAATCCCACTTTTCGTTGGTAAAAGAGTAGCCCAAGAGTTGGCGGTGGATGGTGATGACTAGCTGCCTTCCCTCTAGTCTTACACTGCTAAATTAGGGACGGCTAGCACAGATAGCCCTCGAGTAGCTTTGTGCGAAATTCCAAAACAAACAAAATCATTCCTACATCTCTCTCAGTAAGAAGTGAGCTTTAACCAGTGTAAAGCCAACCGAACTAGCTAGCTTAAGCGAGGTACAAAAATAAACTCAGAATTAATTTGCTCGTCGTAGACTTGGATCATCGATAAAATATTTGGTGCTAGACAGGATATAAGACTCAGTGTCGTCTGTAAATTTGTAAAACTTTTGAATATGAATCATCATTTGTAATAACTGTTAGTAATAACCGTTATTATAACTTTTATTGTTTTCATGTTTGTATATTAAAATATATTTGTGTTAAAAATAGGAAATTATGTTTATCAATCTTTTTTGGCAAATAACATAAATTTAGTATATGTTAACATAATTAGCTATTAAGTTCACATAACGTAATAAATCAAAGACTTGTCCGAAATTAATAATAATATGCACCACCGAAAATTTTATTTAATAGTAGACTCTTATACGGGTTTTCTATAAGTATTTGTTTGTTTGTTTGTCGATAAGCACAAAGCTACATAATAGTTTACCTATGTGGTATCCACCATAGCTATCGAAACCCAGTTTTTCACGTTATAAATCATTAAACGTACCACTGAAAGATAGCTTTCTTTAAGTAACCATATTCCTTATTGATGCAATACGTTACTTTCACGTAATATAGAATTTAACCTTAACATGCTGTTCCTATGTTTAAGAGTAAAAATAAGCAGTTTTTACGTAGCGTGATAATCTGTAACTAACAAAAGTATTATATGATGATAGCTATAAACGTTGTCGTAATCAACGTCACCTTCGCAACAGTTAAAGTTGTTTGATCTATATTTTTAATATGAGATTGTAAAGTATATTAAATCTCTTAAAGACAATATAAAAACTATGTTATAGGCTCGTTCCTGCCCTTGAAGCTCTTCCTGTATCATAGAGCGAGCTTAGTTTGGTAGCCTTGGCTATGGCACAACAACTGCCAATGAAATACACTTTTGTGAAATATGGCAACCTCAGTTTCAAGTCACATATCTTGATAAACTTTCCACAGAGCACTCACTGTTCAATGAATTGATTTCCAAGAATGCAATTTCCCCTCGAAATTTCATCATCAAATATGAAGGTTTATAATGTAAAAATTAGGGTTCGATTGCTACTTTGAGTACAACAAAAGTATCTCATCGTGTAACTTTGTAGTTGCCAAGATGAAACAAATTGTGACCATGATTAAGCAGACCAAAGGCACACAGAAAAGATAATTAGTTCGTTTGTTTTTGAATTTCGCGCAAAGTTAAACGAGAGTTATCTCTGCTAGACGTCCCTAATTTTGCAGTAAGACTAGAGGGAAGGTAGCTAGTCATCACCACCTACCGCCAACTTTTGAGTTACTTTTTTACTAACAAGTAGTGCAATTGACCGTCACATTATAGTGCCACCAGAGTTGTAAGGGCTAGCGTGTTTGGTATGACGGGGATTCGAACCCGCGACCCTCAAATTACCAGTATAGTGCCTTAACCTCCTGACCATGCGAGGCCATAGGTTATTGGAAATGCACCAGGAGACATGACAGGAATGTATGTGGTAAAATCTGGTTCTTAAGTTAAATACTTGCTTTTTGACTTGTAAACGAAGACGAAAATATTTTCTTCAATGACTTTTGAGGCAGAATGAATCACTTTGTTCATAAAATGGTTTTAGGGATTATATGTGGTGTGGTTTTTAACTCCATTGCTGTCGTATCGGCTCTACTGTAAGAGTTTTTACTGTTTCCTGGGTTAAAATTGGTTCTACGTCATTTAACAATTTTCCCAAAGGAGTACACTGATTCGGAAAAGAAGAGTTACTAATCTGTCGAACCTTAAATCTACTCGTGGTCTCATTGCGCTTCGAATAAACGGGAATGTAACAAGAACCAAATATATAGTCCCTAAACATGTTTCTCATCATACCATGATTATAAAATTCTGGAACAGAATGTGCAAGTTGTTCTTAAGCAGTGGTAAACATATATAAGTATTCAATTTTAGATACTTCCACAAAGACCTTTTTTGAACATGTAAAAAAGGGATTATAATAGGTATATAATCCTATAGATGATAATAGATGTAGTTATTTTGCTACACAATAAAACACGTCTTCCAGACAGTATATGTATCCATGAAAAACTTCTGATTTTTTGTTAATAAAATAAATAAACCTATAATATTAACTATGTGGAGTTGGGGGAAAAAAAGTCTGTCTTTTTTATGAACTAGTTCATTATAACTATATTGGTAATATTATTTTATTTAATCTATCAGGTTTTTTTGACACTGAAATAATCAAATACAATTTTGTTTTCCTACAAAGGATGCACATTATTTTAAGTGAGGGATAACTTGTTAAACTTTTGCATATCAACTTGTAGATTTTTCATTTCTTACTATAAAACTACAAATACATCACTCTGTAATAGTTTCTTCTCTCAACTCATTCCACTACAAAATAATTTGATTAATAACATACGACTTTATAAACAGATTTTACAACAGCACATTATCCACAAACAAGGTTTATCCTGTGGTATCCATTCCCAGTTGCTCAGTGTTACTTCTAAAGGGTTATAGCTCATAAAGGCGGGCTTTGATATCCGTAGTGGGCACAGCACAAGTAGCTCATTCTGTAACTTTGAGTTTAACAAGAAACAAACAAATTTATCGTATTCCTGTCACTAGGTTTATTGAATGTTATGATAAATTCAGTAAATTCATTCTTGTATCATAAAATTCAATAACATGTTTTTAATATATATGGCTCATATGATTAATGACTTTCAAGAATACACGAATATTTCAAAACTATCTTGACCTCAACTTATTTGCTTAATTTAAAAAAGGAACAGTAACACTTTCTTTATAGTATACTAACGACTTTTATTACATTAGTACAGCAGATAGCCTGATGTGGGTTTTCTATAATAAAACATGCTACATTAGTTACCTATTGTAAGTTCAGAACGTGTTTTGCACGAATTCGGTAATAACGATTCATCAGTATATTTTAATAAATACTGATAGCTTGTGCTTTCTATTGTTGGTGTTAAATCGACATATTAGTGTGGTCAGTTATACATGTATGTATATAAATAACCCTTATATTAGTATCCCAGTTCAACCTAATTATCGCAGGTTTTGGTTATCTTGAGCATTTATTTACATCATTAAATGCTTCTAGTCAGTTTGTTATGTGATTTACATATAAGTGACTTATCATAAAAGTTCTTAAGCTCTGTTGTCTTTAATGGAATTACAGTTTATTAGATTTTGTTATTATTACGTAACTAAAAAGTACCCTTCGTTTTATTAAACTATTGCAAGTAAAGACTGTCGTTTCCTTTGTTAAACTGTAGAATAAAACATATCTAATACAGATTTCAAAGAATAAATTATTTTGGATAGATATAGGTCTTGAAGAATATCGTTTAGTTTGTTAAGCACAAGGAAGAAACCATCTTGGGTAAATGTAGGTCTTGAAGAATATCGTTTACTTTGTTAACTACAGGGTAAAATCATCTTGGGTAAATGTAGGCATTGAAGAATATCGTTTACTTTGTTAACTACAGGGTAAAATCATCTTGGGTAAATGTAGGTCTTGAAGAATATCGTTTACTTTGTTAACTACAGGGTAAAATCATCTTGGGTAAATGTAGGTCTTGAAGAATATCGTTTACTTTGTTAAGCACAAGGAAGAAACCATCTTGGGTAAATGTAGGTCTTGAAGAATATCGTTTACTTTGTTAACTACAGGGTAAAATCATCTTGGGTAAATGTAGGTCTTGAAGAATATCGTTTACTTTGTTAACTACAGGGTAAAATCATCTTGGGTAAATGTAGGCCTTGAAGAATATCGTTTACTTTGTTGATAAATTATACAATTTAGCCCCTTTTGTATATTTGTAACTCTTACAATAATAATTTCGTTGGTTAAATTATTAACAACACATCAATGTTAATACATATAACTCTGGAAGGATATCGGTAATATAATTAAAATATTCCTATAAGTCATCTTGAGCATGTATAATTCTGGAAAAATATTGTTTCATTCAATAAAGTATAAGAAAAGACCATGTTGAGTACGTATAACTTTGGAAAAACATCGATCCGATTTTAAAAATTTAATAAATTCCCACTGGTGTATATATATTTCTACAATTATGACATGACTTTTACAAGAACAACTGCCAAACATTTACTGTAACAGTTAATAATAAATAAAAAAATCACCATCTTTTTAAATTAAAGAGAAAATTTCTTCTCTTGAATTTGCTGCTTTAGAAAACTCTGTTGGCTTTGTTAAATTAAACAAAAATAAGATACTGAGTAAGTCATGAGTGCTGTCTTTTTAAATGTGTAGTTCCGAACAAAATACATAGGTGAGAATTAAACTTAACGTAAAAAGACATTTGAAATATTATTAATTCGCGACAAGAAACTTTAAGGGAGAATAGATGCTGGTTTCCAAATAATAGTTTTTAATAATTATTTGATTGTTTTAATAACATCGGACGTTATGAGATTTTATTCTCATTAAAAATGTTTAATGCTCTTTTGGGAACGAACATTTGAAGGTAATTTTTAATTCAGTATAACAGAGAACGAGAGAAAAGTTTGCAGTTGAGTTTTATAAGTACAAACAAATCACGGAAGTGATTACTTGTAAAACGTATTAAGTTACATTCTGTGTATAAAATGAACGTATGCGATTAAAAAAATATTTCATATTATATACGAGGCATACGCTTTATTAGAGTATAGCAGAAGTAATTGGTGCTAATTATGCATTCCGTATTCCATTGTTTCCTTTGCCACTTAGAACGCTGCCTCACCATTTAACTTTACTGCTAAACTTGAAAAAAAACAACAACTCATTTTTTGATAACGCTAGAAAATGTCTTTACGAGATAAAATAAGCTTTTCCCTGTGTTTATTATAACAGTCACAACGGAGAAGTAATAACCTCCAATGAATTTTTCTAGCATCTAGCGAGAAAAAGATGAACTAGCATTAAATTTGAATTGATCTTTAAGGTGAAACAGCTACGATATTTTAACCAAAATTGATTGTCATTAGCCTTAATTACAGATGTACTGTTATGCATAATGAGGCGTTTGCGTCATTAAGCTATGTGAAAATAAGAAAGACGATGTTTAGAGTTATAACGATATTTTTGAGATATTCTTACCTCAATCTGTAATAAAACATTGTTTTAATATCATGTTTATGTAGTACTCAGACACTGACAGACACACTGAAAATGGTTATGTTAAAAATGATTCAAAGTATCAAAATTGCGATCATTTACTATCAAAGAAAAGTTTTTAGAAAAACAACTGTATGTTGTATTTCCTGACTTTTATAATGAATGCACTTTCAAATTTTATTACGATGTTTCTGAGCTCAGGAATGGGTTAATCTGCCGATTGTGTTAAACTCACTAATACATATCATTAAATTTTACGAAGTAAGGATATCTGTTTAGTTAACAAGAATGATAAACAAATGCGGCTACAATAAGGTAAGATAGATGGGTGAGCTTAGTGTAATGGAGATGGAATTATTTGGTCAATGTTTTGAACAAACAGTCTTCACGTGGATATTCTTAATGTCTTTACATGATAACGTCGACGACAGCCTTTTTTTTTTCCTTGAAATGATACACAGATATATCGTATTCTTCTGGAATTACAGTAAAGATTACATCGCTGGAGGTTTCAAAGCGAATTTCAGCTACTAAAGCAATTGACTCATTTGCTGAAAACCTTAAAAAACTTTGATAACATAGCAGTTCAGAGTCGTTTTTAGTTTGTATTGATTGGATACTTTATTTCTTATAAATGATTTTTAAGTAACTCTTGACGTTTAGGAATAATCTAAAATTCACGAAAGATGATATAATGGCTGTTTATACATTGCCGATTTAATTTCGAACCTACTTACCAGAAGGTAAGTAGCTTGATAACAGAGTTCACCAGCGACTGCTAACTATTGGATTACTCTTACCTCATCAAATCCTTAGAGTTGAATTTTCTCTTATAGAGCGCCCAAGGCCTCAAAGTGTGGAGGAAGATTGTTGGGAATAATGGGTCCCAAATCATAAATGTCCAAACTTATATTCCGGGCATGCTAACTACTGGACAAAGTCTGGCCCTGGAATAACAAGAGATCGTTCTCAACTAACTGTTTGGTGAATTACTTAAAAAAATTACTTTTATTATTAGCGACAATATTACTGGAATATTACTATTGCACAAGGCATCGTAATCTGTAAACCGGAAAAAGCAAAGAACGATTTAAAACAACCTAGTTTAAATTCATTTGAAATTTCCTAATGACTGGTATTGTTGTTATTGTTGTTTTTTCGGTATAAAATATTCAAGTAAATTTTTCACAAACACAACGAATGTTTTGGTAATAGATACGTAAATGCTCCAAATTTATTTTGTAAACATATGACATGCAACTAATTCAATATAACAATGATTGCAAAATGCGTTACAGATAATTTTTCTTTTTTGAGCCATTAAACTCTAGCCAATTTAAATTTTTTCTCACTAGCTGATTAATCTTATCAGTTAATCCAGAGAGCGCTAGACGTAGATAATTTTATATTTCAACAGTGACTAGGGTTAATAGTTTTCCAATGTATTATTATATGAACCATTTTCTTTTTCGTATAGAGGACTGCAATGTCTACGTAAAACGGATCTAGCGAATCGGAATCACATCGTTACATTTACAGCTGGAATATCACACGGTCACGGTGGTAATTCCAACCACGCTGCTCATTTTCTAGTTTCACATTGATCACCTGCAGTATTAGCAGTGGTGTAGAAATGACTCATCAGTTGAAGTTATTTCTAGGCTGGCAAATATGTCAGAGACTGGCGCAGTCAGCAGTCAATAGAGCTTAGGTTAGCCTAAGGGAGATGCGTGCTAAAGAAGTCCAGTTGTCAAGAATAAGGTATCTAAGGGGAAACTGTTCTGTTGAAATGAACCGTACCCTCAGTTATGCTCTACTGAACTTAATATCTCCGTGTGGAAAACGTATAATAGGCCATAAAGTTTCACCACATGTAGTCTCATTGAAGCAGCCAAGTGTCTTTTCCATAAATCATGTCGCATGTTTAAACAGCATCTTTTAATTTATTTCTAAACTTTTTCTAAAGTAGCTGACTGTGACAGATTGAGAAACAAGCGAATGGGTTTAGCATGGTTAATCTTCTAATTATGAAGCGTAATACTGAGACTACAACACAATTTATATAAAACGTTGTTCTATGCCAAGAGATTTCCTTGTATCAAGTCTAATCAAACGCCCATCTGCTATTCTTCAACTATGATGGTCATGACTTATTATTCCCTGACACTGGGGACCATGACTGTGTGTTATTAATCTACTCAGATTAACATGATTATGTGTTATTTCTCACATTCTCTCATTGTTTAGCCTTATTACACAACACAATGATAATAATTTTAGATTTTCATCGACTTTAACCACGATGTATTATTATTGTACGTTGTTAACAATGACGATGTGATACTGTTTGATCTTGATAACCACGTCTACGTATTGTCTGTCGTTTCTGATGACAATAAATTTGTACTGTTCATCGACTATTATGGGACTGATGGTGCAGAAGTGCTTGATTCTGATAACCGTGACAACTTACTCTCGACTTGCTATCTAACTCTCATGAGAATGACTTCGTAATATTACTCAGATCTGATAACCATAAGTAAACATCATAATTCGACTATTATAACTAGGTAGAGTTACTCCACTCTGTAAGTCAAGACAATGTATTTTTTTCTATCTTGCTATCCTCGCTTTTCTTTCGTAAGTCCGTCAACTTCATTTAGCATCTACTTAATTTTACAGGAATTTACTCGTACCAGGGTAAAAATAATATGGACTTAGAAATAGGTTTTATTTCCTACAGGCAGCATACTACTCTCTTCCTTCGCCTCTTTCTTGGGTTGTTGTTCTCTTTTTTTTGCCTTTCTTGAGTGTCTGTCTGTCACATCCCTCAGCCAGACTCATGCCTAACAGGTTCCTTTCTTTCTGACTTTGCTCCTGTTTCCCGTATATTTGATTATAACGTCCATAAGCACAATAGTCTCCATACCTGGGGAACTTAGACTGCCGCTCACTTCACTGACTATTGTAATCCATTAATTCTTTAGAGCTTGGAAGAGGCGGACAGCTTCTTTAACTCTATCAACTTCAACAATGTTCCTTACACCTAAATTCATAACAATGCTGATTGTAGTTAGTCTCACCTGTATATTTAATTATCAAAATGTTATCCCAGGCTTTGTAATTCTAGTGACTCATCAAATTTTAGATCGTTTCACCATTTCCAGTCTTGTGTAGAACATTGATAATTCACAGCCTTTGTTAAGGTATTCTAAAACATCACAGTCATTTATATACATATCGCTGCAACATTTCAAAAACTTACTGTAGAACAACAACTATATCATAGTTAGCAACTGTAGAACAACAACTATATCATAGTTAGCATCTGTAGAACTTTATCACAGTTAATCTAGAACAACAACTTTATCACATCAGCAGTTAGCAGTTCTGTAGAACAACAACTTTATCATAGTTAGCAACTGTAGAACAACAACTATATCATAGTTAGCATCTGTAGAACAACAACTTTATCACAGTAGAACAACAACTATATCAAGCAACTTTATCATAGTTAGCATCTGTAGAACAACAACTTTATCATAGTTAGCATCTGTAGAACAACAACTTTATCAGTAAGCAGCTGTAGAACAACAACTATATCATAGTTAGCATCTGTAGAACAACAACTATATCATAGTTAGCATCTGTAGAACAACAACTTTATCACAGTCAGCAGCTGTAGAACAACAATTATATCATAGTTAGCAACTGTAGAACAACAATTATATCATAGTTAGCATCTGTAGAACAACAACTATATCATCGTCAGCACTTGTAGAACAACAACTTTATCATAGTTAGCACTTGTAGAACAACAACTATATCATAGTCAGCATCTGTAGAAAACCAAAGTTACACAAATGGCTATATGTGCTCTTCTTACTCGGTTTCTAGCTTTGTAAGTCCGCAGACATATGGGATTACTATACAATACATACACAGAGATAACTTTGTCATAATTAGAATAACAACCTTTTGACGGTAAGTACAGACGAACGGCCTCTTAATATTCAGTACGTACAGGGAAATAATACTACCATGCGACTACGTATACAGGAAGAGCTTTGTGATAGTGACCATGTACAGAGGAACAACTCGGTCACAGTATAATGTTTGTGAAAGGTATTGAATCGAGACGAAACACTTTCAAATGTGTATCCTGTTGTAGTAATAAATATTTTTATTTTTTTTGATGTAGAATTTGAACCCAAACAAGTTAGTCGTTAACTCACTACAGTCACAGGTTAAGGCAACTTTAAATAGTAGTTGTTCTCCCATTCTTCAATTCTTTTGTGCCGAGGAAAATCTTCAAAATACGCATTTCATTTATAGAAGATATTTGTTTGTTTATTGTTATGGACAAAGTTATACAATAAAATAACTGTGCTATAATAACTTTGAGTATCTATATTCGGTTTTTAGGGTTAGAAGTTTTCCAAATTACGTCTGGGTCACTGGGAGGCTGTACAAGTGTTCCAAAGATACGTTTCCTAATTTGAACGTAAATAAAACAATAACTAACAGACGTACAATAATGCACTTTGCGGCATTTTGTAGCCCTGTTTTAATGTTTTTTTTTTTTTTAACATTTACATTCGAAAGAGGAGAAATAATTTTGTCACACCCTGTAGTTAGTTGAATTCTCAAACAGTACACTTGAATGTTCATTAAGACACATAGAATGTGGTTCATGTCATGCAAAGTTGGAATTTTTATACGAGTATTAAAGTAACGAAAGTGCTCAAATATTCCACGGACTAAACAGGCCACTTTGTACCTTGCAATATCTAACCTTCATTAAAAATGTATTTGTTGAATCTACCGTATTCGTTTCAATAGCTTAAATTATAAGTAAACAACGAAGACGACAAAAATCAGTAAAATCAATTTTTTATTACCGGTTATGTATTAGACTTACTTGTGTACATTGTGTTAACGTAACAAACAAACCGAAGAAACGTGCAGCCAGTCGTTTCCTTTCCAGGGAAAATAATGAATACATTTAATTACCCAGTTGTTATACATACACACACACACATATGATTAACTTTGTCATGAGAGTAAGAATATTTGTTAATTATTACCTGAAGGTAAATGAGCGCTACTAAAAGGTATTTACAGTCATGTGAAAAAGTTAGGACACCCTATGAAAGCCTGTGTATTTTTGTAACATTTTTGGATATATAGATATTTAATCTCAATTTTAACAATACTGAGAGATTATAGGAATATAACTAAACAATTAAAACTGAAGAAAAGACTTTTCAAAATCTTCTGTAAATGTAATTCTACAAAAATGCATATTCTGCAGTGAGATGCTTCTTGTAGCCATCTACCAGTCTCTGACATCGGTCTGAAGAAAGTTTGCCCCACAATGCAGAATTCTTTCAGCTGTGACATGTTTGAGGGGTTTATTGCATGTACAGCCCGTTTCAAGTCACCCCACAGCATCTCAATGGGATTAACATCTGAGCTTTGACTCGGCCATTCCAGGACTCTCCATTTCTTAGTTTCAGCCAGTCCTTGATGGATTTACTGATATGTTTTGGGTCACTGTCGTGTTGCAAGGTCCAGTTCCACTTCAGCTTTAATTTTCGTACAGATGGTCTCACATGATTCTCAAGCACCCTCTGATACACAGTAGAATTCATGGTGGATTCTATGATTGTGAGCTGTCCAGGTTCTGCTGCAGCAAAGCAGCCCCAAACCATGGCACTTCCACCTCCATGCTTCACAGTTGGTATAGAGTTCTTTTCCTAGAATGCTGTATTTGGTTTACGCCAAACATGTCCTCTGTTCTGGTGTCCAAATAATTCAATTTTGGACTCATCTGTCCAAAGAACATTATTCCAGAAGTCCTGGTCTTTGTCTACATTCTCTCTGGCAAACTTCAGTCTGGCCTTGATGTTTCTCTTAGAGAGCAAATGTTTCCTCCTTGCACACCTCCCATGCAAGTTAAACTTGTGCAGTCTCTTTCTGATTGTAGAAGCATGCACTTTCACATCAACAGCAGGCTCTGGAGACCTCTTTTAGCATCTTGCGGTCTACTCTCGGGGTGAACTTGCTTGGACGACCAGAGCTGAGCATGTTGGCAGTTGTTTTGAAAGCCCTCCACTTGTTGACTATTTTCTGGACAGTGGAATGGCTGATTTCAAAATCTTTTGGGACCTGTTTGAATCCCTTACCAGACTTATAAGCTGTTACAATTTTCTTTCTGGAGGCCTCAGACAGCTCTTTTGCTCTCACCATGGTGCTCACTCTCTTTTCAACAGCACACCAAACTAAATGTCTGAGGTTTAAATAGAGCAAGCCTCATTCAAAATGCTGAGTAACGATCTTCTAATCATGTGCACCTGGTGTGATACACCTGTGTGTGAGTTGAGCCAATTTAAGTGGGAATAAATGTGGGGGTGTCCTAACTTTTTCCTCAGTTAGAATATGCATGTTTGTAGAATTTCATTTACAGAAGATCTTGAAAAGTCTTTTCTTCAGTTTTAATTGTTTAGTTATATTCCTATAATCTCTCAGTATTGTTAAAATTGAGATTAAATATCTATATATCCAAAAATGTTACGAAAATACACAGGCTTTCATTGGGTGTCCTAACTTTTTCACATGGCTGTATGCAGCTCAGTGTCAATATCATAAATTTGTTTAGGATAGGAATATACCATAAATAACTCACACAACTTGAACACGTTTAATCATTGATGTGTATCGGAAGTGTTGCATTGCATCCTGATCATAGTTTTATTGATTTTGCTTTTTTACAAAAAAAAAAGTAGGAAATGTAGTTGAGAACAGGAACCGAGCTCGAAGATCACGTGACTGGGGTACTTATCAGAAATGTAGATGACAATTTTCACAGATTTATCTTTTTATCTTCACGGGACATTTTGATAAACAGCAGCTGTGTTGGAAACCGAACAATATTTTTGCCAACCAGCATGCTCAAATAGATATCTTACATGTAATGACGGATGCCATGGTGACCACGTGCTGACTAGAACGCATGTATACGTGCACGTGGGAATATATAGATTTTTACAATGGGCCCAATGCTACCGGTTACCGTGGTGATCTGACACGTGCTAGTTATTGTTTGAGCTCTTCGATTAGACAACAAACCTAAGCTATAGAAAGATATGTAAAAATTATTCATGCGTGATTTTTTTCCGTATGCACGCTCACTGTTCGTACGCACACGTACAACTTTATGAAGGTCTCTCTACAAACAAACGCTTGTACGTTCAGTTGTATTTTATTTATTGACAAATACAAATTTTGTGTTTACGATAAACATTAAATACGCCGTAAAAAAGAAACCTTTACCACTGTCATAAAATGATTTTTACCCCAGCGTAAACGTTTACTGCTGTTTTGAGGTATTTGCGTTATTGTACGAATTGTTTTGAATTTCGCGCAAAGCTACTCAAGGGCTATCTGTGATAGCCGTCCCTAATTTGTCAGTGTAAGATTAGAGGGAAGGCAGCTAGTCCTCACCACCCACCGCCAACTCTTGGGCTACTCTTTTCCAACCAATAATGGGATTGACCCTCACATTATAACGCTATCAAGGCTGAAAGGGCGAGCATGTTTTGTGCGACGGAGATTCGAACCCGTGACCCTCAGATTATGAGTCGAACGTGTACGAATAGAAGAAGACATGAAAAAAATCGAAAGAATTATCCACTGAATTGATTGGTAATCAATCAATATTAAAAATTTCTAATTTTAACAAAGTCAATTTATTTTATATTTCGGGAAAAAGAAATACTAAAATAAAATAAAATATCAAGCTAACTGTAAGATGAAAAACCCGGAGAACTTAACCTAAATTGATGTTGAAATAGGATACGACAGTATAATGATCATTTTAACCACAAACGAAATACAAGAAAAACCAGTTATTAAGTCAGTAAACAAGATTATGTAAACTAGTAATCATTCTTTTACTTCATAATTATCATTAACCTCTATCTATATAGATTAGAACTAAAATATAAAAGTAGGTTGAATGATGAAATTGCATTAGAAAGTTTCAGCCATTTTGATTAAATCTTTTTCTGATGATAAAGATTTAAGAGAAAATGTAACTAAAATATTAATCCTTATACCTATGGGAAAAATATCTCTGATATTTAGAGAAACAGAGACAACTTTTCCTCTGCAGAATATATTAGGACTGGATAATACAGAAGCCACAAGAAAACCAGACATCTAATGGTACTCAAACTATTTCAAAATGTGGCAATATCTTGAATCAAAACTCATTAGAACATTTACACAACAATATATTGTATAAAGATAAAATCGTATGTGTGTGTACGGGATAATATATGGAAAATAACCATTGCATGGTTTGAGAATAAAGCAAAAGAAAATAAGAATTTGACTTCAGAAATAATGGATATGACCAACATTTTTGAAAAACATATTAATTAATTAAAGAACTAAATAGAATTAAGGCTTAGCTATAGGTTCTCCTATACCTCCGGTATTATGAAATTTATTCATGGACAGTTCTGAAACTGATTTTAAGAAAGCGGAAACTTACCGAAAACGTGGTTAAGGTATGTTGAGGACAGATTTTTGACAAAGATTTTTGGTAAAGAATATATTATTATTTTAATGGTAAAGATAATTTAACTGATTTTTTGCTAGTTACCTTAATAATATTGTGAATTCTATTAAATTTATAAATGATGTTAAGGAAAATGACTGCTTATTTTTTCATGTTTCAGTAAGTAAAAATAAAAGTATATTGGAAATTGTTGTTTATCGAAAACCAATCTGTGTAATTATGTTCCAATATCAAAAATAATGCCATTATAAAACTCAAATAATAATGTTTTTCAATATAATCATATACATAATACAACACTGAGAGTATGTAACAATAGAAGGAAGTTTTAATGATAATCTAGTATGTAACAATAGAAGGAAGTTTTAATGATAATCTAGTATGTAACAATAGAAGGAAGTTTTAATGATAATCTAGTATGTAACAATAGAAGGAAGTTTTAATGATAATCTAGTATGTAACAATAGAATGAAGTTTTAATGATAATCTAGTATGTAGCAGTAGAAGGAAATTATAAACATGAAATTGTTCAAAAAGGTGTCTAGAAATTAAGAAAAATAATGGATACAAATACTGTGTTAAACCACTGACTGATGAGCTTGTGTTATCATTTATACTTGGCTTATCTTGTCAAATAACACAACACTTTAGAAAAGAACAAGAAATATATTTCCAATTTACAGACGGACGAATAAATTTAACGAGGTTCTGATATAACTAAAGACAACACTGATTTAATGGAAACTAAAAACAACAACTGGTACATAGAAAATAGCAGGTGAATAAAACAGTATCTATTGAACATGTTATTAGAAATTTGAAACATAAATTGAATAAACACATACATAAAGTAAATATGAGAAAGTAAAAATATCACCAATAACTAAACACAATAATGTGCTAAACACACGATTCAATGGGAAAAGAACGGTTATTTTGATACTGTCTGTAAATGGACTGAATTATAATAAATATAATTTTGAGGTATTAAATAAAAATAAAGGACAAGAAGGACAATGTGCTCATAGATGGCGTAAAGATATTAGAGGTAAATCCGTACATAAATTTGATCATGTCGTTTTACGTAAAATATACGAGTGAGACTTAATTCACGTAAAATATTCTGTTTTGAAACACTTCAAGTTTATGAGATTGTTCCTACGCTTTATCTTATACGGTAAATTATTAAGTAAATTTTTTGTTATATATTGATACAGTCTCGCTTATAAATATTCGTTGTGTACCATTAAAGGTTGGATTCTATTTTAACATCTTTTCTATCTAAAATTTACATAAGAGCTGTCTTAACCTTCATAACATGTTGATCTCATTTAGTAGTTAATTTTAGTCTCTTCGTTATATCGGAAGGGAATTTCAATCCTTTATGTTGACTAAACGCAACATTTTTATTAACCTTTGTTTTTCATGCATTGGAGGAAAAGTTATAGATAACTTTTGATCACACTTAACAACTCTACACACCTGAATTAAGCATCAAGTTATAAACTAAGTCAATTCTATATAAGAAATTGACTAGAAGCTCATATATCATGCTTAACACTCAAGAATAGCAACACCTATAATGAATAAAACTCATTGGTTCATGAACTGGGTATCTTTGCTATAACTCCAATAATACTTGACTAGTACTAAGCATAAGGAAACATTCAAATAATACTTTTCAGTTAAACCTAAATTACCACACGTTTTCGAAATGTGTAAACATATAATGTATTTTTGTATAAATTAACTATATTAAAATAGTTTATAAATAAATGGAATTGGTTAAAGTTTATTCGCTATACTTTTGTTTTAATAAAATTTTATTCTTGCTGTACTTTCTCCTGTTATCATAGAAATGCAGTTTATTACGTTATGTTTCATAATTTATTGTCTCTTTATTTATTTATTGCTTTTTAAAATAATTATTAGTAATAGTTTCCATGATTTGAGAATTCCAGCTGTCCTTACATAAAATGTACAGTTTCTGGCTTCCTAGTTCTATCTAGTTAAAGTGACACACAAAAAAAACATATTTTGAAAAATGATATCTTATGTTTTACATTAAATTCGGCCCAGCATGGCCAAGTGTTTAAGGCGCTCGACTTCTCATCTGACTGTCGTTGGTTTGAATTCCCGTTGCACCTTTCAGACGTGGGGGCGTTATAATGTGACAGACAATTCACACTATTCATTGGTAAAAGAGTAGCCCCAGAGTTGGCGGGGGGTGATGATAAGTAGCTGCTTTCCCTCTAGTTTAACACTGCGAAATTAGGGACGGCTAGCGCAGATAGCTCTTGTATAGCTTTACGTAAAATTCACAAACAAACATTAAATCTCCCCAATAGACGACAAAAAATTTTAAATTTTTCCAAAATATATTTGTTAAAATGTTTTCTTGGATATAGTAAACGTTTTAATTTTTTCGGGATATCCAATCAGGAATTTATATAAATTTATTTAAAATCTTAAATTATCTGTTTTACTAAAATGGAATTTACCAGAATTTGTAGGTTTGAATAGACATGTTAAAAATTTTGAATTACAATTATATGGGTTATTAATTAAAAACAAATTTTTGTTGTTTTTCATTATTTTTGTCACTTTGTTAAGGCACTGGACTCATAATCTGAGGGTCTCGGGTTCGAATTCTCGTCACACCAAACATGTTTGCCCTTTCAGTCAGGGGGGCATTATAATTTAACGGTCAATTCCGCTATTCGTTGGTAAAAGAGCAGCCCATGAGTTGGCGGTGGGTGGTAATGACTAACTGCCTTCTCACTAGTCTTACATTGCTAAATTAGGGACAGCTAGCGCAGATAGCCCTCGTGTAGCTTCGCACGAAATTCAAAACAAACCAAACCATTTATTGTTTTTAGTTTCACGTAATCTAAATTATATAAAGCACACATTTTGTATTACAGACAAATGGGTTATTAATTAAAAACAAAGTATTTTTGTTCTTTATTTTTTGTTTTCACGTAATCTAAATTATATAAAGCACAGATCTTTCTTTCAAAACTGAAAACACCGTCTTTATAAAAAATTTTCTTTTTAGATGTATTTAATAATCGACGCAAATTTTTCAGTTGCTTCCTTGATAAAATAAATTTAATTATCTTTGAATCGATATTTCAGTTTTTTTTAAATCTACAATTTCGTTTAACTGAGTGTTAACAAATGAAATATTAATTGTTTATTTGGACAGTCATTCACTTTCTATAAACGGAACAATTTTCTTGTTAGGTTCACTAATCTCAGTAGAAAGAGGTTTTATTAAATAATTTTCTTGTTAGGTTCACTAATCTCAGTAGAAAGAGGTTTTATTAATAATGTCTCTGTTTTTTATTAGAAACGTTATTCTTATCACATTGAAAACATTTTAATATAACAATTTTCCGACAGTAACTCTGAACTATTATTTAACAAAAAATCTAACAATTGTTAATTATCGTTTCTTCATTGAAAACCAAACAATATAATATAGTTACAAGATTTCCAGGATGATTACTAAACATATCTTCATAGAGATATGAGTTTGTAGGTTTGTGTAAAATATCAGTTAAAGCTTTTCTTTCTGGTAGAAGATTTATTGGTTCAAAAGAAGACAAATATTGTTTATTTGCTATTTCAATTAAAAGAAAACTTAAATTTCTTGTTAATCAAAGTTAAAAATCCCCAAGAAAAGTTGCATTATTAATATCTTGGGAATCTTTCCACATTACCAAACAGTCGCTTAAAAATATTTTCCAGAAAAGTGTTACGTGAACAAAATTTGACTTCCAAATAACTAGGAGATACGCCAGATAATTGTATTTAAAAAAAAATCCCATAATGATATCAATATAACTTGAAGCAACATTTGTTCCAATGAGACTTTTAGAAATTTAATGAAAAATATGTACTCGTAAGTAAGAAAAAGCAAGAACTTAAGACTGCATCTAATTATTTTAAATTAAAATTTTAATTAGCGTCTAAGGTAGTTATGTTGTTAATAGTCTAAGGTAGTTCTGTTGTTAGTAGTCTAAGATAGTTCTGTTGTTAATAGTGTAAGATAGTTCTGCTGTAGTAGTTTAAGGTAGTTCTGTTGTTAATAGTCCAAGGTAGTTCTGTTATTAATAGTGTAAAATAGTTCTGGTGTTAGTAGTCTAAGGTAGTTTTGTTGTTAATAGTGTAAGATAGTTCTGTTGTTAGTAGTATAAGGTAGTTCTTTTGTTAATAGTCTGAGGTAGTTCTGTTGTTAATAGTCTAAGATAGTTCTGTTGTTAGTAGTCTAAGGTAGTTTTGTTGTTAATAGTGTAAGATAGTTCTGTTGTTAGTAGTGTAAGGTAGTTCTGTTGTTAATAGTCTAAGATAGTTCTGTTGTTAATAGTGTAAGGTAGTTCTGTTGTTAGTAGTCTAAGATAGTTCTATTGTTAATAGTCTAAGATAGTTCTGTTGTTAATAGTCTAAGGTAGTTCTGTTGTTAGTAGTCTAAGATAGTTCTGTTGTTAATAGTGTAAGATAGTTCTGCTGTAGTATTCTAAGGTAGTTCTTTTGTTAATAGTCTAAGGTAGTTCTGTTGTTAGTAGTCTGAGGTAGTTCTGTTGTTAATAGTGTAAGATAGTTCTGTTGTTAATAGTCTAAGGTAGTTCTGTTGTTAGTAGTCTAAGATAGTTCTGTTGTTAATAGTGTAAGATAGTTCTGTTGTTAATAGTGTAAGATAGTTCTGTTGTTAATAGTCTAAGGTAGTTCTGTTGTTAGTAGTCTAAGGTAGTTCTGTTGTTAATAGTCTAAGATAGTTCTGCTATTAATAGTCTAAGATAGTTCTGTTGTTAATAGTGTAAGATAGTTCTGCTGTAGTAGTCTAAGGTAGTTCTTTTGTTAATAGTCTAAGGTAGTTCTGTTGTTAGTAGTCTGAGGTAGTTCTGTTGTTAATAGTGTAAGATAGTTCTGTTGTTAATAGTCTAAGGTAGTTCTGTTGTTAGTAGTCTAAGATAGTTCTGTTGTTAATAGTGTAAGATAGTTCTGTTGTTAATAGTCTAAGGTCGTTCTGTTGTTAATAGTGTAAGATAGTTCTGCTATAGTAGTCTGAGGTAGTTCTGTTGTTATTAGTGTAAAATAGTTCTGTTGTTAATAGTGTAAGATAGTTCTGCTGTAGTTGTCTAAGGTAGTTCTGTTGTTATTAGTGTAAGACAGTTCTTTTGTTAATAGTCTAAGGTAGTTCTGTTGTTATTAGTCTAAGATAGTTCTGTTGTTAATAGTCTAAGATAGTTCTGTTGTTAATAGTCTAAGGTAGTTCTGTTGTTAGTAGTCTAAGGTAGTTCTGTTGTTAGTAGTCTAAGGTAGTTCTGTTGTTAATAGTCTAAGATAGTTCTGCTATTAATAGTCTAAGATAGTTCTGTTGTTAATAGTGTAAGATAGTTCTTTTGTTAATAGTCTAAGGTAGTTCTGCTGCTAGTAGTCGTAGGTAGTTCTGTTGTCATTAATCTAAGGAAGTTCTGTGGTTAGTAGGATGCATAATATATGAAGACTATTATATATGCCATATTAGTTTGAATTTCAAAACTTACTATGAATTTAGTTACGGATTAGTTTCTTGTAGGAAATGTCATCACTAAAGGATTAACATTATAAATATTTGTATTTGTACATTATTTGTATGTTTCCTGTCAACAACAACTAAAAAAGAAAATCTTTGTTGCTCCAAATTCTTCTTCTTACTGTGTTAAATAGAAACACTTATATTACTTTTTATGGCCCGGCATAGCCAGGTGGTTGAGGCACTCGACACATAATCTGAGGGTCTCGGGTTCGAATTCTCGTCACACCAAACATGCTTGCCCTTTCAGTCAGGGGGGGCATTATTATTTAACGGTCAATCCCGCTATTCGTTGGTAAAAGAGTAGTCCATGAGTTGGCGGTGGGTGGTAATGACTAGCTACCTTTTCTGTAATCTTACACTGCTAAATTAGTAGTGGATAGCGCAGATAGCCCTCGAGTAACTTTGCGCGAAATTCAAAACAAACCAAATTACTTTTTATCACGAGTAAGATTAATAAAAATGATTTTTATAACATTTACTGTTACTAAGAAATGGATACTCAAATACCCAGTTTTAATAGATGAGTTTTTGCTTCATGGTTCCGACAGTTTTCTTGTTCTTCGACTTAAAATATCTGTTTTCATTGAGGTCGATTTGTTTTCCATTTCCCTCTGAAAGAGTGGTTGTCCATGTGATGACTGGCAGTAGAGCTGATGTAATCCAACACTTGTCGTTTCTTATACTTCGTTTAACGTAGACGTACAAAAACATGTGGTGACACCTAAACTCAAGAGTGCTATGATAAACTGTCTTCTTAAAGGCGAATCTCCATATGTCGCATTCTTTATTCTAAAATATGGCATTTACACTACTGATATATTCATGTTCACAATAAACATTTCACCACTGTTATTAACCGAAAAAAACAAGCAGAAATCAGATTAGTAAAAATGTTTTCTGCATTAAGTTTGAAGTGAAGTTAGAAAGTTCCGTGCTCGTCTACCTGTGTTCTGGATTTACTGGACTCACATACATTCACATTAACTGAATAATATCCTGAAGTCGTTCAGTCGTCATATTGTTTCATGTCTTGCAGGCGCAACATTCAGTCATGGTATTGATTATACGTTTCACGTAGAGACGTCTTGTAGATATAACGTTCAGTGGTTAGTTTGTTTGTATATTTCACGAAGATACAAGTTTTAGGCACAACGTTCAGTTATTGTATTGTTTCTACGTTTCATGTATATACATGTGTTTTAGGTTTAACGTTCAGCTGTGGTATTCTTTATACGTTTCACGTTTGATACCTGTGTTTTAGGCACAACGTTCAGTTATTGTATTGTTTCTTCGTTTCACGTAGACACGTGCTTTAGGTTTAACGTTCAGTTGTGGTATTGTTTATACGAACGTAGATACATATGTTTTATATTTGGCAAAGGTTACATGGGGCTGTATTTCGTATTCACAGAACCTCCAGGTTGCTCGCCAATCTTCTTTACCGAATACGGCGATTCAGTTTGTGCTAATTTGCATTTTACATTAAGGAAATAGTTCATCGACGTCACGCGAAATGTAATAAGAGCAACAGAGATATTCAAATGTTGTTTTGATGTAGTTGTTCGAATGGTTCATACTGCGACCTTTGGGGTATCACAAACTTTCAGGCTGCAAACAAAGCTCGAGAAATGACAGATCACAGTGTAAAATACATGTTGTATAGCATATCATCCGTGCTCAATGAAACTGCTATGTCTTTGTGGTGAAATTCATTACAGAATTTAACCTTTCCTGTTGATGGAGTAACTTTAAGGACAAACAAAACTAAAATCCAAAGCTCGATTCTTAGCAGGGAAACAGAGTGCGGATAGCCCATTGTGTAGATTCGTGATAAAAAAAACACCGGGAAGACTCCATAACTAATACAAATCATCTTGGTGACAGTATAAAATGAATAAATAATTATAACTCATTCTCTGTGTGTTTTTCTAGCAAAGCTACATCGGTCTATCTCCCGAGCCCACCAATGGGAATCGAACACCTGATTTTCGCGCTGTAAATCCGTAGACTTACCGCTGTACTAGCGGGGGGTATAGCTTGTTCTATCCATAGTGTAAACTTCTATAAATAATTAGTTATGTATCGACTTGTATATCATGTAACAAGTAATAAATAAATAACAAGCCGCTCTATCAATGATGTGAGACCAGAGTGAACAATCTAAGAAAGATTAATGCTCACATAAACACAATATGATATTCAGACACATACAGTATCAACAGAAAAAGAGTCAGCACCAGAAAAGAAACCCAGTAAACCGAGGGTTTTCGGAAAGTGGACTCATTTTCTTTCTTTAGGGGTAAATTGCAAAATACTATTTTACGAATGTACAAGAACGTGTATTTTTACTGTTAGACCTGTTGTGCGAAGATTCATGTAGGTTTACTTTATTGTTTGTTTGTTTGTTTTTGAATTTCGCGCAAAGCTATTCGAGGGCTATCTGCACTAGCCGTTCCTAATTTAGCAGTGTAAGACTAGATGGAAGGCACCTAGTCATCACCACCCACCGCCAACTCTTCGGCTACCCTTTTACCAACGAATAATGGGATTGACCGTCACTTTATAACGCCCCCACGGCTGAAATGGTGAGCATGGTTGGTGCGACCAGGATTCGAGCCCGCGACTCTCAGATTACGAGTCGTACGTCTTAACTCGCTTGGCCATGCCGGGCCTGGTTTACTTTAAAGTCAATAATTTTTATATCCCGTACTAAATCGGGAAAGATAAAAAAAACGTACTGAAGTTCAGTTACGTTCCATTCCAGAGGAATTACCTCCTTCATCTTCAATCATGGCCAGTTTGATGAGTCTGATTACGTTTTGGTTGTAAGAAAGGACATTTTTTGTTTAAATTTCGCGCAAAGTTACACCAGGGCTATTTGCGCTAGCCGTCCATGATTTAGCAATGTAAGACTAGATGGAAGGCAGCTAGTCATCATCACCCACCGCCAACTCTTGGGCTACTCTTTTACCAACGAAAAGTGGGATTGACAGTAACATTATAACGCTCCCACGGCTGAAAGGGCGAGCATGTTTGGTGTCACGAGGACTCAAACTCGTGACCCTCAGATTACGAATCAAACGCCTTTACCTACCTGGCCATGCCGGGAAAAACAAAGGACGTGAATGTTAACATCTTCAAATCTCTTTCGTTGTACGTAAACGTTTGAGTTAGCTTCTGAAACCACTCTTAAAGAAGCCAAAGGCACAAAATATCATTGAAACAACAGCGAATGACATAACAAGTACACAGATTGGTGAGGTTTGCTATTATTCAAATTCGTTCGGGAGGCCCGACATGGCCAAGCGCGTTAAGGCGTGCGACTCGTAATCCGAGGGTCGCGGGTTCACATCCCCGTCGCGCCAAACATGCTCGCCTTTTCAGCCGTGAGGGCGTTATAATGTGACGGTCAATCCCACTATTCGTTGGTAAAAGAGTAGCCCAAGAGTTGGCGGTGGGTGGTGATGACTAGCTGCCTTCCCTCTAGTCTTACACTGCAAAATTAGGGACGGCTAGCGCAGATAGCCCTCGAGTAGCTTTGTGAAATTCAAAACAAACAAACAAACAAAGTTCTTTGGGCCATTACTCTCAAGAAACGGCCGTTGATCAGAATCTGGAATTTTGCGAACTATAAGTTCTTGTTCGTTATTTTGTTAGTGGCAGTAGAAATATTGGAACGCTTCGCTATAATCGTTGAAAAGTTTCGCTGTAGGAATATATTTATGTTGAAAGCGCTGTCACATAATCTTAGAGCTATAACTCGTGGCACTTGTCTTCCAGACATACAGGTACTAATCTTACTGGATGTCAGATATGTACGACTGTTTGTGTTTAAGTTTAATAAGTGTTATAATTTAGATAGTTATATAGCGCGAGTTATAAATTTGGATAAATTAAACACAAGAACTAAACCATTTACCAAAATTACACATAAGAAATAAACCTCTTAAAATCACAGACAAGAAATAAGCCCTTCATCTAAGTTACATGCAAGAAATAAAGCCTTTACTTAAATTAAACAGAAGAAATAACACTTGTCCGAAATCTACACTAGTTTCTCCATTTTGTTGAAAAAATTATAAAGGTGTAAAATGTATCGAGAAAGATGTGATTTAATGGAAGGAATGTCAAACACATATGTACTAATAGTATTCTATAGCTTCATCACCCATAATTTCACGTTCTTCAGTAGGTATCATATTGGTTTTCCATTTCGTGTAAAGTTACACGAGGGCTATCTGGAATAGCCGTCCATAATTTAGCAGGAGGGAAGGAAATTAGACATCACCACCCACCGCCAATCGTGCTCGTGGGCTACTCTTTTTAACAACGAATAATAAGATTGATCGTCACGTTATAACGTTCTCACGGCTTAAAGGGCGAGCTTGTGTATTGGAGCGTGGATTGTAATCCCGATTCTCAGACTGAGAATCAAATGACCTACCCACTTGACCTTTAGTTTGGTAAGAATAGATTAAACGTGTTGGTCTTAATATTTAGTGTTAATTGTATATATCTAAACACCAAGTAGATAGAGTGCATACACAGATAGTTATTCCTTAACGCTGAAAATGAAACTTTAAATTCCTTATTAATGATTGATCTAAGTCACACGTTTTTATGCTTCGAATACATTTCATCGACCTGTTTCGTATTTGAAGCATCACTTACTATTATAGTTGGTTCAATGTTTTATTCAACGAATGATTAATGGTAGAAGAAAGAGAGGCTTAAATAATTTACTTTTAGTTTATCTAACTAATAAGTTAGATTGTGCCAATAACTTTCATTTCAGTTTGTTTAGTGTAATTAAAAAATGAAAGTAAACCTCTCTTCTGAATGAAAACTCACCAACAAACAGTTTAAAAAGATTACTTTGAAGGTCACAACAAAACATGTGTTGGTATGTGACCCGAAAAGTTAAACATCTTTAAATGTTACTTTTTCAAACTACATGATTTTCTTTTCTTGTTCCAAGTTAATTGTCAAACACGATACTTTACAAGTTAGTCGTTTATTCATATTTTATTAAATATTTGAAACAGTAACCTGATAAGAATTTTATTATAAAGTCGACTTCTTATTAACGCCAAAATATATTTGTTTGTTTTTTAATTTCGCGCAAAGCTACACGAGGATTATCTGCGCTAACTGTTCCTAATTTAGCAGTGTAAAATTAAAGGGAAGACAGCTAGTCATCACCACCCACTGCCAACTCTTGAGTTACTATTTTAACAAGGAATAGTGAGATTTACCGTCACATTATAATGCACACACGGCTCAAAGAGCGAGTATGTTTGGTATGACGGGGATTCGAACCTGTAACCCTTAGATTACAAGTGTAATTTTGTAAACCTGATCACAACGTATTCTTATACTCTCTCTTTTTTTCTCTCGATCAATTTTTTCTAATGTTCACGGTATTTGTTATTTACAATATTGTATGATACATGGACTAAGACCCATATACAACTATAAATGAATTAGGACAACAGACTATACAGAGAATAATAACTCAGTCGCACTAGTCGCTTTCATGCCTTCAGTAAACTGAACATTTGAATTTATATGCAAAAACGGCTCGTTTGGGTTGAGAAAATATTTTACATGGAAGAGCGAACAACGTTTCGACCTTCTTCGGTCATCGTCAGGTTCACATGTAAAATATTTTCTCAACCCAAACGAGCCGTTTTTGCATATAAATTTCTCAACAAGTGGGTTTCTCGACATCACTGATGAACATTTGAATTAAGTGTCACAGTTATACGCTTTAACAGTTACAAAATTCGAAGGCTAATTAGCGGTATATTGCGGCTAAAACTTTGTTCTGTCCGATCCTTAATTCGGCAATCTATCCCTTAATCACGAGTAGGCCCTTTAAGTATGTTTTATTACTCTTTGGCTTGAGGAATACTTGCGGTTTTTCGATGAATTATGATAGTTGCATATATATATTAATGCACAAAGTAAAAAACAACCACATAAACGAAATGAATGTAAACAAAGGCAATATGATTGCGAAACCTTCAGATTATCTACTTAGCTGTTTATATTATGAAGTATTTACTGTGTGATATTAGAATTTACTTTGTGCTAAGACTCTCATGAGTAACTTATTTTAATAAAGGGTTGAATAATTTATATTTTTCGAATCAGGAAAAACTAAGTAACTATAAGTTTGTAGTGAAACGTTATGTATTGGACGTATATTTTGACATTGTTTTGGTGTATAGTATATTGTGTGATGCCTCCTAAAACTGACCGATTTTAGAAATGGTATGTAAAAGTTGATTGCAACCGAAAATATTATCCATTCAGATCATAAAAATCTGTTCAGATCAGATATTTAAAAATTCGATGACAGGGATATCCCTTTAACTTAATGGCATTGAAAAAATAAAGTAATACAAATTAATATGGGGCACGAAGACCATAGAGAAAGTGACTTGTAACAAGTCAGGCCATGGATGTGGTAAATAAATTGCAGCGCCTTACGCCAAGTGACAATCCACAATCACAAACGCCTAAAACAGTCCATCTGTCATAAACAATACTATGCAATTTAATGAAAAATGATTTCTTCTGGACAGGTCTCTAAAAGGGTAAGGTTCCCTAAGACAACTTTCCAATCATACTGATCAACTGTATATAGCGGTAAGTCGGTCAACTGCATCTGGTATTACGTTCATCAATATCAGTGTATAAATGGTCAACTGTACGTGGTGTTAAGAGGCTCATCTGTGTCGGTTTGAAGATGGTTGATTGTGTCTGATGTTCATAAGTTTACCTATACTGGTGTGAAGATGATGAACTATGTTAAGAAGCTCCTCTGTGTCGGCGTGAAGACGGTTGATTGTGTCTGATGTTCAAGTGTACTTGTGTGAATATAGTCAACTGTGCCTAGTGTGAAAATGGTCAACTATACTTGGTGTTAAGAAGCTCCTCTGTGTCGGTGTGAAGATGGTTGATTGTGTCTGATATTCATAAGTTTAGCTATACTGGTGTGAAGATGATGAACTATGTTAAGAAGCTCAGCTGTGTCGGTGTGAAGACGGTTGATTGTGTCTGATGTTCAGGTGTACTTGTGTGAATATAGTTAATTGTGCCTAGTGAGAAAATGGTCAACTATACTTGGTGTTAAGATAATCAGTCCACCAGGTATTTGAAAGGTTTATTTTGCCTAGCAATAAGATGCTCAAATGAATTTAAATGATCGATGGTCGGTGGTTGTTTGAAAATCCAGAATTAAAAATTATGTGCATCACACAGAAAATGAAGACAAAGCATTGTTAATATTCTGTTTTAAGTAGTCACGAAGTGAACAAAAAGTTGGAACGAACACATTGACTTATAAGTGGTGTATAGTACTTCTACGTACATCTGTGTATGGACAATCTATAAGCAATGTATTCACAGTTAGTAACATATGCTTGTTCACAACATCTGTTAGATTTATACTTCTTTGTGTGTCTTTCTTGAAGCGAGTGAGAAAACAGTCAATATGGTGAATATTTGTACTTGAAGTATGGAGAAGTACTTGTTGAATTGATTTTTACTGAAGTGGAGAAACTGGGGATAACTTTGATCAAATCAGTCACGGACTGAAGTAGAGAAACTGGGGATCAAATCAGTCACGGACTGAAGTAGAGTAACTGAGGATAACTTTGATCAAATCATTCACGGATTTCGTTTCACTACTGAAGAACTTGGGTTTGAAACATTCACTAACTGTTCGGTTTGGTTTCAGAACGATTTAAAGTGATTATCTGAAGCAGGTTTAACTGATTTAAAATTATTTTATTTGCGTTGCCTGTAATAATTACACTTAAATATTAGCATCATGGAAGAAACCAGGCATGAAGTCTCCAATATTCATTATGGTCGTAACTCGAGTGCAGCTTACAGTACCCGACTTACAATATACAGTTTATAATGTACAATGTAAAATATATAATTTACCATATATAGTTTATAATATATAGTGCATGGTACATAGATTAAAAAAACTTACAATACATAGTTTACAATACACAATGTATAGCTTACAATACATAGATTGAAACAACTTACAATACGTGCTTTAAAATTCATAATTTAGATTACACTATGTTCCTATATAGCGTACGATACGAATTGTAAAGTATACAGTTTATAATAAGCAATACATAGTTTACAATTCCCGTTGTACGGTATCCAGTTTATGATACATGAAATATAGTATGTAGTTTACGATACACAAAGAACAGTACATAGTTTATAACAGACGATATACAATACACAGTGTATGGTATCTAGTTTACGATACATAATATTATACACAGCATATAGTTTACAATACACAATGGACAGTGTATAGTTTACAATACACAATGGAGAGTATATAGTTTACAATATATAATATGATTTACAGTATATAGTTTACGATACACAATGGACAGTATATAGTGTACAATAGATAATATAATTTACAGTATATAGTTTACAATACACAATGGACAATGTATAGTTTATAATATACAATACATAGTTTACAATGAACGGTATACGGTATCTAGTTCGCGATATATAATGTGATATGTGGTATATAGTTTACAATACACTATGGACAATATATAGTTTACAATACACAATGTACAGTATATAGTTTATAATATACAATGCATATACAATACATAGTTTACAATACACAGTATATCTTGTCTGGTTTACGATACATAATGTGATGTATGGTTTACGTATATGTATTTAGTTTAAAATACCCATCTACGCGTTAATAAAAAAAAGAAAGAAAACGGATATTATAGGGTTTCCAAAAGACAAGAAAATAGTACACAGAAACCAGCCCAGTAGTCAACAGGTTTTACTAACAACGTAAAAAAATAAACAAATCTGATGGAAAGGCGTATAGAGATTGTTCGTATGCTTGTAAAGTTAATTTAAAAATCGTTCGGTGAAAGACAATAACTAGTCTTTCTTAAAATTCCAGTTATCTCTTTTCATACAAATCCCATATTATTCTCTTATTGCTATACTGCACTTTGATTAATTACAATCACAATGTTATAAAAAAATACCATAATAATGTTAAATTTACATTTTAATTACGTGTATAGAATAGTTAATGATATAGAAATTGCTTCACATTTTGACAAACGAAACTTTATTAACGGAATGATTTAGGTTGATTATGAACCAGAAACCAGCTAGCTTGCTAGTAATGTAATGCCTTATTCACGTTTCATAACACTCACGAAACCTCTGAAACTATTCCAATCAAAGTCAATTATTAAACAGCTTTCTTTACTGTTATTATATTCTACATAACATTCAGTAAACCGCTGAGCCTATTTTTAGTACAAAAGGTTATTTGTTAAAGTTTTCTTACTGCTATTATATTCAAGATGACAGTCAGAAAACCTATGAAACTATTCTAGTTACAAAAAGTTATTTATTAAACAGTTTCCCTTACTCTTATTACATTCAAGATAACAATCAGTAAACATCTAAAACTATACCAGTTACAAAAGTTTATTTATTAAATAGTTTTCTTTGCTGTTATTATGTTCTAAGCAGCAGTAAGTAAACCTTTGAAACTATTCTAATCACAAAATGTTTATTTTTTAAACAGACTTCCTTTATATTAATTATATTCTAGATAACAGTCAGTAAACCTCTGAAAATATTTTAGTGTAAAATATTATTTATTAAACAGCTTTCCCTACTGTTATTATATTATAGATAACAGTCACTAAACCTCTGAAACTATTGTAATTGCAAAAAGGTTATTTTGCTAAACAGTTTTCCTTACTGTTATTATATTTTATTTAACAAACAGTCAGGTAAGTTTTGAAACAATCCTAATTACAAAATGATATCTTTAAACCGTTCTCCTTATTTTTATTATATTCTAATTAACAATCGGTAAACCTCTAAGACCATTCTCATAATAAAAGGTTATTCAGTAAACAGTTTTTCTTAATATTATTATAATCTAGATAACAGCCAGTAAACCTCTGAGAATATTCTAGTTAAAAAATATTTATTAAAGAGTTTTTCTTACTGTTAATATATTTTCGATAACAGTCAGTAAACCTCAGAATTTATTTCAATTACAAAAGTTATTTTTTAAAAAAACTTCTACCATAATAATATTATATTCTAGATAACAGTCAGTAAACCTCTGATAATATTCTATGTATAAAATATTATTTAATAAACAGTTTTCCTTAGTGTTATTATATTCTTTTAAACAATCAGTTAACCTCTGAAACTATTCTAATCATAAAAGGTTATTTATTTAACAGTTATCTTTACTCTTATTATATTCGAGATAACAATCAGCAAACGTATAAAATTATACTAATAATAAAAGGTTATTCAATAAACAGTTTTTCTTCTTCTTATTATTTTTTCAGATTACAGTATAAAATATTATTTACTAAACAGTTTTCCTTACTGTTATTATATTCTAGTTAACAGTCAGTAAACCAATGAAACTATTCCAATTACAAAAGTTTATTTTTTCAAAAACTTGTGTCTGTAGAATATTATTATATTCTAGACAACACCCTCTAAACCTCTGAAACTATTCTGATTCCAAAAGGTTATTTTATTAAAGACTTTTCCTTACTGTTATTTTATTCTAGATAACAGTTACTAAACCTCTGAAACTATTCTAATGGCAAAAGGTTATTTTATTGAACAGTTTTTCTTATTATTATTATATTTTAGATAACAGTAAGAAAACCCTGAAACTATTCTAGTTACAAAGGTTATTTATTAAACAGAATTTCTTACAGTTATTATATTCAAGATAAAAGTAGGTAAGCCTATAAACTATTCTAAGTATAAAATATTATTTTTAAATAGTTTTTCTCATTGTTATTAAAGTCTAGTTAACACTCAGGAAATTTCTGAAACTATTCTAATTATAAAAGGTTATTTAGTAAAAAATTTCCATTGTGTTATTATATTCTAGATAACAGTTAGTAAACATCTAAAACTACTCTAATTACAAAAGGTTATTTTATTAAATAGTTTTCTCTACTGTTATTATATTCCAAATAATATTCAGTAAACTTCTGAAACTATTCCAATTAAAAAAGATTATTTTTTAAAACCTCCTTGCTTAATATTATTATATTCTAGATAACATTGAGTAAACTTCTGAAACTATTTTAATTGCAAAAGGTTATTTATTAAATAGTTTTCTTTACTCTTATTATATTCTAAGGAACAGTTAGTAAACCTTTGACTATTCTAGTTAAAAAGGTTATTTATTAAATAGTTTTCCTTAATATTATTTTATTGTAGATAAAAGTTAATAAGTCGCTGAGATTATTCTTAACATAAAATATTATTTGATAAACAGTTTTCCTTATTGTTATTATACTCTAGTTAATACTCAGAAAATCTCTGAAACTATTCTATTTGTAAAATGTTATTTATTACGCAGTTTTCCATACTGTTGTTATATTCTAAATAACAGTTAGTAAATCTTTGATACTATTTTAATTACAAGAAGTTATTTTATCAAACAGTTTTCGTTACTGTTATTATATTCTAACTAATATTCAGTAAACCTTTGAAGCTATTCGAATTCCAAAGATTATTTTTATAAACTTTTTGCTTAATATTATTATATTCTAGATAACATTCAGTTAACCTCTGAGACTATTCTAAGTATAAAATATTATTTATTAAACAATTTTTCTTAGTGATACTATATTCTAGTTGATAGTCAGTAAACCTCTGAAACTATTGTAATTGCAAAACTCTATTTTGTTAAACAGTTTTCCTTAATATTATTATGTTCTGGATAACAGCCAGTAAACCGTTGGGACTATTTTAATTATAAAATATTATTCATTAAATAGTTTTGCTTACTGTTATTATATTGTAGTTTTGAGCCAGTAAACATCTGAAAGTACTCTAATAAGAAAAAAGCTATTTTTAAACTGTTTTTCTTAATATTATTATATTCTAGATACCAGTGAGTAAATTTCTGAAATTATTCTAATTGCAAAAGGTGATTTAATAAACAGTTTTCCGTAATATTATTACATTCTAAATAATAGTCAGTAAATCTTTGAAACTTTTCTGATTACAAAAGGCTATTTAATAAACTGTCTTTCTTACTGTTATTATATTCTTGATAACAGTCGCTAAACCTCTAAAAGTATTCTAATTCCAAAAGGTTATTTAGTAAACAGTTTTCTTTACTCTTATTATATTGTAGTTAAAAATCAGTAAACCTCTGAAACTATTCTAATTATAAAAAGTTTATTTATTAAACAATTTGTCTTACTGTTATTATATTCTAGATAACAGTCAGCACATCGCTGAAACTATTTTAATTACAAAAGATTATTTATTAAATAATTATTTTATTGTTATCATATTCTAAATAACAGTGTATAATTTTTTGAAACTATTTCCATTTCAAAAGCATATTTATTAAGCTGTTTTCCTTACTATTATTATATTCTAGATAACCGTCACTAAACCTGTGAAACTATTCCACTTGCAAAAGGTTATTTTTTAAAACAGTTTTCGCTACTGTTATTATATTCTAGTTAATAGTCAGAAAACCTCTGAAATTATTCCAAGTACAAAAGGTATACTTATTAAACATACTAGATACTATTATTATATTCTAGATAACAGTCACTTAACTCTCAAACTATTCTGATTACAAAAGGTTATTTATTAAACAGTTTTCGTTACTGCTATTATATTCGAAATAAGAAACAGTCAGTCAAGTTCTGAAAGTTTTCTAATTACAAAAGTTTATTTATTAAACAGTTTTTCCTGCTGTTATTACATTCTAAATAACAGTCAGTAATCCTCGGAAATTATTCCAATAAGAAAAGTTTATTTTAAACTTTTACTTAATATTATTATATTATAGATAACAGTAAATAAATATCTGAGACTATTCTAATTACAACAGGTTATTTTATTAGAGTTTTCTTTACTGCTATTAAATACTAGATTACAACCTGTTTTTCTTTTCTATAGTATAGGCCTTGATATGCTGAAGTATTGAGTTTTACGCGAACTACAAAGTAACGTTTTTTATGGGAAACATAAAGCTATTGTTTGTAAAACAAGTCTGATTTGTCTTCTTAGAAATTTACTTATTTTTATTATGTTATTTGCTTCTTTAGCAACGCGAAATATTTACCAAAACTGTATTAGTTTTCTTTTTAGCTGTTAATGATATTGTTGTTTTGTTTTTTCTCAGTTTTAAATAAATCAACAATTTTAATTTTTAACTGTCCTAAAGGTAAAGAGCTCGGAAGGTTTTATAAATGAAATATTCAGGTAATTTACGTAACTCCGAGGTTATTTGTTATAAATAGATTTTTTTGAAAATAGCTGTTTGCTTCGGTATTAATTACGCTCAAAATTTCTTGAAGGCTATCTGGGTTAGCGATCCCTAATTTAATAATTATAGACAAGTCATTAGGGGAAAACAGCTAGCCAACTCTAACTACAATTAACTCCTGGGCTACTTTTTTTATTAATAACTAGAAGGATTGACCGTTACTTTATAATGTATCCGCGATTGATAAGACGAGAATTTCTGATGACTAGTATTCGAACTAGCGACACACGGATATTTATAAAATACAAACAAAGTTAAGGTTTGCAATAAGAAGTGGAACATAAATGCAGCCAAAGTAAGTAATTTATAAAACAAAATATATAAGTATTTTTAGTAAAACTTTTATTCAGGAGATCACATTAGATTCAGAGTGCTTTTAAAGTTAAAATGGTTAATTGTAGGAATATTGTTGTTTGTATTAGAACATTCCATTGTACAATTTTCAACAATTGTTTTTAACGTAAAATACTTAATTGCACTAATACTATTGTTTGTATTAGAACTTTCCATTGCACGATTTTCAACAACTGTTTACAACATTCTTAAGACAAGAAGCGTCATAACATTTCGATATATTTCCTTGTCCCTGGACTCGACGTTAATATAAGTAAAAACTCTGAGTAAAAGTGTGATAAAATATATGTATGTCCTTCTTTATATGCTACGTGACTAAAGCCCTGAGTTTGAATTCCATTTTCACTGTTCACCAGATATTACTGTCAGTTTCTAGATTGTAAAGTTAAGACTTTTGAAAGAGATGTTTATTGCTGTTGGCTATTAGTTTGTGAATACCTTTAGAAACTGCCTCATATAAAACACATGAAACGTTTGAAGACATTTAAATATCGTAAAACTTCTCCTCTGTCCTGTGTTCCAGGATATTTTGAATGAACCGTGAAACAAAACTTGTGTAATAGAAGACGCAGTAAATTACTAGTAGTGGAGTTACTGTCATCGTGGTCTTCTTTAAGCTATTGTGAGATACGCCACTCTTTAATGGATTCTGGCAGCAGTCTTTACCTTGGAGTTCCCAACCATACCTACTGATCAGAGTAATCTAAACGAAGGTAATTTTTAATCTGTTTTTACGTTCTTTTTCCTAATTACTTGAATCCTAGAACGAGGCCGATTCTAGGTGAGTTATTCAATTCCTTGATTGGGTATTAGCTTTTGGACTTTAGATTCGTCATAGCATAAAGTATATTTCACATTAGTAAAAAGTAAAAATATGAATTATAAGTTTCTTTCTAGCAGAGAGAAATATCGCCTTTCCTTGAAAGTATGTGCATACGTATTACCTAATATTTCAGACTTCTATTCGTTATAATATGAAGCTATGGCCTTTTTTATCTTTAGGTTGGTTGTTTTGAGCAATTTCTTACGTTTTTAATTTTATTTTCCTAAGCATTGACAAGAAAAAGAAATTAATTATTTTATTTTATAAAGAAACGTTTTACGGCAAACTAGAGACAAATAAAAAACATTTCGATGTAAAATTAAAACTTTTATCAGGAAATGTTTTATGAAAACTCAGTTGTAACAGGATTGTAAGGGTAATATATCTATATAAGATATGGTTTTAACAAACTGAAAAAGAAACTTAAAATATCATTTAGCATCAATTTCTAAACGCTTGATTTACAGGAAAAAAAACATTCAGTCACTAACTACAACTAAATGATTTATATAGATAATCTAAAAATTTATAATGACGCTTATTTTTGGGAGTTGTTTTGACTAATTAAAATCTATGTCAGGATAAGTAAAACATGCCCTTGTACAAGCTACAAGCACATAGACTAAGTTAGTTAAAGTTTTCATCTTCCACCCAGTTCTTCTTTTAAACAACGGCTTCTAAATCTGTAGGACTTAGTATTGTTTCCAAGCACAATTAGTCATGAGAATAATAATATAAGAGTCATGATATAACATGGATAACGTTTCGTCTTCTTGCATTCGACCGTATTGGAGTCTTCTTTTTTCTTTCATGAAAAAAAAGGAAGCTTCTGATTTCTATTGTATCCACTGAAGAAAGGATATCGTTGTCTAAATGTTTAAACATTTAAAGCATGATCTGTGAAGAAAATGGCAGTAAAGTTCCCATCTTCAGCTTGAGTAATTGTGAGTGAACCACAGCATCATGAAAACTATATCTAAAAGAGGTGCCAAAGAAACAAGATGATCCGACGAGAAGAGCTAAGATTTTTGCTAAAAAATCCTGTCTTCCGAAAAACTTAACCACTGATCTCTGTTCCAATTGTATTCGTATTTCTTTTATATTTCATGACTTCTCAGCAGCAGTGGGGAAAGTGACTCACTCTTTTTCAGACAGAACAGCTGAATCTTTACGACGTTAAAAAGCCTCTAGCTTACGATAAGTATGGTTTGCAATATATAATTTAATAATTCACAATAAGTAGCTGTGATTAATTTAGGAAAATAAGTTTCATTGTAATTTTCTCTGCTCTCAAGGACATCAGTCCTTTTTTATATTACTTATATCCATTAAAGATCAAACTGTATACAAATAAAATAAATCCTTGATGCCATCAATGTAATGCAATATTAAACATTAATCTTTGGTGAAATATTGAAATCCATTCTTCTTTCTAGTTCCTATAGTCTGCTTTTACTTTAGTTTTCTACCTTTTTAGTACTTGCTCATCTGTTCTGTCTTTTCATGTACTGCTAAGTAAATCTCCTGTGTGGATTTACTTAAAGCACAGAAATAATAATCCGTGTTTTACCGTTAGTGCGATTCATTCAATATGTACAGTAAAACAGACCCCTATTGGTTCTCATCTTCAACACTTTGACACACCAGAAGGAGCTAATCCTTCACGTATATATAATAATAATAATACAACTCCAGTCTTGGAGCTAAACCTTCACGTATATATAATAATAGCGATACAACTCCAACCTTGGAGATATACCTTCACGTATATATAATAATAGCGATACACCTCCAGCCTTGGAGCTAAACTTTCACGAATATATAATAATAGCGATACAGTTCCAGCCTTGGAGCTAAACCTTCACGTATATATAACAATAATAATGATAATAATACAACTCCAGCCTTGGAGCTAAACCTTCACGTATATATAATAATAATAATACAACTCCAGCCTTGGAGCTAAACCTTCACGTGTATATATAATATTAATAATACAACTCCAGTCTTGCGGCTAAACCTTCACGTGTATATATAATAATAATAATAGCGATACAACTCTAGCCTAGGAGCTAATCCTTCACGTATATATAATAATAATAATACAACTCCAGCCTTGGAGGTAAACTTTCACGAATATATAATAATAGCGATACAGTTCCAGCCTTGGAGCTAAGCCTTCACGTATATATATAATAATAATAATACAACTCCAGCCTTGGAGCTAAACCTTCTCGTATATATATAATATTAATAATACAACTCCAGCCTTGGAGCTAAACCTTCACGTATATATAATAATAATAATACAACTCTAGCCTTGGAGCTAAACCTTCACGTATATATAATAATAATAATAATACAACCCCAGCCTTGGAGCTAAACCTTCACATATATATATAATAATAATAATAATAAAACTCCAGCCTTGGAGCTAAACCTTCACGTGTATATATAATATTAATAATACAACTCCAGTCTTGCGGCTAAACCTTCACGTGTATATATAATAATAATAATAGCGATACAACTCTAGCCTAGGAGCTAATCCTTCACGTATATATAATAATAATAATACAACTCCAGCCTTGGAGCTAAACTTTCACGAATATATAATAATAGCGATACTGTTCCAGCCTTGGAGCTAAGCCTTCACGTATATATATAATATTAATAATACAACTCCAGTCTTGGAGCTAAATCTTCACGTATATATATAATATTAATAATACAACTCCAGCCTTGGAGCTAAACCTTCACGTATATATATAATAATAATAATTCAACTCCAGCCTTGGAGCTAAACCTTCACGTATATATGATAATAATAATACAACTCCAGTCTTGGAGCTAAACCTTCACGTATATATAATAATAGCGATACAGTTCCAGCCTTGGAGCTAAGCCTTCACGTATATATATAATATTAATAATACAACTCCAGTCTTGGAGCTAAATCTTCACGTATATATATAATATTAATAATACAACTCCAGCCTTGGAGCTAAACCTTCACGTATATATATAATAATAATAATTCAACTCCAGCCTTGGAGCTAAACCTTCACGTATATATAATAATAATAATACAACTCCAGTCTTGGAGCTAAACCTTCACGTATATATAATAATAGCGATACAACTCCAACCTTGGAGCTATACCTTCACGTATATATAATAATAGCGATACACCTCCAGCCTTGGAGCTAAACTTTCACGAATATATAATAATAGCGATACAGTTCCAGCCTTGGAGCTAAACTTCCACGTATATATAACAATAATAATGATAATAATACAACTCCAGCCTTGGAGCTAAACCTTCACGTATATATAATAATAATAATACAACTCCAGCCTTGGAGCTAAACCTTCACGTGTATATATAATAATAATAATACAACTCCAGCCTTGGAGCTAAATCTTCACGTATATATAATAATAATAATACAACTCCAGCCTTGGAGCTAAACCTTCACGAATAAATAATAATAGCGATACAACTCCAGCCTTAGAGCTGAATCTTTACGGATATAAGGGAAAAAAAAGTTCTATCTTTATTTCACAGTAGATATACAGAAGTGCCCCAAAAGAGAAGGAGTTTTTACCTTTACTTTAGAAAAAATTCCAGGGATATTTAAAAATACTCAAAATTGAAGGTTAGAACCAGACATTACTGAAATACCAAAACTAGAAGACTCGAAATGAAACATAGAGTCAAACTTTCCTGAGATATTTATAAAAGAAAAGACTTTTTCTCGAACCTTAGATGCAGTCTTTTCTGTGGAACTGTAGATCCAAACCTTTCTTAGAAAAAAGAGAAAAAGAGGAAATCTCAAGCACACTATGTTTATCACAACCAAAGCCAGCAACGTTTTTCTCTCTTTCCAGAGTTCATCAGGCCAACTGGGACACAACAAAGAACTGCAGTAGGAATACTACGTGATTTATATCAGTAATGTGTTACAATAATAATTATTATGCATGAAAGTATTTTACAAAACGATGAAGAATTATTATAATTAATTATACTTGTCATAAGACTTCAATATTATACCTATTATATTTTAAAACTACAATCAATGGATTGGTAAACATATCATGATAGAAATAGTATTATTATACACTATTTTAATTCTTCAAAACCTCTAATGAAAATTTAGTAATGAACAGAACTAATCTGTAAACAGAAACGTAACTTACAATGTGGAGATATTTCAGCTACGTTAAGTAAGTATGGAATTAAAATTTTTAAATACGTTCGGTATTTGTATGAATAATTTTATTCGTGGTTTTCTTTACATTCAACAACAGTAGATTAGTTACTGACCCACATCAGTAATGCGAATGAATTAGTGAGACGAAAACTGCCTGAAACATTTGTAATGCATATTAAAAATTACAATATGGGAATAAGATAACATTAGATGACAAGAAACATATCCCAGTTCTAAAAAACATTAAATTACTGGAAACACACAGCAGTAATAAAACATTATATGAAAAAAACGTATCATAGCATGAATAAAATATTAGATGATTGGAAACATACCACTAATTAGGTGGCTGAATATATACTCGCAGAAATAATAAAACTTTAGATAACAGGAAACATGTCACAGCACTAATAAAAAATTAGATTATTAGAAACATACCACTAATTAGCTGACTGAACAAATACTCGTAGAAATAATAAAACATCAGGTGACAGGAAACATGTTATAGCACTAACACAACATTATATGACTGAAGGATCACCTAGAATGCAAATAACCCATTAGATCATTCTAAAAATTAACATAGTACTAATGAAACATTAAATCACTGTAAAAATTAACTTGGTACAAATAAAACGTTAAATCCATGTAAAAATTAACTTGGTATGAATAAAACATCATATCACTGTAAAAATTTCTCTTTCACTAATAATAATTTAGATCACTGGAAAAATTACCATAATACTAGTGAAACATTAGATCACTTGAAGAATAATACTAGTGAAACATTATATGAGTGGAAACACACACATAGCAGTAAACAAACATTAGATGACTGGCAACAGACGTATAACACCATAAGGCATTAGTTATGTAGGAATTTAACCATTAAAAATCACTGAAAGGAATGCTACTTGCCAAAGACAGACTTATTTTCCATTGAATTGTAATGCACTTGTCGTATATATTTAGGCTGAACTTAAACGCCGAGAAACAATGGGATGGTATCCCAGCATAACCACATCTTGCTTAGTTCACACCAATTTACTGATGGAGACATCACAAGGAAAGCACCACGTGTGTGTTTTCTCATCATTCTAGCAGGCCTATGTTTTGTTCATGTATCTTTCATTTGAATTCTCTGTTCTACTGGTTTGATTGAATGTACAGCAGAGACGCAAAATAATAAGAACAAAGAGAGAGAATATAGTCCGAATTGGAAATCCACAGTAAAAGCTAGTTGAGGGTTATAAGTTCGTCAAAGCTGAAAGTATAGTTAACACTTTCTTTCAGAAACTAATAAAGTAAAGTGAATTTTCATCACAAGATGACTGGCTTTCGAACCAGTCATTTAGTAGAATTAGAAAATTTCTTTTATTGGCGTTTAAGTAGAAAAGAGTTTGTAAAACAGTTTCAAATTACATGTTTTGAAGAACTGCATGAAACGCATTAATTTACAAAAAGTTTCATTGAAAACACAGGTAAGGCAAGAAACTTCATTGTGAACGGCATGAAACGAACAGAATGTATACCTTTCAACTTCAAGTTTTAACGAACTCTCGTTTCCAGGGCGTTAGCAAAATAAAAAAATAACGAATTCAAACATGTCGCAAGGTCAAACCACCATCAAAAAAGTGTCAGGTGGTGACATAATTGTTTTCGCAATAGATGATACTTAAAACGGTGGTGACATAATTGTTTTCACAATAGATGATAGTTAAAACGGTGGTGACATAATTGTTTTCACAATAGATGATAGTTGAAACGGTGGTGACATAATTGTTTTCACAATAGATGATACTTAAAACGGTGGTGACATAATTGTTTTCACAATAGATGATACTTAAAACACAAGAGTTGATTATCATAATAATGTTTTTATTTATTCATTCTATTAAGTTGGCTTTTCAAGAAGTGGAACGAGGTTTTTGATGAAGTGATGTCATCCGGGGCCGATCTACTGGCATGAAATATTACATCTGAAACGATGCAGTCTTAAGACAAGGATGAAAGCAACGCTTAGCTCTCATAGGTAATATAAATGCTAATGCAATAATTCTCCACCATTACGTTGAAGGAATATCAGAAGAAATTTTATTATTATAAGCTTTTCATATTCTAGAATATTGTAAAAATAGCTTATGTTGCTTTGCCACACCTTCAATTGTATACTTGATTGAATCGCAGCTGAAACATTTAGGATGTAAGATAAAAATTGCAGGATCCTTACCAACCTAAGGTTTCGAAGTATTTGTACATTTTTCCATTAGTACCTTCACCAATGTGAGGTTTCCCTGTTGTTTTACGTCTCGGGATTAGTACCTTTACCATTCTGAGGTTTACAAGTTGTTGTACAACAAGTTGTTTCAGCATTAGTATCTTTACTAAACTGAGATTTATAAGTGGTTTTACGTCTTAGTATGTTTACCAATATGAAGTTTATAAGTGGTTTTACGTCTCAGTATGTTTACCAATATGAAGTTTATAAGTGGTTTTACGTCTCAGTATGTTTACCAATATGAAGTTTATAAGTGGCTGCTCATCTAGGTGATAGTTTATTCAGTACAAGCTTTTGGTTATTTGATGATAGCTCTCGTCAGACTAAACCGAATAGAAACTTGAAGTAATAGATATTAATCTATATCCCAAGCTTGGCCTGACATGGCCAAGCGCGTAAGGCGTGCGACTCGTAATCCGAGGGTCGCGGGTTCGCGCCCGCGTCGCGCTAAACATGCTCGCCCTCCCAGCCGTGGGGGCGTATAATGTGACGGTCAATCCCACTATTCGTTGGTAAAAGAGTAGCCCAAGAGTTGGCGGTGGGTGGTGATGACTAGCTGCCTTCCCTCTAGTCTTACACTGCTAAATTAGGGACGGCTAGCACAGATAGCCCTCGAGTAACTTTGTGCGAAATTCTAAAACAAACAAACAAAACAAAATCCCAACCTTACTTTCAGTTAGTGTTCGAGTAAGCCTAACAACAGATAGATTAGAGTATTTAAAATACTGCATTGAATATATTTACGTTTCATGATGGAGTAACGCTTGTGTATTGTTTTTGTTGAGAATATTGTTTTATTTGTATCTGAAGGGTAATTGACACTTTATTGTTATGTAGCGATGCCTTAATTTTTACAACTAATTATCAACTTTTAGCATTTCAAAAACAATTTCAAAATTGTTTTATTTCAAAACAAAAATGGAAAAGCCTTTTTTGATATGAGTTTAAATCTTCCCCCCGAAAAATAAAATCTGGTCCTTAACTGCGACAATTCTCTGCCTTCACTGTTAACTGAAAAACAGAGCACAATGTTAAGTGGGTCTAATAACTCTTATTCCTTCTACACTGACTGTATACTTCATATAATTGTTACACCTTTTTGTATTTACCTTGACGGCATGTACTGACCTGTGACTGTCTTCAAACTGTTGCTCTTATAATTATTTCTTTATTAAGAATAAAAAATGGCTTTTGTATATTTTTTACTCCTGACTCTTACCCTTAGTTTAACACAAAACATTTGATCATGAATAGTAAAAATCTAATAGCTAAAGCTTCTAACTGTAAAATTAGAACTTTGGAGTTACATGAGTGTAATGGTGTAACATTACACCATTATGATTGTAAAGTTAAATATGATTGTAAGAGTAAGAAAGATGCTATTATTTATTGTCAATATTCCATGTTTATAATTCTTGACTGCTTATATCATACATTTGTTCCATATTCTTGACTGCTTATATCATACATTTGTTTCCTATTCTTGACTGATTATATCATACATTTGTTTCCTATTCTTGACTGTTTATATCATACATTTGTTCCATATTCTTGACTGTTTATATCATACATTTGTTCCAATTATTGTCTCAAATGCTTAAGAATTTTACAACAATTATTAATTTTCTTTGTAGTGTTACTTCTTAGGAATCGTTCTGTATACGAGGGTAATCGAACCCCAGACTTTAATGTTGTAAGTCTAAAACTTTCCCACTGACACAATGCGTGACTCTTAAGTAGTGTTGATCCAGAATATACGGATATTTTTATATCCAATCTATTTCTATTCTGTAGAGTGTAATATATAAACAGTATAATTTATATTAGTGTAAAGGAATCCATTGTTATGAACCAAGAAAAAAATCAATCATGTAATAATGATATCGAGTTTTAAATTCTATAGAGTACTTTGTTTTCATATTTAATTGAAGCAACCTGTCGCTTCCTATTCCAAGAGTGTGTTTGTGTGTTTTCTTAGAGCAAAGCCACATCGGGCTATCTGCTGAGCCCACCGATTCCAAGAAACTATGGAAAAAAAACACATTAGGGCTATAATTATACAAGTAGTAAAGTGTCCCTGTATCAGTTTTAATTTATTCAACTTTTGTTGCAAGTAAAACAACAGGGCATACTAAATGGACTTCCCACTATATCAGGAATTGTTGTATGTCGTGAGCGGAGATGTGACGCTAGGCATCAACTTTAACAACTGAACACGACAAATAAGATCTCGATGGATCAACGCCGTTGAGAAAAGTCAATCAGTGTGCGTGAATATTGTTCCGCGATTGGGAAATCATTACAGACCACTTGTACGTTTTAGCCGGAACCCACAACCGGGTTGAAAGGTACCACTTTGAACGAAGTTTTTCTCTCTTTTTTTTCCTACAGGCAATAAATACTAATCTAACACAAACATTCCTTTTCAGTGTACAAGAAATAAAACCCGAGTTCAGCTACATGTGAAATCTTTTGATTTCTAAAAATTACAAAAAGAAATTGTATATGTGGCATTTAAAGTTACAAAACATTTCCAACAAAGGAGGAACTGGAATCTATTGATTTATATTACGAACGTCGAGTTGAAAATTCCAGTATCCTAGGAGAAAGACTTACAGGAACGGCAGTCACAGTGATCAATAAAGTTTCGATCATTAAATCCCGGTTTCTAACGCTTCAGGGATTTTTCTTATTCCGTTTATTTTCTTCTTGTGATCAAAACTGGATAACAGTTACTGTATTATATACCCGCTCAGAAGTTTACAAATAACAATCTATATAACACCTTAACTGGATTCTTTAAAGTATAAAATATGACATTTTTAGGAAGTGTAATTTTTATCATTTTTTTAGCTTCACTAAAGAACATTACAGTCACCACTATCATATGTAATGTTATTTATGCATAGTTTAATAAAAACATTCCTAACTTATTTATTTCATTCACTGGAAAAAAAAAACAAAACAGTTCTCATTATTTACTTATGTCTTACTTTGGTCGTTATCTTGGTGTGTCGGCGATACCTTTATTACATTAAAATTTGGGGCTCGATTCCTCAAGGTGAATAGTGGTCAGCCTGTAGTCAACTCCGGCACCGTTTGGTGTCACTTCGTAATTCATGTCGTAAATTTTAATATCTGTTATAACTGTGCACTAAGTAACGACACTCTATAATACACGTTCCTACGTTGTAGCCGTGCATAAAAACTATGTTTCTTCCAGTCCTCAAAGAACACTAATGTTGGAGAATTATCACTGAATAAGACCTACCCCTAACAACCACTAATGTAGGAAAACTAGTACTAATGTGAGACCTACTCTGATAAATGTATTACCAACTCATAACTGCTCTCAGTGAACACTAATTACATATCTTTCGTGAACACACATTAATACTGGAAGATTATTATTGATACCAGACCGATTTCAAGAACATCAGTGACAAAAGGTATCACGTTTACTAAGTCTATCCTTCCAAAAACAACAGTAATGGAATGTTATTATATAGTTTGGTTTGTTTTGAATTTTGCGCAAAGCTACACGAGCTAGCACATCTGTGCTAGCCGTCCCTAATTTAACAGTGTAAGACTAGAGGGAGGCAGCTAGTCACCACCACCCCCGCCAACTCTTGGGCTACTCTTTTACCAAAGAATAATATGATTGATCGTAACATTATAACGCCCCACCGTTGAAAGGGAGGATATTTGGTGTGACAGTGATTCGAACCCTCCACCCTCAGATTAGGAATCGAGTGCCTTAACCACCCGGCCATGCTTAGCTGTTATTATATAGCACTGAAGGAATGCTATAGGGTTGGATATATTAGTGATGTGAACCCTACCATCAACAGTTACTAGCATTGGAAATTTATTATTGCTATCAAACCTACTCTCAAAAACACTAATGCCTTAAAATTGTTATTGATATCAGGGTGAACTCAACGAACAGTAGAGTTGTAAACCCATTACTGATATGAAACATACCCATAATATTTATACTCAACAAACGCTACTTTTCGAAGTTAAACTTGATATTAGACCTATCCTCAACGAATATAAATGTAGAATAGCTGTTACGAATGCTAAAATTATCTTCAAAGAAAACTATAGTATTGAAAGGATATTATTAATATCAAAACTGTCTCGAATGAGACTTATAGTGTTGGTTTTTTGTTTGTTTTGAATTTCGCGCAAAGCTACTCGAGGGCTTTCTGTGCTAGCCGTCCCTAATTTAGCAGTGTAAGACTAGAGGGAAGGCAGCTAGTCATTACTACCCACCGCCAACACTTGGGCTACTCTTTTACCAACGAATAGTGGGATTGACCGTCAGGTTATAACGCTCCCGCGGCTGAAAGGGCAAGCATGTTTGGCGCGACGCGAATGCAAACACGCAACCCTTAGATTACGAGTCGCACATCTTTACACGCTTGGCCATGGCGGGCCTGATAAAGTGTTGGAAAGTTGTTACTGATATGAAACCTATTTTCATAACAGCAGGGTTAGAAAAGTTTCTATGATATGAAACCTATCATTAACAAATAACATTGGTGAAAAATCGTTGTTGACATCTTACCTGTCGTCAAAGGACGTTAGCAATGGAATGTTGTCACTAGATCCAAATATAAATCAAACACACTCTAAAGATGGAAATAAAGTTATTACTGATAAAAAAACCTGTCATCATCGAACATTGTTCTTGTAAATATATTAGTGATATTAAACCTATCTTTAGTAAACACTAGAGTTTGAATCCTACTATATACATATATAGATATAATACCTGTCTTCAACTATAGACATTAGTGAAAAGTTGTTATTGTATGAGAGGTATACTCAATAAATATTGGTATTGGAAAGTCAATTTATATCTGACCTATCCTTATCGAATACTGTAAATTATATCATACAGACGTATCCTCAATGAGCATATATATATGTGTGTGTGAAAGTTATTATGGATACGACGAATAATAAACACTAATATAAATAACATACTGTTCACATGGTATATACGTATAATATATCCTAGAGTGGTATTTATTACTGAAGTAAAATCTAGCATCAGAAAACACTAATGTTCGAAAATTATGATGTTTGACATAAGCAGTAACGATACTGGGTATTAAGAGTAAGTAGTAATATATCAATAATAACTTTCAAACATTAGTGTTGTTTCAGATCAGATTTTATATTAATAGCTTTTGAACACTAATTATTGAGACTAAGTTAAGTATCAGAACAACCTTCCCACCTCTTAAAAAAATCTATAATTGGAATATTATTATTGACACGAGGCCTATCCTCAACGAACACTAAAATGTCTGAAAGATATAATTGATATTATACCTATTCCTAACGAACACTAGCACTAATAAAGGTCATTACTGATATTCTCAAAAGAACTAGTGTATTGAAAAAAAATTATTTGTATTACATTTACAATCAATAACTATTGTAGTGTAGAAACTTTGTTACGAGTATTTGTATTTATATCTACAATCAACAATTATTGTAGTGTAGAAAAGTTGTTATTTGTATTACATCTACAATCAACAAGTTTTGTAATCCATAAATATCGTTATTTGAATTATATCTATAACTAACAAATACTGTAGTGTAGAAAAGTTATTATTTGTATTATACCTACAGTTAACAAATACTGTAGTGTACAAAAGTTATTATTTGTATTATACCTACAGTTAACAAATACTGTAGTGTACAAAAGTTATTATTTGTATTATACCTACAGTTAACAAATACTGTAGTGTAGAAAAGTTGTTATTTGTATTATACCTACAGTTAACAAATACTGTAGTGTAGAAGGGTTGCTATTTGTATTATACCTACAGTTATCAAATACTGTAGTGTAGAAAAGTTATTATTTGTATTATACCTACAGTTAACAAATACTGTAGTGTAGAAGGGTTGCTATTTGTATTATACCTACAGTTAACAAATACTGTAGTGTAGAAGGGTTGCTATTTGTATTATACCTACAAAATAGAAACTGTATCGTTGAACAGTTTCTACTGATATCAAAACTGTTATCACAAATGAATATAGTAGTGGAACGTAAGAAAGCTAATATTTAAATTATACTTTTTGTCAACAAACACGAATTTATTAGAGAGACGTAATTATATTTTACGACATTAGTGCTAGATATTTACTATTGATATCAGAATACTTTTAACGAACATTCATATTTTAAAGTTTTTGCTGATTCTAAACATATCCTGATATACATTAGCTTTAAAAACTGGTTACTGACGTCAAACTTCTTTCAACGAACAATGTATTTCTGAGGAATTATTGTTGACATGAGATCTATTGTCACGAATTACTTGTGTTGGAAAGTTATGAGTGATGTTCGACCAACCTTCAACAAATTGTAGTGTTGCAAAGTGTTTCCAAAATGGCAATAATACGCAAGAAATACCAGTTTTAGAAAGTTATTAATAAAAGAACATTTACATTCAACCACCCTAAAAATACTTTCGGTTGAAAGTCATTATTAATATCAGACGTATTGTTCAGTTGGACAGTCACCGTTGATAACAGACGTATCTTTAATGAATATTATTAGTAAGGATATTCAAGTGTAGAGTTAGAAAGGTATTGAAATTAATAAATCAACCCTCAATAGGATATAGTATTTGAAAATCACAACGGATATCAAACTCATCTTCAACGAATATGTATGTGTGTTTTATATCGCAAAGCCACATCGGGTTATCTGCTGAGTCCACCGAGGGGAATCGAACCTCTGATCAACGAATACGAATAATGCTATTGAAAAATGTTTCGTCATGCCATTCTATCACCACAAACAATAGCGTTGGAAAGTCATCATTCGTATCAGCTCTATTACCAAGGAACAATGGGGTTGAAACGGTATTATTGTTATAATAGGTATCTTACACAACTACTAGTTTCAGCAAGCTGCACTAAAAATATATTTTGATGTCATATATCTCCTTGATAAATGCTAGTGGTAAAAATATGTTAATGATCTATGAACTAACCCCAAAAATCATATCGGAAGTATTCAACAAATATCAAACCAAAGCTCTGCGGACACCAATGTTGGGAATTTATTACTAATATTAAACCTACTCTCAAAAAGACACTATTGAAATTAATTACTAATGTCACCTCTATCTTGAACTAACACTAGTACTAAAAAGTTAATATTGATATGAAAATTAAGTTGTACGACAATTAGTGCTGGAAATTTATTAGTTATATTAAGCTTACACTTTACAATAATGAGAGTTTAAGTATTATTACTAATATCACATAAAAACACTAGCAGTAGAGTGATATTATTTAGAAGGTTTATTCTTAATAATCAGTTGTGTTGAATTATCGTTATTAATATCAAGGAACACCAGAGTTAGAAGGAAAATATGTCAGTAAACACTGTAACTTGAAATGTTATTACTGATATCAGAACTATCTTCTACCCATAAGAAAACTTCTAACTTATATCACACCTGTCCTGAACACCCATTTCTGTTAAAAATTATTATTAGAGTCTCATACTTACCCTCAATAGACAATTCTATTCAAATGTTATTATTATAGATAAACTCTTAAAACCACTAGTATGAGAACGTTATTGTTAGAAGTACAACCAGTTTTTAACAAATATTAGTATCGGAAAAACATTTTTATAGATTCAGATATACATACCACAGTGAACCCTTCGTAATGAAAAGAAATCCACTCGAAGTAAAAATGTATCTCAGGAAGGTTGGTATGAGTACTAACACTTACTAACAAAGCAGAGAAGGTTGAAACATTGTTCTCTGTTTCATTGGTAAATGTTAACAACGATACCAGTCGTTCTGAGATACAGTGAACCCTTATATTGTGAAAACATTTTTATAGAATCATATTTACTCATGGTGTACCATAGTAACGGGAAAACATATTTATAGATTCAGACCTACTTACAGTGACCCTTAGTATGTGGAAAACATTTTTGTAGATTCATACTTACCTACAGCGAACCCTAGTAACGGGAAAACATTTTTTATAGATCCGGACCTACTAACAGTGAACCACAGTATCAGGAAATTATTGATATCAAACCTACCTTCAATGAACAGTAATGCCCGAAACCTATTTTAGACATTATATCTACACCGAATAAACATATCGGTAAGTCATTATGTTTCATCTTTATTATTGGCGTACTATAAAGCCTGCACTTGAAAAAACACAAAGTTTTTCGGGACTGGAATTCTAATCTTATTATGCTATTCTGGTTGTGTTACACGAAAAACAAATTTTTCATAAACTAGAAATGACAGTAGCTTGTTATCAAACTTTATAAAATATTTGAAACCTTTTTTTTTTTAAGTATGGGTTGATTCTGATCAGTTTTAAGACTAGGAAGTTAAGGGTTGTTCATATCTGATAACGTCTGAAACGTAATTTAAGATTAAATATTTAATTTGCTTTTTATTGTTCTGTAGAATGGATTACATTTCTCTGTGGAGAAAAATAAACGAACTTTTGTGGATCAGTTAAAAAAAACAACAATAACTGTAATAGTTATGAAACCTTAGCGTGCTTTATCAGCTCGAGGAACTATGTTCCAAGGTTTCATGGGAAATCTGTAGCTCACTTATGATTAGTCTACTTTCATAAGCTGTCATACAATTTTCCAGTAGCACGCGACAAGCTTTAATCAATTTGCTTTAATGTTCCGTTATCTATGTTTCACAAGTTTTCGAAGAGGCCTCGTGACATTTATAATATTGTCAATTCACCAACGTAATCAAACGTTTTTTCTTAGAGACTGATTCATTCTTTATAGTAAAATAAATTGCATGTTTTAAAATTGTTTTCAATACTCTCAATGAATGATATCAAGTCAAACACATTACGTGTATTTTCATCTTTTTTTTTCTATATTGATCATTTTCAGCGTCTAATCTATTGAATGGATTTGAGCATATGTTTTGAGCGCTTTAAAAGTAAATATTGAAGAGGTAATATTAAATTATGATTCTTAACACACATATATATATAACATATTTATTATATAAAACAAGCATTAAACAGGGATAGGTGCCGTAGTTCCATTTACGTACTTTGTATGGGTGTAATGGCCACTATTGGAGTTATACATTGTGAAAAGGCCCTGGGCTTAACTGATCGGATAATATTTATGTTTGCATTACGTATATACATTAAAAATGTGTATTGTTTCGTTTCTGAAACAAATATATGTTCAACATGAAGATAACCCTCAAGTTCATAAACAAATGCCTGGCATGGCCTGGTGTTTAAGGCACTCGACTAAGGTCTCGGGTTCGAATTCCCGTCATACCAAACATGTTCACCCTTTCAGCCGTGGGGGCATTATAAGGTTACAGTCAATCCCACTATTCCTTGGTAAAAAAGTAGCCTAAAAGTTGGCGGTGGGTGGTGATGACTAGGTGCCTTCTCTCTAGTATTATATTGCTAAATTAGAAATGACTAGCGCAAATAGCTCTCGTGTAGCTTTGTGTGGAATTCCAAAACAAACAAACAAACACAGATTCAACGTGAAGATAACCCTCAAGTTAAAAATATATGTAACCTTCATTTGTGAAAAAAAACAAACTAACACAACTCAACTTCATCGATAGCACGTGCATAATAAGAAGTTTGAGTAGTTATTTCGATCCCCTTATTGGGAATGTTAGAGTTATGTAATTAGATTAATAATTAATAGTAATGTCTGATTAAAGCAAGCTACCTACAAAGATAATAGCTAAAAATCTAACTGTGGTAACAATAACGTGTAGGTATGCTGTTTTTATATTATTACATATAGTGATTAGAATGCTTTGTTTCTCTGGTCGAGTACTTTCATTGTTAGCACAATCTTGGACATAGTACCAATAACATCACACGAGGTTCAGTCAGAATAAGGAATTTAGCCTAGTGTTGATTCATATTCTAAGTCAATGATAAGTATTAACTTTATAATAATAATAAATAAATATTATCAACTATTCTAATAAAAATGATAATAGTAGAATAGATTATACCTAAAGGAAAGTGTTTTATTTTGTTGAACATGATAACCAGAATAGGTTCTAAACATAAATGCATTATTACTATAATAACAGTTAACAATATGTATAATACAAGAGATATATTAATAAATACAATATAACAGAAATGTATCTAATATTAGATAAAAATTAGATGGGACAGTTATTATAAAACACGAAAAAAGTGTATGAATGGATAAAAGAGTTAATAGGAAAAATAAAAAAGCAGAAATATGGGATCCTAATGAGGTTTGTGTAGGGAAAGGTTTGTTTGTGTATGTATCGAAAAGAAGACAGGTATATAGCGTTCAATGTAATTCAGAAGGACTGCAGCCATTGTCAGACTCTACAATGTGTGAAACCAGTACGGACAGTATCAGACTCTACAATGTGTGAAACCAGTCTGGAGAGTGTCAGACTCTACAATGTGTGAAACCAGTACGGACAGTGTCAGACTCTACAATGTGTGAAACCAGTCTGGACAGTGTCAGACTCAACAATGTGTGAGAGCAGTACGAACAGTGTCAGACTTTACAGTACTTTGAGAACAATATAACGAGTGTCATATTGTATAATTGCACGAGAGTCATGCCACAATGATATGATTTTGGTGTAAGAACAGAAGAAACAGGAAGTGTGCGTCAGGAGTTGCCATTTATAGATGTTACGCTAGTGTACCTCAGTGTTGTCAGATACATAAAGAGAATGATGTACTACTGAACATACAAACAATAATCGATATACAACTTAACATGTCATTATTCAATGTCTAGAAATACACTTAACATGTCATTATTCAATGTCTAGAAATACACTTAACATGTCATTATTCAATGTCTAAAAATACACTTAACATGTCATTATTCAATGTCTAAAAATACACTTAACATGTCATTATTCAATGTCTAGAAATACACTTAACATGTCATTATTCAATGTCTAGAAATACACTTAACATGTCATTATTCAATGTCTAGAAATACACAACAAGAAATATGAACATTATCATTTTCTTAAACTTGTAATAGCAATTAGAAATTAGCCTAATAAAATTTTATTAATGTAAAATAGTTTTCCTTCTCAATAAAAGATATTACCGTTTATTCGTAGAGATGTGAGTTTTCAGGTTCATTAAAGGTCGCATAGTGAAATTACAGCATAACTGTATTTGTTCCATCATTGCATATGAACAAGGAAGGACGCAGCCACAGAGAATGGTAAAGGTTTTGACCAGCATGAAGAAAGTCCTTATCTTAGTGTTATGGACATCTACAAGTGTTGTTGAGTTTGGTGTTTTGAACATCAATGAACTAAAATGATTAAATATTAAAATTAATATTCTAACCAATAAAAATACACAGAATTATTACAAAATTTGTTACATTCATTTAGAGTTTGAAAAAGTAATATAGACTTCAATAAAACTGATTCATTTGTAATTTAGAATTGGTTTGTTTCCCAAAATAACATTTTGTATAACACATGTTCTAGCGTCATATTGCGAAAAAAACTTAAACTAACGTTACTTTAAAATATCTAAGAAAAAGAACGCGTGTTTTCGTGTAACAAAGCCACATCGAGCTATCTGATGAGACCACCGAGGGGAATCGAAGACCTAATTTTAGCATTGTAAATCCGTAGACTTACCGCTGTACTAGCAGGGGTCGTAAACATATTGATTTTTTTTTAAGTTTTACCCTTAAGCATCATATACGTTTTTTCCACTGATGTACAGTATTGTGCAAAAGTATTCGTACAAGAAAATATTTTGTTATTCTTCCCATTTTATAGTGCTCATTCTTTCATTCCATTACATAATGTAAATTACAACACTATAGTAATGCTTCCCTGATTACTGTTGGCAAATGAATGAGCCAGGTTGAGAATACTTATCATTCTTTAGTATACCCATATACTTGTACCAAGAGCATGTCATAAGGGTTTTGCCTGAATGAACATATTGATCAAATTTAGTGTCTGAAATAACTGTCATGCTGCTCCATGAAGTGTCTTAATTATACAGAAAGAAGCTAGCAAAAAGGTAACGTATGGTATCAGTATATGGTAGAATAAATCAAGTTAATAGCACTCCACCAATAAACCTAGATTAAAAATAGTGTTTAACACTGTATATAAAGTTTTGGTGTCATACTACGGCCCAAAAAGTAGAGAGAATTGTCTCTAGAGAGTTCGCATAAAATGGTTATTTTGTGCTGGATGGATTCTCCAACAAGTTGCTGCAGACTTGAAATGCTCCCCAAACACTGTCAAGTGCATCATACATCTTGAGATTGAGACAAGTAAATTTGTAAATATGAAAGTAAGAGACAGAACACCTACAGTCAATGATACTGATGTTAAAAGGCTTCGTTTATGCTTTCTTCGAAACAGAAGGAAGACTGCCACTGATCTCAAGCATGAGATAAAATCCCCGTTCTTGGTAAAAGAGTAGCCCAAGAGATAGCGGTGGGTGATGATGACTAGCTGCCTTTCCTCTAGTTTTTCACTGCTATATTAGAGACAGCTAGACAGATTGCTCTCTTGTAGCTATCCGCGAAATTCAAACCAAACGAAACCCTTAAAAAAAAAAAAAACTAGGAATTTTTGTTTTCTGTAATTTTCGTGGATGAAGAAATCCAAGAAGGTTAAGGTGTCTGTATTAAAATAATGTGTGCCTTTAAATAATACTCAGCGAGATGTGTCAGATCATGTTACTTGTTTATGTCATAACATAGTTATTTTTATTATTTATTCACTGGTAATACAGAAGTTGGATCAGATCAAGTTACTTGTTTCTATGTTAAAGTTTCTTTTCAGTATGTGTATGTGAGTTTTCTTATAGTAAAGTTACAGCGGGCTATCTGCTGAGCCTACCGAGGGGAATCGAACCTCTGATTTTAGCGTTGTAAATCTGTAGACTTACCGCTGTACTAGCGGAGGGGGGCTTCTTTTCAGTAAATCGCAAGTAATTCAGAAGATTCAATATATTAAGTGTTTTTAGATTACTGCTAAAAGTTAAGATTTTCTGTCGCTCTCCAGATGAAGATGCTATAGAAATACTGAGTAACTTTAGGTTGTACAGCCGTAAGTTGAAGGCTTATAGAACTGGAATTCGGTGCTAGATCTTCCAGACGGACGAAGTGCATTGTGCAACTTTGAGCTTAAACAACACAATTAGTTGCCAGCTATGCTTGTTGTTCGTTTCCATCGAATACATTCACCAAATATTCCATGGTTTAAGTACGAAATGCATGTATGATATGCAATGAAGTTTCAGACTCACGCTAGGTTTTGATTCTAACAAGAGGCTACCTGCGTCATTAAAAGAAAGAAGAAATTTGTTCACAGGCGAAATATTCATCTTTCAATTAAAACCATGATTTTATGAATTCGACTACCTTAATCTAGGCTTACATCAAACTAATGTTTTCATCTTACATCTCCTTGTCAGGTAGACTTGGGAGCTCATTAATTACGCATGAATGGTAGAAATAATTAGTTTTCTGCACGTGATGTGCACTAGTCATCAGCTAGTAGTTCTAGGTGTCAATATATATATCTACTGTTGAATTCTAAACACTAAGAAATTATTACAAACACAATACATAAATAAAAGAAAGAAAAGTTAGAATCACTTTGGTTTCCAGAATTTAGTTTATTTTCAACCTGGTAGGGGATAATTGTTGTGCTTCTCTCTTATCACGTCATAATGAGGACTGAAAAATAATTACAAACTTACAGATAATAGAAAGTGTTTGCTAATTATAATCAGCGAGATTACCGTTGTAGAAAATTACATTACAAAGTATGTTTATTATGGACGAAAAATTAAAATTTGGTAAAAAAATAACGAACATCATGTTACCGTGTTCTTTAATTTCCTAAAATAATTCGTTATCACTATGCCAGTATTTTGTTTAAATTTCCTGAACATATCAGTGTGTAATGTCATTATACGATGTATGTTAAAAAAAAAAAAACGGTTTTAATTTTATATAAAAATGTACGATCGTTAGAGTGATTCCCCTTAATATTGCCTCCCACGCTGGTACAACGGTTGGTATACGGATTTAAAGCACTCAAATCATGGATTCTATTCCCCTCGGCCGACACAGCTGATAGCCCGATGTAGTTTTGATGTAAAAAAACAACAACACACACATACTTAACATTACTTAGCTTTGCCTCAGCACTTTCAAACCTTTTAGGCATGATAGTAAATTAATCTATGAGACCTTGGGCATGATCAAATGCACGAATGAAAAGTTTGACCTTCTGTGTCCAGTAATAAACACATTCCATAATTTCCACTGTAAGAGAGTTTTAACTGTTTGCTTTTTGAAAAAGCACAACTGTGAAGGCGGCGGGTGATGCTGACTGATTGCCCTTTTTCTGGTCGCCATTTCTAAATTAGAGATGCTGAGCATATATCTAAGTGTTTTTTTTTAAAGAGGTATTCTCATCTATGTGTTTCTTAAGGTAGTTTTTAGGTTGAAAATATGAATATCAAATTCCGTCTTCTGTTGGTTTTCATGCACCCAGGAACTATTTTATCAAAGCGCAGGCGTCTTTAGTGTAACGCTTCACATATAACTTAACTTCACTCTTTCTTAACTTTTATCTCTTCAGTGATACCAGTTAACCATATGACTACAGCTAAATAAATGTGATAATTAAAACTGAACATTTAATGCCAACTTGGATATTTGATCATTTATTTTTATACCTAGACTCTTGATTTGGATGAGATGATGCATTTCTATAATATTTTATTATTTTATTATTTCTAAAAAGAAAATACCTTGCTATTTAAGCTGGTAATAAGAATCTTATATACTTATAAAGATTAGAATTACTATAACCAGATAAAAAGAGTTTTAAGGAATAATATACTCAATACATTCCCGTGGGACGTTATAAATAACGGTCAATCCCACTATTCGTTGGTTAAATAGTAGCCGAAGAGTTGGTGGGTAGTGTTAATGAGTAGATGGCTTACATTGTTAAAATAGAGACGACATACATTGATAACCATCGTGTATCTTTGCGCGATATTCTAAAACAACATTATTGTATTTAACCTTAGGCTTTCTTTCTAAGATAAAAGTTTATACCTCGTTGGACTTTGAATTTATCCATCATGCTTGACTCCACCAAGATGCTTTCGACTTACTTCGATTGCTCACATTTTCTCTGCATTTATTTGTCAAATATTAGGTCATTTAAAATCAAATGTCATATTAATTACTGATGAACTTTTAGCGAATGGAATAATCTGACACAAGGCAAACAAGAAAAAAGTGAAACGATTCCAAAACGAAGACAAAACATAAAAACTGAAGATAACAGCGGTTAAAAATATGTCTTTAACATACGCACGCAAAGCAACAGTCTTTAAAATATTTTTAATAAACAACCCTCACCTCTACGTGTTAACTATGGAATTATCATTTACTATGCAATGTTAGTCCTAACAGATAAGCTAATATAAAAATTTACCAGTTTCGTGTCGAAATGAAAAACCACTTTATTAGAAGCATCATGGAAACAAGAAGACGGAACGTGTGCAAGGATTATACAAAGTTTAAATGAAAACAGCAACATCTAGAAACTGTTTTTAGATTAGTTTAGATTGAAAATGGAGAATAAACATTTTAAATTCAATGGATAACATTAGGACTAATCGATGATGCGAAATAAATATATATAAGTCTACTAAAATGGATAAAGTTTGGATTAATAGGTGATGTGACAGAAATATCCTAAGTCTACCAAAATGGATAACGTTTGGATTAATAGGTGACGTAACAGAAATATCTCATATCAGCTGTAATGTATAACATTTCTATTGAACGGTGGTTCACAGAAACGCCTTAAGTCGGCTGTAGTGGATAACACTTGTATCGGTCGGTTTCTGTTGTTCGTTATTAAGCACAAGGCTGTACAAAGGGCTATTCGCGCTCTTCCCACCACAGTGTATTGTTCGGTGATATTACGGTTTTTAATTTCTTGGCTGAGGAAAAGTTAACGTTATCCAACATCGCGGTTTTTTGTTTCTTATTTAAAGAACTGTTTCTTAGATCAGTGCATTAAGTATATTAGTCTGCTACCAGGTGGAACAAAGACAAGAAATAAATTTGCACATTTATCAATAGCAGGTGCTAACACGTTATTTGAAAGAAAAGGGTAATATATTTTTATATGTTTTGAGTGGGAAGTTTCACAGCTTAATCACTTCTGTTTATTTTGTAATTAAAATAATTTAATTTACACTGAAATTAAAAATAAAGAAATAACACTATCGAAGCTCAGTCTGTTTATCGGGTATTTTTTTGTTTTATGTTTACCGTGAATATTTAACTCTAAAACAAAAGTTAATAACATTCCAACAGCCGTATTCCTACAACTATGTACTTTATTAAATAAACAGTTGCTAACCTTATAATCTAAAATGTGTTCTGTTTCCTTTGAGACAAGAACATACATTTTAACAGAGATAATTCTCTGTAAAAATTCTACACTTTAAAGTAGCGTATTTAATTGGAGAGCCTGGAATTATCTCAGGAGATCAGATAACTGGAGTTCATTACACCTAGAGTGTTTTCATGTTAAGATGTGCCCATTGTTAGTAAAGTTATTTAGGAAAGTGCCCACACTTAGCCAAAATGGTGTCAGATCTCAGTTTTTTACTTCATGCCGCCAAAAGTAACAGCCTCATTTTCTTTAAAATACTCGCAATTATCGAATTCTTGTACGGCTTAAAATATCTCACTTTCCACATTTTTTTTAAACTCCGGTTTCGGTTACACTCGATTTTCGTTGTTTTGTGTCGTAATTGTTAAAACCAAAAGAAATATAAAAACCTCTGTGAAGTAGTATATTCAGTACAGGTTAAAGCCCGCAACAAAAATCAAAATAGGCGTAGTAGGTTATTATTTTTGTCTATGTTCTTAAAGTTCTGTCTTTATGCTGTTTATATAATAGATGAGTTACATAATAATCACCAAATGTTGAAAATCTACGCAAAATACATGACTTCCTGAATACTTCCATTAATCAATTTATCAGAGCACTACGTTGGCAATTAGTGTGATTTTATTAACTATGTCATAATACCATCGCTACAGTATATCTATCTATCAGAACTCTTCTGATATTCAGTATGATTTCACTGTCTATACAATGATTTTATTGCTAAAGTATATTATTTATCATTACCTATAAACATTTGGCTTTTGCAATCCATAAACGTTCCTTGTTCATCAAAAAATAATATTAAATTTGAAATTATGTTAAAGCCCTAAAAATTCAAACGTTTGAGGAAAACAACAGCAGTTAAGACAAGATGTATGTACTTGTTGTGAACCCAAGCAATTTGTAAAACGAATTAAAAACGAAAATCCATTAAATAAACAGTCGCCGTTACGACAAATAAAAGTAACAGTCATTAGACTTATAAATCACTGTCATCTACAAGTCACCAGATTAAAATATTTAGTACTTTAATTTATATTGCTGTGATTAAAATACTTGTTATATTACACCAAGTACCCACTGTACAATAACTAAGATTTATTCCAGCGAAGAAGTGATATCGTTATAAATGAAAGCTTAGAGTTCCTTTTCTAAGACCAAGACGAGTTCTTTGAGACTCTGGCCGCTAACAGGCCAAAACTTTTCTATATTCCAAAGAAATGTCGTAGCATAGAAATATTTGTTTTTCAGCAATAAATTCCAACACTTATTTTACCTTTTCAGAACGAGATGAATTTATTTTACTATTTTTTCACGATTATGCTATAATTCTTTCTCCTATTTCGAGGTTGCAGGAAGATAATGTTGTTATATTTGTTAGTTTAAGTTTCCAAAATAAATTTACTGGTGACAAAGCTCTTAAACAGACAAGACGTGATTAACGTAAGATAAGCAAATTGTACAACGAAGTAGAAATAGGCTTAATAATAAATTTTCATTTTGTTTTGCTAAGTTATGAACAATAATTATTCAACATTTGTTTATTGTCTCACGTCTCTTTAATCATATCATACCGTGGTTAGCGATATATTTCAGAATTAATAGGTAGAAACTGGTTAATTAAAAACAGACTTGGTCTAATTATTACCCACTCTTCAATAAAGAAAGGATAACGCTATATTTGTTTCACCCATTTCTCAAACCAGACTTTGAACATTATCGTATGTTATCAGGCTTGTTAAATTACATAAGTTTAGGATGAAACGTGATACATAGAGATTTACTACTTTTAAAGTTGACCAAGGGTGACCTATTTATTAGAGAACGTTATGGGATATAGCTTTCTAGTAAATGTTCGTATAACTTACACTGTTCAGATATAGAGCAGTATGCTAGGCCTAATCTAAATTTCGGTTTACGCTTCACTGTTGAAACGCTACATTAGCTTAAACTACACATCAGAGATTATTAGATACGGTTTAAATTTCAAGTAATATTTCACTACATATATATCATCTTTAAGGAAAAGATTATGTTTTTCAAAATAATCATGTCAGCGAACAAGATATATGAATTATCATTTTACCAGGTACAGTTAAACAGATATCATAACTATATACACAGATACAGTTAAACAGGTATCATAACTATAGACACAGATACAGCTAAACAGGTATTATAACTGTAGACACAGATACAGTTAAACAGATATCATAACTATAGACACAGATACAGTTAAACAAGTATCATAACTATAGACACAGATGCAGCTAAAGAGGTATCATAACTATAGACACAGATACAGCTAAACAGGTATCATAACTATAGACACAGATACAGCTAAACAGGTATCATAACTATAGACACACATACAGTTAAACAGGCATCATAACTATAGACACACATACAGTTAAACAGATATCATAACTATAGACACAGATACAGTAAAACAGGTATCATAACTATAGACACATATACAGTTAAACAGGTATTATAACTGTAGACACAGATACAGTAAAACAGGTATCATAACTATAGACACACATACAGTTAAACAGGTATCATAACTATAGACACACATACAGTTAAACAGGTATCATAACTATAGACAGAGATACAGTTAAACAGGTATCATAACTATAGACACACATACAGTTAAACAGGTATCATAACTATAGACACACATACAGTTAAGCAGGCATCATAACTATAGACACAGATACAGTTAAACAGGTATCATAACTATAGACATAGATACAGTTAAACAGATATCATAACTATAGACACAGATACAGTTAAACAGATATCATAAATATAGACATCTAGTGAAAAGAAGTTTTTAGTAAAAAAGTTTGTTTGTTTGTTTGTTTTAATTTCGCGCAAAGCTACACGAGGACTATCTGTGCTAGTCATCCTTAATTTAGCAGTTTAAGATTATAGGGAAGGCAGCTAGTCATCACCACCCACTGCTAATTCTTGGGCTACTCTTTTCTAACGAATAGTAGGATTGATCGTCACATTATAACGCGCCCACGGCTGAAAGGGCGATCATGTTTGGTTTGACGAGGATTCGAACCCGCGAATTACGAGTCGAGTGCCTTAACCACCTGGTCATGCCGGGACTAGTAAAAAAAAAAGAGAGATTTTAATTTTGAACTTAATTAAAAATATATTTAAATAACTTTTCAACTCTTCTTTGTTTAATAACGTCTTGTGCAAACAGAATATAAGGAAGTTAAAAAAAAAACATACGCCGATATTAATTGTATGGCTTTCTTTCGTCAAAACTGTTTTCATACTTAGATTCACTGTGTAACCAATGAAAAGTTAGCAGACTAAATACGTATAACGAAACTAAGAAAACACATTTCATTTTGCATAACTACGTAAATAGAGTGTGTTATCGTAAATAGTTTATTGCACAAGACAAGGCGGATAATTTCTTGTATATTCTGATATCCAATTAGATTCAGAATTATTAACTAACTGCAACCATGACAATTTTATAAAAGTTAGGAACCATCTTAATTAAAAGCTCACTATGTCTCTAGTACTACATATTTTAAGCTGAAAAACAAGAACAAAATAGTTCGACTATTATGTTTCAAAATTAGGCGTAGAAATGCCATACTTGCAAGTGATGGCAACCAGTCTGAACTAGAGCTCTCTAAAGGTCTTAAAGGTACTCTGGTATTATCCAACCTTTTCTTACAGCAGAAGGACTGCGATGGCCAGGTGATTAAGGCACCCTACTCGTAATTGGAGGGTCGTGGGTTCGAATCCCTGTCACACCAAACATGCTTGCACCTTCAGCCATGGAGGTGTTGTAATGGCACGACCACTCCCATTGTTCTATAATAAGAGTGTATACCAAGAGTCGGCGGTGCGTGGTGATGACTATTTGCCTTCCCTCTAGTCTTACATTGCAAAATTAGGGGCGGCTAGCGCAGATAGCTCTCGTGCAACTTTGAGCGAAATTCAAAATTAAACAAACAAACACGTTTTTACAACAGAGAGGTATGTCGGTGAACGATTACTCACTTGTCGAGGGTCAATTTGTCGGTGACGTTAAAAATACATGTACATAGAATATGTAGAACCCAAGCACTTCTACGGGGTAATAGTAAATCAAACCACTTAATTAAACTGACTGTATCTTGAAACATGTTTTGGCTGAGGAAAGAAAAATATCTATCCCTTTCGTGTTTGCAATTACAAATTTTATTAGGGACAGTACAGGTAGGAAACAGCATTTTTGAAACTGTAATATATCCCATATTTATAATACTTCATCTTTCTTACTTGACAGCGAAGTTAAGGTGCTGTTTGATGTGAGAATATGACAGTGATCACAAACTTCATGAACTTTATGAACATTGGGAAATAACAAGATTGTGCTTTTAACATAATCTTTTAGTTATAAGATTGATGTCAGAAAGTTATAAAAATAAATCATAATCATAAATAAATAAATTAGCTTCTTATAGTGAGAAACTTGCTGTATCAAAACATTTGACAATGACAGACATTGTTCTCGCTCTTATTAGTTTATTTCAGTCACAAACCTGTTGTATCAGAACACTTGAAGGTAACATAAATAGATCGTGCTTTTCTTAGCTTTGTTTAGTGACAAACATGTTTCATCTGAATATTTCAGAGTGACAGAAATAGATAGTGGTTTCATTAGCTCGTTTAGTAACACACCTGTTGTATCAGAACATTTGAAAGTGACTTCCGTTGATTGTTCTTTTATTAGCTTCTTTTAATGACAAACTTCTTGTATCATACCATTTGAACGTGACATAAATAGATGGTGCTCTTATTAGCTTATTCTAGTGACAAACGTGCTGTATCAAAACATTTGAAAGTGACATAAACAGATCATGCTTGAGAAAACTTTATTCAAATATAAAGCTATATAATTTGATTGACAAAGTTGGAAATCCCATTCATCAAATTAAGCGAGAAATTTTGAAACGCCCTTTTATAATCTCACATTTTCATGACTTAAAATTATTATTCTGAATCTGTGTCAGATTAAATTGAGAATAATTAGTTTTCATTATAATTTCTAATTATGTATTTCTTTCTAGTCACTCTTTATTCCCGAGGGAATATCTCAAGTCTTTTCACGTTCCTTTTCTGAGTCGGAATTCACTAACACATCAGAAACACATCTTATCATGTTCATATTCTCAATATTTATTCCTGAGCTTCTTTTCATAACAAACTGTAGACTGGACATCGAATATTGGTGTTTAAGTCCGTAAAAATGACTGTTGACTCGTCGCTGAACTTTAATAAAATGACTCACTGTTTAATAAATTATGATATATATTTTTGAAGGAAATTTCGTTTAGTTTCATAAATTGTGGTTTGAAAATGTTTGTTGTACTTCAGAACAGAAACCTACAAAAATACGCTGGAAAGGGCTAAGTTCTCCTACGTTAATTGTTTTCTTTAAATGGTTGGATAGTTGTGGTGTAGAAACAATATTTTCGTAATTGTAATGAAAAATCCATTAACGATACAGTTATTAGGAGACTGCTATTTGTAAGTTAATGGTTTATTGACAGTTAAGTTAATATATATCTGCATAAATCTTTGTTTACCATATTAAATTTAAAACGAGTATATTAGGTACTTTAAAATGTTTGCATTATATTTAATTGCGAAAATATAAATAGAAAGATCCGAACAGTACAAATATATATATTTTTATAAATAGAGATTCACTTGTTCAGTTTCTCTAGTGCGTTAACAATAATTATTACAAACTTAAACTCTAGCTTCCGGAGTTTGATTTTTCTTGGTGGAAAAAAAACGTATATGAGCTAAAAATAACGAACAATTATTGTTTTCTAATACTGCGCACAGCTACATAAGAGTTATTTGAAACAAGTCGTCTTCCACTTGAAATGTATACTTTAGAGTGAACTCAGCTGGTCAATCACCATCTACACTTGGTGTATGTACTCTTATAGCACATCCAATAAGGGTCGCGCTATGAAACCTGGTATTCAGTCAGAGCACGCAAACTACTAGACCACGCACCGTCATTATAAAAAAGGGATTAAAGGTGTTGAAATGATATAAACAACTCTGGGAGAGTCTACATTTGTAATCATAGGTAGCGTTCAGGAAATTCTTGCTGACAAGGTCAGCAGAGGTATGTAGGAAACACCTGAAGTTCTCTTCCATTCAACTAATTAACAACTACTCGTTAATTCATGAGGTACGTGAAGCCACTCGACTATATTCTTGATGAGTCTCTTATTCTTGTCAGAGAATTCTGTCTTGTTTGTGTGCAGTCGTTAAGTATTTCTGAAAATCCTATAGTATGAAAGAAAGACTCTCAAACACAGGATTATCTGGTTCAGTGTTTGTGATATTCCCGTTGAATGTAACTTAATATCCCTGAAAAACACACGATTATCTTGCTTTTGATGAATATATTAAACAGAATATATAATCACTATTAAATAAGATTTTCAAACAAATAAACGTAATTTACTTGGTGTATTTATTAACTATAGATCAGGAATAAGTTTACAAGGTTAAAGTCCACAATCCGGGGCTCAAACCTCGAGGTGCACAGAGCAAAGATAACCTTTAAAATAGTTTTGAGATGAAACAATAACATTAATTGTTCTCCTATCGGATAAATACTCTTTTATTTTGGTTCGTTACAATAATATAGTAAACAATTTATTGTCTTGTGGTCATTTGTGGCAATGTAGGAACTTATTGACTTGAGGTTTTTTAAGGTAATATAACACTTTATTGACATGTGGTTCTTTGAAGTAACACTTTACTGCCTTGTGGAGTGGCAATGTAGCACTTAATTATTTTGTTGTCCTTTGCCTCAATTCAGCACATTACTGACTTGCAGTGAACACATCAGATAGTTTAAAGTGGTTTTGATATAAATCTACAAATAAAGCTTGTTTTCCTGAAGTCTTCATTAAATGTCTACTTAATTTCCAACGAAATTAATGCAGGTTTCAAGATGTGTGATTTTCTTCTTGAGGATTTCTTCTTTTGCTACATTTAGGAATTCTCGTTGACTGTATCAAACAGTATTTTATTGATTTGGATGTATTCGTTAACTATATTCTATAATAGCTGTTGAAGCAATATGGTTCTTTCAAACACATTAATGTATTTTACTAAACTTACTTATTAATTCTCGAGTAGAATTATTGTGAAACAAATAATTTTCCTGTTGCGAATGCATTTATTAAGCCTCTCAATAAAAGAATAAATTTGGTATGTTAAACACAAGAATATCTTATTTTAAGTGCATTTATTAGTCATCTTCTAAAATTTCTTTTGATTAATTAAAGATTTTGTTTTAGATCCTGATGTTTCTTTTATTCGTTTAATATTTTTCAACTGCTTTAGACAGTTCTTGTTCATAAATGCAATGGCTGAGATACAAGCTTCTATTTTTCCGAGATTAGGTGAGTTTTTATTGTTCTGGAATTTAGGTTTTTATTGCTCTGACATAGCAGTTCTATTGTTTTGAAATATAACTTTTGTTATTTTAAGATAGATGTTTTTATTGTTCTGAAACACAGGTTTATTTGCTCTGAGATAAAAGTTTATTGTTCAGAGGTAAATATTTTTATTTTTTTGAGATAGAGGTTTTTATTATTCACAAATACATGTAATTTATTTTTTTGGTTTGAATTTCCCCCAAAACTACACGAAAGCTATCTACTCTTGCCGTCCCTAATTTAGCAGTGTAAGACTAGAGGGAAGGCAGCTGAATATAGGTCTCTCATACACGATTAGTATCTATATATCAGAACGGCTGGTATGGGTATTAACACTTTTACTGATAAGGAGAGAACAACGTTTTGACCTTCCTTAATTTAAAGATGACCAAGGAAGATCGAAACGTTGTTCTCTTCTCATCAGTAAAAGTGTTAATAACCAGACCAGCCGTTCTGAGATATATTTTTATTTCAAGTGGGTTTTTCGTCATCAAGAATTACTTCACCACAGCTATTAGTATCTGATATGTATATTTAATAGCTACTCTGGAATTCATGTTAAAACAACAAACGAACATTGCTTTCCATTTTTTGTTGCTTTATTTGTTATTTCCCTTCTGACATTTCTGTGAAATAAATAGTTATTAATTTTCTTCTAGATATTAGAACAAAAAGTTTCTGAAGCACGTGATCGTGTTGTTCTAAATGCCTTCTTGGTTCGTATCAATATACAGATATTTGTAAAATACATTGCTTTCAGATAAAAAAAATTACTGGTTGTAGTTTAGTTTTTCTTTAGAAAAAATATAACTTTCTGAAGTGAGTATTTAATTAATTTTAAGTGTATTAATAGTTTTTGTCCTGGTGTTCATGCGAGTATATCGATGGAATACAATCCACTAAAATGTGTGGTTATCTTTTGGGTTATTCTTTAATTATCTAACATATTTATTTGGAATGAATACATGTAATTGTCGTTTTATGGTTCCATCTGTTAATTCTTCTTGATTGAATATAACTTTCTGAAACATGTTATTCTGCGTGAATTTACGAATTATAACCTAAAATTCATCTGTAATGAATACAGATGTCTGAAATACACGATTGTCTTGTTTTTAGGTGCGCTTCTAACTTTTTTTAAAAATAAATTTCTATCGAAGTAATAATAATAATAAGTAATAATATATAGCCCTAAAAGTTATTTTTTCCTATTCAGAACGTATTTATTGATTGTATTATAATTCCTAGCACAAGAAACGAGGTCAGTATTAAAGATGAATAATACGATATACCCCTCTATTGGAGTGTCTGGTCTACCTGATGTGTTACAGTTCTTTAGAAGTCGACCAAAAGGATGGTATTTCTTTCATGTGTCATCCACAGAGCATAATATTTCCTCTTATTGCTACCAGGAAGTGTGATATACCTTTTTTTAAAGTCAACCAGAGGATACGATAGTAATCATGTAAGCTAACTCTAATGTTAATCACGTATTGTAAATATAATATTAGCTGTCTTATTCAGTTCTTAAGGCAGTGGTTCTCAATCAGGGATGCTCGCACCCCCAAAGGGTGCGAGATAGTGTTCCAGGGGGTGCGAGATTTCATTTCATGCATGGATGAAAATTTATTTCGTTGTAGGCCATGTAGAGTTTATGCAACTTTTAATTTGTTGTAATATTTTTTTTTCAAATGTTTCGTTTTTGTTTATATATCATTAAAAACTAATTATAAAAATTTGTTTTGGCTACCTTCACCTTTATTCTTAAATAAATAATTACTATGAGGGGTGCGAGAACATATTACATTTTTTTAGGGGTGCGGGGAATAAAAAGGTTGGGAACCACTGCCTTAAGGTGACATAAACCTTATCGTTTTGCATGGTTACCAATTTCAGTTACGAGATAATCTACGTAACCATTAAAAGGACTACTTTTCCACTGTTATCTCATGTCGTACAAGCTAATGATAATGTAGTACGTTTAACTACAAATAGTTTTGTATTCAGTATATCGGTTTTAACTTGTATTCCATATATCTGATTGGCTCTTTACAGGGTTATATTGTATTTTATTGTGAAGTCCTATTAAAACTAGTTTATATTTTTATGTTACGTATTAAACAGTTTATAAAAACTAAGGTTGTAACTTAAAATTTTCAAATTGTTTTAAAACAGTTTTCCTAACATATAAATCATACTAATTAAATATACTGAGTATGCACACGTACTATTTCATACTTCCTCTATAAGTATCATTTGATCGGGTGTCAAATTTTCTATGTTTCATTTCTGTAGGAGTGATTCACTTAATAATATAAATAGAAACCAACATGCTTTTATTAGGTTTTTCATACATCTGTTCAGTATATTCAAGCTCTAAGTCACAAAGAACTCACATAACATATTTATAATTTATAAATATCTGTTTCTCTCAAGAAAACTTTTCATGTCAGATTAATTCATCTGCTCATAAAACATCACCTACAGACTGGATCCTTAAATGTTACACAGCGACATTTGATCTATAGAGTTTGTAGTTCAAAGAACGTTAGGACACTACTTGTGGTTATAATGTATTTCAAAACAATGATAAATGAGATTATTGCTTTACATATACAATAAATATTAATGCCTTTTAATATCATATATCATTTTACTGATATTCTTCTAATGTTTAATACTTTACACTTGTTTTATTTTAAAACGGACTTTAGAGTGTGTGTTTGTTTTTTTATAACAAAGCTACATCGGGCTATCTGCTGAGTCCACCGAGGGATATCGAACCCTTGATTTTAGCGTTGTAAATCCGTAGACTCATCGCCCTACCAGTGGGGAACTCAATGTTTGTTTCAGTTAAAAATATATTTAGAAATTCATGCAACTTATATTGTTAATTGTGTATGGCGAAATTACCGCGCATTTCCTAAATTTCAAGAAGATTCTCGAGTGTAAGTGTCAACAATATGCGTTTTATAAAAGCACTAGATTGTTGTCAGTATTATTGGACTAGCAGAAATATTTAGAATCTCGTCTATTGCTTATAAACTAACGTGACGCGCGAAGAGTTTGTTTGTTTTTAATTTCGAGCAAAGCTACACGATAGCTATCTGTGCCAGCCGTCCCTAATTTAGCAGTATAAGGCAGCTAGTCATCACCACCCACCGCCGTCTCTTGGATTACCCTTTTATCAACGAATAGTCGGATTGACCGAAACATAACGCCCCGAAGGGTTTAAGGACGAACGTATTTGGTGTCACGGGAATTCGGGCACCCTAACCACCTGGCCACCAGGGTCATGCCAAAAATGGCGTTTGTTGGATTTGTTACGGATTGTATACTATAAACCTCGGAAGTTATAACTGTGATTAACGCTTATTATTCGAGAAACTACAGATATTTGACAAGGAACATTTATATATTTCGAAGAATGTTCTCAAGTACTTTATTGTTTTTCGGGTTACATTTCTTAAAACTAGTTTTTAACAAGTGTTTAACGAGTTTGGAGTGTATTTATTAACCATCTACTGGAACATGTCTTGAATCCCGCTAGCCATGTTTCGCTTTCAAAAATCATTCAACACTGTTGTGAGTTGGAGCAACAAGTAAAGAGTGGTTTTAAAGCCCACGAAAACGCAAACAATCACTTTTTACAGGAAATTAAAGAGGCACAAAAAAACGCTAGAAAAAGTAACATCTCACTCGGCAACTCGCCTATTAACATGAGCAAGCACATTAAATTCCTCAGCATCACATTCAACACGAGATTAACATGGAACAAATATGTCAACAATACACATTTATCCATCCAAAAACGTATTTCACATTTGTTGAACATAGCTAGTAAGCATTCTAGCTGCTTACCTGAAACCATCATTAAAATATACAAGGCTTACTTACCTCCGTCCGTTAATAAAATATAGGTGTTAGGCCACCTACGACATGCCTAACAATACATTACAGAAGATCCAAATACAACAAAGTAAAATATTAAGAGCAGCAAACCGACTGCCCTGTGAAAGTGGGTTTTCTCGAGGCACTCTCGTTTCCCTCCACAACAAAATCTGGGGCATTTGGATTTATAGATCCGAGCCAGTCCGTGGCCAGTCGCGAGGGTGGTCCTCGGCTCGCTTACTTTCTGACTGTGGGTCGGACTCGTCCACTTCCTTTTTACCTGCTTTGTCTCACTCGACATTTCCATACTGTCCCACCTCACTTCATTGTCTCAGACAAGCCAAATTACAATATAGGAAGACCTCCATGTACAGATAAATAATTTTCCATGAGCAGGGACAAAAAGGAACTACAACGTGTAACACCCTCTTGGGGATAGAATTCGCCAGACTTCTCTCTCTCTAAACTAAACCCATGCAAAGTTTCGTTTCGTTTTATGTCTTGAATAAGCACAGTGTTTTTCATAATCACGATATTCTGATGAAATGTTAATTTCTCTTCTGAAATGTATGTTGAACGAATGGAAATCTGTTAGACATTACAACATTAAACATTTGGAAATTGGTTGAATGAGTAATGACGAAAACTTTGTTATAAATATACGAAATAAAAACAGCTATGAACTACTCTAAACTAACATCCCATTTACAGGGATACTTTTATGAAAGGGTAAAGCAATATTCAGTCAGTAACCTTTTTGTTCCATACTGTATCTATATTCCTGTGTCTATAAAAACTACTTAGATGTGATGTTTAAATAAGTTTGTTGAAACCTTGTGCTTTGAGAATAAAGTTTTCTTCATTATTCGTTTAAACCGTCTCTAAACCTTTATGTGTTAAAAAGTGGGTTCCTTGTTGTCAAATTCTATTGCCCTGTTATAGATCTACAAACAGATCTGAAATTTCTTTTATATTAGTAAATGTTTTTTATACTCATGTTCGCTTTATTCTGAGTGTATTCTTAAACTATGTTATGAAATTCCTGTTGAAAAGAATACATTGATTGAAATATTATGTTATTTTACGAGTGTATTTAATAACATTGTTTGGAATCGGTTCAGCTTCCTCAAACACGTCCAATCTTATCCTGGATATATTTGTTAAACATACTCTGGATGTTCCACACATGGAATATTTTTGCGTATATAAACACCGTATTATGTTGGTTTATATATACTTATTAACTCTGCTATGGATTCTTTACTTCTTAAATGGTTTTTGCTCCCTAAATACGGCTTTGTTTTATTCTAAGTGTATTTATTTAGCTTGTTCTTGAATCCTTGTAGTTTTGTTCAACTTTTCTGTAGTTTTTAATATCGAATAAATACTGAACATTCGAGTATTATGATGTTCTTCTGTTTGTCTTCTGGAAGCTTTCATTAACCCTCGTTTGGACTTTCCAAGGGAAACATGTCTATTAACGAAATGAATGTTTTCATTTTCTTTAAGTATTTGTCAACTCTCTTAAATGACTGGAAAGTCTTTCTCCATACACATTAATTTTGACTTTTCACTGACCACTCTTTTCTCGGTGCATTCATGAATCCTTTCGAACAAGAACAGGGCTCTTAAATCATATTTTTGTATTTCTCTGAGCGTAATGGTTATTTATATTCTAAATACAGATTTTTTTTTGTTTTAAACGCACGATACTCTTGTTCGAGTGTTATTTATTTTCTCTAGTTTAAAACTAATGTAGAACGAAAACATAATTTATAAGCACATGAGCGTGTTTTTCTGCACGTGTTTATTCACACTATTCTAGAATTCCTGTGAAAAAAAATACAATTGTATTTGCCCTAAATGTCTTTATTATTTTCAACTTGTCAATATGTGTCTCACAAACACACTTGTTCTTAATCCTGGAATTATTTTGTATTGCTTACAACAACAATGGTGCTCTGAATCCTGGAATTATTTTACGTTTAAACAACAGTGCTGTACCTAACCCTGGAATTACTTTACATTGCTTACAACAACATTAGTGCACTTAACCATGTAATTACTTTATACTGCTTATTACAACAGTGCTCTACTTAACCCTGCAGTTACTTTACAATACTTACAACAACAGTGTTGTACTTAACCCTGGAATTACTTTACATTTCTTACAACAACACTGCTGCAGAGTTTGCACGTAATATTCAGAGAGTTCGCCAGTTAGCCTTTACAAAAAGTTATTTGTTTAAATTTATATCATATTTTAATATATGTAGACTAGTGAAGTAAAATGTGTCTTTAAGAAGTTTTGTGTATACAAATTTTAACTCACTAAACAAATCAAAATAATACCAACTGTGTAAGCAAACTTAATCATGATCTTCATGTCTTCATATTTCACTTTGTGAAAAACCATTTAAAATTCAATAAAATTAAATGACTTCGTTTCGATTGTTGACACAAGGTGGCAGAAAGTTTGTTTATTTTGAATTTTGCACGAAGCTACTCGAGGGCTAGCCGTCCCTAATTTAGCAGTGTAAGATTAGAGGGAAGCCACCTAGTCATCACTACCCACCGCCAACTCTGGGGCCACTCTTTTACCAACGAATAGTGGGATTGACCATCAGGTTATAACGCTCCCATGGCTGAAAGGGCAAGCATGTTTGGCGCGAAGCGGATGCAAACACGCAACCCTCAGATTACGAGTCGCACACCTTTACACGCTTGGCCATGCCAGGCCTATGTGGCAGAAAAACGATTTAAACTTGTTCCTAATTTTCCAATCACAGACTAGCAGGAAGCAGTTAGTCAATAGCACTCACCGTCAACTCTTAGATACTCTAACAGCATAATGCAATTAGGATATTACTCTTATAATACACCCACGGCCCGAAATTGCTCAGCGACAATAATTGGGACAAGAATCATGATTCCTAGAACTTGCCGTCTGGAACAGTAACAACTCGAACAGTAACACGTTCAGACCAAACGTTCACACATTTGTTGATATTATTATGGTGACAAAATATGTACATATGTAAAAGACCTCTCTATATGAAGAAGTATTCCAGTTGATGAAATAATACGGATCTCATATATGGGTGGTAGTTACAATGAGTTTGTTCATATCAGACGTGGTGTTTCGTACAATTAATGATCTGAAAGGATTTTTGCTTCAGTTAAGGAATAGTTCCAAAAGGTGTAAGTTGTTCTCCCAGTGTAATTTATTACTCTACTTCCTGATTAGATAAAAAGGATGTTTTTAGAAAACACCATTCTTGTTCACATTCATTACACACGTTTCTGTTGAAATATCACGTGACTTGTATAAATCCTAGTTACCAATCTCCGTTGTAAATCAAGGAAATCAAATAGTTCTATTAAATAAAAAAATATATATTTCACCTATTAATATGAATACTGATTTATGATTTCGCAAAAAAATAATAGAAAAACGCAAAATTACACATTGTCCCTTTGGCCAGTTTAATTTATCACCATACGTTCCTCAACCTTTTTTCTTCTAATTAATACTAAATTCCTCAGAAGCTTCAACATAGAATGGTAAATTTTCTAACGTTAGGGAATAGACTGAAACCAATAAGATACTAATTGTACAATTAATCAACGATCTTTAAAAAAACAAACTGGGAGAGAAGCCAGACCATCAGAACTTCATCCTACAGGTTAACTAATCAGATAATTCTATACATTAGATGGATCATTAGGTCTTTATATACGGCAAAGTTAAGTCTTTTCCGATAATAGTTGCATTTGCCTTAAGTGCAACGATTTGAGAAATTTCTTAATTATAATGTGCTTTCGACATTTTAAAAAATACATGTTCATATATATGTGTGTTCATATCTTTTTATTTTATAGAAAGTTCTCTTAAAAAGACATCTCTTTCTGCTGTTCAAATTCTAGTAGCTACTTTTGGCATGTGTAATCAAGTTTCAAATATTTTTATACATTAGTCTATTCAGAGTTAAAACATAGTTTTTTGTTTTAATACTTAGTGATTAGATACGAATAGCAAAAGTTTCACAGCAAATTAGGAACAAAAGATAAATTACTTTGTAAGAGCGTTGGTTGAGATGTAAATTTAAACTGGCCCGGAATGATCAGCTGGTTAAATCACGCGACTCGTAAACTGAAGGCCATGGGTTCGAATCCCCGTCACATCAAAACATTCTCGCCCTTTCACCTGTGGGGGCGTTATAATGTGACGATCAATCTTACTATTCTTTGGTAAAAGAGCAGTCTAAGAGTTGGCGGTTAGTGGTGATGATTAGCTGCCTTCCCTCTAGTCTTACACTGCTAAATTAGGGACGGCTAGCGCAGATAGTCCTCGACTAGCTTTGTGCGAAATTCCAAACAAACTAAACCAAATTTCAACTTCTAAATCACATGATTAAATATTTTTATTACGAGTTTCTGATAATGATTTAACTGTTATCAGCTGTATCAGTTTATGTTATTCAACAGCTGATTATCAGTTGGAAAGCTTGTGAAATCAAACAAACTGTTGTCGGCTGGTAAGATTCAAGCTATCATTCAGTGAAAATTTGTCGTTTCCTACAAAAAAAAGCGAAAGTTTTCGAAGTCTATTGATATTAATAAATGCTGAAATGTCCTGAAAACTGCGAAAAATAAAACAATATCTAGTTCTTTTCAGAACACGCCACTCTCCGTATTTAGTAGACCTGACGACCAAGTTCGTCTGTTTATAAAACAGATCAATAAAGTTTATTTTAATAAAATAAAATATTCACGTATATAATAATTTCGCTTGGAAATCGTAGATATAAAGAGAACCACAAGGCTGTTTTCTGAAGAGGAAATACTTCTGTTCTGTGGAATAAACTCTCTGTTTTATGTACCAGGTTCAAGCCTTTTTACTGCCTACTTTCTTAAAGGAACAAACGCTGTACGAGTTTTGATTTGATTTGAGCGTCATATTTTATGGCAGATTAAACACTTTGGATTGATTTCTTTTTCATTTTCTGTGTTTAGGAATGATAAAAGCGAAAACATATGTCCTATTACCGTTATCAAAGTCCACAGACATAGCGAGTCTCACAGCGAGACCTAGTCAGGCCAGAATAATACGTTGAAAGAACTGATCTGGAATTCAGTGGTTGTAAATATTCATCCGTATATACGACATTTAGAGTTCATCAAAGCGTATTCTAATTGATACTGCTAAGTTGATTTATCAGTTGTATGTGTTAACAGGATGTGCTTGCTAACAATATAAGAGTGAACGAAATCACTTCGACAGCCGTGGAGCGCTCTCCTTTTAAAAATCACCAGTTGTTTATAGTGAACGTGTAAGGTGGAAATAATCTGTGTAACTCTCGGTCTGTCTACTCTACGTATCAAATAAATGATTTATTATAAAATCAACTTTGTTAACTATATCACGTACTTTTTTGCATGAAACCATTTCTTGTACTTGGAATTAATAATTTGTAGAATGAATAATATCATTGCATTTGGACTTTAATAGCTCAACATACAGGTTCGTTTGTTTGTCCAAGCGCAAAGCTACACAATGGGCTTTCTGCACTTTGCTCGCCACGGAACACTGAAATCTGGTTTTCAGAGGTTAATTAACCCTGAGCTGCTTGGGTATGTGTGTATGGTGGAACGTAACCATGAGCCACTGTGGTGGAGTGGGGGGCTTGAAAATAGTAATTTATAATAGTAACTTTAGGTAGAAGTCATAATTTGTTGAATTAAAAATACAATTCCGTATTTAAATGGTATCAGATAGAAACAGTAGTTGGTAGACATAAGAATATTGTTACACTTATACCTTGGAAAAAGTAAACTTCAGGAAGAATAAAATCACTAATTTTGATTTTAGCAGAAACAGTAATCAGTAAGATTAAGACTATTATTATGTTTTGATCGCTTCTGGTAGAAATAATAAATGGAAAAATTAAATATTTGGTTTCGATTTTGAAAACAGTATGAAACTGCATTTAGCAGTATATTTAAATATCTGTATCAGTTTATGAGAGTTATTAATATACGCTAAATAGCACATTAATGTATTAAATAACAATTCTAAATGTCTTTGACTGTAAAAACACGTTGCATTAACTTGACCAATACACAGAAATATTGGGTCCGACTATGAAAATATTTACCTCAGTAACTAATAAATATAAGTTTGAAGTGCCGTTCTAATCTATCACGTCATTTGTTGTTTCATTTAATAAATAATATATTTAATTGAACTTTGAGCTACAACGTAAAGAAGAATGTGTCTTAGATATTTTTTTCTGATCTCATTGTGGAAAAGTTTTATCTCATTCAACTGCTGACAAAAAGAGCACTATTCCAATATATCTTCGATTTTTTTTTCGCCACTTACATAGAGGAGCAGAGAAATGTACAATGTAATACTTACACGAAGACTTATATATATATATATACACATACACATATATATATGTGTGTGTTCTTTTTTAAAGAAGAATCAGGAACGTCACGCAAGTACCCTGTTCAGTAGAGCTGGCTGCAGGAAAACCCGATTCACTGAACACTTGTAACTATAGAAATCAGCACGTGACTTGAGGCCTCTAACGGTCTTCAATGGCTTACTGAGCCAGGTTAAAACAGCAGCAGTTATTAGTGACGTACGTGTATAAAATCCTAATGCCAAGCTTGCTATAGCCATTAAACTGTGCCTATGTTTCACATTCTTGGCTAATTCACGTTATACGTGAATTGATGAAGCCTGATGTTTTAAAAGATGGCGAAATGGTTTAAGAAATGGCAGTGGAGATTCTAGATTAATTCCTTTAGTGCTGAAAAACATCACGAAAATAAGGCTTGAACCATTTACGTAAAAGGATTTAGAGATGAAGGAAATAGAACTTCAAAAATGTCATAAAGTTTTTCTTGTAAAGTAAAAACAGTGGTAATGACGTTTAATGTCCTGTACTGCCCATTAAAACCACGAAACGTCGCTTTAGTTTCGTAAGTGGACTTAACACATTTAAAAGATATGTGAAATTTAACCAAAAAAGTTTAAATTGCATGCTATTTAACATAAGATGTTTCAGATTAAAGACGTGAATTCAATGGCTCACTTTTAGGATTGTGCCCTGCTCTGCCTCTTGAAATATATAGCAAATAGATTGGAAATTAATTATAGAAAGCAGAGTATTAACTACAAGAACATTATACGTAGGCACTTATAGCACAGACCAAGCTTACATACATTACCTCGTCATCTCTTTATAGGCTTAGGTGTTCCTCATAGTGATTGGTGTATAATGTACATTGGGTTGCTATGGGAGCACAAACGTTACTTATAAGACCTATGTGATTCGTTTATTCTAGGATGTGAATAACTTTCATGGTTTCAGAGCAGGCTTATAATACTTTAAAACTTCTAAAAATATTTTAAAATAACAACACAGTTGGACAAATACATGAATTAATTATTGAGTCGACATTTCTAACAAAAATACTGAGTTTAAAACCTCTAAAATGTTTACATCGTCATTTGGAAAAATTATAAAATCAAACAAAACATTCAATTATTAAACATAATAATCACAATTACAGGAGTTTTGTTACATTTAACATTTCAACTTTGAAGAAAGCACGAACTTACAACTCCAATTAAAAAAAAAATGTTTAAATTATAAGTTCACAGTTATGATATGTATTCTTAACCTGAAGATGACGTCAGAAGGACGAAGCGTTGTTTTATTTTAATTAAAGTTTTAATACTCATACCAGCCGTCTTGAGAAATAATTTTTACTTCAAGTAGGTTTCTCGTCATCACGGACAGTTGTGATACATTATTAAGTACTTCTAGTTGCTTCGTTGTCTACTTCATGTATTAATTCTTATGATTAAGTCCTTATTTTATCTTGTATTGCTTTATCGTGTAATCGCACGTTTTACCATATTATTCCGTCTGTATTTTAATTTCCAGTTTAACATGAATTTACATTAGTTTGACTGTTACTCCATGTCTTTATTGTACTTACCAGTTTAACATGAATTTACATTAGTTTGACTGTTACTCCATGTCTTTATCGCACTTACCAGTTTAACATGAATTTACATTAATTTGACTGTTACTCCATGTCTTTATTGTACTTACCAGTTTAACATGAATTTACATTAGTTTGACTGTTACTCCATGTCTTTATTGTACTTACCAGTTTAACATGAATTTACATTAGTTTGACTGTTACTCCATGTCTTTATCGCACTTACCAGTTTAACATGAATTTACATTAATTTGACTGTTACTCCATGTCTTTATTGTACTTACCAGTTTAACATGAATTTACATTAGTTTGACTGTTACTCCATGTCTTTATTGTACTTACCAGTTTAACATGGATTTACATTAGTTTGATTGTTACTCCATGTCTGTATTGTACTTACCAGTTTAACATGGATTTACATTAGTTTGACTGTTACTCCATGTCTGTGTTGTGCTCATCAGTTTAACATGGATTTACATTAGTTTGACTGTTACTCCATGTCTGTGTTGTGCTCATCAGTTCAACATGAATTTATCGTAGTTTAAGTATTATTCCTTGTCTGTGTTATACAAAGGAAAAGGTTTCACATTTTTAACGGAACAACTAAAAGTTAATTAATACAGAAGCACCACTATAGACCTACAGTATCAAGTATGTGGATGAATAAAGTTTATTGTATAGAGAACGTCAGAGTGTGTCAAATACCATCCGTCTGGCTGACCAAAATCAACCATTCCATATAAGACTAGTGCAGAGTGTCAAATTATTATACATAATTCGCAAGGCTAGTACGGATTTTTTTGTAAAACTAAATATATAAGGTATATCAATTAGAGATGAAGAAATATTCCAGCTTATGTTCAACATTAGTCAGGTTGTTCAACTATATTATATGTATACCGACACAATGATAGTTTTTACATAATTCAAAGTTTTCAGAATTATTTATTTACTGGGTATATAAGAGTTTTAGCAACAATAAATAATAACATTTTGATTGCACACTTTGTTTACGTAATAAAGCTCGTTGGTGTAGTTGATATCTATAATGTTTTTCTTAGAGGAAAGCCATTTAAAGCGCAAAAAGAAAAAAAAATATTATAGACTCTGCTAGCATAAGAAGTTATTTAGATAATAGTTTATATTTGTTCTAATTAGCATAGTTTAATATTATATTCTCTTTTTCCTGCCCTGTGATATATATATATATATATATATAAAGTAATGAGTCAATGGTTGCTCTGTTAATGTTTGATGTCCACTTATGAACAAAGATGATTACTGAAAGGTACTTTTATTTGTCATATTTCATTTGAACACAATATATTTACAAAATACACCCATAGTAGCAAAAACATCTCAAATAATAATGGTATATTTTTGCTTCGGCTAGAAGCCCCGAGTAGTCCAATGTTATGTTTGCGAACACACGACGCTAGAAGGCGGGTTTCGATACCCGTGGTGGGCAGAACACAGATAGCCTACTGTGTTGGTTTGTGCTTAATTATAAACAAATATATCAGACTAGAAAACCAGATACGCCGGAGGATGGATGTTTCATATAATTTTGTCTATTGAAAACTTAGTTCCATCACTCCTTCTTAACCAATAAATCCTGTTTATTCTGAATAAATCTGTATTTTATCATTTGTTTGTGCTGTTAAATAAATTCTTATATTAATATAATTCTTACACGGCTTGTTCTTATGTCTCATATTTGTATCGATTTAATTCTATCAACGTGAAAACTTTATGTATTACTGTAACATTTCTAGATATATTCAGTAAGTTTTAACTATTATTCAAAAAACGTTCCATGCAAGCCTAGAAAAAATAGTAATGTTTGAAAGACTAAAAGCATATAATTGTCTTTATAACACAATACATGTTCTCCCTTAATTATACATGATCAAAATATGCTAACAACTTACAGAATGATTTGAATCTCTTTAACTCTTCTAACGAGAAAATTATAATAACCTGTCAGTATTTGAATACATTTGAATGATACATTTTGTTCTTAAATAACACGAACAGTTTGTTCCAGATTTTAAACAAAATTCTTCTAATTTTCTCTTACTGACTGCGTGAGAAAACCTATGAATTTCGATGCCCAGAGTTGATACAGAACAAACAGCCTAGATGTGTAGCTTTGTGCTTAACAAACAATCAACTATCCAACTCAGCAGCTCAGTTACTAAATCTGTAGGTTTATAATACTAAAACGCGCAGTTCATTACTGGTGGTTGGCACAGAACAGATATCTTGAGATACAGATGTGTGTTTAACAAACAAATATAGTATGTAAATTATACATTTAAAAACGGCTGGTATGGGTAGAGAAAGCACTAGTAGAGGAGCGAACAACGTTTCGACTTTTTTTGGTCATCGTCATTCACATTTTGTTTTAAAGGGCGTGCTTAGCTGTTGAATATATTTATTAATATAGGTATAAAGGTGTTCCTTTGTATTGGTTTATTTTTGGTTTGAGTTGTTGTATAAGTAAGTCTTCTTTAATTTTGCGTTTGTTTATTTAGTATTTAGGTATTTTTTATGGTTATGTTGTGTTTATTTGATTTGCAGTCTTCGAAAATGTGTAAAGTTGACTTTTCGTGTTCTTTGAATCTGGTTTCCATTTTTCTACTTGTTTCTCCAATATAGAAGTCTTAGCAGTTATCACATTGTATTTTATAAATAATGTTGGTGTGGTGTTTGTCAGTGTAGTTTTTACATAGTATAGACCTTAGTTTTGTGCCTGGTTTTTGAATAAATTTGGTATTAACTGGAATGTCATATTTTGTTGCTATGTTTTGCCAAATGTTGGTTATTTGTCTGCTGATGTCAGGAATATATGGTATGCAGCAGTATATGGTTTCGTGATTTTTGATTCGTGAGATATATTTACTTTAGTTGGTTGATTTTGCTTTCTGTCTAGGTGTGTGCGTATGTTTTCTACGGTTTGTGGAGGAAACTTATTGATGTTGATGAAGTATTGTTTTATTTTGTCTAATTCATCGTTAATTTTATCTGGTGAGCATAGTTTTATGGCTGTGTTTATTTGGTTTCTTAGTATGTTGAGTTTTTGTTTTGTTTCATGTGCTGATTCCCAAGGAATGTATAGTCCAGTATGGGTGATTTTTCGGTGGATTTCTGTTTTGAATTGTGTGTCTGTTCTTGTAATTTTGAGGTTAAGAAATGATAGTTGATTGCTTTCTTCCTGTTCACATGTGAAGTTAATGTTGGGATGTATAGCGTTAATGTGATTGAAAAAATTAAGTATGTGTTCTGTAGATTTGAATCCCGCAATCGTGCCGTCTACATATTTGTACCAGTATAGTGGTGGATGTAATGCTGTGTTAATTGCTTGTGTTTCAACTTGTGTCATAAAAATATTGGCTAGAACTGGTGATACTGGGTTGCCCATGCTTAGGCCATTTGTTTGTATATAGTTGTGGTTGTTGAATAAGAAGTTTGTCTTCATCATGGTGAATTCTATGAGGGTAGCTAATTGGTTGCTGAGAATGTCTTTTGATAGGTTAGAGTCTCGGATATAGAGTTCTAAGGCTACCTTGCAGGCTTCAGTGGTTGGAACTTCTGTAATGAAACAGCTGGCTAATGTTACATATTTGGAGAATGCCCATTCGATGTATTTACGAAGATTTTAATTAAACGATTCATATGTGGACATTATTGGTTGTTGTGAACGATCTGGTTTATGAGGTCTGGGGATGCTGTGTATTTGTGGTGTGCGTGAGTCGGTCTTGTGTAGATAGGAATAAAGTGTTTGCTTTTATCATTTTTAGTAGTATTTTGTTTACTTGCATTTCATGTGTCTTTGCTGTTTAAATACATTTGTGTCTGATAGAATGCTTTTGATTTTTTGGATGTATTTATTCGTGTTCATTATGACTATAGCGTTTCCTTTATCTGCTTTTAGAATTTTAATGTTTTGGTCTTGTTTTAGGTTTTTAATGGAATTAATGTCTCTTTTTGTAAGATTGTTTTTTAGTTTTCTCATTTGTGAAATTATGTTGACGGTTTTGTGAGAAAATTCTTTGAAAAAATCGTTTAAGATGTTGTGTTTAGGTGTTTCTGGAAAATATAAATTTTTAATTTTTTTCTGAGAAGTTTGGCTGTTGGATGTCAAGAAAATTGTCAAAGTTTTCTTCTTTCTGTTGGCTGTTTTCGGTTGTTTTCTCTAGAAAGTATCACAAGTCCCCTGGCTCGTCTAAACATGTTTTAATTTTTAAGGTTGGAATGTACCTAGGTGCTATTGTGAAGTTGAGTCCTTTGTTAAGTAAATGTGTCTCGTCTGTGTTTAATTGTCGGAAGGATATGTTTATTATGAGGTTAGTCAATGGTTTGTCGTGTTGTTGTCTTTTCTGTTGTTTCCATCTTAGTTTCTCTAGTTTTTTGTTATGGCAGATCGTTTTATCCCTGTCATCTCTAGTGTTGATTTGGTTGATGTTTCATTGGTTTCTCTAGTTTTTTGTTGTGGCAGATCGTTTTGTCCCTGTCGTCTCTAGTGTTGATTTGATTGATGTTTCGTTAGTTTCTCTAGTTTTCTGTTGTGGCAGATCTTTTTGTCTCTGTCATTCTTGGTTGATGTTTCGTTGTATAAGTCTGTAAATCTCTGGTTTAATGCAACATACCAGTTGATGGTCTAGGTTCATTTTTTTGTTTCTGTAAGTCATGTTGTTCTTTATGTTTAGTGTTCAATATGAGTTTAAGTAGTTTTTTCTGTAAATTTTGGATAATATTTGTGTATTGATTAAATTTTTTTGATAGTTTTACCTTTACAAAGTTAGGGGTTAGTTGTTCCTTTCTACATTGTTGAATGAAATAAATGCCATTTGTTCAGTTCAAAAGTTTTTGGTTCAAGTTTCTTAGTTTCTTTACAATAGTATGAGCGTGTACTGTTAATAGTGGTGTACTGTATGTTAGTTCAGACATAATGGTTACATAGATAAGTACAAAAACACAAAGGCTTACACTTCTCGTATAATTGCCGTGATGAAATAATAATCTGTGATGACGAGAAAACCCACTTGTAGAGAAAATTATATATTTAAAAACGGTTGGTATGAGTAGAGAAAGCACTAGTAGAGGAGCAAACAACGTTTCGACCTTCTTTGGTCATCATCACGAAATATAGTATGTAACTCAATATATGACTTGTGACTTCACTGAGGTCAGACATAAAAATATTAACCGTGTTTCATTATTCTATATATTGGAATCGCATTTACCCATATCTTTACATAAGCTTAAAATATTGAAATGGTTGTATGTTATTATTTTGTGAGAATTATAGCATGATGTTTGCCTTTGTACATATAACAACATATCGTTATAAACATAATCTCGAGTTCAAGTAAGGACTCGAAGATATTGTGTCTAAGAAATAACTACTCCTTTGAAATATTACCTTGAGTTCAATAAATAATTCTCGGATGACCAATCCATGAAACAGCTACTTCTTAGAAACACTTCTTTGAGTTCAAAGAAGAATTCCAGGACATTATATCCAAGAAACAGTTACTCTTTAGAAACATTACCATGGGTTCAAAAAGTTAAAGAGTAGCCTACCGAAGAAATAGTTACTACTTCTAAAGGTGTCCTTGAGCTCAAATGATAATCTAAGGGTGAAATATCCATGAATCAGATACTCTTTAGAAATATTACTTTAATTCAGGAAAAAATCAAAGATGACCTATCCAAAAAAACAATTTCCACTTTGAAATATTCCGTTCAGTTCAAAGGAAGATTCCATGATATCTTATCCAAGAAAGATCTACTTTTAGAAAAATTACCTTGAGTTCAAAAAAGGATTCCGAGGTTATATTCTAAGAAACTTACGTTCATTCTGAATCATTACTGGTTTAAATAATGAGCAGGTAGTGACTTTCTTATAATTTAATATTGATTCTGATACATCACCTTGAAGTTTCAGTTAATTATGTGTTCAGTATTTAGAGCAGCACAGTAGAATTATGTGATAATAACTTTGGAAGTTTTTAATTTTGGCACTCCTGTAAAGAACTGTTTCAATTAAGGGTTCAGTATTTCAAAACATGCACACCAGTAACCGTAATGTGATGGTGTTTGTTTTGTAGATAAAAGAAAGTATATAAGATAAATTGGCCCGGCATGGCCAAGCGTGTTAAGGCGAGCGATTCGTAATCTGAGGGTCGCGGGTTGCATCCCTGTCGCTCCACACATGCTCGCCCTTTCAGCCGTAGGGACGTTATAATGTGACGGTCAATCCCAGTATTCGTTGGTAAAAGAGTAGCCCAAGAGTTGGCGGTGGGTGATGATGACTAGCCGCCTTCCCTCTAGTCTTACACTGCTAACTTAGGAACGGCTAGCACAGATAGCCCTCGTGTAGCTTTGTGCGAAATTCAAAAACAAACAAACAAACAATATAAGATAAATCATAGATAAAAAATGAAGGACATGTGTATAAATCATTAGCTCCTACAGGAGGAAAACATTTGCTAATTAGTAATTTATACATTAGCATTCTATACAACATAAGGTAAACAAATGTAAAAAAATGAGGAATTTTAGAAACATCAAAATAGGTTAAAACATTACAAAAAACCAAAAATCACCAAAAACACCAGAATGTAGCCAAAACTCGATCTGTTTCTTCGTTACTTTGCCCTTAAAGCCTATAATTGTTGCCTCCTCATCAGGGACATGGGTTTCTGTTGTTTCAGTTGGTAGTATGCAAAGATTATGATGATATTATGTCAAAAATGGCACCAAATGCTCATAATAAAAATGTTATATTATTAATAAACAATTGAGAATTAGGATAAAGTGAATGGAATGTATCTAGCATTTTATGGAGGCATCATATACATTAGATTTCTTGACTTTTTTACAGACTATGGGAAATAACTCAATCTCTTCTTTTTTAGAAGCATTAATAAAAATAAGTTTTAATTAAAACCTTTTGAACATTAAATTCAATTTTTATAGTAGTTTTTAATAAAACGAAATGCACACTCCTGAAATGGCAGAATTAGAACCAAAGATGGCACAATCATTTTAGAAAAAAAAGACCATACAAAATTGGATTGAATATATAAACTGTCTCTTCAGGATGAACGAGTTGAGAAACCAAAAAAATTTGAAGAGACATGGAAGGTTGAAAAATCTTCAGTTAGATGTGAGGTCCGTAGTGAAGAAACTTAAAACAAGCAAGTGAATCACATGATATATAGCTGAGGAACTGATGCAAAACATAAGAAGTTTGGAATGTTCAAATTTACTAAGATGGTAATAAAATATATGAAAGTATATAATTCCAATGTAAGTCAATTTTTATCGCACTGGCAAAGAAATCTGACGCGTTTGAAAGTGACCTATATCAAACAATAAACGTTGTGAGTCATTTCACTAAATAAACATCAGGATAATTATGACAAGACCAAAGAAACAGAGGAGACTTGGAATTGGAGAAGAACAATGCAGCTTTGTAGCAGATAAAGGCAAAATGGAATTATAATGCTAAAAACAATCAAATCGAGCAATCCAAGTACATCATGTTCTATTTGTCTGCTGTATTGTTCTGTATTGTCTGCTTTCAATATGGTAAAATATGAAAAACGTTTTGAAATGTTACAAATGGGAAAGACACCCAAATAATTATAAACCTATGTTGATAATAAACAACAATCATGACAATAGAAGATCTAATACACCGAAATACATGTAGGAGTTACACAGGGATGGGTTTTATTACCAAAGGTATTCCACCTCTATGGCGTGAAGTGATAATCCGTGACATGAGACCTACATGGGGTCATGGTTAGTAGGAAGAAATAAACAATCTAAACTAAGCATATTATATTGTATTTATGGTAGATATGAAAGAATATCTAAAGCACACCCTAAATAAAGTTGTAATGAAAAGCATGAGAAACGGATTGATAATCAACTGCAAGAAGATTGAATGTTTGTTGATCACTAAGAAGAAAGAAATGTCAGTATGTAGATTAACAATTGGGATTGAAACAATCGAACAGGTAAATAAATTTAAATATCCTGGAAGTTAGATGTCATCAGATGGAAAACATGATCACAAAATCAAAAGGCGAATAGGAATGACAATAGAAGTATTTCTAAACATGAAGCCCATATATTCACCAACGACAAATTGACAATTGAAACACGACTGAGAGTTAATACAGTGCTAAGTTAATGCAATCCTTTTTTATAGTTCCAAATGTAAGGCAATATAACCAACAAAGAAGAAACACATCGATGCAGTAGATATGTGGTTTTTAAGAAGAACGTTTAAATTTCATGGAACACGTATACAAGTAACAAAGTCGTTCTAAAGAAGTCCAATACAAAACAGATGTTGTGGGAAAATTTAACAAAGAGACAACAGAGTTTTATAGGGCATATCATGAGGAAAAAAGAGATTAGAAACATCATTACAACAGGAAAAAAAGTAAATTAAGACAAAGATAGATGTTACTATCATCAATTAGAAAGGAACTGGGAATTTCTGCTGAAGAAACAATAAGAGCAGCAGAGGAGAGGGATCAGTGGAGACCATTTTGACCAACGCCCGATATGGACATGCTGCATACAGAGAGAGAGTTTTAATGAATTTATAATTTTTTTATTTTTTCATTGATCATTTATTCACAGTTAACCTTTAGTAAAATTATTTTGTTTAGTTGAACTATGCTACTCTTTCAAATCAGATCATATCATATAAAACAGCTATTACTAAATCTAAAAATTCGATGATATTTGAGCTGTCTCATTATTTGTACAGTTTCTATCTCGTTAAAAAGTTTAATATATTTTATATTATTTACCACTTTAATATTATCGTTAGTTATTTTTTATTATATTATTTCAGGTAAAAATATTTCGTTTAGTTTGAATTTCGCGCAAAGCTACACGAGGGCTATCTGCGCCAGCCGTCCCTAATTTAGCAGTGTAAGACTAGAGGGAAGGCAGGTAGTTATCACCACTCACCGCCAACTCTTGGGTTGCTCTTTCACCGAGGAATAGTGGGATTGACCATCACATTATAACGCCCCCATGGTTAAAAGGGCGAGCATGTTTTGGTGTGACTGGGATTCGAACCTGCGACCCTTGGATTACGAGTCGAGTGCCGGGCCTAAAATATTTGGAATTCGGCTCATTTGACATCCGCTATCACAGCTATAATTCTGAAATCAAACTGAGTTTTAACTGTTTTTATTTGAGAGACAAATTTATCTTATGGTTGAGCTCACTAAGCTTACGAGTTTTAGTATACTGAAGTGTTCCAATGGCACTAACGTTTTACTTCTTCCATTTATATAGGAGAAAATTAAACGCACGTTAAAGTATCAAAACCACCTTGTAATACAGATATTTTGTCATGATTCAAACTTGATGCATCCCTTTTAACTTGAGAAGAATACACTTCACATGTTCCTTGTCAGATTCATACATTTATGCATTTATTTATGTTCAAATAAATATAATTTACATTCATCGAATGTAATTCTATTTTAAATAACACATTTTTTTACAACTTTAGGGTTCTTACAAATCTAATCATCTTGTATTTATGAAGCACACATCTTAGACTTAAGCGATACAAATTCAGTCATTTTTCCATTGTTTTCGTCTTTTGTTTTGCCCCAAACATTTTTATTTACTAACGAAAATTCATAATAACTATATTTTGGTTAGTATGAAGTATCAAACAAATTAATGTTTTCTTTTATATTCTTATATAAGTCGTCTGCTTTTATTTCGTAAATGTAAGAACCATTATACTGATATTGTAATTCTAAGTAATCAAAATACTTTGATGGCACGAATCAATAATGGAAAATAATGCATTAAAGTTTCGAAAAGATCTATAATGCTCACATCAACGTAAATTGGTATATTGAATATATCTTTTGTTCTATTCGAATGAATAGCAAATAACTTTTCTGTAGGTAGTGCTCTCTCTCTGAAGCGGTTACCTTCCTTAAAGTAATAAATTACGGACAGCTCGCGCAGATACCCTCGTGAAGCTTTGCGCGAAATTCCAAACAAATATTCATTTTTCAATTTTCTATTCATCAAAACAGAGTTTTATATGAATTTGTCTTCTCGTTTTTTTCATAAACTTTCCTAAAACATAATTATTTTAACTATTTGTAAAAAAATAATTTATGGCTTTAGTTTTCGTGTGCATATTTAACTCAATATATTTTTAAGTCAATCAAAATGTTCTAACTTTAATAATCTTTGTATTTTTGTTTATTTTCTTTCCTGAAAATAAATACCGTTAAATACTTTTGTAGTGAAACACGTTAAGGTTCTTAACCATGTAAAGTTGTCACTCATTATATTTCTTTGGTCGCTGTTCGATTTTATGGCGCCAGTAGTATATCTGAATGATATTCATGTAGTTATTTTGAATGGTCCATATCTACTTTTAGAATATAGAAATATTTTCAGGATCATTAGATATTTTCATTACATCAATATTCATATAACTCCATATATAAATATTGTACATTGATATAGATTATTGGAATCTAGAAAAGGAAAATAGATAGATTATTTATTATGATCTAACCTTCAACGAATTTATTATTTACTTTTCTATAGAGATATTTTAACAAATACTTTTCTCAAGCATTAAGATCGTATCATGTTCAGTAAATATTTCTAATTCAACGTCATTCGTTTTTTAACATGGTATCGCATTATGGATCAGTTCTCCAAAATATCTCTTAATAATAAAATATTCGTATTTACATATAAATAAGAGTATTCTCCCATGTTTTGTATATTAAACTCCTTCCAAACATTTTGAGTATGTTTGGATTATTCATCTGAAATATCACATTGTACAATGATGTTTTTAGTTGTAATTGTGTTTTATTGCATTTATCAAACGAATTAATATAATGACATGGATAAACTCGTTTTCTATTTGAAGTATGAGCTTATCTTTTGCAAAATATTGCTTTGCATTTTTCCATATTTTGTCTTAAGGGCACTTGAACGTTTGTTTAAACTAATAGCCTTAAACATAAACTAATCTCTGAATCTTAATTCAAGGTTATCGATTTTTTTCTTCGATTAATTTTTTTTTGTTCTTAGAATTACATCAATTTCTTTATCATCTCTGCCTAATTCTTTGATAAATAAATTACTACCATGTTTGCTGATATTATAAATAAACTATGGTACGAATAAAGGATTGCTATGCAGTTGATTACAACTGTCCCCTAGTGGCCCAGAGGTATGTTTGCGGGACTCAGAGCGCTATAAACCGGGTTTTAATACCCATGGTGGACGGAGTACAGATAGCCTATTCTGTAGCTTTGTGCTTAACTAGAAAATGTCAAAACTTTCATGCATAGGTCCTCTATGTTTTCCAGTGAAGATCATGAACTCTCTTTCCAACGCCTCTTGGTTTGTTTCCGCTTTTCTTGTTACTTAATTTGTTATGATCATCGTATCACAAATATGATAAATATCATTCTTTATAAATTTTTCTTCCTTAATTAACTTTTCTTCTCCTTTATGCATTTGACTGTATATAAACTATAGAATTTTATAATATTCTTGAACGTGCTCGATATTACAATAGAACTCCTAGGATCATGTTTTTCACAAGCATTTATTTAACTCTCACAAGGATTTAGATTACAGGTATCGATCCTCCTTGTCGAGCTTTTAAAATTAGCATGTTTAACGAAATAAACATTTAATGAGTCATTTACATTTTTAAATTTTGTAACTGAATCCTTTAGGGCATTTCATTATTCACAGCTTTCTTACAGTTCAGGTTTATTCAATTTTAAATCTGAATAAAGATACTGCAGACATCTATCACATCGATGCATTTTTCTTACATTCTTTGTAACTTCACTTATGTCTAATCGAGATAAATCTTTAATAAAACAATAATAGGCATCAGGTTTGTTTTTACATATAAATGGTTAACATGTCACTTTAGTCTATTTTCAGTTACACGTAGCAGATAGATAATACATTCTTCATTACAATGATAGATGTTAAATAATACATTCGTTTAATTTTTAAATGTTGGAATTTTATTTATATTTATAAGGGAATTAATTCCTTTAAGTGCTTCTTTAATACCATTCAGCTGTTCTGGTTTATTATAATTACTAATTCATTCTGGTTTGTAATATTTTATAATTATTGAATATAAAGATTTGTATATACAATGCATAAATATACTTGATTTTTATTTTGAATGTTATCACCACTTATTAAATTTGTATCTTTTATGGTAATTTTATTATATCTATTGGTTCAAAGCTCTAATGTTCTATGGTTTCTAAAACCCATCCAGGTCAACTTGCTTCAAATAAAGACATTTCTGTTGTAAGCGTTGTAACAGCATCTCTATAACCATCTTCCAAATTTGTTAACATTATAATAATTTCATGCTTAGGTCTGTACAAAAATTTCTCTGTTTTTTCTTGCCTTCATTATATACAATGCAATTTAATGTTCACTTTTAATTCGTTTTGCTTATTAACACGTTAACTTTAGGAAAGAAAAATAATTTCTATGGTGGACCAAAGTTGTTGGACATTGATTAACTATTAAATAAATTTTCAAATGTCTTTTGTAGGCTGTGTTAATCTCTTGAATATCCTCATTTTCCTTCAATGCTTTCTTGTGCTCTTATAAGATAGTTTGTAACATGTTCAACACAAGTCATATTTTCTTTATTTATTTATTAAAATTTAAAATTTAGCAAATAATTCTTTATCAAATACTTAATATCTGGTAAATATTTTCCACTGAATGTCAAAAATAGTAATATATTTCTGAAACATCTTATGTAAGTTTAGAATAATGTCTGTATTTCCTATAAGCTATTAAATTCTATTAAACTCTTGGAACGAAGTACTCCATCCACTTATTATAGATTAAATTTATAAGGAAACAAGCTTATTTATAGAAATATAACTATCTTCTGATATATGCAGAAAGTTTCTTGTGTTTTCCATTAAAATCCACTTTTTAATACATTTCATTTTTGTTTATGTTATATTAATCATTAACACATTTTTACATTCGAAGCAAAATCTATAAAATTATTGCATTACTATTTCCATCTTTATGAAATTCAAATTATTTTTTCTTGTTTGTACACGTATTGAATTTTATTCAATGTATTTCTAAATGTGTTTTAACGAATATTCACCACTTTCACTTTATCCCTTTTCATATTTTTCGTTTTTTAATTCTGTTATAATGACAACTAAAACATTTTACAATAAGATCTAGAACATATTTGGTATTATTATTTTTAATAAATTTTTGATATCTTTTCAACTTAACAAATAATATAATTTTGGCTTTCTTTCATTTACTTATATATATATTTGTATTGATAAAATGAATACTTTTGACGTGTTTCAAGAATTTTGTAAAATATTAAAAGTATTAAGAGAATACATCAGTTATGTTTTATATGTTCAATATTGGTAGTTGGTGATAATGATATGATATTGAATAACAAAAGCGAGAAAACTTATTTTGATAATGTAATAGAAATACTATCGATGGCAGACATGTTTTGTTATCTTATGTCTTTTAGAAAGGTAAACAAATATATTATTTATATTTTGCTAACAACATCTCTGGCTATTTACAAGTTGAAAATATCGAGTCACCCATTAATTAATGTCCGGTTTTAAGTTAAGAAAAAGGAAAAGGATTTCAAACGCTTTAAATGTTATTTAATTAATACTGTGTGCTCCATTATTATTAATTAATTCCTGCCAACGATTCACAAGCTTCTGAATGACAATTCTGTAAAATTATTGGGGTTTGTAGGAAATGAATGTAGAAAGGGTAGTTTTGACATCTTCATGTGTTCCAAGCTCTTTTCCATCAAGATAGTTCTGAAAACTTCGAAATAGATGATAATGAGATCGGGCAAGGTCTGGAGAATAAGGAAGATGTGGAAGTTTTTTCCTGTCTAGCTCCTTAATCTTTACAGATGTGATCCTTGTTGTATGGGGCTGTGCATTATCCTGATGTAACACAACATGCTGTATAGGGCTGTGCATTATCCTGGTGTAACATAACACCTTTACGATTGACCAAAGCAGGCTTCTTTTCTTTCAGTGCAACATTCAAGCACTCTAACTGTTGACAATAGAAAACTGATGTAATCGTTACATTGAGTGGAAGTAACTGAAAGTTTATCACACCAACAATATCCCACAAATTGCTTAACAAGACTTTCCTACGATGGAAGTCTATTATGGGCTGTGCTTTAGCCAGTTTACCTGCGCTGATCCATTGTCTCCGGCGCTTAATACTTTTATAAAATATAGTGGTACCTCGGTTCTCGAACTTAATCCGTTCCAGAAAGCTGTTCGAAAATCCAATCAATTTTCCCATAAGAAGTACTTTAAATTAAATTAATCCGTTACAGACCTCCAAAAATTACGCATTATAAAGTATTTTAAGTAAAAATATTGTTTATTTCCACCTGTATGATAATACTTACATGCATAAAGTCAACCACAAAAACTATAAACACAATAAAAAACAATAAATGAAAATTTAACTGCACTTTATCTGTGCTGAGGAAAGCTGATGGCGTAAATGAAAGGTCGTGAGGAACGTGGAGAGTAGGAGGGTTATTATTGTTTGAAGGGGAGTCGCCTTCCATAAAAACGTCAGGTAACTCTCCTTCTGGGGTTCTTTCTCTTTTCTGTCTCTTTGCTCCCCTACAACCTGCTTGAGACTCACTGGACTTATTTCTCACTAAAAACTTGTCTAATGAGGTTTGTTTTTGCCTGCATTTTAAAATGTTTCTGAAGTAAGACATGGCATTGTCATTGAAAAGGTTTATGCTGCGGTTTGCTACAGCTTTGTCAGGGTGATGTTTTCCACAAAACTTTGTAACTTTCCCATTTTCCACACATTTCCTTGATTATTGAATTAGGAACATCCTCCCTTCCCTCCTCCTCATTTGAAGACACTTCCTCAGTTGCCTTCTGTTGCTGCTCCTTTTGAAGGTCTTGGAGTTCTTCCGTGGTGAGCTCAGTGTTGTGGTCTTCCACCAACTTCTCTACATCATCACCACCCACATTCAAGCCCATACACTTGCCTGGTGAGACAATATTCTTGACAACAGACTCAGCCTCAAAGCCTTCAAAGTCTCTATATGCTATTGAGTCTGGCCACAATTTCTTCCAGGCTGAGTTCAAGGTCCTCAAAGACATTTCCCTCCAGCCTTTGTCTATGATCCTCAAGCAATGGAGGATATTAAAGTGATTTTTCCAGAACTCTCTGAGGGTTAACTCTGTGTCAGAAGTCACTTCAAAGCACCTTTAAAACAGTGCTTTGGTGTAGAGTTTCTTTAAGTTTGATATGACATGCTGGTCCATGGGCTGAATGAGAGGAGTTGTGTTAGGGAACAAGACCTTCACCGCAATGAAACTGTACTCCTCCACCAACCCGTCCTCCAAACCTGGTGGGTGAGCAGGTGCATTGTCTATCACAAATGATAGATTGCCTTGAGTGACAACTGTTTTTCCGTGAGGTAATTCTTTACACTTGGGCAAACACTTTATGGACCCAGTCCATAAAAAATTGCCTGGTTACCCATGCTTTACTACTAGCCCTCCACATGAAATTTAGTTTACTTTTCAGTAAACATTATTTTTCTTAAAAATCCCCGGGTTCTCAGAATGGTACACAAGCAAAGACTTACGTTTTAAGTCCCCACTTGCATTACTACATAACAATAGAGTTAGCCTGTCCTTCATTGGCTTGTGTCCTAGCAGTGACTTTTCCTCCTTGGTGATGTAAGTTCTCTTTGGCATTTTCTTCCAAAAGAGGCCTGTCTCATCACAGTTAAACACTTGTTGGGGAATAAAACCCTCAGCTTCTACATAATCCTTAAATCCCCTAACAAATTTATCATCAGCGTCTTTGTTAGAACTGGCACCCTGCCCATGTCTCACCACACTATGTATGCCACTTCTTTTCTAAATTTTTCAAACCAACCCCTACTAACCTTAAAGGCATCACTTGTATCAGCACTCTTTTCAGGGTGTTTTTCAGGAGGTCAGCAAGCAACTGCCTTGCTTTCTCACAAATGATGGTCTCAGAAATGCTATCACCAGCTAACTGTTTTTGTTTACCCAAATCAATAACATTTTCTCTACCTCTTCCATTGTTTGTAATCCTTGTTTCGTAAGCACTGTCACTCCTTTGATGACCTCTTTATTTTTCAGTATGGTGCAGACTGTAGACTTCGTCATACCAAACTGTGTAGCAAGGTCAGACACACGAACACCACTCTCTTACTTCGCTATAAGATCTTTTTTCACCTTTATTGTGGCTCTAACAACTTTTTTTTTTTGGTTTGCTGCTTGCATTATGCTTCTTTGACCCCATTGTGGCTTATTTAATCAGAATATTTAGAAAAACAACAAAAAATAAAAACGAGAACGTTCACAGCAGATTTAAGCGGGGGTGTGGACTGAGCAACAGGTGCGGGTAAAATGTTTTAGGCAAGCTTGGCGTGGAACGAAAATGGTCGAAGGGTCGTTTGGGTCATCAGTCATGTTATTTTGGGGTTCGGGTCACGACAGCTTGGTACGGTAACCGAGTTTATGTTCGACAACCGAGATATTTTTTTCTCAAACGATATGTTCGAACAATTCAGTTTTCCTGAATTGTTGTTTTCTTCCTGTCAGTTGACCTCTAACAAATTATGGGGGACCAAGTTTTCACACCTTTCCAAGCTGTTGCAGATGACGGTGAACTGTTGAATGAGTTGAATTAAGCTTCTGTGCTAGTTCTTCAACTGTTACAGCACAATCTTCATCAATTGCAGCCAACAGCAAGTCATCATTAAACTGAACAGGACGACATGAACGTGATGGATCATTTAAGCTGCAGTCACCTGATCTGAGCTTCTGAAACCACCTTTGACATTTTCTTTCATTGAGAGACTCCGCACCATAAACACCTTGAATGTTTCGTGTAGTTTCTGCTACATTATTGCCTTATTTAAACTCATAAAGCATTATATGCCTAATGGGCTCCTCAGACATATCCATCTTTATAAGGGTTTATTTGATTAAGAATCTGTAAAACTTGAGTTGGGTTAGTGTCTTTTATTTGGCTGAACATTTTCTACAGATCCCATTACATATTTTAACCACTAAAGCCTTCTATAAACACAAAAATGATGATGGACTTTCTGTACTAAGTTTTCAGGCATTATTTATGCGATGACCTGATAAATGCCACAGAAAAAAAATCAAGAACAAAATTTGAAAAGAAACATTTATTAAATAATAATAAATTAAAATATAAAAAATATTCTGATGAAAGTTTGTGTACTTTGTTTTTAAATTTCGCGCAAAGCTACATGAAGGCTATCTGCGCTAACCGTTTCTAATTCAGCATTGTAAGACAAGATGGAAGGTATCACCACCGACCTCCAACACTTTTACCAATGAATAATGTGATTGGCTGCCACTTTATAACATCCTCATTGCCTTAAAGGCAAGCATGTTTGTTGTGACAGAGTTTGAACCGGCGACACTCAGATTACGAGTCAAGCACCTTAACCATTTTTATTGGATACCTTAATCGAAAACATCATACATTCTTACAGTGTTTATAGTAACATTTTAAATATATATAAGTGATCCACATATATAATACAAAAAAACTATGCCGTTATTAACAAACCAGTTTCTAAGTCACTGGATAATAAAAATGATAAAGTAATGTTAAATAACAAGCCTGTATACTTCATCGTAGATGAAAATAATCCTTAGATTAAGGATTCAGTTTGCAGTCGTAGGCATCGTAGGTTTTGCTATCATAAAGAGTACTTAACAAAAAACACGACATGCTGTCACTGGAAGCATTTGAGAGAAATACGAATGTATGGGCACCTTACAATTCGGATAATGTGCGTTAACAGAGGCAGTCGGACATGGTGATGCAAACGTCAAAATTAAGACATTGGTCGGCACTATAATTCCGTCCTTGTGAGTGGAGATACGGTACACAGCAGAAACGTCTTAGCTGGAGAAACCAGCGAAGATCGCCAGCTAGGGATGTTTCACAAATCCCTCTTAACAATGACTCCTCGTGGGTAATTCAAAGTAGTATGGGGAGTAACCTCAGTGGGCACAATGGTCTTTTAATTTACGAGTGGTTTGAGATAGATGTTTCCACCAAAAAAGTCTCCAGTGCACGGATCACCATGCATAGGAAACACGTGAGCGGACATTTAACTCCCAGAGGAGGTAAACTGAAAAAACATAACCTTCTCTGAAAGGACCCTCATCAGGTACAGACATCCACACCAAGAAGATATTAAAGGAATTAGTAAATTTAAATGAATATGCAACATACCATACTAAATTATATATAGCCTTGATAAGTATGTCTAAAGTTCTGTATATAAGAGGTGAAGGATCAGTCAATGATTTAGAGAAATTAACTTGAGATATAATATAGGAAACAAACTTCCAAGAGTACATAATCAGGTGAGTGATTTGTTATAGATATTATTAAAAAAAGAGAGATAACAAATAATGAAATGAAAGAATATTACAAAAGCTTTTAATACATTATAAATGAGTTATATCAAAAGAAACATGCATCTAAGATATGACGAGAAAGATAAAAGCAAGAAGCCGCTCGTCTTCAATTAGATAATGTAAAAAAATACAATCAAATGTTTTGAAATAAAAATACAAACAAATAAATTAATGAAAGAGGTTCACAGTATGTAAAACACAAAATGTAGATTTTTTTTTACTATTAATAGCATCTAGCAAAGTGATTGCAGCTAGTGAATTGTGGGTCCTTTCGGCGTGACAAAGGTAAAAAAAATGGGATTTAGTCGTAAAAATGGAACGCGAGTACTTTGAAATTGAAAAATACTGCGTTAAATTAAGAAGATATGAGGAAAATAATGAAAGATGTAAAAAGATTTTAAGAGTTTCTTATCCTTTTGATTTATTTCTAACAAGATGAAATAAATTGAAAGTGGAACTGTTAATTTAAATTAAAGACTAGGACTTGGTAATCATTGAATTTGTTATTGCATTAATTCAAAATAAAATATCTTTGAATTTGTCAATCTTTTTGTATAAAATGTATATGAAAAATTTACTAAAGATATAATACCGAGAGAAATACTGAACAAACTTTTAAGATAAAGTGAAAAAGAAATTAGACAAGAATTAAACCTTTTTACACAAAAATTGTAATAACCAAATGTTGATATTTTGCATGAAATACTCATTGTAACAACCAAATGTTGATATTTTCGTGTGAAATACTCATTGTAACAACCTAATGTTGATATATTTGTATGAAATACTCATTGTAACAACAAAATGTTGATATTTTTGTATGAAATACTCATTGTAACAACAAAATGTTGATATTTTTGTATGAAATACTCATTGTAACAACCAAATGTTGATATTTTTGTATGAAATACTCATTGTAACAACCAAATGTTGATATTTTTGTATGAAATACTCATTGTAACAACAAAATGTTGATATTTTTGTATGAAATACTCATTGTAACAACCAAATGTTGATATTTTTGTATGAAATACTCATTGTAACAACCAAATGTTGATATTTTTGTATGAAATACTCATTGTAACAACCAAATGTTGATATTTTTGTACGAAATACTCATTTTAATAACCAAATGTTGATATTTTTGTACGAAATACTCATTGTAACAACCAAATGTTGATATTTTTGTATGAAATACTCATTGTAACAACCAAATGTTGATATTTTTGTATGAAATACTCATGAAAAAAAAGAAATTATTATTTTTCATGAAGTATTATATACATTTATCCAAGCATCTAGTGATTTCAACAATAATTATGTATGAATCAACGACAACACTAATAGTTTTAGATTCTATGGATAGCGAACGTTTGGAGTACATTACAGTGGAATTTAAAATTCATGTTGATATAAGTAACGGAAATTATCCGTTAGTACTATAATCTGTCATTGTGGGTATCGCAGAGCGATATTGATGGAAAAAATTAATAAAACTACTTTCAACTAATGTTGTAGAAATAACTTGTAAAGTGTAACAATTTAAAATGAAAATTATATTCTACGTTAAGGTTAAAATCTTTAGTTAAATCATTTAATGAAGATGATCCTTCTGCAAAATATGGTATTCAGTTAAATTCAGTTAGCTACAAATTATCAAAATGACTTAGTTGAATAGAAAATATTAGAACTATTAGAATTTGAATCAGATGTATTTATATCAACAACACTGAGGAAAATGTTTAGCTAACATGTCTAAAAGTTTAGACAGCATTTATACTGATATTTTAAATAAAGCAAAAGAAAAAAATTAAGGTTTAGATGATAAATTAAAACATATTATTGTACATAAATTCATAGAAAGTACGTTGAGTAATGTATTTAATCAATATTTACCGTATTAGATAGAAAACGTGAAGTACATTATGGAAGTAGACTTGAAATTTCAATTCTAAGTAAACTGAAATAATTTGTGACCCACTGAATGGACCTGATAATTATCAAGACACTACTGAATGGACCTGATAATTATCAAGACACTCATTATCTCAGTAAAATAGAAAATACTAAATATAAATTATACATAAAAAATATAAAAGATGACATATTTTATTATAATAGTTACATTTATTCAAAATTGTGACAGATGATGCAACAGCTTTTCATAGAGAAAGTATTTTTCAAGAGCTCAATTACGTATTGGTAAAATGTTGGTTTCAAAATCTGAATTACCTTGTCTCGCTAACATTTTCAAAGATTAACACATTTTACAAACAATAATAGCACAAACGAATCATTTAACATGTTATTCCACATCAACACCTTTGAAACTACCTGTAAATATATTTTAACAACAGCGCTAAGTGGTGTGGATGTTAAGGACAAAATTAATAAAGTAGTATCAACATCTAAAACTAATGCCTCTTGACGAAATAGTAATAAAATGAAATACTTTAACAACACATTGGATTCTTTATTGATTTCAGAAAAATAATTTCAGATATTAAAGTGCCATTTATTATCTAGATGTGGGAGTAATGACTTATATATAATTATGTACATTATGAAAATGACAGTGATTTTAAAAGCAATATTGCGTTATGGTTACTTCATATTAATCTCTACCCCATATAGTAAAATTAATATTAGTACTTTTGCTCCAGATCCTCGAATAGATGTGAAAATCAATTGGAATATTGTAAGAGTAATTAAAAGTAATATTCAGAATGGATCCAATAATACATACATGGAACACAAGTGATGAAATCATAAACACTTATGTTGTTCCTCAAAGTATATGGTTGTTAATAACCTGATATATTAAGAACAACGATAAGAATAAATAATGTTGAATATCTCTTTGAAGAATAGAATGTTTCGTTCAAAGATGAAAATTATTTGTTATACGGGTCAGATTTGTTAGCGACTGAGTTAAATAATACCATTACAGAAAGTGGATGTTTAGTAAGCTATACCAATTAACGAAGATTCTACGCAATAATTTTTAGCAACGTTTCGAATAACAAACTTATTAAAATGTGACGAATTTGAAGACTGAGTTGTTCTGGTAACACAGTAATTTAGAATTTATTTTTATTATTTGAAAAGAGAAAAACAATGAATGTTTATAATAACAGTTTTGAAAATATTAGAACTCTTTGATAATATTTTTAAAATAAATGAAGTTTTGTTTTCCACACGATAATCTATAAAAAGAAACATCTCAGGGTCCTGTAGGTACGACTGGTAATTATGATATTGATAATAAACCACTAAATACTTTGAAGAAGTAACTGATAATAATGATGCAATTGATCCTGTCGTTAATTAAATAAAATGTTCATAGTAAAACCAAAATCGATAACAAATACCTGAATAATATTGTTAACAGGTATAAAAATGCTTCATCATTACGAAAAAGCTGGTTATTAGTCAATAACAATTTTGATGCTTACAACAAAAGCATAAAACAATAAAATGTGAACAAAATCAACACAGATAAAAAATTATAAACTTTTAAAGATATATTGACAAAATCGAAGAATTTCCTAGACTCTCGAAAAAGGCGTAAGTCGAAATGTCTGACAGAATAAATAAACATTTATATGAAGTTGTTAGACGTCTTCATTAAAAATGATTTTTAAAATATTACTAACTAATTATAGAAAATTTGAAAAAGCTGATGATAATATAAGTTTAAATATAAATGCTTTCAATGCTAAAACTGCGAGAAAAATACAACAGTTGAAAAATAATTCATAATCCATTTTGCAGAAAACAATCAATTTTAGTATTAAATGTTATGCGGATAACATAACTGGAAAATTTACAAGACTTGCCATTCGACGCTTAACAAACATATGTTTTATTAATAAAACGACTAATTCGGATTTATTAGATGTGGATACCATGGTAAAAAATATGTGGATTAAAAATTTTGTTAGGATTTGGAATACTAAAGTTAATTTTTTCTTTTAAATTAAAATTAAGGAAAATACATAATAAAATATAAAATTAATAAAAATTGCTATTCTTCAAAATGCTTATTTATGCTTATAAAAAAGATAAAACTGAATTAGATACCATCAATAATAATCTATTCGCGAAATCTAGCATATGTGTTTAAAAAGAAAAATATATCGTAATACGCTATAAGATGATAAAGCATTAACAGATACTTTCATTTTACCTACGAACATTTTCTAATAATTATCATGTTTTCACGTTGTTATTTAATATTTTTCGTCAATTCTTATTTCACTGCTAGGCTAGAGTGCCTAGATCTTCCACTATATTAAATAAGGTAAAACAGAATAAAATAATGCTTCAACAAAAGAATGTGTTCATGTTTCTATAACAGAAAATGTTCTGATGCGAACACAATTAAAATATGTTGAGTTGAAAGGTTAATATCTTTAACACTTTTTCAATACATTCTAGTTTATTTTAACAATTTTGATCCACCAAAGGGGCATAACCCTTTGCAGTAAGCATGTTTGTGGGGTTTCTGTTACACTTTGCTCAACTGATTCCAATATTGCAAAATATTAAAGAAAAAAACACCAAATGAGAGCCCATGTTTCCATGCCCTTAACAGCCTGGCATGGCCAGATAGCTAAGGCACTCGACTTGTAATCTGAGGGTCGCGGGTTCGAATCCCCATGACCCCAAAACATGCTCGCCCTTTCAATCGTGGAGGCGTTATAATGTGCGGTCAATCCTACTATACGTTAGTAAAAGAGTAGCCCAATAGTTGGCGGTGGGTGGTGACGACTAGCTTCCTTCTCTTTAGCCTTACACTGCTAAATTAGGGACAGCTAGTGCAGATAGCCCTCGTGTAGCTTTGCGTGAAATTCAAAACGAAGCAAACCAATCCATGCCTTTAAAATACTTAGAAGACAGAGAAGCAAGGGCCCGGCATGGCCTAGCGCGTAAGGCGTGCGACTCGTAATCCGAGGGTCGCGTGTTCGCGCCCCCGTCGCGCTAAACATGCTCGCCCTCCCAGCCGTGGGGGTGTATAATGTGACGGTCAATCCCACTATTCGTTGGTAAAAGAGTAGCCCAAGAGTTGGCGGTGGGTGGTGATGACTAGCTGCCTCCCCTCTAGTCTTACACTGCTAAATTAGGGACGGCTAGCACAGATAGCCCTCGAGTAGCTTTGTGCGAAATTCCAAAACAAACAAACAAACAAACAAACAAACAAACAGAGAAGCAAAATATTTTATAATTTTTATCTTCGACGTTTTGTACCATTCAGTAACTATTTTAAACGAGTTTTGGCTATTGTTTTGCTGTTATTAATGATTTTTAGCTATTTTGATAATTTATTCTTATTTTTGGTGTTTAGAGTTAATTTGGTATTTTTAAAATGTTCGATTTTTTAAAATTCGCTTGCCCTTAAATGGGACAGATACACACTATATACATCACTTTTCAAATAATTTAGACTTCCATCTTCAGACGAGTTAGACTTAGCTGTTACTCGAATTGAAGTGCCTTCGTTCGGCTTATGAAATTCATCCATTTTTAACAAACGTTTGAAGATACTGTTTTGATTGTTACCACGATAGTTCTTTGTGTAAGATGATTTATTTAACTGTAGAATATAGAACTTGATTGTGAGTATTAAAATATTATTGCCTTTGTGAGATCCTAAAATTATGAATGTTTAATGAAATATTTGTTAGAGTTTTATGACAATTTAGCCAATAATATTCTTTCAAAAATATGAAATCGAAAAAAAAATCAACACTTATATATGTTTACCTGCCGATATAATAGTATTTATATTAAACTAAAATAAAATAGTCAAATACTTCGGAAGATAAATTTTTCTCCTTCAAGGAAGTTGAGAATAAACATTAAAAGTAAAAGATATTTTACTCATTTTCAGTTCATGTTACTTGATTAACACCAAATACAAAGTTCATCTTTCAGCGAGTTTAATATTCAGCAAACAAAACCTGAGCGTCGGCTTTGCGAATAGGTTATCGAGTTTTTTAATTATATATTTTCAAATTTTTTTCTGAGTATTTCGTCCGTACATATAATATAACACGTAAAGTATTAGAGAATATATGAACGAACGCAATACCTATTAACAACATTTTGAAAATTTCATTATTTTATTCAATTTTGAGAAACAAATACTATGGAGTATATACATATATATATACAGACGATGTTTATCGCATTTTACATCAGAACATCGTAAGAGAAACAGCTATGAATTGGCTCAAATTATTTGTACTTTTTCTCTTTCCACAACAATACTTATAAAGTACGCTGAAGAATAGAATATATCTTCAGTGTCCAAGAGCTATAAAATTAACATAAACTTACGTTTAAAGCTAGATATCTAATTAAATTGAAATCATAAAATAATCCATCAACAATTACAGCTGTTCAAATTCACTGTTCTTACGTTTCTATTTATAATGATAATAATACATGCCTTCATGTACCCACCTTCACTTTAAATGATACATTGGGCCCTCAACCCAGTAATTTGTTTTTAGAATTTTTTAAACAGCATAGTGTTCTTTTAACACTGCTTAAGGAATTTTTTAAAGAACATTTCATATAAACTTAATATATTTTATTATCCTAGAAAACATCACAAAGAAAAGATGGAAATTACAATGAGTTTCAGCGTTAGATCAACATCAGGTGCTATTTAATTAATCCCTATAGATAGGATTTAACACTACCTTTATTTCATCATATCTGAAAAAAATACAAGTATAAGAAAAAATTTAGGTCTGGCTGACAAAACTTCAGTAAAAATACCAAGCAAGAGAAGGATAGAAGTGGATATATTATTCGATCGGCTGATGATCATATAATAAACTAAGAAGTCTCGATTTTACATGGAAGATAAAACTACAACATTACTTGCTTACCATTTTTGTCTATCAAAAACCTGGTGGTAAAATTAAATCGTAGATTTTATCGTTTCACGATTTCTTTAATTAACTTTACAATACTATGTTTATGACCAGTTTACAAAAAGAGTGATATTTTAGAATAGGAAATTATGTTTTTTTTTGTTCTACCAGTGAGAAAGACAGTAATGTGGGGATTTTATTAACCGTGAAAAGTCGAGACAACTTAATCTGCTGTGTGATCATTGGTCGATCAAGTGACACGCTCACTTCCATCCCCGTCTTGTTTGAGTCCTATTATCAGGTTCAGTAACCAGCCTTACATAGCTTTTCTATTGGGGATAATGTTTTTATTAACACTTGTTTACTTTTTTATAAGATAGCGTACTTGGGCTGTTAGGTTATAGAATATATTCTATAGCTTTATAAACATTTTATACAATAATAATAAAATAGGTAGTTATAGATCGTTAAGACTGTTTTATTCTATCAATTATGATACAACAATTACAGTTACTGCTAGAACTAGATAGACACTAGGTTTGTTGAAGAAGAATGATGATGAACGAAAACAAGAAATCTCGTGTTTGGCCATTCACCAGTTTTTAACTTTGGGACGCTCTTGATAGCTGAAAAGCGGCATATACACCTAAGATAAAACGACTATGCTAGCTAAATTTTCATATCTAGCTTCTATTGATCTGTAGAAAAGAAAATCGAGATGGCTTATCTGGCTTTATTACTGGTGACCGTGCTATCCCTAGGATAATCTACAATATATTAAAATTTTTAATCTGCTTATATCCTGAAATAGAACAATTGAAATACTTGAAATAGCTTTTAAATATTTAAACTCAGCAAACGTTAAAGAACTACTGAGTTTGTATTTTCAAACATTTACATAAAAATTTTCTCAACCCAAACCAGCCGTTTTTACATATACATTTTTTTCAAATATTTGTTTCATTCAATAGACAGTTCTCACCTTCAGCAAAGAAAGGTTGTCTTGCACATTCGTTTGCCATACTTTTCGTGCACTTTCTTCAAACAGTTTTTGTCCCTTTTCTCTGAAAGCTCCCCCACTCAGTGGTAGAGCGGAAACTTATAAAAGACAGAACAGATAGCTCATTGTATAGGATTGTGTTGAACTAGAAACAAAACATTCAACGATAGACATCTGACCGTAGCATATATTTCGTCCTAACTTACGGTCAGTTGGCTATTACTGAATGTTTTTTTTTCATTAGCGAATTTGCACAAATGTTTATTATGAATATCTAACGAGAAACAGAACAACTGGAGTTTCTGGATATTCAGTTCACATTAATCTCTGATGGTTTCCTTATATGCAGCAAACCCTCACACACTGGCATTCTTTGAACATGGGAATCTTCAGCTTCGGACTCAACAAAACAGTCGATTGTTGTGGACTAGTTGTAATGTTTAGAATAATATTACAGAAGAAAGAATTATATTCAACGAAATTGAGACAGCTTGCACCACGACCGATCACAGCGAAAAAATAAACTTACAAACAAAACTTTCCCCCTAAACACTGATCTCACTTTATCATTACAGTTTGTAAATAGCAACCTAAGTTGTACAGTTAAAAAAACAACTAAAAAAGGTAGTTTTAATATCATGCTTGTGAAAAAAACCTTTTCCACGATAGTTTGCAACAACATTTACCATCCAGGCCTAACGACCAAGCCATAAAGTTTTTTATACAGACATAGACAGAATGAATCGCTTTACGACTTGGTCTTTAGGCCTGGATGGTAAATGTTGTTAGCAGACTATCATGTACGGACAAAGTTTTATCTTAAAAACGTTTATACCTGTACGAGAAAGGAACAGGTTACAAAGTAAGGGATCAATATCTTGTTCACATTTTACTTCTCACTATTAAGATGTTCCTTTCTCTAAATTTTAACGTATTTGCATTAGGGATAAAAATCACTTCATCTAGTGAACTCTGTTATTTCCTATTTTGCTTTAAGTAAATATCAGTATTATAGGCCAGATATCATATGTTTTATAACGTGTGTTGAAAAAATAGTTAAATTTAATCATTTTCTTTACTGTGTGTCGTGTTTGTTTTAGCACAAAGCTACACAATGGGTTCTCGTCACGTTGAGGGATCGAATTCCAGATTTGGGATATCCATCAAAGGCTTTGTATGTGTGTGTGTTTCTTATAACAAAGCCACATCAGACTATCTATTAAAGAATAAATTTCTTTAGAACAGCGAAGGGACTTATTAACGTAACTGACACCTGATGTAAATCTATGACTTAAAATTGTTATGGTTTTTAAATATTTTGTTTGTGAAGTTTTTAGTGTAACAGAGCTTATTAACTTTTTATAAAAACCTTATTAAAAATATGTTAGTTTCAAACTATGTATACTAAACCAGCAATTCAAAGTCTATGCAATTAAAAGAAAAATGACATTTCGTCCATGTATACTTGTTAATTCACACGGTAACCCAATATTCCCATCGGCTAATTGCGCAGTGTTACTTTTATGTTCACGTAAGTATAAAAATGAGCGACTTTTAACTTGCATTGTTTTGTACAACAGCAAAACTAGGACGTTTGTAACACTATTTTTAAAGACAACTACTCACGTTATGTTAACAAATACGCCAAGAAACACATTAAGTTAATTTTTTGCTTACAAACAACAAACTACGACAGGTGCCTAAAGTTTGACACTTACGTCTAAATTTTAAATATACTTCGCTTCGATTATCATTTATTGGAACAAAATATTAAACCAATTGCGATATTTATGATAGAGGGCTCGACATTTTGTTAATACTTTAGAGGAAAGTAAAAGAAATATATATATTTGATATTATTATAAAATGAAAAACAAAAATGAGTGAAATAACAACATACAATGATATTTTATTTTTACACTTCTGGATATCATGATTTAAAAATGTCCTTGTTATATAACGTCGCTCTGTGATAAGTTCGCTAAAAAAAGCCCATAAAACTAAAGATCTCAAAAATAGCGATTAGGGACGACATAATGGGCAGTATCATGAGTGTAGAACATTACAAATGGTCGAGTATATTATATAAAAATATTTCTATAAGGAACAAAGTAATGCAATAAGTACAGGCGACGTAAATTCGCAGTGGAATGGGGTGTGTCGTACTACATTTACACATTTTTGACACTTTGAATGTAATATGATAGTGTCGAATATTGGTTGGTTTTTGAAGAATATATAACACTTATTTTTATACCAGGTAATTATATAAAATTATCATAACACTGAGTTTAAAATGGGAAATTAGAATTTTGAGGTTTGAGTATAACTGTTACTTAATAATCATTGGAAAAATAATAATATGGATTGTCTTGGGAAGCCATGACCATCTAAAAAGTCATACACCAAGAGTAGTAGACGAAATTCAGCATCTTTTAACAGGTGAGGACATCGAGGACTTAATTAAATGGAAAAACTGTCCACACTTCTGAGGACATTATAAAATCTTATAAAGAAAAATGTTCATGTACAAACGAGGCCAACAAGGAATGGTTTTACCAAGATAATCCGTGTTAACTCATATTCACCTGTTCCACACCTCAAACAACTCATGACATTCTGATGAAGAAAGTAAATGTAGTACTTTTATATTTCTTTACGATCGGACTGTTAAAATGAGCGCTGTGAGTGAAACTGCTATCCTCTTGTACTAAATGGCTATGGAAGGCTCACAGAAGAGTGTAGTGTACTTTGACCTTGTAACCTGTGCTAAAGAGTAGGGGCCTTTTGCAAAAGAAATTATGCTAAATGGCTATCTTCAAGATGTATGGTTGGCAGATAGAGCATTTATGTATATGAAGACATATAATCTAACGACTTGGTGAAGCTTCAAAATCATTTTAATGTACCATACTAACTTTGCAATTAGTGAAGTGATAAACTGGTAGATAAATAAAGAAATGCACTTACAAAGAAAGAGTAGTTAGAAAAAAAGTGTCACAAATACAGAAATATTGTTACAAAACTGCTTCACAGATTTAATAGATAATTTATAAGAGTGATTTTGAAGACGTGTTATAGACCCAGAAACACGCTTCTAAAAGATGTTTTAAAGTAGTAACACAAGCATAATTAGGGAATCACTAAAATAATGCTTATGCATAACTATTGAAGGTTTAGTAATACTGATATAAACGATTGTTTTAAAGAAGTGCCACGGATTATAACTAAGAAAAACAAAATATAGGTTTTATAATATAAAATAAGTTAAAAATAGGCTTAAAATGTTGTAAGAGTAGAAACAGATTGTTATTGGAATACAGTTTTAGTTGGATTTCAGGCATACCTTTAGGTAATCTCTCTTTGTCCTATTTACAGCAATGGTAGTATATAACTAAGGAAAGGACAGATGAGGATCTTGTTGTAACTTATCTGTTCACATTCTAAAAACCATGAACTAGTTCACACTATTCAGACCACTGACACGATTAATCTCTGCACGACTGACGGAAAATCTCAGTATTACGACAGTACGTTCTTAATGTTGTCCCTAATTGTAGCTATACTTG